>NC_080745.1:19405035-20030035 GCF_020826845.1 Diceros bicornis minor | reverse complement strand
CAAGCCGCAGACTGGAAGAAAATATTTCCAAAAGATGTATTTGATAAAGGATAGTTATCCAAAATTTATAAAGAACTCTTAAAACTCAACAATAAGAAAACAAACAACTCAATTTAAAAGTGAGCAAAAGATCTGAATAGACACCTCAGGAAAGAAGATAAGCAAATGGGAAATAAGCACATGAAAAGGTGTTCACAACATATGTCTTTAGGGAATTGCAAATTAAAATAATAATGAGATACCACTACACACCTGTTAGAATGGCTAAAATCCAAAGCACAGACAACACCAAATGCGGACAAGGATATGGAGCAACAAGACTTCTCATTCATTGCTGGTAAATTTTGGTAAAAACGCAAAATGGTACAGCCACTTTAGAAAATAGTTTGGGAGTTTCTTACAAAACTAAATATACTCTTACTATATGATCCAACAGTAGTGTTTGGTATTTACCCAAATGATTTTAAAACTTACGTCCATATGAAAACCTGCATATGAATGTTTATAGCAGTTTTATTCATAATTGCCAAAACTTGGAAGCAAGCAAGATGTCCCTTGGTAGGTGAATAGATAAACAAATTGTGATTCATTGAGACAATGGAATATTATTCAGTGATATAAAGAAATGAGCTATTGAGCCATGAGAAGACACGGACAGTACATATTGCTAAGCGAAAGAAGCCACTCTGAAAAGACTACATACTGTATGGTTCCGACTATATGACATTCTGGAAAAGGCAAAACTATGGAGGCAGTGAAAAGATCAGTGGTTTATAGGGATTTAGGGGGAGGAAGAGATGACTAGGGGGAGCACAGAGCATTTTTAGGGCAGTGAAACTACTCAGTATGATGCTATAATGGTGGATGTCATTACGCACTTGCCAAAACCCATAGAATGTACAACACCAAGTGTGAGCTCTAATGTAAACAATAGACTTTAATTAATAATAATGTATTAATATCGGTGCATCAATTGTTACAAATGTACCATGCCAATGGAAGATGTTAATAATAGCGGAAACTGTTGCACGGGTAGGTGAAGGAGTACATGGGAACTCTCTACACTGTCAGCTTGATTTTTCTGTAAAGCTAAAACTGCTCAAAGATGTGTATTAATTAAAAAATTATATACACTTATAGTAGAATAAAGGATTAAACAAGCTTGAGCCTCCTACCTTTGGATTTCGTGTTATGTGGGGCTATACATGTTCCCTATTGTTTAAGCGACTCCTGGGTGAATTTTCCATTACTTGTAGCTGAAAGTGTCCTAACATAAAATAAAGTTTTACTATTTGTTTTTGGTGGTGGTGTTGTTTTTTAGAATTATTCCTTTTATATCACTCTGTATCACTTCAACACATGCATTCCCAATGAAGGGTGAAAGAAAATCTTACTCTTTGTATGTATAAAGCACAGATATACACACAGTATATAAACACATATAAAGAGTATCTCTGGTATTTGTTTAATGGGGAGGGGTGAGATTAGGGGAAAAAGGTCTAAAAAAGGCTTCTTGGGGGAGTGATAATGAAAAATGGTTGAGAAACACTGCTTTCACATAAAAGATCTGAAATTTAGATAACAGCATGATGTACTGAAAAGAACATTGATTTGATATCGGAAGACTAGCTACATGACCTTAGTAAGTCATCTAAACCCTTTAGTTACATTTTCTTTGTCTGTAAAATATGGGGATTGATGATCTCTAAATGTGTATTCAAATTCTAACAGTCAATAATTTTGTTTTTTATTTTTACAAATATAAAATTTTCTAGCATTAGAATATAATACTATCAAAAGCAATCACAGTGCCAACAACACCATTTAACCTTACAATGAAGGAAACAATAGAAAAACAAAATATGTCACCCACAATGAAAGTGGTAATCCATGTATAGGGCCATGTACTAGAAAACTTAACTTAATTTATCTTGCTGATGGAGGCAGGGTTCTGAGAGCCAAATGCAACTTGTCCCAAGGGTGATGGATGTGTGACAGGACATTTTTGGCACTTTTGGTTGGCTGTTGCCAGTGTATGTGACAACTCGCGTCTCTCCTACCTCTAAACACACACATGTGTAGACATAGTGACGCACACACCAGTTCACCCCAACTGTTATGCAATTAGATTGTGTTTTGTAACAGAGGTGGAAAGAAGAGGTTATGGTTGGAGCGGGAACATTAAGAAAAAAGAAGAGGGAAAGGAAGCACTGGCTGCATCTTCTTCTTCTTCTTCTTCTTTTTTTTTTTTTTGGTGAGGAAGATTGGCCCTGAGGTAACATCTGTGCCAGTCTTCCTCTTTTTTCTTGGGGATGACTGGCCATGAGCTCACATCTGTCCCAATCCTCTGCTATTTTGTTTATGGGATGCCACCACAGTGTGGTTTAATGAGCGGTGCGTATGTCCACGCCTGGGATCCGAACCTGTTGAACTCTGGGCCACCGAAGCAGAGGCTGCAAACTTAACTACTACACCCCCAGGCCCGCCCCATACACTGACTTCTTTTATAAACTCAGGCATGTGAAGAAGTCTTGAGGTGCTTTGTGTAGGAGAGTGAAGCCTTGAAGCCTAGAAGTTGAAAGAACTTTTCGAGAACAGAGACTCTGGGTTCAAGCAGAGCTATGTGATGTTCCAGATGTGCAAACTGGAAAGGAAGCCCATCACGGTTCTCTGCACAGAATCTGACGGTGCTCTGACATCCCAAGTCCTGAAAGTGTTGGGGCTCAGGTGCCCTACTGATGGGAAATCACTGAAAGTTGCTTTCAGGGACATTCCACCAGACCAGTGGCAGAGGAAGGGCAGGCCTGGCACTTTTGGGTTACAAAGGGAAAGGAAAATTGTGTTCCAGTTACTTTTGTGATTTTTTTGTAAGGTAGGAGTTGCCAAATTTTTTCTTTAAGGGGCTGGATAGTAAATATCTTAGGCTTTGTTGGCTACATATGATCTCTGTTGCAACTACTCAACTTGTACTTAAAATAATATAATTAATGTACTTATAATAATATTCCATTGTATGCATATTCTTGATTTTTTTAACCAACAAGACACTACTATTTTTGTGTCAGAGTTTTTTTTTTTTTTTTTTAAAGATTAACTACACATTTGCCACTTTCTTTGTGTGTGCTTTCTTGCCTCTCACACCTTACTGGGTTCACCTTCCTTTAGTCTGAGTATATTCTTTAGCATTTCCTTTAGCGAGGGCTTACTGATGACAAATTCTCTCAGATTTTGCTTTCTCAGAAAATGTATTTAATTTTTCTGGTTCTTCAAAAACAGCTTTATTGAATAAGATTTAGATTGATGGTAATTTTCCTATAACACTTTAAAGTGTTATAGGTTTAACACTTTAACACACTTTTTTACTA
This sequence comes from Diceros bicornis minor, assembly GCF_020826845.1. Lineage (NCBI taxonomy): Eukaryota > Metazoa > Chordata > Mammalia > Perissodactyla > Rhinocerotidae > Diceros > Diceros bicornis. The sequence goes on along the minus strand of NC_080745.1, from coordinate 20,026,670 downwards.
TCTTCTGGCTTCCATTGTTGCTGTTGAGAAAGAGTTGTGAATCCTAATTGTTGTTTCTTTGTGGTAATCTATCTGGGATTTCTAACTGACTTCTCTTAAGATCTCTTTCTCTTTGGTGATCTACCATTTAACTATGATGTGTCTAGGTATGGATTTTGTTTCATTTATCCTGCTTAAGATTCAATAAATTTCTAGAATCTGAAGATTAGGATCTTTCATCTGTTGGGACAATCTTATGTACAGTCATGAGCCCCATGGTGATGTTTCTGCCAAGGGCAACCACATATACGACGGTGGCGCCATAAGATTAGTACCATATAGCCTAGGTGTGTGGTAGGCTATACCATCTAGGTTTGTGTCAGTACACTCTGATGTTCACACAATGATGAAATCGTCTAACTATGCATTTCTCAGAACGTATCCCTATCATTAAATGACATATGACTGTAATTATTTCTTTGAATATTGCCTCCTTCCCATTATCTATTTCCTTCTACGACTCCTACTGGTGATATATTAGCCTGCCTCATGCACTCCTCCATATTTTTAAATTTTCATATTTTCTGTCTCTTTCTGTTTATGCTGTATTCTGGGTATTCTTTTCCCCCATGAATCTCTAGGTCATATATTTTCTCTTCAGACTATGTGTATTAGTTTTCTATTGCTGCCACAACAAACTACCAGAAACTTAGCGGCTTCAAAGAACACTAATTTATTATCTCACCAATCAGTATGTCAGAAATCCATTAAGCTTGGCTGGTTTTCTCAGTCCAACTCTCACAAGGCTGAAATCCAGATGTTGGCAGGATTGTGTTTCTTTCTGGAGGCTCTAGGGGAGAATATGTTTTCAGCATTTTCTAGAATTTTATATGAGTGGAATCATGCAGTATGTACTCTTGTCTGGCTTCTTTCATTTGGTATAATGATTTTGAGATTTAGCCATATTATTGTGTACATCGAGTGTTCATTCCTTTTTATTACCAAATAATATTCTCTTGTATTTATATTAGTTTCCTGGGGCTTTTTGTAACAAATTACCACAAACAGAGTGGCATAAAACAATAGAAATTTATTCTCTCACAGTTCTGGAGTCTAAAAGTCTGAAGTTCAGCAAGACCACTCTCCCTCCAGGGGCTCTAAGGGAGAAACTGTTCCTTGTCTTTTCCAGCTGCTAGTGGCTGCCCACATTTCTTTTTTTGTGGCTGCATCACTCTAGTCTCTATCTTTGTGGACACATTGCCTCCTCCTCTTCTGTCCATTTTCTCCTCTGCATGTTCCTCTTACTAGGTCACTTATGATGGTGTTGAGGCCCATCTGGATAATCCAGGATTATGTTTTCACCTCAAAACCCTTAAGCTAGGGGCCGGCCCCATGCATAGCGTTAAGTGCATGCGCTCTGCTGCTGGCAGCCCGGGTTCGGATCCCAGGCGCGCACAGATGCACTGCTTGTCAGGCCATGTGGCGGCGTCCCACATAAAGTGGAAGAAGATCAGCACGGATGTTAGCTCAGGGCCGGTCTTCCTCAGCAAAAAGAGGAGCATTGGCAGATGTTAGCTCAGGGCTGATCTTCCTCACACACACACATACAAAAAACCCTTAAACCCGCATATATGCAAAGACCTTTTTTTCAAATAAGGCAACATTCAGAAATTCCAGGCATTTGACTCAGATGCCTTTGGGAGACAATTTTTCAGCCTATCACAGTATGGATATACCACAATTATTTCATTCATTCACCTGTTGATAGCCGTTTAGCTTATTTTCAGTTTTTGGCTATTACAAATATGGATATTTATGTTTAAGTCTTTGTATGGACATGGGCTTTCATATCTCTTGGGTAGATATCTAGGAGTGGATTGGTTGGAACATATGGCAGGCATATATTTAACTTTTAAGAAACCGTCAAACCACTTTCCATCAGCAGTGTATGAGAGTTCTAGTTCTTCCACTACCTGCCCAATAGTTGGTATATTAACTGTTTTTAATTTTAGCCGTTCTATAGGGTATATAATGTTATCTCATTGTGCTTTTAATGTGCATTTCCCTAATAACTATTGATATTATGCATCTTTTTCCTGTTCTTATTTGCCACTCCTATATTTTCCTTGGTGAAGTGTCTGTTCAAATATTTTGCCCATTTTTAAATTGATTGTTTTCTTATTATTGAGTTGAAACATCATTATACATTGTAAATACAGGTATTTTACCAGATATGATTTGTAAATATTGTCTCTCAGTCTGTAATTTGTCTTTTAATTCTCTTAACAGTACCTTTTGAAAAGTAGAATTTCCTAATTTTGATGAAGACCAATTTATCAATTTTTTCCTTGTGTGGATAATGTCTTTGGTGTCATATCAAAGAAATATTTGTCTAACCAAAGGGCAAACAGACTTTCTCCCAGAAATATTATAGTTTTAGTTATTACATTTAGGTCTACAATCTACTTTGAGTTAATTTTTGTGTATGGTGAGAGATGTGGAATTAAGTTTATTTTTTCCTATGTTGCTTCAATTGTTTTAGCACCACTTGTTGAAAAGACTATCATCTCTCCATTGAATACCTTTGTAACTTTGTCAAAAGTTAGTTGCTCATATATGTGTGGGTCTATTTTTGGACTTTCTACTTTGTCCTGTTGATCTATTTGTCTATCATTATGTCAATACTACATTGCTTTGCTTACTGTAGCTTTACAAAAATTCTTGAAATTAGGTAATGTTAGTTCTCCAACTTTGTTTTTCTTTTTCAGATTTTTTTTGATTAGTGTAGATCCTTTGCATTTCTATGTGACTTTGGAGTTAATTTTTCAATTTTTAAAAAAAGGCTGCTATGATTTTGATTGAGATTGCATTGAATCTATAGATCAATTTGGGGAAAGGTACCTCTTAACAATATTGAGTTTTCTGACCCATGGGCACAGTATATCACTCCTTTTATTTAGGTCTTCCTTAACTTCTCTTAGCAACTTTTGTAGTTTTCAGTGCATAGGTCTTAACATATCTTTTGTCAGATTTATCCCTAAGTAGTTCATATATATATATATTTTTGTGTTTGTGTATGAGGAAGATCAGCCCTGAGCTAACATCCATGCTAATCCTACTCTTTTTGCTGAGGAAGACCAGCTCTGAGCTAACATCTATTGCCAATCATCCACCTTTTTTTTTTCCCCCCAAAGCCCCAGTAGATAGTTGTATGTCATAGTTGTACATCCTTCTAGTTGCTGTATGTGGGACGTGGCCTCAGCATGGCCAGAGAAGTGGTGCGTCGGTGTGCTCCTGGGATCCGAACCTGGGCCACCAGTAGTGGAGCACGCGCACTTAACCGCTAAGCCATGGGGCTGGCCCAGAAGTTCATATTTTTGATGCTATTATAAATGCAATTATTTTAAAATTACATTTTATGATTGTTCATTGATAGTATATAGAAATATAATAAATTTTTATACATCAATCTTGTATCCTACAACCTTATAAAATTTGTTTATTAGTTCTAGTAACTTTTTTGTAAATCCCATCAGATTTTCTACACAATCAAGTTGTTTGTAAATAAGAACACTTCTTTCTTTCAAATCTAGATGACTTTATTTATTTTTCTTGCCTTATCAAAGTGGCTACAACTCTAGTATAATGTTGAATAGGAGTGGTGAGAGTGAAATCCCTGTCTTTTTCCTTACCCTGGTAGGGGAAATATTCACTATGTCAGCATGGAATATAATGTTAGTTGTAGTTTTATCCTTTAGCATGTTGAGGAAGTTCCTTTCTATTCCTAGTTTTCTGAGACTTTTTATTAGGAATGGATTTTGTATTTTGTCAAATTATTTTTCTGTAACTATCAAGATCATTATATGTTTGGTTGTCCCTTATTAATTTTCAATATAATGAGTTACATGACTGATTTTCAAACATCAAACCAGCCTAGTATTCTTGGGGTAAACCCCATTTGGTCATGATGTATTCTCCTTTTTATATACTACTGGATTTAGTTCACCAAAATTTATTTTAGAATTTTTGCATGTAAGTCTATGTGAGATATTTTCTGTAGTTTTCTATTATTGTAATATCTTTGTCTAATCTTGGTATCAGATTAATGCTGGCCTCATAGAATGAGCTGGGAAGTATTCCTTCCTCTACAATTTTCTGGAGAAGATTGTATAGAATTGGTGTCATTGGTATAATTCATCAATTGAGCCATTTGGGTCTGGATTTTCTTTGTGGAAAGTTTTTAACTATGATTTCAATTTCTTGAATCAGGCTATTTAGGACATCTATTTTTTGTTGAGTGAGATTTAGCAATTTATATCTTTCAAGGAATTCATCCATTTTGTCTAAGTTGTTGGTTTTTTTGGCATACAGTTGTTTATAATATTCCTCTATTATTCTTCTAATATTCATTTGAGACTCGGGAAACTGGTGCAAAAATGTTGATACTCTGGCTATTTTATTGATGTGAGCAATAAAATCCTTTGTCTTTGACCCGGTAGTCTCATGTCTTCTGCCAGCATTCATGAAACTGGAGCAGGCTAGATTATTAACTTGCAAATAGTGTAAAAATCTCAGATCCTTTAGTTCTGACAGTCATGCTTTACTTTTAATCTTTTTGTGACTTTATATTTAAAGTGCATTTCTTCCATTAACAAAATGAAAAGGCAACCTACAGAATGGGAGAAAATATTTGCAAATTATATATATGTGATAAGTGATTAATACCCCAAATATATAAAGAACACATACAACTCAATATCAAAAAAAAAAGAAATCCAATTAAAAAATGAGCATGGGAACTGAATAGACATTTTTCCAAAGAAGACATACAAATGGCCAACAGGTACATGAAAAGGTGCTCAAGATCAAGAATCATTACATTAATGAATATTAGTGAGTCATCAGGAAAATGCAAGTCAAAACCACAATGAGATATCACATCACACCCGTTAGAATGATTGTTATCAAAAATTAAGAGATAATTGTTGGTGAAGATGTGGAGAAAAGGAACTGTTTTGCACTATTAGTGGAAATGTAAATTGGTACAGCCACTATGAAAAACAGTATAGAGTTTCCTCAAAAAATTAAAAATAGAACTACCATATGATTCAGCAATTCTGCTTCTGGGTATATATCTGAAGAAACCAAAATCACTATCTCAAAGAGATATCTTCACCCCCATGTTCATTACAGCATTATTTACAGTAGTCAAGACATGGAAACAACCTAAGTGGCCATTGATGCATGAATGGATAAAGAATATGTAATATATATATGTATATATATATGTATACACACACACAATGGAATATTATCCACCCATAAAAAAGAGGAAATCCTGCCATTTGCAGCAACATGGATGGACTTTGAGGGCATTCCACTAAGTGAAATAAGTCAGACAGAGAAAGACAAATACCATATGATCTCACTTATACATGGAATCTAAAAAACCAAACTCGTAGAAACAGAGAACATAAAAACATAGAACAATTGGTGGTTGCCAAAGGCAGAGGGTGGGGGAGATGGGTGAAGGTGGTCAAAAGGTACAAACTTCCAGTTGTAAGATAAGTAAGTTCTGGGAATGTAATGTACAGCATGGTGATTTTAGTTAACAATACTGTATTGTATATTTAAAGTTGCTAAGAGAGTAAATCTTAAAAGTTCTCATCATAAGAAAAAAATTTATAATTAGTGAGGTGACGGATGTTGACTAACCTTATTGTGGTAATCATTTAACAATATATACATATGTCAAATTACTATGTTGTGTACACCTAAAACTATTACAATGTTATATATCAATTATAGCTCAATAAAACTGGAAAAAAAAAAGTTTATTTCTTACAGGTGGTATATAGCTGAGTCTCACTTCTGTATGCAGTCTGATGATCTCTACCTTTTAAGTGGATAGAGACTTACATCTAATTAGTAGATTTATATCTAATGTGATTATTCATATGGTTAGGTTGAAGTCTATTATCTTGCTATTTGTTTTCAATTTATTCCATCCATTCTTTGTTTCCTTTCCTACTTATTTTACCTTCTTTTCTATCTATTGAGTGTTTTTAATGATTCCATTTTATCTCTTTTGTTGGTGCTTTAGCTCTAACTCTTTAGTTTGTTATTTTAGTGGTTGCTTTGGGGCTTGTAGTGTACATCTTTAGCTTATCAGAATCTATATTCGAGTTACATATTACCACATCACAGAGTATACAGATCTTCCTTGACTTACAATGGGATTACATCCAGATAAACTCATTGTAAGTAGACAATATCATAAGTTGAAAATGCATTTAATACATCTAACCTACCGAACATCACAGCTTAGCCCAGCCTACCTTAAACGTGCTCAGAACACTTACATTAGCCTACAGTTGGGCAAAATCATCTAGCACAAAGGCTGTTTTATAATAGTGTTGAATATCTCATGTAATTTATTGAATACCATATTAAAAGTGAAAAACAGAATGGCTGTACAGGTACAGAATGATTGTATCAGTTGTTCACCCTCGTGATCGTGTGGCTGACCGGGAGCTGCAGCTCACTGTCACAGTCCAGCACCACGAGAGAGTATCGTACCATGTATCACCAGCCCAGAAAAAGATCAAAACTCAAAACTTGAAGTATGGTTTCCACTGAATGCATATCACTTTCACACCATCATAAAGTCAAAAAATTGTAAATGGAACCATCATAAGTTGGGGGCTGTCTATATATAGTTTCTCCCTTCCTGACCTTTGTGCTGTTGTCATATGTTTTACTTTTACATATGTTATAAACCCCACACTACATATTATTATTTTTCTAAACTGTTAATCCTCTTTTAAAAAGAGTTAAATTATAATTTTAAAAAAATCTTTGGGGCCGGCCTGGTGGTGCAAGCAGTTAAGTGCACGTGCTCTGCTGTGGCGGCCCAGAGTTCGCCAGTTCGGATCCCAGGCACGAATCAACGCACTGCTTGGCAGGCCATGCTGTGGCGGTGTCCCATATAAAGTGGAGGAAGATGGGCATGGATGTTAGCCCAGGGCCAGTCTTCCTCAGCAAAAAAAAAGAGGAGGATTGGCAGATGTTAGCGCAGGGCTGATCTCCTCACACACACACAAAAAATCTTACAATTGCTAGCATTTTTCATTTCCTTTTGTAGATCCATATTTCCATCTGGTATCATTTGCCTTCTGCTAAAAGGACTTCTTGTAACCTTTCTTGCTGACGATAAATTCTTCAGCTTTTATGAGTCCAAAAAAGTATTTACCTTCATTTTGAAAGATATTTTCACTGGGTATAAAATCCTAAATTTACAATGTTCTTTGAATATTTGAAAATGTTGCTCCATTGTCTTTTAGCTTACATTGCTTTCAATGAGAAATCTGCTGTAGTTAGTCCTTATCTGTTTGAACATGTCTTTTTCTTCCTCTCTATATAACATGTCTTCTTTTCCCTGACTACTATTAAAATTTTTCTTTGTCTTTGATTTTGAGCAATGTGATGTAGTTTTCTTCATGTTTCTTGTGCTTTGGGTTTACTAAGTGTCTTGGATCTATGAGTTTATAGCTTTCACCAAATTTGGGAAAATTTCAGCTGTTATTTCTTCAAACATTTTTTCTGTTCCCTTCTCCACTCCTCTTTTTTCAGAGATTCCAGTTACTTGTATATTATGCTGCTAGATGTCCCACCATTCACAGATATTCTGTTTTTGTTTTTCAATTCTCTTTTCTTTCTGCTTTAAATTTTTTATGATTTCTCTTGCTAAGTCTTCAATTTCACTAATATTTCTGATGAACATTTTAAACTAAACTCTTGGTTTGAGATTTTTAGAAGTGTGATTTTGGGTTGCAAGTCCAAACTAATGTGAGGGCCAGCTTGTATTTAGAAATTCTTAGGGAAGAATTTTTTTCCCTTTCACTCAGCACCAACATTTAAGACACATGATTTTTTGTTGTCCTCTGTCAGTCGTTCTAGTTCCCTCTTCATTGATTGCATGACCTTTTGGAGTTTCAGTTTTTTGAGGAAGAGTCTTGCATTAGGCTTTCTCTGTTCAGTATGCTGAGATTGCCTTAGCCTTTGTCTTCTGTGCTTTGCATCTTCATGCCCAAGAAACTCCACTTTTTTTTTTCTTTTTTCTGGCAAATGCCCTCAGGATGAGATTTGGCTTTAGGTGTTTATAGCACTTCTCATAGCTCCTACTTTCACTTAGCTTTGCCTTCTGGATGTCTTACTTTATTGCCAGCTCATCAATGCGTTTACAGAGGCAGGAATTATTCACATTTTATAGCTGGGGAAGCTGAAGCTTGGATAACAATTTGTTCAGCATCACATAAGTAATAAGTGATTATGCTGGGCCTTGAATCTAAATTCTCAAATCCTGGTAAGGTAACATGTGAATTTGATCCTTATAGGAGGGCCGGCCCCATGGCTTAGCGGTTAAGTGTGTGCTCTCTGCTGCTGGCGGCCCGGGTTCGGATCCCGGGCACACACCAACGCACCGCTTCTCCGGCCATGCTGAGGTCGCATCCCATGTACAGCAACTAGAAGGATGTGCAGCTATGACATACAACTATCTACTGGGGCTTTGGGGAAAAAAAATAAATAAAATTATGATCCTTATAGGAAGTAATTTGTTTATATATGCCTCCAACTTATATTTTTTAGGGTTTAAACACATTAACTGGTTAATATAATTAAAGGGCTTATAATCAATAATGTAGCACAGAGTGTTTAATCACAGTGCATCTCAAACTTCAATGTGCATACAAGCCAGTGGTGGATCCCGGTAAAATGCAGATTCTGATTTGTGGGGTCTAGTCCAGGGTTGGGCCTGAGGCTCTGCTGTATAATAAGTCCCCAGGTGTGACCACAGGTCTGCAGATGGACCGCACTTCGAGTAGCAGGGGTTCAGCAATTTTTGTAAACAAGAACTTATGGTGTAAATGGCAGTAAAATGTGGCTAAACTGTCCTGGACTAGGAACCAGGTAATATTGGCTCTGATCTTAAAAAAACACACTTGGCTGCTCTCTGTGTGCACGCCCCTCTCCCTTCCCCACTGCCCAGTGCGTCCAGCGCCCGGCCCCAGGTGTTGGTGAACAAGTGAGCCAGGCAGAGACTCACACCAAGCCAGGATGATGATGCAGCACTGTGTGTGGAAGTGCAATTAAAATAAATAAATAAATAAACCAAATTAATCAACAAATAAAAAACCACTTGCAGGATGCCAGAACTTGAAATGACAGTAGAAATTTCATAACCCAGGTTTTTCATTTTCTACGTGTATGGAAATCTAGCTCAGAGACGTAGCTAAAGCTGCCTGAGGTCTCATAGCAGGACCAGAACCTGGGTCAACCTGGGTCTGATGCCAGTTCTTTTCTGCTACGGCACACGGCCTCTCCAGACACCAGTGATGATTAAGCTGGGGCAGACCCCTTAATCTCTCAGCCTCAGTGTCCTCACCTGTAAAATGAGAGGGCTTTACGTAATCACTAAGATTCCACTCTCTCTAATACTCTTTATAAGTTGTATCTCCTTTATTTCTTATATTGGAAAAGAGTAGAACGAGAAAAAATGGGTCCCTCTCCTACTATAGAACTTTAGAACTAAGGCAATTAACCCAAGCACCAAGTGTTGTTTAAAATAAAATTTCAAGCGGGAATGTACTCTTTCCACTGTTTGAAGAGAGTCCCCTGATTCTCAGACTCTGTCAAGTGAGAAAATTGTGTTGACTTTTGCCTCACAGCACTTCTTATTTTCAGCTGAGCTACCTTAAGGACTAAATTACAGGGGGACTTGGAACTCAGCTTACTTTCTGTGGCTAAGAGATAACAACGAACACGCATCCTCCTATTCCTTTATCACTGCCCGATTTCCCAGGAGGGAGCTTTAATAGCCCGTCAGTTGTGGTCTTCCTCTACCTCCTCCACTGCCTGACTTTTCGTTTTGTTTAGACTCTCCAGGTCCATTATGAGGGATTGGGAAAGAGACACAGTGCAATTGGTCTTTAAAAGATGTATTTGAAGATTTCTCTTTGATAAAGGAAATAAAAATTCCTAAGGATTTTATAATTTTCCAGAAAGCAAGCATATTTGCATTAACATTCAGAAAAAAGAAAGCGTATTACTCAATATTATGAAATAAAGAAAGAGAAAATGAGAATAGAACTGAAAAATTTCAGGCTGTCTGCCAAAGAAAAACAGCCAGCCTTTCGGTATATTCAGTAGATCCATACGTCCTGATTGAATTCAAACTAACAGTAAACTATTTTGAATCTCCACTAATGAAAGTTTGTCCCACCAATAGGCTTTGTCCTGAGCATAGAACCTCATCTATATAAACATACTTGAACAGCACATTTTCTATGAGCATTCTCATCTATGCCAGAGCTGATGCTTCCTGAATCTCTCCTAACCAGATCTCTCTCCTGTGCTCCCAGATCACAATTTGGGTCTGACTATTGAATGTATCCCCAAACTGAATGCACCATGTTCCCCACCCCCCTCCAGATCCCCATGTCTGTTGCTTTTCCTTTGTTGTCTCAAGGAGTGGTACATCCACCCACTGACCAAGTCAGGAACTAAAAGGAAGCCTAGATTCCTTTCTCTATCTTCCTCTGCCTCCATCTAATCAATTAAAACATCTTCTTCTACTTTCCAAATGTCTCTCATAGCCTCTGCTTCATCCCCATTGTCGCTGTCCTAGCTTCCACCTTATCTTTGCTGCTGGAACGATCTTTCTAACATGGTAATTCAATTATGAGCCCCCAACTAGACTCTCCAGTAGCTCATCTTGACTTACAGAAAAAACCTGCGCTGTCCAGTGTAGTACACGAGGTCCCTACTCAGGGTTTGTACCAGTCCATGTGCCGTGTGTCCAGTCTTAGTTCCTCTATACCCCACACTGCCACCTGATGTTAGACTCTCCTACTCAGGGCTCTAACAGGCCTCCACGCCTTTATATGTGTTGTTTCTTCTTCCTAACACTGACCCTCAGCGTATGTATCTAGAAGACCCCTGCTCATCTTTCACATCTCAGCTGAAACCCCACCTCCCCTGTAAAGTCTGCCTGTCTCGCCTAATCAGACCCGAGTCCTGTCTTCCTGCACACCCGTGCATTTGTACATACTTCCATTACAGCTCTTAAACTATTGTACTGTGGCCTTTCATTTGCATGATTCTGTCCCTTTTAGTCTGTGAGCTCCTTGAACGTGAGAACAATTTGCTTTTATCACCAGCACCTACCACGGTCCTTGGTATTTAGAACATGCTCAAAAAATATTTGCTGAATAAACAACAAATTGTTTGGCTGAGCCAGAGCTAATTCAGAGAAAATTCTAGAAATTCCTCCCTTGTTATATGGGAGTATTCTTAAATTGGAGTGGCCCAGGGAGGTGGGTCATTCAAGAACAAGAGTTGAACCTACTTTCCCCTAAGCATGTATTCGGCAACTACTTTTGCCTTGGGTTTTCTTATACTCTCTTGGGGAGAATCACTAGACTAAATTCAAGAATTGCACCAGAGGATATTTGACTAACCTGGATCACAATCAACCAGCTAAAGTGAGATAGACCAAGATTACTGCCTCTGAGAGAAGCAGTACAACACAGTGGCTAAGAAGTTTGAAATCAGACAGATCTATGTTTGAATCCTGACTGCAGCATTTACTAGTTGTGGGCTGATTTACTCATTGATTTGACAATCATTTTTTTAATGGCCTTCTATGCACCAGGGACTGTTCTAGATTCTGGGGATAATGAGATCTAACATTAGTGATGTACTTAACACATACCTGCAAATCACATGCCCTCAACACATGGTACATATTATTATTAGCAATTCCATATTAGTCTGTCATCCAAAATTCAGGCATTGAAACCCCAAGGAACCATAAATACGCCAATGGAATTAAACAAGTTTTTAAGGAATTATTCCAGCCACCACCCGAGTTCCAGTCAAAGCTACGAAGTATGCAAATGTCTTCGCCTACCTCTCTCACTTCCTCCTTCTCTTCTAGCACTGTGTTCTGTCCTTTATCATCTAACATCCTACATCCCACCCACCCAAGCATTTCCATTTTCCAAAAGTCCAAATTAAATCTTGCCACCTAGAACCTAAATTCAAATTCACCAAGTCCATCTCAGACTTTGTCTGAATAAAATAATTGGCACAAAGGGATGTTTCTGAATGGGCAAACTTAACCGTGTATGTCATCCAACCTCCCAACCCCCACAGGTATACAAGAATGCTCTCCTGGGGCTAATGTGGCTTGGGTGGATCCTAAAAGGCAAGTCTGGCAGGGAAAGAATCTATTCCCTGGAGATTCAAATTGGCCAAAATGGACAATAGGAAAAGTAGAGTCAGATGGAAGGGAGGGAGTCCAAAAGCATTGCCTGAACAAGAGCAAAAGCCTGAAGCAGATACTAAGAGATGGAGTAAAAAGCCAGGGCATGGAGGAGACTAGAACCTGGGTGGACTGAGCCTGTGGAAGGTGACCTCCAGGGATGCTTGCTACAGGGCTGCTGCCACCCAGGTGCTTGCTGGGCTGTGACTCAAATGTAACCTGCAGAAACAACACCTACATTCTAAATGAATTATCTATCAATCTAGGTGGCTCTCCAGTTAGTGGAATATTTGGGACACAATTTTTGAGCAGGTGAACTTCCAATATTCTTTGCCTTCTGAAATTTCAGGAGGATGCACATCCTTCCCCTCTCTACTCCTCCTTTTGGCCCCTTCTCCCTCACCCCTCCCACATACACACAAAGATTGACAGTCAAGAAGTTAAATCAACATTATTGAAACAATGCTGCCTTTAGGAAGAATGATCTGCAAGCAGTGATATAGAAAGATATCCAAGATATAGTGTTACATTAAAAAAAGGAAGTTACATAATAGTTCATATAGTTCAATCCTATTTAAGTTTTTTAAAAATAATACTTATGTATGTGTGAATATGTATACAAAAGTTCTGAAAGGATTCACAAGAATCTATCAACACTAATTGTTTGTAGGGTTAGGGAAAACTATTATATTTATAAATGTACATTCATAAAAACAAACAAATCGAAATACCCCCTAACACTGTTAAACAGCCGTATCTGTGCACCACCCACCTGTTCTTTTTCACTTTCTTAAGGCACTCTGAACCTCGTGGCAACTCAAGAAAACCATAAACCTCATCAATAGGAGAGAGAATGTGGGTTGATGCATGAATGACTGTTGAAAATGCCAAGGACTTCATGTTGTTTTGTCTGTTCTTAACAATAAGTAACAATAATTGGATTGAATTTTCTCTCTTGTTATTTTACCACGCTGCTTTCCAGTTCTGTGTAAAACCTAAGTGCCTTAACTGACGGCAAGTTCAATAGAAGCCAACTGTAGGCGGACAAAAATTGAAATGCAAAGTTAAGCTGGATTAATAGATGTGATGTTCAGTTCTTCATGATGTTTTGTTCTCTGAGCTGGCGAGAACACAGCTGGAGTAATAAAAGCTATCATTTATTATAAATGTAACATGTACTCACTCTAAAAAACAAATAGTACAAAACTGTATGAAATACATTGCTGAAGTTCTCTCATCTTTCCACCCCCTACCCATTCCCCGTGGTTGGCTGATACGAACCGTCTGGATGTTTTCTTCTAAATACAAACATTTTATAGATGTATATAATTTTCTTCCACAAAAGAAATCACTTTCGCAACTTGCTTTTCATTGCTAAATCACAGACATCAAAATTTAGACATGTTCTGTAACTTTAATCAGCCCCCTACACATAGACATTTGTGCATATCTATAGGCTAGATTCATAAAAATGGAATTTCTAGGTCAAAGGGTACATTTACAATTTTTGATAGGTAGTAACAAATCCTTTCCAAAAAAGGTTGCACAGAAAATACATTTTAGAAATGTTTTATATATACATGCAAAAATGTGTCCAGAAAAAAAAATTTTAAAAGGTAATATGACATAGCTGTTGAATGCATGCGTTTTATAACAATCCACTCCATAGTTGAGCTGTGTGACCTTGGAAGTGTTATATCACCTTTTCAATCTCAGTTCCCTCCTTTGTAAAATGGGAATCATAGCCACTCCCTCTAGGGTGACTGTGAAGATTTAATGAGATAATGTATGTAACATGATTACCACAGTGTTAATCACATACAGAGCCCTTAATAGATGCTATTATGGTGAATAATCTGGAAAATAAGTGTCATTAGATAATAGAAAAGAACTTTCTGTGTTCTACTGATTATCTTAAAATGATTGGAAGGCAATCATGTGGAATCAGATTAGATGTTTTCTCTGGAGCTCCCAAAGTTTGATGGGGCTACTAAGGGGTAGAAATTATATCACTTCTTCCAATAACAGGATGAGTTCAGAGCCTTGTAGATTATTCAATTTGGTGGAACTTATTTAAGAAAAATGAATACAAAATTATGAATTCTAAATTTGGTACAGTGTCTTGGGAAGGGCCGTGCAAGCGAGGGTCTCTGAAACTTAAGATTCAGTAAATTTACTCCAGATGAGTCATTTTGGAGGTAGTGAGGCTTCTGGACTGGAAAATTATTTTCAGGGTCATATCAGCCATGCCATAGGTCTAAAAATGATGCAAGTAAGCAAGTTTCTTTTTAATTTTATTTGTTTTTTTATTGTTCTGCAGTTGATTTCATACTGGGTGGGAGTTGGACTAGATAATATCTAATAGCTCTTAAATTCTTCAGTTTCTATGAATCTGAAAGTTATTAATATATACCAAAATGACCAAATACCAAAAATATATGTATTCAGAAAAAGAACGCACAAGTGATTCACAATGTTAGATATCATTCCTTAAACAATTGATAGTTTTTAAAATTTAAGTTTCTTTTGGGAACAAGAATAGTGTGATTACAGTGCAGTGCAATATTGGAAAGAGGACTGGGAGGACCCAAGAAAAGATGATGGGAAAGTTTGAATATTAACACAATGGAAGGAGGAAGCCAGCAGGGAAGCAAGCAACCAAGATTTGAATACCCCTGGGAGGTTATTTGGATTCTCATGCGTGTCAAGGATATTTCGGAGGCGTGAAAAAGATTGCAATTCTTGAGCCATGGAATTTTTCATTAGCTTGAGGTGAGGAAATGGCCGGGTGAGAGTTTAGGCAATTGACCTGAAAGAAAACTTGAAGAGGAGCCAGTGGAAATGGAGACATGACTGGTAACTGTGGCTCTGTCACTAATTAGTTGATCTCAACCGGGCCCCCTAATCGCCTAGCAGTGGTTAACAACAGTCCTGGGTTCAAGCTCTGATTTTACCAACTATTAGTCCTATGATCTTGGGCAAGTTACTTAATCTCTCTAAGCCACAGTTTCCTCATGTGTGAATGGGATGATTATACTTACTTCAGACATAAGGTTCTTGTGAGATTAAATTAGGTAGCATTCAAAACATTCTCCATAGTGCCTGGCACAAAGTAAGTGTTCCATAAATGTTGGCTATATTTATGAGTTTTTTTTTTAATTATGGACACCTACTAGGTACCGTTTTTTTGTATTAGGTGTAATGGGTATTCCAAACTGTACAAGATAAGATCCTCGCCTTACACAAGTGTATAATCCAGTAAGTGAAATGATATATAATTATTATGATTCAAGGAAGTATTTGTTAGTGATATAAGCTTTAGTTACATTCTAAAGGTTATTTAGAATGCAGAGGGGAGTCATTTCTGGCTGAAATTATCAGCTGTTGTTTTAAAGGAGAACGTATTATAGATGGGCCCCCCAAAATGATCAGAATTCTAAAAATTGAAATTTGTGAGATATATTGAAAGAACTACCATCAGTGGATGCTGAGCCAGTCCAGGTTGTAGAGACAACAGAAAAGTACACGGTTAATTTTTTAAACAGCTTTATTGAGATATAATTGGCATAAAATAAACTATGCACATTTAAAGTATGCAATTTGATAAATTTTGATATATGTATATACACCTGTGAAACCATCACTGCAATCGAGGTGAGGAACATACCTATCATTCAGTA
The DNA here is from genome assembly GCF_020826845.1 of Diceros bicornis minor. NCBI lineage: Eukaryota > Metazoa > Chordata > Mammalia > Perissodactyla > Rhinocerotidae > Diceros > Diceros bicornis. Next base: position 20,010,686 of record NC_080745.1, on the reverse strand, counting down.
ACTTTTCTCATGCCCCTTGGTGATGCTTCCTTCCCACTCCCACTCAGATTATCCCATTTCCCAGGCAACCACAAATCTGTGTTCTGTCAGTGTAGATTAGCTTGCATTTCTAGAATTTTATATAAATCAAATCATACAGTATGGACTCTTTTATGTCTGCTTTAATACATTTAGCATAATTATTTTGAGATAGTTCATTACTTTTTATTGCCAAATAGTATATTTATGAATTTACTACAATTGTTTATCCAGTCTCCCACTGATGCACATTTGGGCTATTTCCAGTTTTTGGTTATTGTAAACAAAGCTGCTATGAACATTCATGTACTAGAGTTGGTAGGGACACATGCTTTCTTTCCTCTGGGAGAAACACCTTGTGTGGAATGGCTGAGTCATATGCAGGCATATGTTTAACTTTTTAAGAAATTGTCAAACTGTTTTCCAAAGTGGTTGTACCATTTTATATTCCCACCAACAGCATATGAGAATTCTACTTCCTCCATATCTTTGCCAACATTTGATGTGTTCAGACCTTTTAAGTTTAGATATTCTTATAGATGGGTAGTGGTATCTCATAGTGGTTTTAATTTGCATTTTTCGAATGACTAATGATGTTGAGCATTTTTTCATGTGCTTATTTGCCACGAGTATAGCCTCCTTGGTGAATTATCTGTTCAAGTGTTTTGCCCACCTTTTTATTGAGTTGATTGTTTTCTTAGTGTTGCATGAAGAGAGATTTTTACATATTTTTGGATATAAGTCTTTTGTTGGATATGTGATTTTCAAATGTTTTTATTCTTTTTACACATTACTGAGTTCAATTTGCTAATATTTTGTTGAGGATTTTTGTATCCATGTTCATGAGGGAAATTGGTCTAGTTTTCTTTTTTTGTACTGTCTTTGTCTGGTTTTGGTACCAAGGTAACGCTGGCTTCATAAAGTGAGTTGGAAGTTTTCCTTCCTCTTCTGTTACCTGGAAGAGATTGTGTATGATTGGAGTTACTGTTTCCTTAAATTTTGTTAGAATTTGCCAATGAAGCCATCTGGGCCTGAAGATTTCTCAATTTGATTTTTGTATGTTGATTTTGTATCCTGCAACTTTTATAAATTAACTTATTAGTTCTAGTAACATTTTTGAAGACCCCATTGAATTTTCTACATACATGGTCATTGTCTATGAAGAAAAACAGGTTTACTTTTTTCCAATCTGAATGATTATTTCTTTTTCTTGCCTGATTGCCCTGGCTAGAATCTCTAGTACAGTGCTGAACAGAAGTTGTAAGAGCAGACATAACTGTTTTGTCCCTGGTTTTAGGGGGAAAGCATTCAGTTTTTCAAAACTAAGTATGATGTTGGCTATAGTTTTCTTTTTTATAGATGCCCTTTTTCAGGTTCAGGAAGTTTCCTTCTATTCTAGTTTGCTGAGAGTTTTATCAGTAACAAGTGTTGGATCCTGTCAAATGCTTTTTTATATCTGTTGAGATGATCACATGGTTTTTTAGTCTTTTTTAATCTGCCAATATGGTGAATTAAATGGATTGATTTTTGAATATTGAAACCAACCCTGCATTCCTGGTATAAACCCCACGTGATTGTTATGGATCCAATTTGCTAAAATTTGGTCGAGAATTTTTGTGTCTATTTTCATGAGAGATACTGATCTGTAGTTTTCTTTTCTTGTAATGTCTTTATCTACCTTTGGTATCAGACTAATACTGGTCTTACAGAATGAGTTGGGAAGTATTTCCTTCTCTTCAATTTCTTGGTTGTGAATAATTGCTTAAATGTTCGATAGAATTCACCACTGAAGGCATCCGGGCTGTAAGAGTGTTTGTGTATGTGTGTATGAAAGTTTTAAACTACAAATTGAGTTTCTTTAATTGATATAGGCTATTCAGATTTTTTATTCCTTCTTGAGTGAGCTTTGATACTTTGTGTCATTAATTTGTCCATTTCATCTAAGCTGTTGAATTTATTGGCATAGAATTGTGAATAATATTCACATATTCTTTTAATATCTATAGAGTCTGTAGTGGTGTCACGTCTTTCATTTCTTATCGATAATTTTGTTTTTTTCTAGATCAGTGTGGCTTGAAGTGTATCAATTTGATGGATCTCCTCAAAGAATTAGCTTTAGGTTTATTGATTTTCTCTACTAGGTTTCTGTTTTATATATTTTATTGATTTCTAATTTGATGTTTATTATTTCCTTTCTTTTGCTTACTTTGGGTTTACTCTGCTCTTTTTTCTAGTTTCTTAAGGCATAAGCTGAGGTCACTAATGTAACAGCCTTCTTCTTTTCTAATATAGGCATGTAGGGCTATAAATTTTCCCTTAAGTACTGCTTTAGTGGCGTGTCACAACTTCTGATATATCATATTTTCATTTTCATACTGTTAAAAAAATACTTTCTAATATCCCTTTTGGTTTTTCCTTTGATTCATGGGTTACCTAGAAATGTGTTATTAAATTTGAAAATATCTGGAGTTTTTCTAGAGATCTTTTTGTCACTAATTTCTGATTTAATTCTATTGTGATCTGAGAGCATACTTTTAAGACTTGTATCCTTTTAAACTTACTGTGAGTTGTTTCATGGCCCTGAATGTGATCTATCTGGATGCTCATGATGGCTCCCCACAATCCCCAAGTCCCATTGGGTGATGAAATGGGCCCATTATGGAAGCCTGCACACAGTAGGTTTCAGTATAGGAGAGGAACACTGAGCTTGGGATTCGTGACTTTTATAGCAAGCAGAAGCAAGACTGCTCTTTGTTGGAGGGTAGACATTACCTCATCTGTCAAGGTTGCTTATTGCAAATACAATCCTGAGAAATGGCCTTAGTAGAAGCTGTCAGGGTCCCGCAATTTTGGCATACCTGCGAGAAGGTGCAGGCACACTCAGGACCCATGGTGGATTCCCCTCCAACAAAGTCACTGAAGCTCTTTTCATTCTTTTGGATTATTTTTTTTCTTTCTCCATTTCATTTTGGATAGTTTCTATTTCTATGATTTCAAATTCACTAATATTTTCTTCTGCAATGTCTAATCTGCCCTTAATCCCATCCAGTGTATTCTTCCTCTCAGAGACTGTAGTTTTCACTTCTAGATGTTTCATTTGGGTCTTTTTTTAAAAATATATCTTGTGTTTGTATTTAACTTTTTGAACATATAGAATACAGTTGTAATAATTATTTTAATGTCCCTATCTGCCACTCTAACATCTGTGTCAGCCCTGGGTCAGTTTCGATCAACTGCTATTCTCGTTATTATGGGCTGCGTTTTCCTGCCTCTTTGTATATGTGGAATCGTTGATTGGATATCAGATAATGTGGTTTTTACCTTATCAGGTGCTGGATATTTTTGTATTCCTTTAAATCTTCTTGAGCTTTGTTCTGTGATGTAGTTCAGTTACTTGGAAACAGTTAAATTACTTGGAAACAAGTTACGTACTTGGAAACAGTTGTATCCTTTTGGGTCTTTCTTTTATGACTTTATGATTGTTTTATGATTTGTTAGGTCGATTTAGAGCAGTGCTCATTCTAGGACTAGTCTAGCAATAATTAATTCCATACTACTACTAGTCAAGGAATAATTAATACCACACTACTACTACTCTAGGAATAATTAATTCCATGCTACTGGGGCAAGACCTTCCTAAGTATTCTACCCAATGCTCTGTGAATTATGAGTTTTTGCAGTCCTGCTGGTGGGAGCACGCACCCACGTGGCCCTGTGCAAATGATATGCACTGTTCCCTCTAATCCTTTCAGATGGTTCTTTCCTTGGACTCGAGTAGTTTCCTTACAAGCATGCTTTGATTAGTATTCTGCTGAATACTCAGGTGGGAAACTCTGAAGATCTCCAAGAGCTCTCTCCGTGCATCGCCCTCTCCTTTCTGATACTCTGTCCTGTAAATCCCAGCTGCCTTCTACTCCCTGGACTCTTAGCTTCATCTCCTCAACTCAGGGAATCCTCTGGACTCTACCTCAATGCTCTGGCATACAAGCTCTCTCAAGCCGTAAACCGAGGTAATCACTGGACTCTCATCATTTGTTTCCCATCTCTCACAATTTCTTTCCTTCATTGCCTGAGGTCCAGTGTCTTGAAAACCATTGTTCAATGTTTTGTCCTGTTTTTGTTTTCCAGTTGTTTCAGGCAGAAGGGTGATTCCAGTTCCCATTATTCTGTCTCAGCCAGAAGTAGAAATCTCCTTACTAATTTCTTGACTTTAGCCGTTATTTCTTCAAACATTTTTTCCTGTCCTCCCACTTTAGAGACTCCAGTTACACAAATATTGGGCTGCTTGAAGTTCTCCCACAGTTCACTGATCATCTGCTTATTTTTTTTAAAGTCTTTTTTGTCTCTCTGTGTTCACATTGGATTGTTCCTATTGCTACGTCTTCAAGTTCACTCATCTTTCCTTTTGCAATGTCTATCTTGTAGTTAAACCCATTCAGTGCATTTTTATCTCAGATGTTGTACTTTTCATTTCTAGATAATCAATTTGGGTCTTTTAAAAAAATATCTTTCATGTCTTTACTTAGCACGTTCAATCTTTCCTCTAGCTTCTTGAATATATGGAATGCAGTAGTGATTACTTTTGATGTTCTTTTCTACTAATAACTTTATCATGGGTCAATTTTGGATCAGTTTTGATTGATTATTCTCATATGGATCATAACTTTCCTGCTTCTTTGCATACCTGGTAATATTTGATAGATGCCAGAAATTGCCAACTCTACCTTGCTAAGTGTTGAATGTTTTCTTACGCCTCTAGATATTTTTGAGCTTTGTTCTGGGACATGGTTAAGTGATTTGGAAACAGGTTGATCCTTTCAGGTCTTCCTTTTGAGCTTTTCAGACAGGACCATTACATCATTTAGTTTAGAGCTAATTTCTGCCCCCTTCTGAATGCTCTATTTGACGCTCTGTGAATTATGAGGTTTTCCACTCTGGCTAATAGAAGCAGGAACTATTCCTGGCCCTTTACCAGTTCCAGTGATCTTTCCTTCTAATCCTTTTGGGTGCTTCTTTCCTTGGCCTCAGATATTTTTCCCCCATGCACTCACTGATCAGACTAGAGGGGGATCCTCTGCAAATCTCCAGGCTTCTCTCTCTTTGTGGCTCTCTTCTCTTCTGTAATTGACCTTGCAGACTCTAGCCACCTTGGTCTCTCTGAGCTCCCAGTTTAGGGAGTTGACCGCTGAGCTATGCCTGGGTTCCCCTTTATTGCATTGTATCTTGGAAACTTTCTCCAGGCAATAAGCTGGGACAATCCTAGTGCTCATATTGTTTATTTCCTGCCTCTTAGGGATCATCATCCTTTCTTGCCTGATGACTAACGTCTTGAAAATCTTTGTTTCATATATTTTTTTCCCCCAGATTTTAGTTGTTTCAGGCAGGAATGGTAAATCTGGTGCCTTTTTATCCATCTCATTTGGAACCTGAAGTCCCCACAGTTAACTTCTGAAGACCAAGATTAACAGTTTTTATAATTGTTGATCCAGTTTCTAACAGTTAAAATTTACTGATAGACTTGTTCAGAGAGTATGATTTTAATCCAACATATAAACTTTAAATTTTAAATTTAAATCCAAGCAAATTAGCTCAGTCACTGCTTCCAAGGATATTTATTTCTTCAACAAATATTTGAGCACCTACTATGAGTAGGCACACCTCTGGTTGCTGGGGATCACAGCTGTGAACAAGACAAAATCCCTGCCCTCATGACGTTCACATTCTAGTGAATATGTTTTTAAAAACGTTAATGCAATGTATTTGCTAATTTGTCAAAGTCTTTTTGCAAGAAGCCCAAAACAATAAAACTAAGTGATGTAAAAACTTCTAAGGAAGAATGATAAATCCGGGCATACTTTCAGCTTGAAATATGTCAACAAATTAGTAGCCCTGAACCACAAACAGCTGTGTGACATCTGTGGGCAACTTTTATTCAACTTGGACATAAGCTTCAGGAGGCAAGTGCCCTGTCTATCAGCTTGCCTCTGTATCTCCAGTGCTTAACACAGTGTCTGAATTACAGTGGGTGCTTAATAAATACATGATGAAAATATTTCAACCTACTCGTCCCAGGAGTCCTGGTCTTGGTTCCTTCCGGGGCATAACCAAGAGGGAACAGCTAACCAGCACCATAGGGATGAAAAGGCTTAAATGCAACACATCAGGGCGAGATGGAATCCTGAAGCTGGCTGCTTGTCCTCCATTGTCAGTTCTTTTAAATTTATGACCGGCAGGTGAGAGCTGACACTTCCTGCCTTTGGTTTGGTTCCTGACATTTTAATATGGTTGGTACAAGTCCCTAGCCTTGATTTCCCCAGGTGAGGGCTGGGAGGAGAGGGAGAGGAAAGAGGGGATTCCATAGCATTTAAACTTTACTTTTTAGGGGTGTGTGTGTGGGTGTGTGTGTGTGTGAGGGAGAGAAAGAGAGATCTAACAAATATGTGGAAATATAAGGAAAACGAGAATATGCAAATAATATATGGAAAACTTGGATGTGTTGGGGGTGGTCAGGGATCCAGGCCGTGGTCATCCCTCCCCTTGCCCGCGTACATCCACCCACCTGGGGAACCAACCCAGGCTCCCGCAAGTCAAGACGCGCCTGGAGCCAGAAGGGAGCAGGGAGGATGGGCGGCGTGGGCTGGCGCCGGCGGCCTCAACACACAACACCAAGGAGGTTTAGAGCAGCAGTAGGAGCAGGGACCCCGGAGCCGCCCGGCGCCCCTGCCCGGCGGCACGTGCTCACCGGCGGGGGCGGGCGCGGGCGGAGGCCCGGGCGGCCACGTGACGGGCGGCACGGGTATTAAGCGGCGCGGCAGCTGCTCGCAGCCCGAGCTGGTGCTTCGCCCGCGACCCAGCGTCTAGGTGTGCCGCCCCGAGAGCAGCCGCGCGAAGGTCACCCCGCGCCCGCCCGCGCCTCTGCCGAGCTCCGCGCGCCCCGCCGGCCCCGCCGCGCCTCTGTCCGTCCGTCCGAGCCCCGCGCGCCCCGCCGCAGCCCCGGCCACCTGAGCGCCATGAACCAGATAGAGCCCGGCGTGCAGTACAACTACGTCTACGAAGATGACGAGTACATGATCCAGGAGGAGGAGTGGGACCGCGACCTGCTCCTCGACCCGGCCTGGGAAAAGCAGCAGAGGAAGGTCAGCAGGGGCCCCGTGCGCACCATCTGCGGGCCTGGCCCGCGTGTCTGTGTGTCCCGTTCCCCCGCGGGGCTCCAGCCCGTGGGCGGCGCCGACCGACCGTGTGGACTAGCGGGAGAGGCTTGATGGAGGTGTCGTGTTGTCCGGTGTCATCGTAGCCTGGGTGCCCCATTAGAAAGGAGAACACGTCCAGGGACAGGCAGGAAACTGGGCGTCGTGTGTGTGTGCGCGCGCGCGTGCGCAAGTAACATAAGAGTTACAAAACGAGAAATGTTAATGGAAGAACAGTGCTGTGTAAGTGTGTTTCTGTTTTAACCTGGATTAGACCAGAATTTGAAAGAGTCTCAGGTCTGCTCCTGACCCCTTGAGTCTGTGACCTTGGCCGCAGAGTTTTATCTCCTAGTCCCTGTGCGTCCTTTTTCCCCTAGCCCATCTCTCCCCAAATAAAAGAGATCAAATGAACATCAGCTGTATTCCTGTTTTCATAGGGTTGCCCCAGAGTAATTGAAAATCATTTATTAAATGTGTTGGGTTCCGTAGGGATGCTGTATGAACCCTAGGCGTTCACCGGTAAAGTAATAATCATTTCACACTCTATTTATGGTTCATTGAGGTAAGCACCCGGGGACGAGGGAGTCAGCCAGCTCTAAGAGCTCCCTGCCCGTCTTGGTTGGTGCTCTCTGGGGGCCCAGTGGAACATTCCACCATTTGAAGGTTTCTTCTTGATCCTCTTGGCTAGAACAAGTAGGGGATGCTTACTAGGAGGCTAAATCCTGTCTCCTGTTTGACTGGGCACAGAGCCTGGCTGGGTCAGGCGTGCCAACACAGACCTGCTAACCCAGCCTTATGATGACAGGGTCATGGCAAAAGCAAAGTGCTCTGTGCTTTTCTCCCTCTTTTTCTGGGAGTGGAGTAAAGCGGATTTCCCTTCTAAGGGCCTGCTTTTAAGTGGATAACCTCTGTTGACCATATGTGTGCATGGGAAGTGCTCTGTGCAGCTGCCACTGTGGGTGATTGTGTGATAGTACATGGTGAATAAGTGTGTGACCGTGGAAAACACACACATCCCATGCTTTCCTCCCAACAAATGTGTTGGCTGGAGGAGAGAGGCCCTATATTTGGATAGTTATCAAATAACCATTTATTTTTGTTGTTTATTAAATTACCATGATATTTTTATGTCACGATTTCTCTTTTATCTGCCTTCTCTCTTAAAATACCACTTACTATTATTATTTTAAAGCTGTAATTTAGCTACATTTCATTCTCCACCTTAGTTTTCTAAGACTTCCACCAGCCCTACCTTCTTGGAAACAACAGAATGGGAGTGATACATAGAAGTTGAGTCTATAAAGGAAAACAGAATTTCAAACCTTCTACAATTTTTGAGATGACTCGTGAGGGAAACACTTGGCCTGAGGATTATTAATGTGTCATCTGGACTCGATGCATTGTCCATCAGCAAGAAGTTAAAAAGTGACTTTAATTTTTAGCAGTGAGTGTTTCTTTTTTAAATTTTTCCCACAATTTTGATTACTACATTTTTCATGGATTTAAAAAAACTCCTAAGTCTTTGTTTCCAAGATTGCTTTTTTTTTTCCTTATGAAGAACAGTAAAATAGCTAAGGAATTGGACAGGTACTGTCTGCCCATCGTTTTTGAAAGTAATAGTCTAATCACAGTGGTTTCTGTTGATTTTTTTTTAAGTACAGTACAATAGCAGAATAGAGCTAACGTCAGTTTCCAAAGGCCATATTGATACACGCTTTCTGTCATATTTAATTTTTCTAATGTATTTACAATATGTGTTTATATAATTGCATTGTTGTAATTTTCTCTGAGTTTGGGATTCCTGTGTGAATATATTATTATAACTGTATAGCACTCAAAGTATATTATTTAAAAAACAGACAAACTTCTTGATCCCGGTACAAAATAACGCTAAAAGTTTAAAGTGAGAATTCACTTTTTTTCTCAGATATGTTGAGTGTTGAAGACACTGGGGAAAAGCAAAACGAAACACTACATTAGGACATAGACCCAGCAGATTTAGAAGATACTCTGTTTCTACTTTTGGCATAGACCCTACTCAAGTCAGTAAAATAATATTGAACTGTGAGCTCAGGGCAGCCAGAGCAGAGGCCTCTATTTATGTCCTATGAGACAAACTGTTGGAACAGGTCAAGGATAAAATGCCATTGTTTCTATTGTGGGCTCCCTTCTCTACTCTTGCCATTTCAGTGATATGCTGGGTATGAGATCTGTCAACAGATGCTGGTAACACATGATGACGTCTGTAGTGTTATAATGGATGCGGTGCCTAATTATATCCACAGTTCAGAGAGTCTCATGTGCTGTGGTAATCCTTGCTCTCTGGTGTGGAATTCCTTGCTACAGAAGGACTTAGTAATAAGTGTAGTGCTTTTTTTTGAAGAGAGATTTTTTTTTTTAATTGTCATCAGATACAGATAGCATAAAAATTACCATCTTAACCATTTTTAAGTGTACGATTTAGTAGTGTTAAGTACCTTCACGTTGTTGTGCAACCAATCTCCAGAATTCTTTTTATCTTGCAAAACTAAACTCTATAAACCCATTAAACAATAACTTTCTATACCTCCCTCTCCCTAGTCCCTGTCAACCACCGTTCTAGTTTCTGTCTCTACAAATTTGACTCCTCTAGGTACCTCATATAAGTGGAATTTGTCTTTTTGTGTCTGGCTTACTTCACTGAGCATGTTTTCAAGTTTCATCCATATTACAGAATGTATCAGGATTTCCTTCCTTTTCAAGGCTGTATAATATTCCACTGTACGTATATACAACATTTTGTTTATCCATTCATCCATCAGTGGACACTTTGGTTGCTTCCACCTTTAGTTATTGTGAATAATGCTGCTATAAATGTGGGTGTACGAATATCTCTTCATGACCCTGCTTTCAATTTTTTTGACTATGTACACAGAAATGGAATTTTTGGGTCATGTTGCAATTCTGTTTTCAATTTTGTGAGACAGTGTAGTGCTTTTTCCAAAAGGAGGCAATTTAGAAGATGTTGAATTTAGCGTGAGTATGTACAGGCATTTCAAAGTGCTCCCCTTTTCTTTCAAGGGTGTTTAGTAAATAGGAGTAGGAATATTTCTAGTCACATAAATTAGGCTCTCTTCAGTGGACTTTTGAGACTTCTAGAGCTTTGATGTTTAGAACCAAGCTTCTCCTGGAACCAAGGAACACATTCAGCCTTTAATTCAACTGAAGCCTAATCAGGAGGTGACTTGTCAGAACAGCAATGCTGAATATGTGTGCTATCTCCGCAGCACAGGGCGCTGTCCTTCACCACTCTGCGAGGCTAGAACAGACCTTTTAAGGAGATGACTATGTGTTTCAATACATAAAGGGTCCTTACATCCTTAATCTGTAATCGGCTAGATCATTGATAAACTTTTCTACACTTAGTTATTGAGAGCCTGAGTGAGTCATTCATTTATTCCACATTTAGAGTACTGATTGGTTTTAATCATTCCTAGAGAAATTCAGGTTCTTCTGAATATTCACAGTTTATATGGACCGATTCACCATTCATTTTGGAGCACCTCCTGTCAGTCCTGTCATCCAGGCTAAAATGTTGCCATGTCGGGTCCAGCTTCATGGAAGGACACATGTGCGGGGGCAGCTGCCCACAGGGTCTGGATTAAGTAGAGAGCCTGGGAGCCTGAGAGTGGCCCCTGTCAGTGTTCTGTGAGAGCAGCTGCTGCTGAAGGGTGCGAGGTGAAGGCTCTTTGCCCTTGCACAGAGAAATATGCTCTTGGATGAATTTTTCCGAGGAGAAAAGGCATTAATTGTTCCAATAAGATGAACAGCTAACAAAAAGCTTGTGAAATTTCTCAGATTCATGAGATGCAGACGAATCTCAGCTCTGCCTGGTACTCTCTGACCATAATCAAGTCACTAAACCTTTCGAGTGTCCGTTTCTTCATCTAGAAAATAGAGATAAATGATACCTGTCTGTCTTTTTTTTTTTTTTTTTTTTTTTGCTGAGGAGGATTGGCCATGAGCTAACATCTGTTGTCAATCTTCCTCTTTTTTTTTTTGCTTGAGGAAGATTGGCCCTGAGCTAACATCTGTGCCAACCTTCCTCTATTTTGCGTGTGGGTCACTGCCATAGCATGGCTGACAAGTGGTATAGGTCCACGCCCTGGATCCAAAGCAGAGCACGCTGGACTTAACCACTACACCATGGTACCGGCCCTGATACCCGTCTCTCTTACCTCACAGGGTTTTTCAGGATCAAATGATTAAACTAGTTTATGCTGAAACGGCTTTGTATGTGTCAAGTGATCCGTAAATGTTCAAATAATATTATTATTATCCTCGTGCAGCAGATATTTCTTAATTTTATGAGGTGGTGTAATAGAAATCAGCACTATGCTTGAACTTGTGAGAGATGATGGAGTACAAGATTTGTTCCTTAGTGACTTGATGTACTTTTTTTTTTTTACTGTGGTAGAATATATATAACATAAAATTTATCATTTTAACTATTTTTAGGTCTACAATTCAGTGACATTAATACATTCACATTGTTGTGCAGCCGTCACCACCATCCATCTGCCGAACTTTTCCATCATCCCAAGCTGAAGCTCTGTGCCCATTAAACAATGACTTCCCATTCCCCCTCCCCTGATGGACTTTTAAAGATAGAATTTACACATTTGAACACTTAGAGCATAGGAAATTGTTTTGTATTAGGTTGCAGATGCTTTTATAAAGAGTAAAAATTATAGGTCAAATAAGGAAAATCATTGTGGGTGAGAATAATGAGGAAATAGCTTTATAAGGGAGTGGAAAGTGGGGTAGGCCTTAATTTGAGTAATAACTAAGTATTAGCTGAGTGGAGAGGAGAAAGAGAGCGTTCCTGGCTAGAGAAATAGAGTGAACAGCCTATTTCAGGGTGGTTTTTTTTAAGGGGGGAGTGATAAGTGTGATGTTGTACTAGTAATAAGTGTTTATGTAACCCTTTAGCACTGTGAAAGAACTTCACATCCAGTATTTCACAGGCCCCCCTCACCCACCCTCCGCTAAAGAGGCCAGGGAGCGAGCTCAGAGAGGTGAGAGTACAGGAGGAGAAAGAACCAGGGCGGCCAGACCAGGATTCGCGTCTCCTGACACCTGGCTGTGTATTCTTGGGTGTGTCTGCTGCTCATGATGAGTTTGAGGAAGTGTGAAGAGGAGATAAGCTGAACTGAAGCTAAAGATGTAGATTGAAATTCACAGAGAAAATTGGGTAGGTAAACTGGGGCCAGATGATAGAGGACCTGGCACGCCAGGGTGAGTGCGGGCTTCATCCTCCCAGCAGCGCAGGGCATGGGAGGTTTTTGAGCCAGGAACAGCCATGCTTACCGTAGTATATTGTTTGCAGAATAAATCAGACTGGGTAAGGGCCTGAGGTGGGGGACCCAGGCAAAAGCCGGGTAAGGGATTGTAAGGATAAAGTGGTGAGGATTAGAATGAGGGGGCTAATAGAAGCAGTGGCAAGGAAGGCATCAATTTGAGAGTGATCAGGAGGGATTATAAAAAGTATTAAATAACCCCATGTTGTTCCACACAGGCTGTTGTATAAATCCAATTAAGCAGGCATGATCTCACTGTGAGAGCTCCTGGACTTAAAACTCAAGACAGTGTTATTGACAAGTAACCAACAAACTAATGAGGAGAGTCTGTTTATCCACTAGGAGATTGTGTCTGGATGGAAAACTAAATATTTACAGAATATGTCCTTATTCAGTGCAAGAGAATGAGCTGCAGTGCTGTGGGGTCAGTGGTGTGTCCATGTGGCCATTGCTTGAAGGGAGGGCTGGAGTTTCAGGTAGCCTCTGATGTCCAGTGAAAGTTGATGGGCAGGCATATAAAGGCAGAATCTAGTATGCGCCCTAAGAAACACCAGCCCCCAGAGGGACTGTTGTCCTAAATATGCACTTGGTTTGCTGTGGAGAATCACAGGTGCCTGCGTGGTAAGGCAGAAAATCACTCTTTGTCTTTGCATCCTTTGTTAGGCACTGTGATGTGTCCTGGGCTCTTCCCTACCCCTTCAGCCAAATTCACTAAGGAAGAAACCTGAACCCAAAAGAAGATTTTCTGTGAGTGTGGGAGGAGGAATATGACTCTTAGCTGGGAAACTTAATTAACGCAGCTTCAGAAAACTGTCAGAAAGCACTGCAGTGAGTTGTCGCAGCTGGGAGACACCTACAGAGAAGGCACAGTTCGGGAGTGGGTGGGGGAGCCGCGAGGACGAGCAGAGGAGTTGATACGGAATACGTTGGAGGACAGTCAGAATCGTACCGCTGTTTCCCTGGGAACGGTACTAATTCTTCCAGAAAGAACAGAAAGCAAAGATTAGGGGGAAAGCTTGCTAACCACTGTGCTAGACAAATTTCAGAGGAAGCAAAATCTTGAGGGCAAGAAATTGGTCTTTCTATAGAAGTCTGAGGAACATTTTTTACACAAGGGTGTATCTGTCTGAGCACATGCACACACGCCTGCATGCACATACAACACCCCTCCCCACAGTTTTCTAGATCAGAAACCAGAAGATGTTTTTACCTGCAACCCTACTGAAGAACAGAATATAAACGGAGCACAGCATCACTGTTCATTCTTTCATTCCTTTGGCAGACATTTATTATGGTCCAGGGCCAGAGATAGAGAATTGAGTTAACAGCACCCTCGGCCTTAAGGAGCTTACAGCCTACTTCAAGAGACCAAAAAGGTTCATGAGAAGCACAGAGGAGGGACACCCAATTCAACCAGGCTGGTGAAAGAAAGTACAGAATATTTCCAAAGGGCCCCTCCTGCATGGTCCCCTGTCATGGTGAACGGAAACATCTCTCGATGGCACCCAAGCCGGGAACCTGGGCGTTATCCTTGATGCCTCGCTCTGTCCGATTCCTGTGGAGCCCACCTCCTAAGTCCTCTGGACTCTGCCTCTTCCTCCTGTGATGTGCTTTAAGGCCTTCAGACTCTCTGTGTTTCCTGCCTGGATGGGGGCGGTGGCCTCCTGCTCTGTTACCCTCCCACAGATCATGCTTGTCCTCAGGCTTTTTGCCGTGAGGCTGGCAGAAATGATCTTTATAAAACACAAGCCTGCTCATGGTATTCCCTGCTTAAAGTCTCTCTGTGGTTCTTTAGTGCCTTCAGAGAGAGTTCTGACCTCTTGCAGTGGGTTGTGAGGCCAGGCCTGAGCTAGCCTCTGTCCACTATTCCACTTTCCCCACAGGTTCTTTAAGAGCCAACCCTGCAGAGTGGCCCTCATTGTATTTGACTCCCCTTTGCCTTATACTCAGCCCCTACCTGCTCTGCCCCTCATGGGAGTTCCTCCTCCTTCAGGCCCCTCCTCTGGGAGGCCTGCCCTCTAGAACGTGGGTCACTTGGTGGTGTCTTGGTCTCCCCTATGAGGTCTATGAGCAGACGCTCTTCTCTGGGCCCTGCACTGGGCCTGCTCAGAGTCTGCACTCATATTTGTGGAGTGAAGGAATTATGAGTCATATTTCTGAAAAGAATTTAGTACAATTAAAATTTTTTTGCAATCTTTATAACTCCTTGAGCTATCAATGTATTAACTCCGACTCATGCTTGTTGTTTAATGCTTTTTAAAAATATTTTCTGAGCCAGCCCTGAGGGCCTGTTGGTTAAAGCTCTATGCTCTCCACTTGGGCGGCCCAGGTTCGCTTCCTGGTCTCAGAACCACACTGACCATCTGTCAGTTGCCAGGCTGTGGCAGCAGCTCACATAGACAAACTAGAAGGACTTACAACTAGATATATATCTGTGCTTGGGGTTTGAGGAGAAGAAAAAAAAAAGAGGAAAGATTGGCAACAGATCTTAGCTTAGGGCCAATCCTTTCCATCAAAAAAAAATTTTTTTTCTTAAAGCGTTTTCTCAAGTCCCCGAAATGATGGAGTTCTCTGACTTAATTCTTATTCTAAGACTGAGCCTTCAAAGGTAAGCTGCTTAATTTTTAAAAAAATAATTTTGCATTAAAAAAAATCATATATGGAGATTCAAATTATAATAAAATGTGCCACCATATTAAAGAACAAAGTTCTGGTAACCTAAATTTGATTTGAAATGACTGTTTTTTCCAGATTGAAAATCCACTTAATAAAGAAAATTCCAAATTTATTTATGTAAATTTAAATTTATGGTTTGTATATAAAACATGGTAAAAGAAATTTTTTTGGAAGATGTGCCGTGCTTCACAGTAGTGGAATTGGAAAATAGAAAATAGAGGCAGGTGATTCTGAAGAGTGTGTGTGGTCCTGGAAAAGAATGTGCCTGAGCAGTACTGACACATGCCAAGTCCACGACTAAAAAGTTAGCATGACTTTGAGTTGTTTTGTTTTGTTTGTTTGTTTTTGCTTGGGGGTAAATGTGTCAGTCATAGTCCTTAGAAATTACTATACATTGAAAATAGATTCTTGTTAGTGGCCATTACAACCTTTTCATTGAAAGGAGTGCTATCATGGAAAAAACACTCATTTTTTTAGTGATTTGTGAGGACGAAATGGAGGTCAATAGGTCAAGTAGGTCAATATGAGATTGTTTAGGGGGAATGAGAACAGTATTTAATATGAAGCTATGATTGAGTCTTTCCCCCCCCCCCCCCCCAAGCCCCAGTAGATAGGTGTATGTCATAGTTGCACATCCTTCTAGTTGCTGTATGTGGGACGCGGTCTCAGCATGGCCGGAGAAGCGGTGTGTCGGTGCACGCCCGGGATCCGAACCCGGGCCGCCAGCAGCGGAGCGCCCGCACTTAACTGCTAAGCCACGGTGCCAGCCCTGATTGAGTCTTATACAGACAATTATAATTGATATTGGCAAATCGAGAAATCCTATCTTCTAAAGTTATAAGTCTTTAAGTTACCTCATTATAGTCAAACAAGATGTGAAAATAGTAATTATTTAGAACATAGGTAATCTCATTGCTCTTTATTAGGATTTTGAGATATTTTACATGTATTAGGTTGACCCATATGACATTCTCAATACTGATCATTTTGTCCTCCAAAAATTGCAATTTCTTATGGTTCCATCCAATGAAACCATGGTACCAGTATTGTCCCACTATATTTGAGGTCCTTGACCAATACCACACAACAACCAAGCCACAAAACTGAGTTCTAATCATTTCTAGCCTTATCTCTAATGTCTTTGGTATTCATTTGGGACAGTAACAGGGTTGTTGGATTTTGTAGAAGTTAAAAATGTGAGGTTTGGATTGAGGGCTTAGTATCCAATGGAAATATCAAGAAGAAAGGTCAAAGCTAGAGATTTAGATATAGGAGTTTATAAGTGATGGTTGAAACTATTGGAGGAGAAAATGGAAGAAGATCTTCCTGAAAGGTGCTGAGGTGAGCTAAGACTAGAGGACCACCAGAGGAAGTAGTGACATTACCTGAACGTGGAAGCGTTGCTTCTCTGGATGAAAACATGCACGCGGTAGACGACTTGGGACCACTTGAACTGTCGAGATGTCTTTGATTTTCTTCCTGGAGAAATCTCACCTTGGTATTCCAGTGGAACTTCGCCAGTCAGTCTGAAGCTGGCATTTGAATTGGTTTAGTCGCTGGAACAGAAACCCAGGGATTTGGCACTGTGGAATGGGATATCTTTTAGCTCGTGAGATAAGTTATACTTTCAAAGGAAGTGAAAAGCTGTAAGAAATTATTTGTGGTGTTGTGCTCAAGTCTGTGACATAAAATCCTTCTGCAATTAGAATGGTCAATGATAGGCTTTGTTGAGGAAGTCTTTATTGAAAATTTCTGAGGACTACTGGTAAAAGTAGAATTTGTTTCATCTTTATGTACTAAATGTAGAAATTAAACCCCAAGATAGATTTCCTCCTCCTGTTTTATCATTTATAAAATTAAGGAAATGAAATGAATTAGTGTCCTCATTTAGGTGTTTTGTTTTAAGGTTTTAAAAAAAGATTATTGGTATTTTGGGTGTTGGAGAGTATCAGTCATGAAAATGGTAAAAGACATACTGGGGCCGGCCCCATGGCGTAGTGGTTAAGTTCAGCTTGTTCCTCTTCAGCAGCCCGGGTTCGCGGGTTTGGACCTACACCTGGGCACGGACCTACACCACTCCTCAGCCATGCTGTGGCAGTGACCCATATACAAAATGGAGGAAGATTGGCACAGATGTTAGCACAGGGTGAAACTTCCTCAAGCAAAAAGAGGAAGGTTGGCAACAGATGTAAGCTCAGGGTGAATCTTCCTCACCACCACCACCACCACCACGACCACCACCACCACCACCACCACCAAGACAGCAGTAGTGTGGGAGTTTGAGGGTCTGTCTAAGCATAGCTCATCTCAGTCTAATTAAAACTTCAGCCCAGACCCAGGTCAATCTGACTCTAGAAGGAATCTGAATAATCAGCCCTTCACCCTGTCAGACAGAGAGATAGGGCCTGCATTCTCTGAGAAATAAAATCGAAACATTATTAAAAAACAAAAGACATATACAGAATTGTAATCAATTTAGAGATTACCCGTAGAGGTTAATATTTTTCTATTTTCAAACACGTTTTTGAGGGGAGGCAGGGGTGAAGGTCAGGTTGGGCTGGGATGTGGGGAGAGAGAGATTAGCTGGAAAAATGCAAACCATATGTTCTACATTTTGCAAACTGTTTAATTTTTATTCTGTTATTGCAATTTTATGAAATAGATAATAAAATGCAATATTTTATTGCATACTTTGGTCTTTTATGTTAAATTTTGGGACATAAGGATGTTTTAATTTTTTTTTCAGTGTAACACCAAAAAAAAAGAACTCCAACAAGACAGTAGAAGTGATATTTTAATATACAGATTTTTGCCAGTAGGTTAAGGAAAAGAGGGGGAGGGGATTTGACATTTTGTTCCTTGTATCCCAAACTATTCACTCTATAGGGGAGGGCAACTATTTATTGAGAATTGCCAGGTGCTGTTTTAACCATGGGTATTATTTTCTTCGATCTTCACAACAATCTTGAGAGATGAATATTGTTATCCTCATTTTTTAGCTAGGGAAGTTAAGTAACTTGTCCAAGCGTGGTTGAGGGTGGGGAAGTGGTAGCTGAAAATGCACACAGAATTTTGTCTAAATTATGAAGATTCAGTTCTGTCTCGCAATTGAAATTTTATAAATGTGGAGATGCTAATTATTTTATTGCATAGTATGTTCTACAAATGGCAGAATTGAATTTTGGATACAGGCTGCTTAACTCTAAAGGCTGTGCTTTTAACTGCTAACTTTTTCTGTTTTTGTGGCTTTCTGCTCAGATTTTTAACCGACAACCCAGAGCAGAAGTCTGGGATTCAGTATTCCTAATTTCTCACTTATCAGTAACCTACTGCCTTTGTGGAAGGATGTGTGTGTCTGTGCATTTTTTATTTCTAAATGGGTACAACTCGGAACTTCGGATGAGAATAAGAAAATTAAATTTTGAGGCATGGTAAATATTGTCAAAGGTTTTCTCCAAGTCAGGCTCTAGCTGTTGCTTTGTCCAACAGAAATGCCAAAGTAGGAGGAAGGGACCACAGGAAAAGCCAACCAGACCTCTCCAGTGGGGTTTTGTAGGACGTGCTGTGAAGGGCACATCTTTGGGGTTAACTGCTGGTCTGTCTGACTCAGTTCCGAAAGAAGCCAGAGTTCAGGACGCCTATGTATTTGAGTCAATTCCCTTTGAAGACAACAAGACTGCCAGAGGCAGGAGCCTAGTAGATCGGAGTTCTCCTGCAGGCGCGATGATCTCTTAGGGAACAGAACGCTCTGTATGATTTGGGCTCCACAGAGGTTTAGCCTAACACGTTGTGAAATGGCAGTACCAACCTTTACTTTACATTAAAAAAATCCTGCTTTTATTTATTTAACTGCTTATTATGGAAAATTTCAAAGATACATAAAATCAGAGAGAATAGAGAATACAGTGAATTCCTCTGAACCCCACTGGCCAAGGAAAACCCAAGTTTCATGAATAGAGGATGCCCAATTCTTTTTTTCTCCAGCTTTATTGAGGTATAATTGACAAAGAAAAAATTGTATATATTTAAAGTGTACAACATGTTTTGATATATTGTATACGTTGTGAAATGATTACCGGGGATGTCTGGTTCTAAAAGGAAAAAAAAAAGTTTTTATGTTCAACAAATGTTTTATTCTCTACACAGAGTTTTGAAAGAAATTAGCCTGAAGCAAAACTGCAAAGTAGGCCTATTGTTCCCTTCCCCGTTTTGGAACTCCTCTCTGCCCACCCTAGAATCAGCGCTTTCTGCTACCCCTTCTGGCCGTTGAGGCCTCCTCCCTGCTCTGCGTGTATACCTCCCCTAGCCCCCAGATTCTCCTAATGATTTCTCAGATTCTTAATATTATAAGTTTATTCCTAAAAACTAAGGATTCCCAAGACCTGCCTTTCCAGAGATCACCAGTATTTTAAAGGTGACCTTTCTAAGACAATAACCCTGTTGTCTAATTATGGGAAGGACCCGAGTCGTGAATTTCAGGCCCAGTAGAAGAGGATGGAATTGTGCTAAGAAAGCACTTTTGGCAGAGGTGACGCCTCTTAGCATCCTGTAAACGTGGATGGTTAACCACTATTTGTGCCCATGTGTGAAGTCAGTACTGATGGGATCTATGCTCTGTGGAAGGAGTCTTTCCTCCCGCTGTGAACTGATCTAATAAACTGACCCTATAGCCTCTTCCAGGTTTATTGGTCTTGTCCTCTCTTAGCTCCTATGACCATTGCTTTTACTGCTTTGAGTGGGGAACTTGAATTTGAGACAGGAGGCGGGAACAATGTCTGAGGATGCTGAATTTGATACTTCTGCATCTTTATTTCCTCCACCACCCCCAGAGTACAGCTGGAGGAAGGAGCAGAACAGACATTTGAATGGTTCTTGGGGAAAGGTTATTTTTAGGGGCCGTCTTGCCAAGACTGCTTCTGGGGATTTTATTTAGACACACATCAGGCGCTTGCCCTCTTAGATGTGGGAATTTCCAGGGTAGCCCCGGAAGTGATGGGGGGCTGCGTGCATGCAGCAGTTCCAAACCTCCTCATTCCTTACAGAGATTCATTTTATTTTATTTTTTCCCCAGCTTTATTAAGATATAATTAACATATAACATCGTGTAAGTTTAAGGTACACAATGTGCTGCTCATCTCTCAGGCCTCTATTCTTTATGAAGGAAATGGTGAAGGAGGGTGGAGTAATTTCAGAGGTAGAGTGAACCCACATCTTGGTTCGCCCAGGACAGTCCCAGTGGTGGCTCTTGTCCCAGAGTAATCATCAATAGTGTCTCCCTTGGCTCTCAGAAGTGGTCCAGTTTAGACTGCAAACTCAGTGGTCACCCTGTTCAGAGGAGATAGATGCAGCAACGTCAGGGAAGGTTAAAATAGTATGGAGGCCCCAATAATTTATATAGGATAATATATATATACATATTATAAATATATGTAATTTATATAGGATAATAATGCCTTCTCTCAAAGGACTGGCCTATTTCTGAACTTTAAAAAATATAGATATTTGGGGCCTGCCCCGTGGCTTAGCGGTTAAGTGCGCGCGCTCTGCTACTGGCGGCCCCAGGTTCAGATCCCGGGCGCACACCGACGCACCGCGTCTCCGGCCATGCTGAGGCCGCGTCCCACATACAGCAACTAGAAGGATGTGCAACTATGACATGCAACTGTCTACTGGGGCTTTGGGGAAAAAAAAAAATGGAGGAAGATTGGCAATAGATGTTAGCTCAGAGCCGGTCTTCCTCAGCAAAAAGAAGAGGATTAGCATGGATGTTAGCTCAGGGCTGATCTTCCTCACAAAAAATAAATAAATAAATAAATATTGGTGAAGTGAGATTTCTAATACTTTGACAAATTTAAATACCAGAGTCTAGTAATTTCTGAGTCTTTTAATTCATGCATCCTTTAGAAGACCAAGGCTTGCAGCCAGCTGTGGGAGAGAGGGATAGGGGACCACCGACCCCACTGGAGCCCTCCTGGGGGCCAGGTTCCCCTCTGAAATGCATGTCACCATTAGAGTTTTGGTATTTTATATGCTATATATATGGTTTTATAAATATTACATATGCTCACAATTCAGACAATTTGATATTAATATGTGCTCTGCGTTAAGGATGCTTATTTTGCACACCTGAAAAACTAAGGATTAAACATTATTTAAATATCTGAACCAATTACCAAAGTCAGATCTCTAGGTTTGTTTTTATGACGGTTTAAGTCTTTTCTAAAAAAAAAATGTTTATATGTTCAGACACTTGAAAATCTGGGAGTGTAGTGGTGATCACTGTATTTACTGTGTGGTAAAATCATGTTCAATGTATAATTTTCCCGTAAGCCTATGATGAGACACAGTGGGGCAGTCACCGTTGGGTCCTTTAAGGACTTGGTAGGGAAGCAGGAAAAATCCTGTCAGAAATGCCTGGTGGGTGACAGTGGGTTCTATTGCTGTCACTGGTATCTGGGTAACTGGATATTAAAGACTCCAAAGGATTTCTATTCTGCTGTCCTAGAACTTGGACAGTGTGTACCGTCTACATTAGGATTTTAAAACGTGATGTCGAAATAGGGATTTTAATGTGAAACTTAAAAAAAAATCTTGAAGTAGCACTACATTGAGTGATGAATTTCAGAAATCTAGAGTTGCTGCATTATATCCAATTTAAGTAGTTTTTCAGGAAGAAATATGGATGATGAATGAAGTAAAGCTGGCTAACATAATTACAGATTACTCAGTGACAGCAAAGAATCTAGGCTAACAAATTGTATATATACTTTCCTGAGCTACTTTTTCAAGATACATTTTTAAATAATTGGGTAAATCATATGTGTTCACTGTAGAAAATATAGATAAGAAATTTTAACATCACAATCTAGAGAAAATTCATGTTAACATTTTGCCATGTTACCTACTACATCACTTTGTGCTATAGTATAGAAGCATATACGTATGTGTTTTATACTATTATATATAATTGCCTGAAATGGCTCAGGATACAAAGACTTTATTATATATTTGTATGAATACTTTTCATTCAGCATGAGCCCTAGGGAAGAGCTTCTTGATGGAGGAGATCCCAGCCTGGTTCCTTCCTGTGTGGAGTGGGCAGAAACTGTGGAAATGCCCAGCTTCCCTGTTTTTATTCTGATGTTATCCGGAGCTTTTCGCATATGTAGAGGAAACCTGTAGACGCACCTGACTGGGGACTGTTCCTGACTTAGAGTTGTGCTCTGCTTCAAACACCAATGCAGAGAGTATGGTGTGTTACAGAGAGCTGTTCATTCTAAATGAACACTTTCATCCCTCTGTGTAGGCAACCGTTTATTTGGGTCCCTGAAAGTAGTAACAGTATGGTGAACTTGAATTAAAGAATATTTATTTTGCTGTCTGTGTAGTACAAGCTGCTTCCCCAGTTGCCAGGATGGGCTGAGGAGGGGAAACATCAGTGTACTTTTCTTTAAACTCGAATTCATCCTCAAGAAGAGAAGAATGAAAGTACAATAAACGTTGCTATTGCCAAAAACTGAGCAGCAGTTGGGTCTGCCCTGTCGCCGAGCCCCATCTTGCACATAATTACCCAGGCTCCAAGGGAACAAGTTATTTTGAGAAGCATAGCTCAGGATCAATCATATGTAAGGCTGTTTGTTGGGAGCCTTAAATGCTCGCTTACCAGAAAGTCCCCAAAGGAATTCTTCACGTAGGTTGTGCCAGCTTGGGGGAGGCAGGTGTGACCCCACAGAACTCCCAGCCTGTGGTTAAGTCAGGCTCTTGGCCTCAGGAAATCTTGAAGCTCGGATGCCCAGGCACCAATAGCTTTCATGTAGTTCTTTGAGCTTACCACTTTTTTTTTTCCCACCTTTTAGAACAAAAATGACTTAGACTTTGATTCTGAAGATATTTGATTTGGTTAGTTTAACATATGCTTCCAGCTCTAAAATAGTTTGGGAAGAATCTGCGTATTTCTAATCTTAACTCTTTTTTCCATTTAATGGGGAGTTTCATCAAGATCATTTGTTAACTGTCCTTTAAAAGAGAGAATGCTGTAACATTTTTTTTTATAATTAAAATTTTATTTCAAAAATTTTAAAACACCGTTTGGAAATAAAGGCGGTAGCTTGGACTGAAAACTAAATCATGAGTCAATGGCTCAGAGAAATGTTTGGTGTCCTTGCCATGTTTTATCTCTACCTTGAGGACTGTAGAGATGTGGAGATGAGTAATTGCAGCTGAAAAATAAGAATTAGGAGAATGAGTAATCAGGACTCCTGTAAGTGGTAATAAAATATTTGTTGGAAATTTTCTTGAGCAGGAGGGAAATTAACAGATGGAAATAGTTTAGCTTCTAGATAAATGTAAGATCTTTATGAAACAGAGAAAAGTGCTAAATAATTCGGCCCAAATCCAGTAGTATTTATGGTGATTCGTATAAGAGGGAACGTCGGGACACATATTGGATTTTAAATGGAGAGTTTGACATGGAAAAGGAATGCGGTAAGCCGAGACTTAAGACAGTTGTCATCTTCACAGGACAAGGGAAGCATTTGCAATGTAAGACCAGCAAATGATAGACTTTAGTTAGTTCTGTGTGTCATTTTGGTGTATTAATTACTGTTTGTCTTCATTGAAATCAATAAAATTTAGATCGGAATAGTGAATATTTTAGCATATTTGAATGTTGACCTCTTTTTAGAAGAAATACTCTAACACTATGTATCAAAAGACAATTCTTAAGTAAAGGTAAACTCATGACTCCCAGACAAATAGAAAAATGAAATATAAGCAGGTTAAAGATGTTATTTAATTAATGAGAAAATGGAAGAGGTGTTACAACCAGTTCAAAAGAGAATCTGAAGAATAGGCACATTTATAGATCAGGAATATTGAAATGAATGTCCAAATGGAGGCAGACTCTGCTGTGGGAGAAGGGAGGGTTGTCCCTGTACTGAACAGAATGCATTTCTTGTCTATAGACAAGAATTATTTTGCATTGCTCTCTGTCATCTGTGACTTGCAGAGGTGTAGAATAGCATAGAAGGGGTGCTGTAGACAGTGCACAAGCTTCCCATTGAAGGTTGGATTTTTCCCAATATTAAAGTAACCTTGTTAGCCATTTCACCTTTCCAAATTCCATAACTTTAATCTGTTCCATCCTTTCTGGAGGTTATGGAGGAGATTCCACATATCAGAGAGGTCACTCCTCAAACTGGAATTAGTCTGGGCTGGATTTGGCTTTGTTAAAAAAACCTGAAAAGCATTTTTCTTTTTCCTGTTAGGCAGCCTTAGAGATTTTAGCACCTTTCTTTATGTATTCTGAACAGCGCAGGGACTAAATGGAAGTCCGTCCTCTGAGTCTGACGTTTGAAGCCTAAAATTCACAGTTCAGAATTTCTGATTAAAACCAGACCTGGATAGCACTGTCTTTTCAAGTGCTGGGAGAGCCATCTTTAACCTACCCACTTCGAGTCTTTTCCATTAGCCCGATTCTATTTTTAGATACCCTCAGTAGCGAGGTTGCCTTTTATTTTTTACAAGGTTTTTGTTTTGGCAAGATTACAGAGTCTTTTTTAACATTTAAAGGATTCTGTAGTTAAGTTTGACATGATAAAAATAATTTTTTAAAACCTGGAACTTGAGCACTTACAGATTTTCACCTCCTTGGTTTTTTAATTTTTTCAGTTTAAAAAATCTGATGGCTACCCTCTTTGATCTGTCCCAGGAAGTCTGACAAATAAGATGTTATTCAATAAATAGTTGCTGAGTGCCACTGTCTCCAGGCACTGTCTCAAACACAAACCGAAGATCCTGCTTCTCTGTCTGTCACTTTCATCAGCATTTTTAGAATGTTCAGGTGGTGGTGTCACACACCAGGTATGTCTGACAGTGTTTCTCCTCTTTCCTTAAAAGACTAATTGAGTTGTTTGTGGCTTTCTTACCCTTTAATTTGAGATTGTTAGGTATTCTAACATTGGATAGAAAGAAATCCTAAATCCTGCTTTTAGGCAGAATTTGTTGGAGGCAAATCAACGGGAAAAAGCTGCCTCTCTTATTTTCTCTTACTTTGTCTTTGAGCAATTAAATTTATATTTATGAGTATTCCTGGAACTCAGGTTAAAAGCAGTATTTGGGTACTGTTGAGGTTCCAATTTATTTATGCCTGAAATTGTCACAGTTAAAACTTGAAGTATTGAGAATTTGAATAGATACCAGCTGTGTATGTGTGAACACAGGTGCATGGGCTGGATGCTGGGTTCTTCAGGTGATACAAAGGTGAGTCAGGCAGATAAGAAGCCTCTATGTTCATATTTGGTTCTTTGATTCATAATATGTATGCTTGCAGGCATATAAAAGCCTGGGAAACGAGTTGTGAGCCTTCTGTTTGCAATGGAATGTGATGGAATTTGCCTTTTTACACGAGTTAATTTTAAGGCTCTTCGTACCTGGTGTATTATGAACCAAGTCCTGATGCGAATGTAGCCTGTTATATTAATTGTCGCTGAGCAATAAATTTTTTAAAAAATGCAGGGGCAAAATATTTTTACCCCATACTGGCAAAAACTAATGTTCTGAGCACTTTGTACCTTGAGGAAGTTAAGAAATGCTAATGATGTTCTTTGTTCTCTGAACAGTGGTGTGAATACTTGTGATAAATCGGAAAAGACGAAGACCTGGCATCGTTGTGGATTCTTGGATCACAGACCATCTTGCATCCCTTTTCTGACTGTGTACAGGAACAGTCTATGAAATGTGCTAAGCAACAGCGTGTTTATGCTTAGTTATTGGAGGTGGAATATCTCCTGTGCTCTAGTAGACTTAAATCGTGACTATGGGCTGTCTTTATTTTTCTATGCAATGACTTAATTCCCTTTCAATTTAAACCCCAAAGCATCTCAAGTTTTTTAAAATTGCCATCACTGACTACTGTTCTTTTGTGTTTCTATGGCATTTATATTTGTGAAATATTTTCCAGTCTCTTATAATTCATCATACTTCACAGCCAACTAGTTGAGTGAAGTTAATGTGCATTCCTTCGGGGGAGAAATAAACAACAGGAGAGCTGAGCTGACTTTCCCACACCAGACCCTCAGCTGGTCACAAAGCCAGGCTTCAGATTTTAGGGCTGCTGTTTTTCAGAGATCGCTAAACTGAGCTGTCACTTGCCATGTTATCTAGCAGGATCTTGGAGACTAAGCAGAAATTTGTGGGTGGAAAATAAAAGGGCTGCCCACTGTGTGGTTAGATGCCTGGTTATGCAAGTTATGAGAACATTAGGGCTCCAAATGGACCTTCAAGGCATCTGGTAGTTGGTTGTAGCACATGCAGGATCCTTAGAATTAACGCTCTTCTACTTACGTACTTCTTGCTTGGATTACATTTTTTAAATGTTGTGTGAGTAGTTGAAGGTGTACTTTGGCCCTTGGCAACCTTGAAGGTTTGGAATTTTTTCAAGATCAGATGATTATTCAGTATTCACTACGCTGAATAGTCAGTCACCACTGTGAGTGACTTCTGGATCCAGAGACTTTTTAAATGTTTTTAAAAAATGGTTGAGTGTCCGAATATTTAAATTTAAGATCATGCTGCTGATTTCTGATGTGATTCTGGAGTGTCCCATAGTTTGGGTCTTTGTAGCATTTGCAAGGATCACCCAGTGCAATTCCTCCTGTGATGTGTGGATAAGGGTCTTTCTGTCTGAGGGGGTTGTGAAGATTTGTCATGAACCAGTGCATTCTGCTTCTGCTGGCCATGTGTCTGGCAGCAATTTCTGCCCTCTCAGAGGAGCAGGCTCCCTGCTCTTTATAAAGGCAGTGACTCTTTTCTTAAATGCTGGAGCTGAAATCACAGTTAATTCAGAGAAACAGCTCTGACCCTCCCCTCCTACCTTAACCAGAGATTCCACAAATGTGTGCAGCATTCTAGAGCCCACTTACTTTTCAAATATTCAACAAGAATCAGGAAAGCGATTAGAAGGAATCTTGGCAAATTGAGAATTGGTAAAGTGGAAAAGAAAACATTATTAAAGCGATTATTGTAAATAGGAAAATATATGGAGCATTTTTAGAAAGTCAACTAAGCAGAGTTGTGGTTTTCAGTAGTTTTACATGAGAAGGTTTGCAGAACATTGTGAGAGGTATTGTTGGCCGGCTGGTTTTTACATTTCTTCTCCTCCTGATAACCTTTTGAACTATTTCATAGAGTTGATTATGACAATTATTATTTTTTTTATAGCTGGGAAAGTGTCAGGACATGAAGGACAAATAATTGCATGGTGTCAGACTCAGAAATAGAATCCGAGTTCTGAGCCACAACTGTGGGCTGGACCACACTCTGCCTGTCCTCTTGGCTCCCTCTCGGGGACCACTGCCCCTGCTCACCTGGGGCTCTGTCGTCCCACTCCACAGGATGCACGCCAGGGATCGACACAGTGAGCCTCTTGCTGTCTTTACTCATTGTGGAAAGTAAATGATATGCAAACTCAAAATCATAGAACACTCTGACAGTGCCCCAAGCCGTTTTTGACCTGACAGACATGCCGTTTTGTAATTGGTGGGTTTAAAAGCTAAAAGCTATTCAGACCTGCCTAGCCCCGAGCTTCATGCTGCAGGCTCTGCCTGAATGTCCCAGCCCTCAGTAGATTCTGTTCTGTTTCATTCAGAAAAGCCCCATGGCTGTAATGAGTCTCCATTTCAGAAAATGTGATCTGAAATTAGGTTTTTATGTAGTTATTATTAAAGTAAAAGCTGGCTAAAAAAGAATAAAGGAAATTTATAGATATTGTATTGCCAAATTTTTTATTTGGAGAAAATGGAATGGTAAATTGAACAGATAGTCTTATAGGAACCAGCCCAGGCCTAGAACCTTACTGCTAAAAGAGTTAATAATTAACTGATAGCATGAAATGGACTCATAACTCAGAACCATGTTAGACTCAGGATTGACTTTTTTGTCCTTATCTGCGTATCCAGGTAATAATCTCTTCCAGGTACAGATGTGAACTTATTTTATGTAAATAATCACAGATATTACTCATTTGGATTAAAAAAACCTTTTTTTCCCTTCTCTCAATGGAATAGTCTACAATGTAGGTGCTTATGTCTGTAGGCTTAATTAACTTGAAACCAAATACAAATGCATAGCATTCAGTAACACAAACTTATCTCAACATGTCAATAAGGACATAGGTGCTTTTTTGCCATTAAGTACATTGTGTTGGTTATCATATTATATAATTTAAATTTGAGAAATACAGTAGTCTTACAGTTCCTATGAACTAGGGACTTTGCTAGTAAGTTTTTCATGAAAGAAGGAATGGCTTTGCCCACCACTGAATGGGGCTAACAATTCTTGCTAACCAATATTCCTGGGAAACTCCTCCAACTGATATTTTTCTCAACCACCATGTTTTGGGGGTTGAGGAGCATTTTCTGGGCCTCCAGATTATGTTCAGATATATAACAGAGGAGAGATTGCTGATAATTTGAGTACTCCTCAGACTTTCTGCGTGAAAACATAATACTACAAGTCACAGGAGCATGGCCGTAATCCCCAGGCCCTCTTCCTCTCCGCCCTGTGCGTGGACAGCTTCCTGTCCTGCGACCAGGGAGGGTCCGTAGGGCAGGAAGACCAGTCTGTGCCTACAGGACTGCCCATCCTGTCCAGTGACTTGTGAGTCTCTGTGTTTTGGGAAGAGATGCTAATATTTGCTCCGGTTGTCTAAGGAATAAACATAGTGAGACAGTGACTTCCACTGCCTTTCTGTCTTTTCTTTCTGTGACTTGAACACTCCTTCCCTTAGCTTTGTTGTGAGTTTCTTTGGAAGGTGATACAGACTAGAAACATCAGCCTTTCCTTTCTGGAGATAGATGGTTCTGTGGTTTCCCATCTTGGTTCTCTTTGTGTGGCTCTGAAAGATTTTGATGTGCCTATTTTAGAGATGCAAAAATTTGTATTTATCACTAGGTGTAGAGGAGCAGGGAATGAGTTGTTCTTCAGGAGAGAGGTAGAGGAAAGTTTGAGTTGGAAGCAAGAGAGGAGGTTGGAGGAACCTCAGATGTGACTGGGCAGCTTCTGAGTTGAGCTGTGGGCTGGGAAGACATTGGCCTCTTTCCGTGATGGTCTCTGTGTGGTTCATAGAGCACCATTTTTCTTAAGAAAGGACATCCAGTTTGAACCTAGAAGCCTGCCTCCAAAACCATGTGGATTTACCTTCATTCTGTTTTAGTTCTCCAAGATTTAGTTCTCATGCACCTTAAAAAATGCATGTTGCTATTAAACAGCAAGAAAATCCACCAAGAAGCCACCAGGTAAAATGTATGGGGTTTGTTGCTGCTGTTGCTTTTGTTCCTATCTCCTCAATGATTAGCAGGCTTTTCACAGAAACAGAGGACGATGGGAAATGCATAGGAATAGTCTCTGTAGGGTATGGTAATTAAAACTGTAAATAGAATGAAAATTAAACATTCTAAAAAAGCATAAATTGCTTTTCAGAGTGCACTGGCCTCTTCGCAAGCTGTTATCACAGAGCTATTGGAGTCCTTTTTCCCATTTAAGTTGGTTAGTCACCACCTTTATTGGCTCTTAGGAATACTCATTAAAGGTAGGGAAACTTCATTAGACTTAACTAAATAAATTGACCTTTTAGATTAAATTCACTCTCTGGATTCGTACTACTGAATAATTACCTATGGTAAATTACCTTCATTGTATGTGTACCTATAAAAAGATGGTATCAAACAGACTTTCACAGTGTTCCATAGTGGGAGTCTGGAAGCTTGCATTGATTTCAGGAACAGCTTTGGGGTGATCTCCAGAAGTGCTTCTGATCCTTTTATTATGAAGGGACTTAAATGACATGGTAACAAGGTAAGGTAATTTGCACCAGCAATATTGCCTATTTTCAAGTAGAATGTAAATAAAGACAACTCTATAAATATTTTGTAACATTATATTTTTTCTCTGTCAATTCTGTTTTTAAAAGTCACAACCTGTTATTCTCTCGTGCCTTTCCCAAAAGGTTAGGTATGTGATTAGTCTCAGTAGTGTCAGTTAAAAACAAAAAAAGAAACAAAACACCTTTAAGGTAGATTTGCTTGCCGAAAATGGGGCTTGGGATGATTTTTACTCTAAGAACTTAGTTATCTGGAAACAATCTTAATGTCCATCCATAGGGAGCTAGTTACATCAAGTGTGGTATAGACACTACAGTGGGATACTATGCAGCCATAAAAAGGAATGACCTGCACTGGTATGGAATGATCTCTAGATTATGTTTTTTAAGTGGGTAAAAATAGCCAGGTGCAGAACAATGTATACTATGATTTGTATTAAAGGCACAAAAAAAAGATGTGTGTGTCTGTGTATTTATATATGTGTAGAATATCATTGAAGAGCTACACAAGAAACTGAATCTGTTTGTTCCCTCTGGGGAAGGGAACTGGGTGGCTGGGAACAAAGTGAGAGGGAGGCCTTTTACTATATAACCTTTTGTACCTTTATACCCTTATACCTTTTGTACCACTTGAATTTTGAACCCAGGAAATGTATTGCCTATTCAAAAAGCAAATACATAAAATTAATAAACAAATAAATAATAGACTCTTATAATAATCTTAGCTTCAAAAAACAAAATTTGATTATCTAGAGTGGCACTGTCCAGTAGAACTTTCTCTGATGCTGGAAATGTTCTGTATGTGCACCATCCAGTCCAGTAGCCTCTAGCCACATGTGGCTTTTGAGCACTTGAACGGTGACTTATGCAGCTGAGGAACTAAAGTTTTAATTCCTTTAATTCTGATTAATTTACATTTAAATGGCCATGTGTGGCTAGTGGCTACCACAGTGATTGGGTGCAGATCTAGAATATATGGCTTCGAGTATCTCTTCTGTTTAGACCTGACTAAAGTTTAGATGTGTTTTAGGAGAAATAGTTGTCAATTTAGGCTCTCGGGGTAAAATTCATTATTTGTAAATCCAAAAAAATGCCCACATCTTCTTTTTGCCCTAAATTTAATGCCATCACATATTTCTTAAAATAAGTGACTATTACTTTGATTTGAGATTTGAAAATCCTCTTTATTACCCAGGAAAATTATTTTTTATGGAAACTCTGTCTTTTTGTTGTCTCATTTGGAAGCAGTCAACTTTTGAGAGGTTCATTTTCTCATCTATAGCACAAACCCTGTTTGTGTGTCCCCCCCCAGTGTAATGTGCTGGGCACTTTGTTCTTGAGCCTAGCAGCTGTTGCGAGACAAGGGACAGTTTGCATTCTTAGCCAGCAGCTGCCAGAAGCATTTCTAATCTGGTTTTGGCAGGAAATAGTGCACAAGTGGAAGCCAAGTTAAAAGAAGCTTGAAAAAGAAACAGAATGACTTCGGATGCCACTTAATATATAGTTCATCTTTCCGCTGGAGTTTCCCCTAGTAATTGTCAACATGCCTAGACTGTGAGCCCCTCCAGGGCAGGCTGTATCTAATTGTTTTTGAAATCCAGGGTCTAGCCCAGGGCCTGGAATATGCCAATAGGAGGTCATGATTACTATTATAATTATTATTTTTTAATGATTGACTATACTGTAAATTTGTTTAATTGATTTAGTTACTAACTTAAAACTGTTGTTCATCCAAGATAAACTAGTTGTAGATAATTAGTGGTTATGGGTCCCTCCTCTCTTCTCCTTTCTGCTACACAATACTGCCCACCCTCTGCTCTAAAGTAAGACATTTTGAACATTCTTTAAACATTATTTATTCATCCATTCTGCAAGCAAGCTTATTTTTGTTGTATGCAGGGAATAAGCACATCCTGATTTAGTCTGTCTTTCCTACAAAGTAAGAGGTTTTCAGAAGGCATGGGTGTAAATGTGGTACCTTTTTAAACTGAAGGCAAAAATTCCCCAGGTTGGTATACCAAATAAATGATTTTTTGTCTCCAAAAAGGAAATTTTACTGAAATCTTACCTTTGGCCCTCAAATCATCCTCTGTCAAATTCTGTCTGCTTTCTCTAGAAGGTCCGAGAAGCGCCAGCCTCTTAGACTCGCTAGAATGTGCAAGATGTCAAGTGTTGTCCCCGTGGAGGGGGTCTGACTGCTGATGGGGCTGTGCTAAGGAGTGTTGGTTCTTGTTGCAGACTTTCACTGCCTGGTGTAATTCCCACCTAAGGAAAGCTGGCACCCAGATTGAGAACATCGAGGAAGACTTCAGGAATGGCCTTAAGCTCATGCTGCTTTTGGAAGTCATCTCAGGTTGGTCTTAAACATTTGCCATAGGTGTTATACCCCAGTCCTCTTCTTCTGTGTGTGAGCAGTAGATATGCATCTACTTAAAGATGACTGCCTCAGAAGTTCCTTTTGAACCTGGCTGGGCAAGAACATGGTATTATTGGCAAAGAAAACCTTTTCAGAGAGCAATCTGCCTGGAGTTATTTTTCTGGTCTAAAAAAGGAGTGAACTCTGTTTAAAATTGACTTATTGAAATATTTATACCACCCAGCTCAAAACAAAATGAGAAGAAAAAATGACATTTATATGACTACCCGCCATACTGCCTTCTCTACTCTCAGTCCAGCTACTGTATATTCCAGAAATTGTCTTTCATGCAAAAGCCACCGTATATGTTGGCATAACTCTGAAACTATGAGTTAAAATCTGAGAGGGGTTATGTTTTGTCCTGCATTTCAGTTGCCTGGTTTAGACTTTGGACTAGAAATGGATCACCCTTGAAGAAGTGTGACTGGGAAGGATGATGGCACGGCTGCCCTGATCCATATATTTTTATAATAAGGTGTCTGAGATGAGCCCTGGCAGCCACCACTCTGATTTGAACGAGGCTATCCTGACTTTCTCTGACAGCTAGTCGGCAGCTCCAAATGCTCTAGGGACACCAAACAGCTTCTCTCTTTACTCGTTTGTTAAGTTGGCTCAGAGACCAAACTGGATTCTCCCAGCAGATCTGAAATGCATATGGCCTTAACAATATCTCTCCACTGGTCCATTTGATCTTGAAAGTTTTTTGTTTAGTGTTCCCTCTGTACTGTGATTGGCAGAAGCTGAGGACACATAAGAAACAGTCAGATAATATTTCTATCTAAGGAAAGCACAGACTCTGAATTTTGGCATCTTGATTCTGCATCAAGGGGTTATTTTCTCTCTGTCTACACTATCCTTTTTTCATCTGACAGGGGAAAGGCTGCCCAAACCTGACCGAGGAAAAATGCGATTCCACAAAATTGCTAATGTCAACAAAGCCTTGGATTACATAGCCAGCAAGGGCGTGAAACTGGTGTCCATCGGGGCTGAAGGTAAATGAGGTGTGAGGGGAATACCCCTGACCGCCACACTGACCTCACAGCAGGAGTGTGGGCCTGCTTCTGGAGGAATTCTTCCCTCTCTCCCGCCATTTACTGTACTTGCTTCATGTCAGGCTCTCTACTAGGCTCTGGGTGACAGAGACGAGAACAAACGGTACCACAAATGGGAGACCAGGCCCTAGGATTATTTGCAGAGAATAGAGTCAGATATAATGCCATCATCTTCAATTCGATTATAGGAATGAGAAAGAACTTATATATCCCAAAGACTCTTAATAAGAACTAATGAATAGAAGGAGGTGGCCCCTTATTCTCTGTGGGAGATTGGGAGTCCTGGTGAGTTTGGCAGGAGCCGAGACTGCCCTGCCTCTCATTGTACGCAGCTGAGTCCCCGGAACCTGCCAGCCGGGGAGTGCTAGGGGAAGGATCAGTGTGAAGATGGACCTGTGTTCTCTGTGGTTGATTATTTAGAACCTTAGCTCATCTGGTCTTTAAACTTGGAAACTCCTGGGTTGTGTTCAGTGATTATACATATGCAAGATTGGTGCTTATTATTAACTCAGAATTCATTTAAACTGGAGACAGTTGGTTATGAATACCATATTTATAACTAGACACACAGTGACACTTATAAGAAAAAAACCATAAACTGGTCTTTCCGTACATATATTTCCCAATAGCTCTGAAGTCAAAACTTACAGGAAACTTGTAACTTAGAGGAAAAATTTATATACTGATTATGTTATCTTTATACTAATTTCTTGTTTTCTCTTACCTAAAGAAATTGTTGATGGCAATGTGAAAATGACGCTGGGTATGATCTGGACCATCATCCTTCGCTTTGCGATTCAGGATATTTCAGTTGAAGGTAAAAGAAATGGTTAAAAATCTCACTGTATGAAGATATTTAGAATAATTTGTAAATTGAGCTTTTAAATTAAAATTTGAATAGGGTTTTGTAAAATTGAACAGTCATTTACATGATTGGAGGAGAATTATGTGAGTTGGGTTTTCACAAGTTTTCTATTTGTATGGGAAAAGACCCCAGCAACGCTGCTTCATTCATGGGGGTGGAATCATTTCGGAAAAGATGAGCACATGTTCTGAACAGAAGTTGCTTTTTAAAATGAGCATTTTTTAAGCTTCGTTATTGCTTATCAAACTAGTAGGTTCATAACTGTAGCAGAATTCTTTAGGCTTAGAGCTGAGACACTATTTTTTTTCCGGTGCAAAAAAATAATCAATTGAAATCACAGTTCGTCTGTCCTCCCTCCCTCCTTTCCATTCTTTCCTTATATTCCTTCTTTTCTTCTTTTTCTCTCTCTCTCTCTCTTTTTTTTGTTTTTTTACAAAGTCTCTGTTGTCATTATATCTTTGGAGCTAACAACTGTTCCATTATTGTAATAGAGCCCTAATCCTTGGCACCACCACCAAAGATGAAAATCTTTAGTCTTCTAAACCCACTGCACTCCTATATATTTTGATGAATTCAGGACTGTTGAAAAGTGTCAAATTGACATTCTTAAAATTAGAATTTGCTTATTTAGCCCTCAAATCACAAAATGTATAGCTGAAGAATGTCTTTGAGGGCAGTCTGAATTGTCCAACCACCTCCTTGGTTGGGGGTGTCAGCCTCCCCCTCCTTTGTCACCCAAGAGGTAACCAAGTACCTGAATGGTGAGGGGCAGAGGCGTTGTTTATAATTCTGCTCAGGATGGAGTACCCTCTGACTCTGGTCTTTTTTAGTGATTTTAGTTACTAATCCACAAACAAACATTAAACATCAGCAGTTTGCCTACTGTTGTACCAGGCAACATGAAGCCAGCCATACTTGCCCTTAAGGAGTTTCTAATCCACTTAGACTATTCCCTTCCAGCACTGACGCCCCATTTATGTCACCTAAAAATCAAAGTAAGATATCATCATATTAAAACCTCAATAATTCAGGCTCAGGAATGACAGCCAGCTTGAATTAATAAATAATCTGAATTTGAAACTTTTGTACAATGTGCTTTTACTAAAGTACACTCCTTTCATGCTATGGAAAATAATAAAATGCTTCTTTAAAGTTCCTGCTTTATTAAAAAAGAATAATTTGTAACAATTTTATCAGTTTTGTATACTTCTAAATTTAAATATTTAAACAGTTGAAGCACTTTAAAGAACAAATACTGTTTTTAAAAATCTTCACACTGTTGCATTTGCTGACTGGCAGGTCCTTTTCTGACAAATGTTACAGAGATGAGCTTGACCTCACGTTGTTTTCTGATTGGTTACAAATTTCAGATTTGTGATAATATTAATTTAAAACATAATTCTATTTCAAGTGTAGCTATGAATGGTGTTATCCGTTAGAGATTCCCCCCAAATTATGAATGTGCCCCAAATGAGGTAATCAAGTCACTGTATTTTGTAAAATATCACAATAAAAAGATACATTAATCTACTTTTCAAAAGACTAAGAAATTAAACATTCAAAAGGAGTAATTTCATTAGCAAAGTGCGTAAATCTCTTCAAGCAGTCTTTCAGTGTCCAATACAGTAGATAATGTTAGTTTGTTAACTTATATTTTTATTTGTTTTATTTTATGGAGTCATTTCTTAACAACCTCACTTAATTTCTGTAAGTCTACAGAAAAATCATCTTAATTTGTTTTAGCAATGTATATTATATAGAAAAAGACATTGTTATTACAACTGAATTCTTTGAGGAGCCAGTCTCCTTCAACAGAATGATGGGCCTCTCTCACGAGAGAAAATGGGAGATTAATATATCTGTTGATGAGAGCAGTCCACATGTAAGAAGATGGGGTTCCTTGGTGTGTCATGTGGCTTGTCATGATAGAATGACAAATGACACTACCTACTTTTATACCCGTGATCAGGGTTTTGTGTGTGGATGTGTGTGTGCACCAAATGGCCGTGTTTCAGATTTAACCTACACCTGCAGGGAGTGGGGTGTACTACAGTCACATACATAATTGACACAGGCTTGTTACCCTTTTACTGAAAGCCTAAAAATGGACTTGGGGGTGGGAGAGATCAGCTTTGATTAGAATAGCCAATTGAATGAGGAGAAAACTTTTTCGACATTCATAGCCTAAGAGTCTTCAGATGCATTCAGACAGAAATTAAGTGAAACTCAATCTGTAAACTTGTAAATCTAAACTTCATTAGCAGTTATAGGATTTTATTGATCTGCTGTACCTCTGTTTATTTTCTAACTTAGGTTTCATTTAAACTTTATAAAATACAGTACATTATTTTCTCCTGATGTACTTTTTCTTATTAATAACATTGGCCGGGACCCCAAAGGCAGGCAGTTATGTATATAGCAGAACAAGTAGATATGGAGTTCTAAATTTCAACATCTGTACCAATTAATATTTTAATAAAGTCTTAGAACTTTCAGTCTTTTTCTTTATCAAGAATTTGCTAGAGGGCCAGCCTGGTGGCACAAGCAGTTAAGCGCGTGTGCTTCCCTGCGGCGGCCCGGAGTTCGGCAGTTCTGATCCCGGGCGCACACCAACGCACTGCTTGGCAAGCCATGCTGTGGCGGCGTCCCATATAAAGTGGAGGAAGATGGGCGTGGAGGTTAGCCCAGGGCCAGTATTCCTCAGCAAAAGAAGAGGAGGATTGGCAGATGTTAGCACCGGGCTGATCTTCCTCACAAAAAAAAAAAAAAAGAATTTGCTAGATAAGAGACATGAACGGGAATCATTCAAATATTCTTATAGCACATGAAATTTTGGGAGTGTGTTTATTTCAACTGGGTTATGGGTCAAAGAAAAGTCTGAATGAGAATAGACAATTTAGATAAATAATTATAGAATACTTATTTTGATTTGAAAAAATCAGTGTCAAGCCCTTACTAAAATGGAAGGCCAAGGCCCAATGTTAGTTAAATGTCCACATGTCTATAGGGCTTTCTAAATTGTTGACAGTTAAATACAGGCAGAATCCTAGGTTATGTAGGTGGCTTTGAGGAGCTGTTTGGAGGTGTGTAACTTTGGGTCCTCCAAGAAGCAAGTGCCAAGATGGTATTAGAAGCCTTCTTAGTCTGCTCAGGCTGCCATAACATAATACCACAGACTGGGTGGCTTAAACAACAGAAATTTGTTTCTCACAGTTCTGGAGGCTGGAAGTCCACGATCAGGGTGCCAGCATAATCAGTTTTTGGTGAGGGCCCTCTGGTGAAGGCTTGTAGATGGCCACCTTCTCATTGTGTCCTCACATAGCAGAGGGAGAGACAGACAGACAGAGTATGCAGCACACCAGTGCTCTGTTGGCTTTTTTAAAAGGGCGCTAATCAAGGGCCCCATCCTCATGACCTCATCTAACTCTAATTGCTTCCCTAAGATTCCATCTCTAAATACCATCACATTGGGGGTTCAGGTTCAACATATGAATTGAGGGAGAGGGGCACAAACATTCAGCCCATAACAGAAGTGTGAGAGTTTTGTTGGGGGAAATGCCTGTGGAGGATAAGGGATGGGGAGCAGGAGATGGCTGTGAAAGCCTTCAGGCCAAAGCGACCTGGCCGACATCTCTGCTGAAGAAGGGACAGGGAGGGCTTGGGAAAGAAGAGTCTCATTCTGCAGTGCAGTCCTCAGGGCGGTTCAGCCGGGCTGATGGGGAGTCCTTAAGCCTAAGTTGCTCTCAGAGGAGTCCCACATATAGCAGGAATGGCCCAGCTTTAGTGCCCGCCGCTTGCTCAGTCTTTGGCTGGAGCAGTCCTGAGGAAGTATGGCCTCTGGGGAATGCAAGGCTGGATTCAGAGTGTAGCAGCTGGGACATCAGTTGCTGCCCTGTGCTCCCCGCAGCGGGACATCTGAACAGCTCATCCTCATGGCTACCACAGGGTGGTGTTGTTTTTTTAACTTGGTCAAAACTCAAGTGGCCAAACTTGAAATTTACCAATAAAAGCCTTTATTATAAAAACGACTGGGCAAGGGAATAAATTTGAGACATAGTGGCCTCTGTGATTTCCATTTACCTAAGAATATAAATTATAAGTGAGATGAAAGACAGGGTTAGTTAAGTCTTAAACTATACACATTTTAAAAATTTTCATTAATAAAAGGTTAAGTTACCAACAACCCTGAAGTCTGGTTTTGTATTTATGATGTCATAACTTGCCGTTGCTCCTGCATTGTCCCATTTAAGCCCCTTAGGAAGTCCCATCAGAAGTCAGTCACTGGGAGCAGGGTTCCAGCTCCCAATCTCTTGCCGAGACTTCGAGAAGAGATGATGCGCTTGGCTGTCGGCCCCCTGGCAGGTCTCTTTAGAAGGGGACTAGAAGTTGAGTGAATCACGTGGTGAATTTTTCCTTGTGGACACTTTTTGTTGGCTGTCATTACAGAAACCTCTGCCAAAGAAGGTCTGCTGCTTTGGTGTCAAAGGAAAACCGCTCCTTATAGAAATGTGAACATTCAGAACTTCCACACTAGGTGAGCGCCCAGGGCCCTGGGGGCCTTATATTCTCGTTGGCATCCATGGATGGCAGGGAGAACAGTGTTTATTTACACCAGTGTTTTCCTCCTTCTGTCTGAGTGGCATTTTTTGTATGTAGCAGAATTAAGGCTATAGAATTTTTGATTCTTATAGTCTCTCAGGGGAAAACGTTTTATTAAGGTTTGGGGTGCCGGTAAAACAGCACTGTATTTATAAGTGAATATTATGCAGTGCCTGAATGGGTCTTCAGAACTTGGGGGTATAAGAATGCACCTTACTGGGACCTTCAGCTCATGCTGAGAGAAGGTAGCAGGAGTGGCTTCTCAGTGAGAAGGAGAGACCGTAGCAGAGTCTGTCCATATTCCCATGTACTAGCTACACCCCGATGCCTCCACTCTGTAGTACACGGAAAGGTACTTCATCCATCAGTTTTGTGTGCTGGAATTCAAGAGAAGTAGGAAAATCATGTTTGAAAAAGAACTGGATGAATGAAATCCAAATATAATGGAGAGCGTGACTTTGTCACTTGCTTCGGTCTTCTCTCTCATGCACATGTTTTGTGATTATTACGTATGAGTAGAAGAGTTGTTTATAGTTTCACCCTTCGTATGGTGGGTTACCCATGAATATAAATGGGTCCCCGGCCACCAAGATAATCAGAGAAATGAAAGATAAGGATGAGGCACAAGGAGGAATTGGCAAGGTTCTTCCAGGTAGACAAATATTAGAGTGTCTGCCAAGTGTCAGGAGCTGAGCCCAGTCTTCAGTGTACAAAGGTGAGAGAGAGGCCTGCCTGTCCCTGTCACACGCTGTCTGAAGGATGAGAGGAGCCGGGAAGGGCTGGGACCTCCTGCCAGTGTAAACGTGAGAGCGCCCAGACTTGTTTCCCACTCACCTGCTTGCTTTCTTCCTCGGGCCCAGGATCGGCCCATGCATTTCAACAGTGTTGCTCCTGGGTTTCCTCCTTCCCCTGACCCTTAGAGGAACTGAGCTCCCGGCCCTAGCCTTCAATGAACCCTCTGGTCGCCACTGGCAAGCTCACGGCCAGGGGTTGTCTAAGGGACAGTTAATGCTGGTGTTTCTGGGGAAACAAACTGGAAATCCAAATCCTCCTTGCAAAGACCCTCAGGTACCTATGTGTTTTTGCCTTTAAAAAAAAAAGAATAACCTTATGAAGAAAGACAGCGGAGTACCTGGGAGCTAATAGTGGCTTTTTAAGCGTATTAAGAACTCTTGGAGGAAGATGTCTCCTGGACATTTCAGGGTAGACGTCCTTGGGTATGTTTATTGGGCAGACCCCGTGAAAGGTCCAGAATGGAGACTTGGATGAGAGAGAGAGCAGGAAATCTGATCTGGAGGGCACTGACAGAGGAGGAGAGCAGTGACAGCAGCAGAGAGGCATCTTCCCTTCTGCCACTGCCGAGTCAGCCAGCACAGAACCAGCCTTGGGCAGGGGACAGGGAGAGTCCCAGGCCAGGGGGTCCTGAGCTGTAAATGGAAAGGAGATGAGCAAGGGGGTGGCAGTCCTCAGTGGACCCCAGGAAGAAGACAGGTGTTCCAGGGGCCACAAGAGCACTGGGTGGGATAGGGAGGAAGGCACGTGGGGCCTTTTGTGCATTAAGTCAGATAGAAGGAAGTTAGGGGCCACGCGTCCCAAATTTCAGGCTAGTATCTGACCAAGAGCAGACTGTTGCTGCTGCTTTCTCTCCATTAACACGTCTTCCTGTTCTTCTCGACCATTGTGCAGCTGGAAAGACGGCCTTGGACTCTGTGCGCTCATCCACAGACACCGGCCCGACCTCATTGACTACTCAAAGCTTAACAAGGTCATTCTGGGGGCCCGGCATGCGGTGTCCCGTCTGCCCCTCAGCATGTCGTCCTGAAAATGAGCACATCAGCACCATACAAATGCTGAGGCTGCCGCCACCGTGGCCTGCCAGCTCGCCTGGTACACAGGGAAAGCAGGAAGGGTGGCCAGGAAAACACTTATCTGTTACGTTAGGGCAGGACAAGACCCAGAGCCAAGTCACCCATTTTGCCCAAGTTAAGATATGTTGGTTGCTTTGGCTTGATTTACTATGAAGCCTTTACATATGTTTCTTAGAAGTTTTACATTCCCAGACTGTCAATATGAGAAGTAAAGTGTATATTTTTTTGAGGAAAGGAAGGTTCAAATACTCCAAGCCTTCGTTATTAATTTACTTGACCTTTTCTGAAGGATTTAGTTGCAGACATATTTATTCAGAATTATTAACTTGTTTCTTGCACAAGGAACACTTGATAATTATCTCACTATTGATACAAGATATTAGTTGTAGCCTTAGAAAAGTTTTGGGGATTTATTTTTTTTTTGGTTTCGCTCTTTGCAGAAAATTCAACTTAAGAAACTTTAATTCTCCCTTTAAGCCTTAGTGTACTTAAGTTTCAAATAGTCTTCAAAATCGTTCTCTAAAAATACTTTAAAAATGTAATCTGTGATGGAAAAGAGAAATCCGTGCCCCTTGTGGTGGACGCTCTATGCTGCCCCAGAGACAATGCCGTGTAGAGCTTTAAGACTGCAGGCACTGCCCGCGCCATAAACATTCCTCAGGTGGTGGTTACATACGGTTTCTTCTGGTTGCTGGTGTGCTCAGCCGGCCGCTCACACTGTGTTGCTGTGTCTTGGTGTGGAATCCGCCCTGCTGCATGCTGCCCTCACCCCTGTGGCATGCACGGTCGTTGGAACAGTGTCCTGCCTTTCACCACCTTTTCGGTTGTCGCTTGCTCACCACCTCTCTCCTGGCCTGTCTCCATTGACTACAGGGTCGCACGTGAAGAATTTACTTGCATCCTAGAGATTAATACTACAGTCCTGTAATAGAAGGTTGCCTAAGAGATGGAGCAGCCAGAGTTTCTCAACTTTTCAAAGCGTATATTCTCTTATTCCTGAGTCATTTTGAAATGTTTCAAACAGAGGCAAGGTGTATTTTTTTCAATGAATCTTTATCTCGTTTGCAAAATGAGGGGATTGTACCAGATAGGCCTAGTTTCATTAGCAGTTTATACTGGTCAGTTTTTGTTACAAAAGGTTAATAACCTGTGGTAACTGGCCATCTAAGATGGGTGAAAAAATGATAATTAACAATAGCAGCTGATACTTATATAGTTCTAGATAAGACACTATTTATGTTATAAGTGAATATTTATGTATAGATGTATTAATATGTATTTTATATTTACATATATGTACATTAATAATATATATTCATAAATATGTTTGTATATACATATATGTATATTACACTACACACACGTATTCATTCAGTCTTCATAATGCACAGTAAAATATAATGCACCTATACAGTAGGTACTATTATTATACCAGTTTTACAGATGAGGAAAGTGAGGAATTCAGTAATCTGTCCAAGGTCACATGGCCAGCTGCTGATCCCAGAAAATACTTAGTTGCCACATTTTATCTCTTTAAGTTACAGTCTAAATGAGATAGCTTTCACAAAGTCTCAGAATCATTACTCTGTATTTTTAATGCTGAAAGTTTTCTTACATATTAAAAACAAAAAGAAAGAAACTTTCATTCAGCTGTTTGGCTTTCTAAACATGTGCAAAAAATATCCAGGTAAGACTCACTTTATGATCTGGCTGCCTTCAATGAAATGATTATATGCTTTGTTAAAACAGTATGTGGTTAAAAAAAATTTGCTGGGGGCCCGGCCCGGTGGCGCAAGCCGTTAAGTGCGTGTGCTCTGCTGCAGTGGCCCGGGGTTCGCCGGTTCGGATCCTGGGCGCACACCGACGTACCACTTGTCAAGCCATGCTGTGATGGCGTCTCATATAAAGTAGAGGAGGATGGGCACAGATGTTAGCCCAGGGCCAGTCTTCCTCAGCAAAAAAAAACAGGAGGATTGGCAGATGTTAGCTCAGGGCCGATCTTCCTCACAAAAAAAAAACTTTTTGCTTGAAATAATTATATACTGTGTGAGGCCAGGAAGCTTACTTTGGTTTCTTCGTTGAGCACTGTGAATGCGTTTTTGAAGGCTGCACTTTTTAAATGTTTCACTGTATTCAAATGATTGTGCTCATTGCAATGTTTTGCAGTTTCTAAAGTGTTAAATGGCTTTGATGTTAAAATTCCGTAAAGTCATCCCTGGACTAACACTGCTTTACATTTTGATTTTTCTCTCTTACATACCTCCCCCCAATCCCAGATGCATAATGGTTAATCTCTAATAGATCAAAGAAAGAAATGTTAAATAAGTGTTTTAGTTTTTCAGTATTTCAGTTATATACCTCTGGTTAAACATATTTTGTTTACATTATATGTATTTAACCAATTTTACAGTGGAAGATAAATGTAATCTTAAGAACAAAAATTCCTTCACAATTTTCACTTATAATTTTAAGTTTTTGTAATTTCTCATAGTCGTTAATATCCTAGAAACGTAATCTTTGCTCTTTGTAGCCACCTCGTAACATTCTTTAGTGATCTAGAGGTTTTACCTAGCAACATGTTTACCTCGCCTCTTTACCCCTTGTCTTTCTTTTATTTAAAACAAAGATGTTGGACTAAATATTCTCCATGATCATCTTCAGATCTGGAAAATGTATGTTTCATGATTTCCTTCGGAATCATTTAAATTTTGTTATTAATAGAGTTGAAAATAAGCTCTGACGTATTTAGAGTGTTCTTTCCTGTCCTTGAGAAAATCTGTGACAACTTTCCTCCTATTTGCAAAGCATTTGTTCTCCTAAACCTTTTGCTTACGTTTTTTGAATTGGATTGTGCATGGATTGTGTGGTTTTGTATCATTTTTGATGTTTCTCTAAGTATTTGAAGTGATTGGGAAAAGGTAAGAAGGAAAATTATTTATATTATTATGGTTATGTGTAGATGGGAAGGT
Source organism: Diceros bicornis minor (assembly GCF_020826845.1). Classification (NCBI taxonomy): domain Eukaryota; kingdom Metazoa; phylum Chordata; class Mammalia; order Perissodactyla; family Rhinocerotidae; genus Diceros; species Diceros bicornis. The sequence continues at coordinate 19,966,819 of NC_080745.1, read as the reverse complement.
CTCTTTCCAAAAGTGAGGTATATAAAAAACATTATTCGTATGTCCTGTTCAAAAAAATATTTTTAAAAACTAGTTATGCTATTTTTCATGCAGGATGACCCAATAGGAAATATTAACCTGGCCATGGAAATTGCAGAGAAGCATCTGGATATTCCCAAAATGTTGGATGCTGAAGGTGAGATGACCTACAGAAAATCTATGGACTACATGTGTTATAGCCATGCATGGGGATTTGTAAAACTTTATAGTCAAGTTGCATCTGCAGTACTTAGGATTCCTCAATGAGTATTAGAGAATTTCATATGTAGCTTTTTCATAAATTATTTTTTAAAATCCTGCTCAAAAACAAGCCAGCAAAACTATGGTAAAAGGGTTTGTAAAAGGTTAAGCTTTGGCAAAGAAACAGAATGCTTTGGTTTGTGATTTTCAAAGAAAAACTTCCTATTTTAATTTTTTTAAGAACATAATATATTTTCCTTACTATGTAGAGACAAGTTTAGCAAATAAATCTTCTTGTGAAGTGCTCCACAAGGAAAAAATCCTTCCTTCCAACCAGAAGTTATAGAATCAAAATGTAGAATATAGAACATTCAGCCATCAGTGTACCTCTTGAAGTTTCACATTTCATTTTTAATAGTCTAAATTAAATTTAGTTTAGTTAGATCTGAAAGAACTTCTAAATATTCTGCAGTTCAGTATCATTTATGCTGGGGACTGATTTCAAATACCTTTTGTGCCCTTTATGTGTGATGAATTGTACGTGTGTACAATTCGTGTGAGTTGTACCTATGGCACACCATTAAAGCACAAATATAGGAGACCATTCATTCATTTCACTTGTTCATGATTGACTTGTCACTCAACAGACATTTATTGAGCGCCTACTATGAACAAGACCCTCTGCAAGATACTATAGGAGATAATGAGATATATATTAGGATCCTGACCTCAAGGAACTTACGTTACTGCATTTGTTGTTAATATTATTCCCTAATGGTCCATTGCTTCCACTAATTAGCATTGTTGGGGAAAAGGAAAGAACTTGATTATAGTCAATAGTCAATCTGTCCCTCCTCATTTTTGATCATTACATTACGGCTGCCATAACAAATTACCACCAGTTGGTTGGCTTAAAACAACAGAAATTTATTGTCTTATAGTTCTGTAAGCTACATCTGAAATCAAGACATTGGCAGGGTCATGCTCCCTCCAAAGCCTCTAGAGGAGGATCCTTCCTTGCTTCTTCCAGCTTCTTGAAGCCCTGGCATTCCATGGCTTGTGGCAGCATCACTCCAATCTCTGACTGTCTTTACGTGGCCATCTTCCATCTGTGTCTCTCTCTTGTCTCTTTCTTTCTTCTTATAAGGACACCGGTCATATTGGATTAAGGGCTCTCCCTCCTCCAGCATGACCTTGTCTTAACCTGAGTATATCTGCAAAGACCCTATTTTCAAATAGGGTCACCTTCACAGGTACTGAGGGGTAGGACTTCAACATATCTTTTGGGGGGACACAATTCAACCTGTAACAGTGATCTTTCAATTTGGATTCTAATGTTGCCCGTTTATTAAATTTAACCATTTTATAAAACACCTGTATTATTGGTATTAACACTTGGATACACTCTTCAGAATTCTACTTACGGTTTCTCCAAAACTCTTTAGAGGGAGAACGTCAGTAAAACAACGAAGTAGCAACATGGAAAATGTCCATTTCCTTTTTGTCCATCTGTCTTCTCTAAGCTAAGTTTACATTTGTGTGGTTTCTCCATTGACCTTTCCATATGGTAAGTAACTACCCAGGATTTTCCCACTTGAATTAAGAGGGAGGATACTAAAGAGAGGAGAAAACTAGTGAAATTTAGTAAGTTCATGTTCCAGGTCATTAATGCCTCCCTAATATATGAAAATTGAGGGTGAGTTCAGGATCACCAGCATCATTACTCTGGCATGCTAACATTCTTCTCCGTTCTTAGGTTTTTCCTTAGTCTCTGAGTCTTGGTCTGGGCAAAGGTTGACGGGATGCATTAGCACTTTGTTCATTTCGTCCTCCCTTGTGACACATTCTAGTCTCTTACTACATTTCTTCATCTTTCCTTTTTAATGGTTCAGAAAAACGCTCACACATTTATATTGTTCTCTTTGTAGGGCAATTTCTCGTAAGAATCTTCTGGCAAAGAGTCATGAACTTGCCTGACTTGGGTGTGGGTGTGCTGTGGTACAACTAGCCAACAGATTCCACCACGCACTACCCTTTGTATCTTTGCTGCCTGCATTTGGTATCATATTAACAGTATCATATTAACATGTTCTTATGTCTGCCGCTCTTTTATTGTAGTGTCATATACTAGACTCCTCCTCTCAGATTGCTAATCCCTTTTGGTGAATCCTTGCCTTCCCACTTGCTACTATTGAACTTACTTTCTGTCATTTGTGTTTGTATCTGAACCCTAAACAGAAATTTTTAAGTGGCTAATTGGGCCACTCATCCAGGAACCATTACCTGTGGTAAAAACTGGTGGAACTCTTCCTTGTATTAACTATCTTCCATGCTTTTGAAAGCTTATGAAAGTCGTTTCCCTGTTTTCTTCAACAAACCTTTTTTGAGGTGAGCATCAGGTTTAGATTTGTGGGTGCATATGTTCTGTGTGGACTTGCAAAAGGGTTCTTTGTGGACCCCTGGGCCCTCCATGTGTACGGTGATAGAAAGTCTTTGGGAATTCTGTGGAATTCTGGAGGTCTAATTCTTGCCATGGATGTGACTTACTTGCTAGTTTAGGGCTCTTCTGAGCTAGCCATGCCCTTCTTTTTGGCAATTCCTTTATTTCTGTTGGCAGTTCTCAAAAGTGCACAGATTAATGACTTTGCAGGTGTGACTTCTTTGATTCGAGCCAAAGTTTTAACAACAGAAGTGTGTGGGGGTAAAGGGGGAAGATTCATTACTTTGACTTCTCTGAGGTAGCACTAAGCCTGCTGGTATTAGAACATCCGAGCAGTTAACCTTCTTTTCTCCACACAGATTTAGTATACACTGCCAGACCCGATGAGAGAGCCATAATGACTTATGTTTCCTGTTACTATCATGCTTTTGCTGGTGCACAGAAGGTGAGGATGTAAAATATGAGTCATTGCTCACCCTTCACCTTCTGTGTCTGAATTTTTTTTTCAATTGTTTTTCTCTTTTTTTCCCCTCTCCTCTGAGTAAGGAGACCCGTCTGGTTCTGGGGAGGTAGTCATTTGTCTTTTTTAATCTAGTTTTCTTTGAAATTTACTTTCTGTCCATGCAGTAGTATGCCGTTCATGTTTGTTTTCCAGAAGATTCCATACTGTTACATAACCCCACATCCTTTCTATTAATATCCTCTGAAAACCCAATGACTAGGTTTCACCTTAGGAAATTACGAGGTATCTTTTTAACTTCATTCTGTCCAGTGACTGAACTGAGTTTCAAGTTAAAAAGCAGTTCAGCAAAAAATGGTGTTTCCAAGGTGGAGGAAGAAAGGATGTGTGTTCACATGGTTCTGTTTTCTCTCTTCCTATTGGTTTATTTCAGCAGCTAATACAAATGGTAGCAAGAGTTGTAATAAGCACAAACCATGTATACCCTTCTCTTTAGATATTTTGTAACTCTTGGTGATTTCTATAAATGGCATGGTAAGTATGTGTAGAAGACATTAAAAGACATGGCCTCCCCAAGGAATTTCATCCTCATCCAATCCAGGGGAGAGGAGAAAGCCAACAATTATGAGGGTGGGGGTGGGGAAGTAGCAGGAGAGATGGAGCAATAGACCTCTGCTAGCATTCCAGCATCTTGCAAAGTGACCTGTGTTGCTCATAGCAAAAGTGGCAGATGACCTGATACGGTCAAAAGACAAGAGGACGTGGGCTTCATGAGTCATTAGAATGCGGTAACAGCTCTGATATGCAGCATACGGGTTCCCATATTAATGCCCTGACAGCACTTTTAAAAGCTCATCAGGGGGGCCGGCCCAGTGGTGTAGCAGTTCAGTTGATGTGCTCCACTTCGGTGGCCTGGGGTTCGCAGGTTTGGATCCTGGGCACGGACTGATGCACTGCTTATCAAGCCATGCTATGGCAGCATCCCATATAAAGTAGAGGAAGATGGGCACGGATGTTAGCCCAGGGCCAATCTTCCTCAGCAAAAAAGAGGAGGATTGGCATCAGATCTTAGCTCAGGGCTAATCTTCCTCAAAAAAAAAAAAAAAGGCTCATCAGGGGGTGGAGGAGGAAAAAAAGCCCTCAGTTTGATTACTAAAAAAGCATCCTGGTTTAAATTATTCTGTTTATGGACCATGTCAGTACTATACAGCCTTCCTGAGATTCAGGATTGTGGGCCCAAGAAACACAGAGCAAATTGACCAGTGTAAACCAATTGTTCTTCCCTTTGTTCACCCTGGTTTCTACTCTTCATGTCTGTGTGTTTGTTTTCTGTGTTGTTTTTCCCTCCCTTCAGACATTGTGAACACTCCCAAACCCGATGAAAGAGCTATCATGACATACGTTTCTTGCTTCTACCATGCTTTTGCGGGAGCGGAGCAGGTATTCAACACTTGTCCATCTGCTTGCTGTGCTGCTCTTCTGCATCGGTTTTAGTTGTGTGTGTGCGTACCTGGATGTATGTTTGTGTGCTTCACATCTTACCTTGGAATCTTTCTAAGTGTTTTGTAATGACCTAATGTGGCAAGTTCCAAACTGTGAATACTTTTTTAACAGCTTTAACTTGAGACAGTTCCTGAAGTGTTTTTATCTCTTTCCTTCTAAGATACTGCTTTTATTTTGTTAGTAAGTTGTGGGAAACATTTGTGCTTTAGGAAAAAACAAGTGCCATGCAAATTGAGCTACATTCATTGAGCAATAAAGGGGAAATATGACAAGGAGAAATGATGCCTTTCCAGTGCCCTCTTTGTCTCCTCTGCCTAGAAATTCCTTTCATTGTTCAGTGATTTGTTGTGATATCTTAGTAAGACTAATCTTATTTTAACTGAAATAGTGAAAGGATAACAGTGTTAGAACCTCAACAAAAAAATCACATTCCTTAAGACAAACAGCCTGAGGGGCATTGTGGGTGAATGTCCTTCAGCTTTCTCCCTGTGCACCTGTTTCTGCCTCTCGCCCCTTCATATATAGGTACTTGGAGAACCCTGGTATACTGGGATGGGCAAAGGATTTCTTTAAGACCAACACCAGCAAATGATGATAAGTGGAAATCGGCCCATATCAGGGCTTTAGCGGGGAGGCTTTGGGACAGGCTGTGGGCCTGGAAGCCAAGCGGGCAAGTTGCTGTTCTTGATTCATCATGTGACCATGGTTCAAGGCACTCTGGCCCTCCTGGCCCAGTTCCCCTCACAAAACAATGATAGAGAATTATTTATGACCTCAATGACTTCTCATGTAGGCGAAACAAAGTTTGAAAGCAGTTCAGCTCTGTGGAAGGATCTCGTCTAGCAAGTTCTACATATTCATTTTAGGACACGAGGGTTTCAGTGAACTCAAGTGCAATGACATATATGTTCAGGACCCAGTCATTTTTGCTTTGATTTCCAGAGGCTAATATTATTCAGAGAGTTCTCACCCCGTAGTTATGAGGTCAGTAGAGTGCTCAGGTGGACATTTCAGGGACCAGAGGTTTTGGTTTCCTTGACCCGTATATTTCTGTTACTAACTTGCTTGATGTTTTACAAAGCTTGTGTTTTAGACTAACAGTATCTCCCCATTATTCCCTACAGTATATTCAGCCTGCCGTGTAAGTCTGTGTGAAAACTGTAAAAAAGGTGTGAAATGATTCATACTATTAAACAGCCATACTCTCAATCTTATTCCACCCTAACCTAGAATCTGCACCATTTACAGCACACCATCTCCCTCATTACCTCTCATGCCTCGCCACGTTCAGTTTTGTGTATGCACATCCCTGTCGACAGAGCTGTCCTGTTTACCTATTGTGTTTTACAGGCCGAGACAGCAGCTAACAGGATATGTAAGGTTCTGGCTGTGAATCAAGAGAATGAGAGGCTGATGGAAGAATATGAGAGGCTAGCAAGTGAGGTAAAGGAAACGGGTGACCTGCAGTCCTGTCCATACCCACCCAGAGGGTGAGGCACAGAGGGGGAACTCGGATTGTCAGTGTTTTTTTCCTTTGCATTTTTCATCTCAGATAGAATAAAAGCAGGAAAATACACGTGACCTCAGAGGTGGTTCATGTTATAGCAACATATTATTGACCCAAAAGTAATCCTGATGGTCTTTGCAACCATCCCAAATCATCGAGGTAGTTTGCATGTTTTGAGAAGTAGAATATGATTCCATCCTCAGCTATGCGTCTCCAGGGTCAGACTCCCTTAGACGACATTGTGTTACTTGTTTCTTCCCTGCTGCATTGGCTACTGACATCACATAGGATGCCCTCCACATTCAGAAGCCCTGCTTCACACAGTGAGCCAGCGTCAAAGGAACTTGCCCTGTTGTGAGATGTAACTCAGCTTTGTGCGTGTATATAAATATCTAGAGGGTAATTGGGGAAGACAGGGCCCTCCGTCCAAGATATTTGAGCACGAGTTTCCATGAGGCCATTCTACAGCTCTTCAGCCAGATTCTTGGTTAGAATAGCACTTTCCATGTTGCTCTTTTTTTTTTGTTCTTATTATAGCATAAATAGAACTAAGCAGTCTTGTCACTGCCACTACAGTGTTCCCCATACAAGATAGGGGCTCAGTGAGCACCACAGCCACATCCTCTCCAGATTGAACTCAATCACAGTGACACATATCAGAGACCAAATGATTTTTGCTCTGACTTAATTTAGCTGATACTTGGTCTGTACTGGGAAAAGTATCAGGACACTTAGAATAGGTCTTCCCAAGTAGTGGTTTATATTAATCCATTCTAATGATATTGAGTTTATATTCTCATACTGCTGCTATGGGGAAATTCAATTTGTTGGCATTGTTTAATGCCAGTGATCCACTTTAGGGTTGAAGCAAGACCAGGACCGAAGGACAGACCATCGTCAGTAATTATATCCCTCCTTTTCTTACTTGGTCCTTCATTTATCCTCCTCAAATCCTTAAACTATGAGGATGACTCCATTTTAACTGATTTTTCTTATCTGCTGCCATTTTCCAAGTGATCATAAGAGTAAATTATTAGTGGCTTTTCAGCAGGTCCTTTCTAAGGACATGGTAGTAATTCAGGAGAAGAAGGTGTACTTCATCCTTAGGAATTCACTCCCATTTTCACTTTTATTGTGTGGATTTCCTTGAAAGTTAGATATTAAATTAAAACTTACTTTTGCATTGAGTGAGTCGCCGATTTACAATACATTTGTTTAGTAAATAAATTCATTAAATTTGGGCTTATTTAAAATATAAATACATTTTAAGTTAAGCCCAAGTCTTTACTGATTTTATTACACTACATTCTACCATGTCAGATTTTTTCTTTTCTGTTTTTTCTTTCCATTTGAAAGCTCCATCTAGCATTTGTCTGCTAATGTCTGGTCTCCGAGTTTCTCCTGTAAATGTCACATTTTTGTAAAACATGGCTTGTTCTGACTTTCAGTTTTTGACCTGTGAATGGTATTGTTGGGGTGATCACTGGTGGCCATGGGTGGACAGTGAAGTTTTCATTCATGCCACAGTGCACAGAGGAGCCTTTCCTCCTTTCAGTCAGCAGTATTATATTCATACTTCTGTAATTTTAGGAACATTAGGTTAATCTATTCCAAATTGTTAGGTGCCTCTGTTTTCTAACCGGGGGCAGTTTGCTGGTGTTTTCAGCAGTATTTTTGTGTGTGGGGAACAGCTTTTGGAATGGATTCGTCGCACAATCCCCTGGCTGGAGAACCGGACTCCTGAGAAGACCATGCAAGCCATGCAGAAAAAGCTGGAGGACTTCCGGGATTACCGCCGGAAGCACAAGCCCCCTAAGGTGCAGGAGAAGTGCCAGCTGGAGATCAACTTCAACACCTTGCAGACCAAGCTGAGGATCAGCAACCGGCCCGCCTTCATGCCCTCTGAGGGCAAGATGGTGTCGGTGAGTAGCCCCAGGGTCGGAAGCCCTCCTGGCCCCATGGGAAGCTCTCTTTTCTTCACGAAGTCTTTTCTCTGATGGGCCACTGAGAAGGAGGTATTGACTTCTTCAGTCTTTACAGTTAATGACTATAATTTTGGCCCTGCATCCACTTCATTCTTGAGGTTTTCCTCCCCACCATCATGCAGTTCTTCACTCCCAACTGCTGTTGGTGTGGTGCCTCACAAGGAGCAGGCCTTTGATAAACACCTGGTGAAAGGCCCTGCCCCTCTCCTCCCTCCTCATGACCTGGCCTCATCTTCCGCCCGGGTCTACCAGCATCTAGATCACGTGCCCTCTATTCCCTGCTGTTATGACCTACCCATTGCACCTTCTCTATAGCTTAGTCCTATGTTTATTTCCCTCTCTTTGCATCATCAGTTTCTGCCTCTCTGCTGAATCATTCGCATCAGCATACAGAAGTACTCTAGAATATGCCAGACAAAAATTAAAACCTTCTATGACTCCACATCTCCCTATAGTGACTCTCTTGTTTCTTGGCTCCCCCTCACAGCAGAACATCTAGAAGTTCTTTGTGGTACCGATTTTCAGTTCCTCATCAGTCCTTTACTTCTTTTACTCTTCAACCCGCAGTAATTTGGCTTCTGTCCCTGCTCCACTGAGACTTTTTTTGTTAAAGTCAAAGGCGTCCATGTTGACAATCCAGTTGTCACTTTTATTTTCGTATTCTCTGTAGCTTTGACCCCATTAATCACTGCCTCCTTGAAACTCCTGCTCTTGAACTTAGGGTTTTCTTCTACCTCACCAATGAGTTCTTCTAAGGGTGCTCGAAGATTTGCCTCCTCTCCCCAGTCAGTAGATGGCTGGCTCCTGGGCTTGGTGCTGACCCTCTTCTCTATCCTTACACCCTCCAGGTCATTTCATCCAGACCTGTAGCTTTAATTACCACCTGTAACACCTCCCAAATTTTACATCCCTGACTCAGACTTCTCCCCGAGTTCCAGGTTCATATGTCTGCTTGCATGTCTCAAAAGCATTTCAAACCTAGCATATCCAAGAGTCCTCCCGCAGTGTTCTCTGTCTTTGGAAATGGCATCAGCATGTCCTAAGTTACTAGAGCTCCAAACCCAGGTGTCATCATTGATACTCCTTTTCTGTCACTTTTTTTTGTCCAGTTCCTCAGCCAGTCCCACTGGCTCTACTTCCAGATTATATCTTAAGTCTGCCCTCTCTCCACCTCCACTACCATCACCCTATGCCAAGCCACCATTCTCTCTCCTTTAGCCCTGCAGGAACCCCTCACTGGCTCTTCTTTTTCTTTTGCCCCTAAAATTCATTTTCCACAGGGCAGCCGCTGTCATCTTTTTAAAATGTAAATCAAGGCACGTCTCCTTCCTTCTCAAAACCCTCCAGTGACTTCCCAAAATATTTAGAATAAGATTCAGATTCATTTTCCTGGCCTATAGTATCCGATGTGATGTAACCCCCCTCCCCACCTTGCTGATGGCCTCTCTTGCCACCCTGCCCCTCACTCACTACGCGGCCACAGCAGCCTGCTGTGGTCCTTCCCACACGCGTGTGGAGCACATCGCGCTTCAGGCCTTTGAGCTTGATCCCTCAACCTGGGATGCTCCTTCCCCACTTCTTCACATAACTGGCTTTTTCTGTCATTGAGGTCTCGCCTCGGATGCCACCTCCTCATGGGTCTTCTCTAAGTACCTGCCTGAAGAAACCACCCCCCCTGGGCTCTCAGCATCGCTTGACCCGTTTTGTTTTTCTTTCACAGCATATCACTGTTGGAAATGAACTTGTTGTTTAAATACTTGTTTATTGTCTTTCTCCCCCGACTATCATGAAAGCTACACAGGGGCAGGGAACTTCATAGGTGTTGTTTACTCTTATATAAAAGTCTCTCCCTTGTGCCTGGCAGTAGTTGACGCTGGCTGGATGCGTGAGCCCAGTCACTAAGAGTCATTTTGATTTGAGTCACTTTGAGGCTTCATCTTCTTCTAGCCGGAAAATTAAAGCCCTGTAAGCCTTTGTCCACACCTGGAGAAGGTTCAAGTATTTACTAGCTGATGAGAACAGCTATATTAGTCTTAAAAGGTCTCCGTGATAATTAGGACATTTAGAAGCCAAAACAGTTGAATGGTTCTTTTGGGGTGGGGGGTGAAAGAAGGAAAAGAAAACAGAAAGGAAACACAGTCAAATGCGTAGTGGAGGGGATTTATAGAAAAGCCCAGGAGGCCGCAGCGTCACGCACGTGCCTTCGCTTGTCCTCGAATGCTCCCAGGATATCGCCGGCGCCTGGCAGCGGCTGGAGCAGGCGGAGAAGGGTTACGAGGAATGGTTGCTCAACGAGATACGGAGGCTGGAACGTGTGGAACACCTGGCGGAGAAGTTTAGGCAAAAGGCTTCAACGCACGAAACGTGGGCTTACGGTAGGTAGCCTAGACTCGGGTGGGGTGTTTGAAAAATTGGAGATGAGCTGTGGACAGAGCCACCACGATGTGCAGTTACTACTAACTCTGTCCCGAATGCCCGTGACCCTGTGGGAAGTCTCCTTGCCTCTCTCTGCTCTGCTGTCCCAGTAGTAAATTTCTTCAAGAGGTGGGTGTGAAGATGTATTTTCTCATCAAGCAGATAACGCATTTTTTCACAAAATGGCACTCTGAGATGCATTCTTCCCACACTTACCTACATCAAGCCTAGCCTCCTTCTGTCTTCCCCCATGTTTTTGTATTTGATTCCACAAGTATCTGTCTATTCCATAACTGTGGGTCAGACAGCCCTGGCCCAGATACTCACTTCTGCCAACAGAATGTCTATTAAATGCCACAAAGCAACATAATGTCCCACTTAGAAAATCTGCCTGGAAAGGAAGAATGCAAGGTATCATTTTCTATAGTCTTAACTGCCTGATTTCACTTAGATTCATCTGCCTCTTTCAGGCCTTGCAAACATACCTGTTTCCATAGCCATGATACTCTGGTCATATTTTTTTGGCTGTGTGGTCTTTGCTGAGGTAGAAGAACACCACGTTCTCCCCATCACGTAATCATCTATTTTGAGAAAGGTCAGGGAGGTTCCCCTCCTCCTTTGGTTCCCTTTTGCTATATTATTGTTTGATTGGTCACATGCGTGGACCTGGAGCTGGATAGTGGGAGTCCCCACTCCGACACTTCCCAGCTGTGTGTCTTGGACAAGTTCTTAACATCTCGGTGCCTCAGCAGTGTCCTCTTCAAAGTGGGAATAACAATGATACCTCCCTCACAGGGGTTTGATAAAGATTTAGTGAGTTCATATTTATAAAGTATTTAAATCAGTATCTGGCACATAGTAAGTGCTGTGTTGTTATCATTAAATATATGAACATTTGCTTTTCATTTCTAGCTTTCTAGAGTCAAGTTCTTAAAGGTCATCAACCAGGGAATAAATCTGGGTCCGGTTATAATCACGGCAGTTGCTTGATTTAAGAAACATTTGTGGGGAAATAGGGGGAGGTTCAGAAAGAAACACCTCTAATATTATCAGGAAAAAAACCCACAGGCTACATTTAACCATCGAAAGTAAAGCTTTCAAACAAAAATAATTGGGGTAAAGATTGAACCCATGGGTAGGCAAACAGAGTACAAGTATCTTATCTGACTATCCCAGGTAACTCTTGTGAGCTAATAATTACTAACTTAACGGAGCATCACACTGGAAAATCAGATACTTGTTACTCAGGATAATGAATAATGCAGATTTATTTTTTAGAGTGTACTCAGCATGCTTCTCCTACCCCTCCCTTTATTTGTAGACATGAGCTTTCAGAACAGAGAGGGACTCGGGCATCATTAGCAGAGTAACAGCCTGAATTCCAAGTGAAATATTGCCTCTGCATCTTCAGTCCCGTCCTTCCTTTTCCTTCCTTCTCTTGGTTCTTGGGAATCTTAACGATTCACTGAGAACTTTGCTGGCTCAGAGAAGCTGATGTGTGACATCAGAGTGTTCACACTCCTTGCTACAACCTTTGTAGGCAAAGAACAGATCTTGCTGCAGAAGGATTACGAGTCGGCATCGCTGACTGAGGTCCGGGCTCTGCTGCGGAAACATGAGGCCTTTGAGAGCGACCTGGCGGCGCACCAGGACCGGGTGGAACAGATCGCCGCCATCGCGCAGGAGCTCAAGTACGTGCTGTTCGCAGGCACAGCTGCTGACATTCAGCCAATGCAGTCCTCCCTGTGAACCCCATGGGCTATGGGTACCACAGGAGGTTTCCATCTAGGGCTTCCCCAGAGCATTCCAGGGAGGGGCAAGGGAGGCCTGCCGTTCCTTTCCTGTGCTAAATTGAGAGAGAACCAAGCTGGAGGACTCTGTGATGCAAATCGTCTTTTTTTTTAAACAGATAAACTGACTTCAGCTTTGGTTCTTTGGTTGTGGTAGAATCCTTTGTCCTCCCACCCAGCAGCACCCCGGGCCCCAGCACAGGCAGCTCCGCTTCCAAAAGGATGAGAAATCAGTATGGAGGACTGGGACACAGCTCAGAAGGGTGGCCCCGTTCAGGCCTCGGTGTAGGAGATGGGACCGCGTTGCCCGTCCAGAAATCAAAACAAAGCAGAAATTGCTGCCTCACCTCGGAAGGAGGAGACACTGTGGCCCCACTTTGCTTTATCATCAAATAAGTGCTGTTTCACTGTTATGCTTTTTATTTTCTGAAAGGAACTAGCGTGAGGTTGAGCCCAGGCCGGGTAAAGCCCAAGTGGGAATCAGTGCAGGGCGCAGCCTCTGGTGTGGCTGCACTCCAGGAGAGGGGCCTCCCCGCAGTGTTTCTAAGCTGTTTTTAAAGACTCTTGCCCCTTTGTGATAAATACAAATTTTAATGCCCCACTGTTTTCCCCCTTACTATAATCACTGATATCTGCAAAATTTTTAGAGTCTGTCACATGATAACTTTTTGAAATAAATAATAAATGTTTATTTTAATATGTTAAAATGTTCCTCACTTTTGACTAGAGCAAACTCCTTCATTAACAGATATGACCTCTTTTAAGAATATCCTATTTTTTAGCCTTGCCCAAAGAAACTCTTAATTATTTGTGGTCTTCATATCCAATCTGTACACTATATTTGTGGCGTTTACATTAGCTTATTTCTCATGCTTCTTAAATATTGGATGTTTGGCTGCTTATTAACAATTACAAATAAAATAAGAAACTCAAGCTGTTAATTACTCATGAGTAATTTGGAATGGTTTTAAGTGTTGCCCATAAAATTTAAGTAATAATTTTACATTATTATTATTCCTGGTATCCCCAATGCCTATTTCTTCACACAGTCAAGACAGGAAGCACATAGAGAATTTAAATCTGTGCTCATCTTAATGTTATTAATGTCTCTGTCCTTTTTACCTTTCCTAAAATAATAAAGTGTTTGTGTAGTTCTCAAAGTGCATAAAAAATAGTATGCACAGTTATGCAAACCCTAACTCCTTGAAAGCAGATATCTGTAGAACTAGTCCATATGAATTAGAGAGAAGAGGGAGCACTGTATACCATAAAGATAACCATGGAGAGATGAGCATCAGTGTCTCCATTATGGATCAACAGAAGGATTGCTAGGTTTTTGTTTTTGAAGTCTTTCTTCTCGTTAATATTTGCATTTCGAAGAGCCATACCTTCAATACAATATTTGTATTGAATACAATATTTGTATTCAAGGCTGTGCAAATTGCTGGTGTGTTTTGGTTGGTTTTGGATTTTTGGTTATAAGAATAAGCACAGAATCTTAGTCCATCTCAGTCTAGTGATGTGCATGTGTATGTAGAAGGCTGCTCTTAAGAACTGGACAGGCTTTAATTAGGTAATAGGGAGCTTCCTCCCCACTGAAAGAACACTCAGATAACCACCACATGCATCTCCTTGATTCCGTAACAGAAACAGTAACATTCAGTAAGGACAAGTTAATATTATGTAAGGGGGAAAAAAAAACAAGTAAGAACAACCGTTGCCTTAACTTAAGGTTGAAAGAAGAAATAAACAAACTTAAGAGTCAGGGAAATGGATTTGTTAGGATAGGAGGGAATTTCCTGAAAGTTCTCTTATCTTGGACTATTTTTAAAGGAGAGGTCTCCTGAAAATGTCTTTAAACCTCTGTGAGTCTCACTTTCATCTTAATTAAAAGAGTGGTTAAATTTTTTACAGGATTCAAACTTTTTTTATGCCTGGAGATACTAGGTTAACCTTTTAGATGAGAATTTGCTTGAATGGTAAGTTCAAATTACTTCACCTCTCAAAGATCCCATTAGTATGTACAGACCGGGCTAGGGAGGAATAGTAATTCTTCAGTAAGAAATCGTTTTGCTTTTGCTTGTCACACTAATGGCATTAGACAAGTCAGAACGTCTTTGTCCAGAAGAGGAAGGACTGTTCTTCCAGGCTTTAGAAGTTCCTCCAGTGCTAGACAAAGTCACAGTGCCCCTTCTGGACATGATGCTCCACCCAGCCATAAGGCACTGTGTCCTTCAAGAGGAGCCAAGGACACAATGAGGGTGCAAGCTGATACCTCCCTCCCCCTTGACTCATTTGATGTTCTAGTCACTGTGGCTTCAGCACAGCCCACAGGACTGTCCTCCAGGTCAGATAGTTGGCTTCATTTACAGGTACATTGCCACTTAGAAATAATGCTCTTTTGGGGCCTGGCCAAGAAAACAACGAAGGGAGAATAAAGTTAGCCTGAGGCACTGAGAAGATAGCATGTGTCTCTGTTTAGAATCTGTTGACCAGCAAGAGTTTTATTAATTTTTCTCATAATCTATCAGAGAATTGCGATCATACTTGCTATGGTGACCATTAATGAAACCCTGAAATACCCCGCCAAATCTCGATCAGATCTTTTATTTAAAAAAAACACTATCTGTTTATTTCGAGCTCATGTCCATTTTTCCTCATATTATCTGGGAAAGTTAATCTCTGTTTTCATTTCTAATAGTGAACTGGACTATCATGATGCTGTGAATGTCAATGATCGGTGCCAGAAAATCTGTGACCAGTGGGACAGATTGGGAACGCTCACTCAGAAGAGGAGAGAGGCTCTGGAGGTAAAGTCTTTAGCCACCTGTTGATGTGAAATCTTTTAATAGAGTCTCTTTAATTAAGTCACTGTTATTAATTTCCTGTTTTTTTTCCTGTGGCATTATGTGTATAAAACAAAACAGATTGTCTCGTCAAAGGAGTCTCTAAAGAGAATATGAAGAGTAGAAGAAAGAGGGAAATGGAAAGTTGGTAGCTTTGTACTATAATTTATCCATACAGCAATGAAGCGTACTTTTGAATTAAAAATCTAGGGGTAATGAGATTATGGTGTAAACCCATTTTGTATCAAGTAGTGATTACAGTGAATTTCCAGAAGCCCTTATATAAGAGTAAATTGAGCTGTGACTGAGTCAGGAAATCAAGAAGGACTTAACTTGAGATGTGCAAAGGGAAAATGGCAACAAATGTCGAAATAAGGAAAAATTGGTATGAAAGAGAATCAGGATGAATTCGGCCTTATCCAAGTAGCAGGCTTGGATAAACAGCAGTAAGTGGCTGGTATTTAACTGTTCCTAATTATCTTTCACCACGGAAGACTCAAACAATGTGAAGGAAAGAATCACTTGATCAGTTTTCTGAGTCTTTTCATCCTGATTCTGATGAGACTTTAAAAATACGTGCTATCAAGCTTCCTAGATGCCAACTGGCTGTTCCATATCTACCTAAAGAAAGAAATATTGAGAGAGAGGAAGGACCAGGCATGTAACAGAGACAGCTCAAATATTTTAGAACAGGAGAAAAAAAAAGAATCTAATTATGGAAGACTTCCAGATACGGCTGCTTTCCCTGTCTGCTCCCCATCATCTCTGCCATATGAAACAAGCATAGTAACCTCTGTGGCTTGAAGCCCTGTGCTTTCACATGCCCAGAAAGGCGAAGAGGATCTCTGTGTTAAATCCTGGACAAGGATTTGAGAACATTCAACTGTAGTTTCTCTGTCTTCACTAGGTGGGTGATTTTTGGGAAGGGCATGCATATGCTCTGCACACTGAGTGACTATAAAATGAGGAGGAAGCCCTGAATTTTCTGTTATCCAGCATGGTTCGGGAATCAGGTCTTCTAGCTTGTAAAGTACTGCTGTAGCGGAAAGCAAGTTACTATATATCGTATGTGGAGTCTCAAATTTTCAAAAAAGTAGCACGTAATAAGAGTACCTAATGTACTATCAGAACAAGGCTACTCTAGATGTTATTAAATTTTCCTTTGATTCAGACGGCACTTAAGAGACCTGCAGGGCTCAGCCTAATCATTTGAACATCGGTTAATCATTTGTATGCACATGCTCATGATGAGAGCATTGCGATTAACAAAATGTCAGATAATAGCTTATTGCTTTGGAATGCATATTTACATTTTCAGATACTTTTTTATTATTTAATTTATGATAATGCTTGCTTCTGTTTAATCTTCAGAGAACTGAGAAATTGCTAGAAACCATTGATCAGCTTCACCTGGAGTTTGCCAAGAGGGCTGCTCCTTTCAACAACTGGATGGAAGGTGCCATGGAGGACCTGCAAGACATGTTTATTGTCCATAGCATTGAGGAAATCCAGGTAATTGAACCCCACCTCTGTACTCTTACTGCATTGGAAATGAATTGTAATGTTAAAAACTTATAGGGTTTTTTGTTGTGTTTCATTTTTTTACTAAGAAAAATGTAGCTAGAAAGCTCAAATTACTCTTTGACCTTTAGGTTAAAAATGTGTATACTGCTCTTTGCTGCAACTAAATTAACATCAATCAGATAATGGTGAATACATTTAAAAGGGTCTGTTCTTTAAAAAAGAATGTGGAATTATTGAGCAAAATAGACATATATGCTCTTGGAGTTGTTCATGGAAAGTTATCAGTTTATTGGCTGCTAAAGTTAACTACTTCGCAAAATGTGTGCATATTACTGTTTATGAAGATCTACAGAGTTTTGCCAGATCATAAAGCGTAATAAACCACAAAATCAGCACCTTCTGCCTCCTACAATCCAAAATGTTCTGCTTCTGATTTCTTCTGGAACTTCAAAGTTGTAAACAAGACTTCTAAGTGGTCATGTTAGGGCGGAGGGTTACCCTCAAATAGCCAGGACCAATTTATTTAGAGACAATTGTACAGTGAATTTGATGTATAATAGAATATAAAGAGAAGATACTTTTTAATTCTTTTTTCAGTAAAAATAGGTCATCAAAAAGAATCAAAATATAAAGGAAATACTGAAGGTTGGGATTAGAATCCACATCTTCCTGCCAAGGAGTGTTCGAGAAGGGTTTGCACTTGGGTGTAAGGGGAAAGAAATTACTTCGTTGAACATTGCATTTGTCTTCTGAAACAGGATTGTGTTTCTTGCATGCACTCTTAAACAGAGGTTAGCAACCTAAAATCGTTTATATTTGGAATAAGTGAGACTTCTGAGTATGCCTTGGAAGCCACACCTGATGCATGAAGTAGTTTGTTTACTGAAAGGTGTGCTGGCAGCTGATCTTTGCAGCACCTACAGTGAATGTTAGCTTCGCACTGGAAGGTGGTCGATGTGGCACAGCTGAACTGAAGGGGCTGCTGTCTTATATGTTAGGGCCAAAGGATAGGTTTGATAAATGGAGGTTTTAGAAAACGTTAGGGAAAGAGTTGGTTTCTGAGGCCTTTTCTTTTTCAGGATTAGGGATGTACCTCCTGGTGGTCTTTAGGTAGAAAGGCAGTAAATGTTAGGTGCTTTTGTTGGACAACAAAGGTGAGACTGGTCATTAGAAAGGGCAGCTAAGTTACGTTGTCTTTGTCAGTAGAGAGGAAGATCTAAATAGGTGGGGATCAAAAATAATGAAAGCAGATACGATTTTTTTAAATAAAACAATTGGGGCCGGCCCCGTGGCCTAGTGGTTAAGTTTGGCATTCTCTGCTTCAGAGGCCTGGGTTCAGTTCCTGGGCGTGGACCACTCGTCAGCAGCCATGCTGTGGCAGCTACCCACATGCAAAATAGAGGAAGATTGGCACAGATGTTAGCCTAGGGCAGATCTTCCTCAGCAAAAAATAAATAAATAAAATAAATGAATAAGTAAAACAGTTTTTTTGAAGACTTTGGATTAATAGCCATCAATTAAATAGTCATCATGATATCTTTTTTCCATTTTCAAGGAACTTGACTTTGTGTGCCAAATAGCTTCTCCAAAACGTCCAGAATTTGTTTTCCTCCAGAGATTCCTGCTGTTGTAAAGGCATTTGCATGTGTGCAGAAGGGAACATCGAAGCCTATAAAATTCACACTAGAGTAAGATCGGGTTTTCTCTCCTTGTCTTTCTGGTAGAGTTTGATCACTGCCCACGAGCAGTTCAAGGCAACGCTGCCAGAGGCGGATGGTGAGCGGCAGTCCATCATGGCCATCCAGAACGAGGTGGAGAAGGTGATTCAGAGCTACAGCATCAGAATCAGCTCGAGCAATCCCTACAGCACTGTTACCATGGACGAACTTCGGACCAAGTGGGACAAGGTGGGTGACTGAGGATTGGGTGTGGGATGAGGGGGGCATTCTTGAAGCCGAGGTGAGGGAAGAGGTAAGAACCTTGGGATATTAGAGTGACTGCCTGATTTTGCATTATGGTCAGGGTTTTCATTCACCTCATATTTTACAGGCGTGTTAAAAGAAACCAAGGGGCACGTTAAAAATTTTGACAGTTTATTTATAAGAGCAAAAATGGATTCGAATCGGGCAGCATCTAACCTAGCAGATAGAAGCTCTGAGGAGCTGTACAAAATGAAAGACTTTTATAGCCAGAAGGGAGCAGGAACAAGGAAGCTATACTAGGCAAAAAAAAATGGGTTGGTTATTGCAAGGTCACTTTCCTTTAGGGGATGGCAGGGGCCTATCAGGCAGGTGACCTCACTAGTGCCAATCAGGTGATTCCTGATTGACTGGTTTAAGATTCCATTTCTGGGAGAGCCAAAACTGTAACTAAGTCTTGGTTTGGTGATGTGGGGCTTGGCATAAGTGACTCCATTTTGGGACTGTTGTTTTGTTTTTAACAGATGAAATATGTTAAACTTTTAAATGCCACTCAGCTTCTGTGATTTGTAAGGAAAGAAAGTAGAAATGATTTTCCTTAAGGAAAATCTTATAAATGTTGGCAAAATCAATACACGTTATGAACCTAATACCATAAGGCAAGCTAATTTTAAAACCCCAGCTGAAAATTTGATGGAATCAGCTTGCCTATAGTACTTGATTAAAGAATTTTTAAAATAGGGGATAGACGTGTCCCAGATGTATGTGGATTTTAAAGGCAAAAAAATTGCTTAGAAAACTATCTGGGGAACTAAAGTACTCCTGTGAACTTGCTGCCCTTTAAATTTTGGGAAGCTGCCCACAGATTTAATTATAGTCAAAATGGGATCATTTGAGCCTTTTTGTATCATTCTTAAAACAATTTATTTTCATGGTTTACATTATAACATAGTCATCTCAGTATGCTAACACATAGTCCTTTACGAATAAGTCCACCATGGGGATTGGAGGTGGCTTGCTATAAAAACACACATGGAACGATTGTTTAGTTATAAACAATGCAAAAGAGGGAAAAAAACGGGTATGAGAAGAAGGAGAGTGTCCATCTGAGGGACAGCAGTTAGTTACTACATTTAGCTCTGGTCTTCTGACGGCCAAAGGGAAAAGGGAAACACATTGAGATAAGTGGTTTTGTTGGGAAAAAATGAGAAATGAGACAAACTTTCCTCCCATCACTGAATTATAACGCAGACTGGCCACGCGGATTTTTGTAAAAGGAACACTGAATAATAACGTCTTTAGCAGCAGTTTTGCAGAAGACACAGAAAAGACTTCTGAAGTAGCTCTTTTGTCTAATCATTCAAAGAGAACTGAGGCATAGTGTTAAAATGGCAATCACAGGGTACAGATGGAACAGAAGACATGTGGGCAGGTGCACTATGTTCCTGTGGGCCAACAGTGCGTGGAGAGATTGAGCTCATGAGCCTCGCAGGGGTTCTTGAGTTCTTTGTGTCTTGGATCTCTTTGGCAGTCTGGCTAAGCCCATGGATCCCTTCTGATAATAATATTTGTAAACTCATAAAAAATACTTAAAGTTACAAAAGAAACAAATTATGTTAAAATACAATTATTAAAATATGTTTTTAAAGTTGGGCTATAGTAATGTATGTGCTTCTTGACTAACACATTTAAAACCAAGATCTAACAGCAGGTCTAATAATTTTGAAGTAGTGATGAGTGTACATGCTATTTTGAGAGGCAGGCAGTAACTAATGTTATATGAGAATGTCTGTGGTTTCTATTGTGAGTCACAGTACTGCTAAATACTACTGTGGATTTGCTGCCCACATTCATAATCGAAGGAAATGCTAACTTTCAATTAGAGATAGTGAAAATAAAGATGTTGTTTTCTCTCATTGAAGTTCACAGATCCTCTGCACTCTGGACCTGGCCCCCATGGGGTTAGTGCTTCAGGCCGAGAGTCCCTGTCTGGAGGAACAGTCAAGAGTCCCTAATGCAGACTGACTTAGTCTTCCAACAGGCACTCAGTGGCACTGGGTGGCAGTCAAGGCTAGAATGAGCTCTCCCTTTGGTCCCTAGAGTAGGGACTCCCACTCCCCTTCCTCCTCTTCCCCTCCCTCTCCTCTCCCACCCTCATCTCTTCGTCACTCCTATTGGGACCAAAGCTGTCCTCTAACTCTTGTTGCCCTTGGGCCCCAACAGGTGAAGCAGCTCGTGCCCATCCGGGATCAGTCCCTGCAGGAGGAGCTGGCGCGTCAGCATGCCAATGAACGCCTGCGGCGCCAGTTTGCTGCACAGGCCAATGCCATCGGGCCCTGGATCCAGAACAAGATGGAGGTAGGTCGGCGCCCTTCAGAGAGCTTTTCACAAGCTTTGAAATTAGACCCTGAGCTGACCCAACAACACGCCTCTTATGCTGTGGCTTCTGGCTGCCCTGCTCCGTGCTGTAAGAGCACCATTCCATGTCACTCTGGGCTGTGCTCCTTGAGGCTCTTCTTGTTGCCATCTTCATTTTGTCATTAACAACGATAATGGGCTCTTCCTCAGTTTTTAGCCTCTGCAGGACCTAGATTTTAAACCATCCATCCCTAAAGAGGACATGTGAAGCGTCACAAAACTTTGAATTTTCAGAGCATTTAAGGAAAAGTGATCTTTGATACCGATTTCTGGGTTCATTTTATCACCAAGAACAGCCAAGAGACATTTATTTATTGGCCCACTTATTTTTCTCCCAACCTTCCTTTTGGTGATAAAATGTTAACTTTTTTCTTAAAGAGGAGAACATCTAAAAATATGAATTCTTTTGACCCCAGTGGTCTTACCTCTGCCTGGCAGCCCCACTTGCGCAGCGCATCCCCAGCCGCCTCCAGGACAGGGCAGCTCCAACCACGAGAGGCTTCCACCTTCACTGGAAAAAGGCTGAATTGACTCATTTCTTACCCCTCTTGCTTTGCTTTTTTGGATCTTGGTTGATTTTTTTTTTTCCATTCTCTAGGTGGACTAGAACCAGAGCTTGTTTCATTCTGTTACTGCCTGTTTCCCACTTAATCTGAGAAAATCAAGTGATGTTGGCTGCTGCCTGACGCCGGCGTAGCATCTCAAGCAGAATTGGGAGGGGTGACTTCCACAGTTACCTTAGGGGCCGACTCACCTTGTTTTCTTGCCCTCTTCTTGCCTCCATCAGGAAATTGCCCGGAGCTCCATCCAGATCACAGGAGCCCTGGAAGACCAGATGAATCAGCTGAAGCAGTATGAACACAACATCATTAACTACAAGAACAACATCGACAAGCTGGAAGGCGATCATCAGCTCATCCAGGAGGCCCTGGTCTTTGACAACAAGCACACTAATTACACCATGGAGGTACAGCGGCCAGACAGGCCTGTGATTCTCCTGTTTCTAATTGTGACCATTTCACCTTCCCAGGGTATTCTCTTCCTGCACTTGTCTCTGTTTGTTCCTTAAGTTCTACAAGTATGAAAGTGAGGGATCTTTAAGCCTTTCCTGTCACTGTATGTGAAAAAGCTTTGGAATTATATCAAGCACTATATTATTGTTAGTTAGCAGCAGCAGCATTATTATCATGACAGGGAATTCATCGCACTGCTTCGGAGAGAGTACCAGAAATTGGACTGTTACATTTCTACCAATGTGGCCCAATGTGATCTCCCTGGGAGCCAGCGAGTATAATCCAGCGCCCATCCTGCTACTTGATATATGGAAAGATACTTCTAGTGACAAATAGACTCTACATTGTATATTTTATTCACAGAGTGCCAGTTGTCACTGTTAAAACCCTGGTCTTACTTCCGAATACTTCCCACTACAGAATCTTGCAAAAACTGGAAAAGTAGGATAAAAAAAGTATAGGGAAGTCTATAGTAAGCCCTACTTATCTCCCTTTGGGTCGACTCTCCTGATAAAAAAAAAAGGAGGAGGCAAGACTGACATGCTGGAAAAACCTAGAGCTGATCATTTCCTTTTCTCCTTGGTAGCACATTCGTGTTGGATGGGAGTTGCTGCTGACAACCATTGCCAGAACCATCAATGAAGTGGAGACCCAGATCCTGACGAGAGATGCAAAGGGCATCACCCAGGAGCAGATGAATGAGTTCAGAGCCTCCTTCAACCACTTTGACAGGGTACCTCACTCCCTCTAGTTATTTGAAAGGCGATACTGGGGACATTAAAAAATGTATCTGAAATAATATTCATGCTATTAGTTTAAGTCTTAATGCCCTATAAAGGTTACAGGGAAACAGGATGATTAATGCAAAAGGAAAACAGCCACCAAAGTGAAGTGTGCTAAGCTCTGATGTTGCTCAAGGTGACATGAAGTCTAGGGTTGTGTGTTGTTTTATTTAGATCACTTAATGAATGCCTTTGTAGTTGATAGCAAAGCTAGGTTTGTTCTAAGTGAAAGTGTTTCCTTAACAAAATGTGGTTGTTTGATTTAGATCATTTTCTAAAGACTTAAATACAAAACTCTGATGTACTTTTCCTAAGTAACTATTTAGGCAAAGCTCCTGATGAAAATTTAACCTACTCTTTTGACATATAAAACCTAATTTTCTTTTTTAATTAATAAAATAGACTCATGAAATGTTCTAAGGAAGATGTACCACTATGAAAATGGTTAGTAAAGGCATATAAAAAGTTAAGTGCTGCTTTTAAAATATTATCTAGTATTTTGATTTGAATAATATTGAGTAAAACCTGTATGAGAAAATTCCCAGTTTGCTTATCATATGGCTAAAAGTGAATTTTTTAAATTTTTATTTATTTATTTTTTCCCCCAAAGCCCCAGCAGATAGTTGTAGGTCATAGCTGCACATCCTTCCAGCTGCCGCACGTGGGACGCGGCCTCAGCATGGCCAGAGAGGCAGGGCGTTCGTGCACGCCCGGGATCGAACCCAGGCCGCCAGCAGCGGAGTGCGTGCACTTAACCGCTAAGCCACGGGGCCAGCCCTAAAAGTGAATTTTAAGGCCACGTTCCATTTGTTAAAGATCCCTAAAAAGGAATATTCCATTATCTTGTACAGGACCCTATTTATGATTTACAGATATCAGTAAATGGTTCTTAAAAAGCCTCTGGGCTAGGCCAGCCAGATTTGGGCCCATTAAAGAATTCAGACAATAGACTTCTGATCAGGGAGCTGAAGCATAAGTAAAGAATTAAATACAGAGATGGATATTGAAGTTAGCATGGTTTCAGCTAACTTATTTGTGCAGAAATGTTGTAATACTGACCTGACTTCATTCATTGAAGTTCAAGTCATTTTTCTCCTGTGGAGGGAAATAATTGATCATTGTCCTGCACAAATCCATCTGGGCTTGTTGGAGGACGTCTCTCACTCATTTGGGCCACCTCTTAGGAAAAAAACACATTTATTTGAAACCAAGACAATGAGACTATCTTTTGCAACAAAAGTCCGAAGGAGGATGACGCAGACCCTGCCAAGTTTAAAAGTTTGTTTAAATTAAATATTAAGGATTATATGTCTTGAGGGGAAATGAAATTTGCTCAGGTAGTAGGGAGAGGTGTCAAGGATATAGATCCACTTTGCTTCATCTTTTTTTAATTTTATTTATTTATTTATTTTTTCCCCCAAAGCCCCAGCAGATAGTTGCATGTCATAGTTGCACATCCTTCTAGTTGCTGTATGTGGGACACGGCCTCAGCATGGCAGGAGAAGCGATACGTTGGTGTGCGCCTGGGATCCGAACCCGGGCCGCCAGCAGCGGAGCGCACGCACTTAACCGCTACGCCACCGGGCCGGCCCTGCTTCATCTTCTCATTAAATAGCAAAGATAGGAACGGCAGGGGGCACAGAGGATGTCACCTGAGGGATTCTTACTGAAGCTGTGAGAGCATAGGTGTAACATGATTGGAGCTTTGCTTCAGAAGAATGTGCCTGGCAGCTGTGAGTACGATGGACTGCAGGGATGGAAGAGAGGAGACAAAGTGAGTGGAGGGTCAGACAGGAGCCTCTTGGAGGTGAGGGAGAGGAACATGAACCTCTGGGCTGAGGGACAGGAGTGGTGGGAGTGAAGAAAAGAGGACAAAGCTGAGATGAATTGAGACAGAGATGTCACAGCCCTCAACAACAGGATTTGGGGGCTAAGGGAGAGGGAAAGATTAAAAATGACGTGGAGATTCCAAGCCTTGAGAACACGAGAGAAGGGGTGCTGTTGAATTGGAGTGAGCCATTGCAGCAGAGAGGTCCGCTGGGCAGGTAGGAATCCAGGTCTAGGGTTTATGACCGAAACCTGTGGGAGTCACCACATAATGATCATTTCCAGCAATAGAGTCTGGAGAGTACGAAGAGAGTGGGGCCCAGATCTTAGGGAATTTACATTTAAATGCGGCAGAAGAGCCAGAGAAGGAACACTAAGAGAAGTCAGTGAAGAAGAAAGAGTGTCTGAAGGAGGGAAGCATCGCTTTAGAGACTGGCTGAGAGGGCAGGGGTGGTGACTGAGGGCTCAGCACACAGGTGTGAATACAGACACACACAGTTTCCGTTCACAGAGAAAAAGAACTTCTGATGTTAACTTTTTGGACTGGCCCTTTCATGGGCGAAGGAAAACACCAGAAAATTAACCTTCTATTTAGTAATTATGTTGGCCAATAATAAAAGTGTTTTCTTACCTTTAAATTTATATTGATGCTTGAACCTTAGCTCTCCTCTCAACACCCTCAAGAAAATCTTCAGCACAGCCGTGCACTTCCCATCACATTCAGGGCTTTGTGTTGGCAGCTCTGTTTCAGTAGAGTTTGGGTCGCTGTTTGTCCTGACCTGGCCTTTCTAAGCTGTGAAAGCTGTCGTCCACTTGGGGCTTCTTGCACACTGCTCTCTGTAGACCCTCACTGGATTTTCAGGGGCGGGTAAGTTTGCTGCACGGAGGGGCCACTCTATTCTGGCCCAAGGGCCTGAGAGTGGTTGTAGGGTGACTTTCCAGTTGTTTGAATTCTAAGAATGCTGTCATCTTTGGGGGAGTTTTACAAATTCGGACTCCCTGGGGCCATGAGAGCATCATAATTTCTCAGAACAGTTACAACATGCTCTGTCATCAGTGGTGGCAGTAGTTAGCTCCTGACTAGGTCATTTTCGATGGTACTAGGTGGTTCCTTCTGCCGCTTTCTTGAATGTGTAGTCTCCTTTCATTTTTGTCTGGTGTTTACCCTTCCTTCCTCCTTTTTCCTTTTTAAGACGTTATTTTGTAACATCCCTGTGTTGGCTCTATCCTTCCTATAAATCAATGGTGACCTTTACAATCTCCTTGGCAGAGCTCAGAGTGGCCCTTCTCTTCTTGGATTTTGTTTACTTGGTCAAGTCAAGTTGCTTATTTTGCCTCTAATTCTCACTTTCTCTGTTCTTTTGTTGGCAGAGGAAGAATGGCCTGATGGATCATGAGGATTTCAGAGCCTGCTTGATTTCCATGGGTTATGATTTGGTAAGACAGAGGTTAAAATTCTACTAAGATTTGATATTTTATTGAGTTTGGATTTATGTTACAGGAGATGATTGGCTTAAAGTATGATAGCCCATTTGGGATTGGGTCATTTTCATTATATAGGATGATATTTTTGAAGGTTTGCCTGCTACTATATAAAAATAATTTCACAGAGCCAGAACATACATTTTTATTCAGTAATTGGTCAGATTTTTTTTCTAGTGAAGGAAGAGAACATAAACTTTCCTGATGATTTTTTAATAGCTCTACTGAGATATAATTCACATACCATACAATTCACTCATTTAAAGTGTACACTCCAATGGCTTTTAGTATCCTGCTGATTTTAAAGTGCTTTTTCCTCTAATATTTTAGAAGATAAAACAGTTTTATTAATAAATCAGCTAAGAAAATGTTACATTTCCCTGTGGGCTGTGAGAGTGCCAGTGTACCCTCCCTTCTGTGTTACCCCTGAATGTGTATTTTGAATACGAGCTGCTTTTATTCCTCTCAGACCTTGAAAATAAAAATCACAAGAGCCATTTTCTGAACTGCCTTCTATTTAGCAATATTACTCTTCTCAGTTGTAGTCTGAGAAGAGGCCCAACTGTCCCTCTTGGAATTCCTCTTCCCTAATTGTGTTAAGGCCTGAAGGCAACAGGGGTCATTGAGGGGAAGGAATTTTGACATTCAGGAGCTTCTGGCTTGATGCTACAGCAGCTTTGTTTTTTAAATTATTTCATTGAGGTCATACTGGTTTATAACATTGGATGGCAGTAAACGTTAAGTCACCCGTAAGGGGAATATGTTCCAAAGATTGAGGGGAAACGCAGGGGATATTTGTTTCCAGACAAAGAGGAACTTGCTTGTCAATAGGTAAAAGCAGAATGGCCGTGCTGAGAGTCGTGTACGGTTGCAGTAAATATTTCTTTGCAACCTCGCCTCAGGGTGAAGCCGAATTTGCCCGCATTATGACCCTGGTGGATCCCAATGGACAGGGCACTGTCACCTTCCAGTCCTTCATCGACTTCATGACTAGAGAGACGGCTGACACCGACACCGCCGAGCAGGTCATTGCCTCCTTCCGAATCCTGGCTTCCGATAAGGTCTGCACTGACAGATTTCCTTCTGCTTTTGCAATAGTCCACCGCATCGTTCTAATAAAAAAAGAAACAGCATTGCAAGTCAAAACCATTTTGATACTGGTGCTTTTTATACCACATCAGCATTGAATTCAGAAAGCGGCCCGTGAACATAACAATGGTGTACCTAGAACAGAGAAAACACAGGCATTCTGTTCCTGGCATTTGTGCTTGGGCCTCACAGTGAGTTTTATAGAAGGAATCAAGAGTGTGTATTTTGTAGAATTTTTTGTGTATTCTACTGGTTCAACTCCATTTTACATTCTGGGTTGGTAGATATGACTCAGAAAGAAGAAACCATGCAATTCAGATATTGTGGAACTTGGAATCTTCTCTTAAAGTTCAATGACCTTGACTTTGCACCCAGCCACTGGAGCAAAGTCAAATATAGCCATTCAGTCATTCCAAAAATTGGCAAGCTTTTCATTACATGTAGCCTAGAAATTAAGTAGGAGTTTAATTGCAACTTCAAAATTTTTGAATCTCAACCCCAAAACAATAAAAACATCTCAGTATTTATAAATTCAATTGAGGATATGATTCTTTTACCCCATGTTCTAGCTGAGAGGGAAAAGGAAGTTAGGATGCTAAAACACACCAGCAGGGCCATGTTTATTACCTTAAAATATCAGACAAGATAAACTATCTTAAAAACAATAATAAGTTTGTTTTAAAATGAATCTTTTATCAGGGGGATGGGGGTGGAGAGGAGAGAGCCCATCTGACGTAGGAGGTAATAAATTATGGCTCATCTAACGCCCCAAAAAAAACCCCACTATAAATTACAATATGATATTTGTTATTTATTTATTTTGTCTCTTATCAGCCAGTCTGTTTTACCAGAATTATCCTATTTCTTGTTGGACATTTAAAAAAAAAAAATAAGATGTTAAACGTCAGTT
This sequence comes from Diceros bicornis minor, assembly GCF_020826845.1. Classification (NCBI taxonomy): domain Eukaryota; kingdom Metazoa; phylum Chordata; class Mammalia; order Perissodactyla; family Rhinocerotidae; genus Diceros; species Diceros bicornis. The sequence goes on along the minus strand of NC_080745.1, from coordinate 19,938,690 downwards.
TATTTTGTTTTAAAAAGAGGTTTTCTCCAGTGGCAACATGTTTCTCGTTTTTTAAAAACTGAGTAGGAAAATGACTCCATTTTCTAAAAGCACATATCACATACATTTAGAAAAAAACAAACACGTTGATTATATTAAGTTAAATATCCCTACGTTCTCATCAGTGTATGATGTAAACCAACTATCCCTTTGTCTTTCTGGTCTGAAATTTTGATCATAGTATTTTTCACTTGCATTATGGCTCAGTTTGAGAAATATTGATGATAGTGTTCCCTTTACCTTTATAAAGCATATGGAATTTTCTGCTGAAAAGACGAATCACCTTATAGATATGCTCTTATGAGCAAAACTCAGCCTGTTGTTGGTTGTCTGCTACTATGCCCATCAGACTCCCTGCCTTTAATCCTTTTTTCAATTAAACAAATGCAAGCAATGTGTAAGTATTAAAACCATTTACATTTCAGTGTTTTCTGTGATTGATTTTGCAAACACTTGTGTATTTTTTCCAGCCATACATCCTGGCAGAGGAGCTGCGTCGAGAGCTGCCCCCAGACCAGGCCCAGTACTGCATCAAGAGGATGCCTGCCTACTCAGGCCCAGGCAGCGTGCCCGGCGCCCTGGATTACACCGCGTTCTCTTCCGCCCTCTACGGGGAGAGTGATCTGTGATGCTGAGGTTCTGTAATTGTTGATCCCATCAGAACACAATAAAAGCAGAAGTCACAGTTTGTTTCTTGGAAACTTTGACAAGCTTTATTAAGAAAGAGAAAAAATTTTTTGTAGCTCAGTAATTGCCAGCAGCGTAACATGGCTGAAACTAAATTTCTACAGTATGAGACACAGTGTGCTTCATAAATAGGTTACTTTATTTCTGAATTCTTAGCTAAATGCAAGGAAGTATCAGGTTTTTTGTTTCTTTGATAAAACAAAGCAAATTACTTGAGTAGTATGAAATTAGGAGGATCTAGGGATAGAAGAAAAGTAAAAAATGGGAAATTCCAAAATGCCCAAGGTTCGACACCAGGGGGAAAAAAATTAAAAATTTGGTAAATGTTTAATATTGTAAAAAATATTCTTCATATCTAATATGCTTATGTGATTATCCCTAGGGGAATATATTTGGGATATAGCGTTTTACTTTCTTGATTGTCCAAAGATTAGCTTTATTTAAGTATAAATGGTACTGTGGTCTCTTTAGTTGAATTGAATAGTGTGAGATGGAACTTCCAGGGAATAGAAACAGACTACCTGAAAGATCTTTAGTACTTAAAATATTAAAATAGAGATTATAGTCAGCTCTTCATTATTTAGGACTACATCGTCCAGTTAGTGGGTTTCAATGCCTTACTTACCCTCCAATGTAGGGACCTCAGGAAACACAGAAGTCAGTGCAATTGCCAGGGAGGAAGATGAAAGCACTTGGTAAAATGAGTTTTTAGGATAATTTATTGATTCTAGGTTTCTGTGCTTTTTCTAGAGCTTGTTAGTACAGGTTCTCAAGAGATGACCATATATAAGAAGTGCTCTGGTTTTAAATAAACAGTTGTCTGTAGTAATAGTTCATAGCAAGTGACAAGTCAGAAACCAGTGCCCTTACGGCTCTCCAGGCAGAACTTCTCCTTTATGCCTTTAGTTTTATGACCTGGTAAGGAGGAGTTGTGTAGGAAGGGACTAATTCTCAACAACAGTAGAGGTAAGTTCTTTCATTGCAGACCCGTTACATATTTTTGGGTGAATTCATTTTGGGTAGTAGGAATTACTAGATGTTTTTGCTAGCATTCAGTGTGTGTTCACTGCTGTGAGAGGACAGTGTATCCTAACAAGTTCTCAGTCTGGCTCTGTCACATCTGAAGCCCCGTCACAGAGGGCACCACATGTGTTCCCAGCATCTTCTTGATCTCGTCAAGATTCATTCATTTTTTTGGCTTGTGCTACCGTACGCTATAACTCCCCTCTCTGTTTTTCCATCTTGTTGACAGCTTGTAGAGAATAAAGCAGGAATTCTTTTTATATCTGAGTCCTTAAGGATCAGGAAATGAATTATAAACAAACAAAAACAGTTGCAAACAGCGATTAAAGTGTTACTAGAAAAGCGGTAATGTGCCTATTACTTAACGGTCTGTTTCCTCAGATTTTTATAGATTTCCACCAACAGCTGGAAACGTGATATTTTCCATTCATAACTGTCTGGTAACTTAATACTTTGACTACATTGGCCCATTTAGAACCTTCAATCTTTATAAATTTTACTTAATTTGCTTCGTTTTATTAAGTAGTTTGTAGTTTGCAAATTCCAGAAGTATCAGAGTCCTTGGGTTTAATGCTGAACACTTTTGCTTTTGGGTTGGTGTTTAGATGAACTCTGACTCATTTTATTTCAAGCAGGTGCTATATTCCAGCCGTAAGCATTAAGGAAAAACTGGGAAGTTGTTCTGCCTTTGAGGCTACTAGGGAGATCTGTGGTGTTTTAGGATGGGTATAGGTAGCTCATCTACCTGAAATTTTAATTTCTTTATAACATTCAGGCAAGAGAATGGATCAGTACTATCTGCTAATAAATGAAGAAAGGAAATAAACTCTGAAAAACACTTAATAAACATGTTTATACTCTCATTTTAGAAGTTATTTTTATTTCTGAAGCTGAATTATCAATTAAACTTAATTTGTAAAAGAAAAAGCATCGCTGTTTTTTATTATTTCAAAGAATAAGTAGTTTCTTTGGTTAACCACAAACTTCCTCACTGAAAATTTCCATCATATTTAAAAACTCTTATTGGGTTAGTATTTGCCTCCCTTAAAGAATTAAAGACTGGCTTGTTGGGTAGAGGGTGAATTTGAGATGAGGAATTCAGGTTGACCCAATTAGAGGTGAGTGATGAATGGATCTGGAAACTAAATAGATCAGGAAGGAAATTTTTACCTAGGAGATCACTTCACAATCCCCAGTAGGTGTTTTAAAAATGTATGCATAACCAGCTCTAAGCCCAGCGTTTCAAGTTGTGAGGGTCTGGGTTAAGACCTGGACATCTGTACTTTTTAAGGGCTCCATGGAAGATTCTGATAACTCTCAGTTCAAAATGACTGGATTAGAGATAAAGGGTCATTAGTAATCAAGAAGTCTAAAACAATTAGAGAAGCTCTTACTGGAAAGGTTAATAGTAGGACAATATGAATGACCAGGCAAACTCCTGCGCCATCTGGTTGGTAACACAGAAATGCTTGGCAACGACTTAGTTATGGATGCGTACATTTGGCTTGGTGTTCTTTCCTGCTGTGTACCTGATTCATGTATGTTCATGAAATAAGCTGAAGATGAGCTCTCCACAGCCCTTAAGTGAAAGGAAACCAATTTAAATGATGATACAAAGTCAGAAACTTGTAAAAGTTGCTAATTGTTACCAAGCTGACTAAAATTCACCTAGTTTCCCTGGATTATTCAACAAGAAGGCATTGCGTGTGCCCAACCATATCCTTGAGCTTTCTCAAATACCCAGGAGCCTACGCAGGGATTATACTGGCCTGTCTGAGGCATTTTTGTATTTCAGATGGAATCACCAGAGACGGAGACAGTTTTTTTCCCTTTTGGATTCATTAATAAATAACTCAATACTTAAGTAACTGACAGACCATCATTCTTTTTAAGGTGGGAGCTGGATGGAGGTGGTTGTGATTTGTCAATGAGAATCCCTAGCCAAGGATTCCCCAGGGCCTTAAAGTCTATCCAAAGTTGTCTCCACAGCAGTGCAGACTTCCCCATTGGTAAACCAGATGGGCAGAAAAAATGCTTGGGAGTCCACCAAGGCACACTTTCACATCCTGTTGCATGGCTTCGGGCTTCCGGGAAACCACAGCAGCAGATATACAGATAAAGTTACGATGTGTCTTTACAAGACAAGCTACCAGAGAGAGAAAAAGATTAGCTATATAAATAGTAGTTTTGCGGGGGGAGAGACCTTTTGAATACTCAGGATGAGCAATGAAATGGTATTATGGTCAGCATTTAATTGTATAATTTCAAAATTACCTAGGTGAGCAATGGCCAAAACCACAAACGGCAGCCCTCATCAAAATCACCTTCCCCTTCGGTTGCATACTTCCTACCCCAGGCCCCATCCCAAGTGCTCAAAGCCATGATGCAGCCCTGAAATTGAAAGGGCCTCTCTTTGTAGCATTGCCAGGAACATTTCCGTCCCCTGACCTGGTTTTCCCCAACATGTTCCACTCCTGTGTCTCAACTCCAGATGCACATTAGAGTCACCAAAGATGCTTTTTATAATTACTGATGCCTGGACCCCACCCCAGACTGCTCAGATCAGAATATTTGGTAGTGGTTGAGATGGAGGTCACAGCCATCTGTAGTAGTCTTCCCCCAGACCAGTCTAATGTACCGTTGAAGCTGAGAACCACTGCTCTTGGCAATCAAGACATAATCCTTCTGTGCCTCAGGACTATGTTCTTTGCTTTGTGACTGTTGCTAATGACATGCAAATAAATACAAGGAAATCAATGGAATAATGTAAATGAGTGCCAGTAGGGAACCAGCCTTCTTTCTGGCCGCTATTCCCACATGCATCTCCTATCCACCCTTCCCTGAGCAGTGTTATTTCCAAAACGTCATCCTTTCTTCCAGTGGTTTCAAATGTTTCAGATATTGGAGAGGTTCTTTGCCCTTCTCCAGCGGGGACAAATCCAGTCATCCGTCCAGGTCTGTTTCCTCCTTTGTGAGTTCTTCCCTAGCCTAGCACAACCTTCACAGGCTTAATCTCCTCTCCTTAGAGCTTATCCCTGCTCCTGCTTTAAGCATCTCACACAGTGCGCTGGGTTTGTGCTGTGCTGAGTGGGCCTCCCCTGCTAGTGCTTAACCAAGCACTTTCTCTTATATAAGCACCCTTCCCACTTTTCAAAAGAGAAGCACACCCCTCACCCATCCTAAATCTTAGTAAGGTGCATTGTCCTAGGGTGTAAAAATCCCCAGGGCTCCAAACAAAGAAGTAATTTGAAATATTATTTTGGGGAATCCCTTATCAGGGTGCTTAATCAAGGCAACATACTCCCATCCTAAAACTTTCTCCCTTTTCCTGTCTTATTCGTTGCTCTGCTCAAGGTGAATTGTGGCATTAGGACTGGGACATTCTGAGATCAGATACATGTATTATAAAGTACTGGGGGGTGGCAGTGATGCCAGTTTTCACTTACTGACCTCACCTTTTCCATTCCTCATTTATTGTCAGAAGAATGAACTGCTCCTGAGGGAGATAGTGACGACAATCAGAGCATCAGTAAGAACTATTAAGGATCTAAATGGCTTTTTTTGGTCATGTATTTAAACATAAGCAATTCTTTTCAACTGCTCTCAAGAATAGTCATTAGAATAAGTTAGCTGATGAGAAAAGCACCACTGAACAACAGAAGCAGTGCAGGCCAGGAACAGGAATGCTTTCCAAGACAACCACAATTTCAGGTTTCATCAGTTAAAACCTGTGGTAATTTTTCACGATTTTTTTAGATTTGATGTGTATTATCCAAGAAGGTATTTAAAACATATTTATCCAAGCATGTAAAATACTCCAGTTACAATCTTGAACTTATTTCATCTTATAAAATATTTAGTATATACTGCTTCATGTTAGCAAAAAAATAAATTTATACTAGATACCAGACCAATTAATTTTTAGCAGTCTATACTTTACTCTTTCATTCAATACTTTGAAAAAGTTTGATCAGTATGTCTAACAAAATTAATGGAATTATTTCTTAATTTTATACATGATTTTTATTTATTCCTAAACACCAGAGTTCAGTACACATATGCACACACAGTTACCAAAGGAATACAATTCCTTTTAGCATCCTCCTTGCTTCATGAATAACTTAAAAATGTAGCTACATATTATATTGCATAAATGAGAAAAACTTACATACTGAAAAATTTAATTATATTAGCATAACAGCATTTTAATGTTGAGTTAAATGGTTTTACAAGACTTGCTGCATTATTTATCTCGTAGTTTTTATACTGTTCCTCAAAATGTGTTAACAGTTTATTTGAATTGAAAAATGAGGTCAGATTTCTCTTTCTTTTTTTTTTTTTGTTGCTGCTGAGGAAGATTAACCCTGAGCTAACATCTGTTGCCAATCTTCCTCTTTTTTTTTGCTTGAGGAAGATTAGCCCTGATCTAACATCTGTGCCAGACTTCCTCCACTTTATATGTGGGTCGCCGCCACAACATGACTGACAAGTGTTGTAGGTCCATGCCCGGGATCCAAACCCGCGATCCCTTGCTGCCGAAGCAGAGTGCACCAAACTTAACCACTACACCAGGATGCCAGCCCCTCTATTTTGCTTTTTTTAACAACAGTGAGTAAGGCTGAGTTAGTTGATCATTTAGCCAGACACTAGTAATTAGGCTACATGGGGGACATTTTCCATTATTTCACTTATCTAAATCTGCAGCTACAATGTTTTGATGAAAATACAATTAAAGCACATGATAATAGAAAAGCATTTTATTTTTAAAAAGATATTGGCAGGGGCTGGCCCGGTGGGGCAAGTGGTTAAGTGCGCGCGCTCCGCTGTGGCGGCCCGGGGCGGGCCGGTTCGGCTCCCGGGCGCACACCAACACACCGCTTGTCAAGCCATGCTGTGGCGGCATCCCATATAAAGTGGAGGAAGATGGGCATGGATGTTAGCCCAGGGCCAGTCTTCCTCAGCAAAAAGAGGAGGATTGGCAGATGTTAACTCAGGGCCAATCTTCCTCACAAAAAAAAAAAAATTAAATAAATAAAAAGATATTGGCAGATGTGTGTTGAAATTAATGATTTCCCCCTTACCCCTCCTGAGTCTATTGGACTAAACAGGGAGTCTTTAAGAGAAAAATAGCAGGTATCACTTGATAAGTCTGAGGGATGGAGCAGCTACAGCTTAGAAGAAATCTGGGTTCATTTGACAGATTTGCCCCAGTGACACAGCCTGCTCACCTCATGCCATGTGGAAAGAGAAACAGACTTATACATGCTTTAAGCCACTGTATTTGGGGTCTCTGCTGCAGCAGCTTAGCTTTACCCTAAATAACATTATTAACCTTGGTGGCTTCTTGACCTGACTGTACAGCTACACTTATGATATTTTAGATTGTACTAAACATTTTCACTTTTTTCCTCTCATCTTTATATGTGTTTTAGTAATGGAAGATAATGACATTTTGTACCAAACTCGACACATTCATACATTCCTTCATTCTTTATTTTACAACCATTGCATATCATTTCATTTTAAACACAATTTTCAGACATTCTTTGTCTTCTCTTCACATGCTTTATTCCTCTTTTCTAGAGAATTTTCCCCTCAATGCCCATCTGACTCTTTCCCATCAGAGTAAATGTGAGCAGTTTGCTGTCACAGGTACTTTTATCTCTGGGGTTAAGTTTCTTTGTCCTTCTCCTTTCCCCACCGATCCACCATCCTCTTTAAAATAATAATTTCTCTTCTCTTTTGAGAACTTTGTGAATATCTGTTTTTTTGTTTCTTTTAACAAAAGAGACTATGTGATATGGATCTTGAAGGATGAGCTGCCAAATGTCTTATCTTCCACTTGGGCCTTCCATTATTACATCCCTTTCCTGTGAGAAGATTTACAGATGGCATCAATGGGAAGGGTCCTGGCCAGCCTTGCCTCATTCCTTGTCATTTTCGTTTTTGATCCCTGATCACCCAGTGTGTTTGAGATGCTGATTCTACTGGCAAGTCACACCACATATACTTCAGCCTGCTACTCCTGCTGCATCTTGCTACTGCACTGCCTCTGAGCCCAAGAAATCAGCCACAAAGCTTAAGGCTACTGCCTGTTCCTTCCTTACAACTGCAGTGGGCCTCAGGGGCATGGGGCCCACACGGCAGTACCAGACTCAGCCCTCTGCCCTGAGATGAGGGGTCTACTTTGGGATTCCTCCAGAAGCTCACATGCTGAATGAGTCTACATGTCTGAATCCCAGTGGGAAGCTGTGTGGGCACCCAGTCGTCGCTATGGAATTAAACTTTTATTGGCTCTTCTTCCTATATCTGGTGGCCTCCAGGTGGTTATTGTAGGGGGAGGAAGACTATCCTCTACCCACTCTGGGTCCTTTCTGGCTGGGCTATAAATTAAATTGCTATGAGATCGAACAGCAGGAGAAAATCAAAGAAAGCTTTATAACATGTATACATGGGCGAGACGCAGGGAAACTGAGTAACTCCACAAAATGGCAGAGGTTCTCATCTTAAATACTATCGTCAGCTAAAGACAAAGGAGGATGTTGGGGGTGGGGAGTCAGTTGTGGGAGACTACCAGAAAAGCACAGTAAACAAGAGTAAGGTTAATATGCAGATTTAAGTCGTTGCCTTTCGCATTGATAAGAGTTTCTAGAGATAAGGTGATCCCCCCTTCTTTCTGGTATAGAGAGGGAAATACCTCTACAAATGGAGATTTCCCTTGTAAATGTAAATGTCTCTTACAAAGGATAACTTCTACTTGTACTTGGTTTTCAGAGCTTTGATAAGAATGGGCTTAGCAAGGACCCTCCCAGTCTATCCATACCCAGAGTTATCTATGGTGATCGCCTGTCCCGGGGACAGGCCTTCTGTCTTAAATTCTTTTAGGCAGTTAGTTGAGGGGGAAGGTCAAAGTTTCTTTCAGAGTCTTTTGAACCTTTATTGTCTTCAGCTCGAAATAATCCCTATACTAGTAGCACATCTTGGGGCAGCCTGCCCTGAACCCCCCCATCATTATCATAAAATTAACCATTCATTGCCCCATTTACTTTGATAATTATGGAAGGCTGTGGGGTAGAGTCTTGACAGGCAGCTGGGGTTTATGAGGCCAAGCAAATCTGATTGCAGGCCTCTGGCATATACCCTGAGCACTGCTGGCCCTATCTTTCCTTAAAAGTCCAGTGTCCAACAAGATTACTGAATTGGAAGTTCTTGATCCCCATTAGACTGCAAGTTCTTTAAAGACAGGGACCATGCCTTATTTATCTTTGGATCCCCACTGCTTATCACAATGCCTGCATACAGAAGGAGCTCAATAAATTTTTGTTGAATGAATGATAACGTCTAAACTTCTTCTGTTTTCTTTGGCAAGGGACACATGGCCTCGGTCAGTGCTTGTACCCGTGTCATGCCAACACCCACCACTAGCCAAAGCTTGTCTGTCTCTTTCTGTTTCTGGGCTTAGGCCCCCAGTGATTTCCCAGAGACCGTGGCTCCTGGATGGGGGTTGTCTCCAGAGCATCTCGTTGATGGAACAGGTAGGATGGATACTCCTTAGCTCACTGCCAACTTTCTCAAGGTTGATCTTGGACAGAAATGAGGAAGGCCGACTGGTGAATGAAGGAGGTGCTTGATGAGAATGGTGGTTAGGGGGACTGGTCAGACAGTGAGCATTGTGCAGATGCAGTGACCAGGAGAGAGCCAGATAAAGACCAACACCACCCACCTTCCACCCCCATACAGTGCTAAGGCAGTTTTAAGACAGAAAATTCTTTCATACATGGTAATAATCATTCCAAGATCCACTGACAGCAAAATGAAGACATACTTTTGAGGAGGCTGTTGCAATAGTCCAAATGTGAGATAAGGACCTGGCCTAAGGCAGAGGCAAGAGAACAGAGAGACCTTGGGGGAATCTTCCAATCCTAATTTGAAACCACCCAGTTTAGTGTCCCTGCCTAGTTTTATCTTCTTTGCCTAACATGAACTGGATTGACAGATCCCTTGCGAAAGTTGATATTAACTAACACTGGATGTCCCCCATATCTACTTAAATTCTCTTCTTATTACCCACCTATGAGTCACCAAAAAACGATTTCTTTTTTAGCCTTTAAAGTTTATGATTAGAATTTTTATACCTCACACCTATCTGCTCTCCAATAAACCTGGTTGCAACCTGTTCCTGTTAAATGAACAATATTCTTCATTCACCATATCTTTTCCTTAAGTATCCTGCTTAGTTGCATAGAGAAACTGGGGTAAACAAAAAGGAGACACGCTGAACTCTGATATTAATCTTGAATGGAACAATTCCTGAGTGCACCTTTCACATTTCCAGTAGGGCCTACTGTTATTTTCTGAGTATCAAGTATTAGGAGACCACTGTTTATCAAAGACAGGCATAGTGAAGGCTGAACCATACCATCTCCTGATTGGAATCCTTCTGAGGTCACTCTGTCCTAAGAAGTGAGAGCATCACCTACCAGATTCTCAATTTTTCTCCCATTCTCTTTGTCTCTGTCTCTCTCTAAATCATTCTTCATATACATGACAGAATGCTAGTTAATGAGAACTCAAGGCCACACTGTCTTAAAGGGTACTCTAGGACTCAGAGAGAGAGCCAGAGCATGCTGAAGACTCCTGATATTACAGAAGGGTAGAGTTATAAAGTTACTCAGTTTCTTTAACATGTAAACTTAATCTAAAATAAATCACATGGTTACATCTAGCATCTAGTGCTACTACAGTATATTTTTCTATGTCTGCTGATCTCAGCTAATTCCAAATAGATCATGCTACCCAGTAGACAAAGACATATCTTATTTTTATTCAAATATATGCTTAATTGTTGTTATATATTTATATTTCTACCACATCTATTTCTAAAAGTATTTGAGACAGCTTTTATACTTTGATGGCCAGTGGGCATTAAGGCTGTCAATATAAAAGTCATTATGATGTTCACAGAGGATCGTAGACTTGCCCCACCAGTACTGGGCTGCTCACCTCTAGACTGTTAGGTGAGACAGAAAATAATTTCTGACTTATCTAGTGTTTTTGGGTCTCTGCTATAACAGCCTGGCGTATATCCAAACTAATACAGTCACAAAGCTAGTAAGAAGCAGAGCTCTGATTTGCACCCACGTAAGCCTATTTCCAAAATGCAAGGTCTTTCAATGCTATGGTGTCTCTCACTAACATTTAAGAAGAATGAACAAAACGGAGCTTGTGAAAGAACACGGCAGTAAAAGAGAAAGAGAAGATAACCCTGATGATTCAGGGGAAGATCACCCATCTGAAAATTATGTACCCTATTTCTATTCTGTGATCAATTTTGTTTTTACATTTCAACATCTCTTTAACCTGGATGCATCTTACACGTGATGGTCTTACAATTGTTAGCCAGGTGCCAGTTATGTCAGTTATGTGAAATCTTCTTTTGAAAGCTTCTGGTAATATTTTAAAAAATAGCACAAAAATCGTCTTAAAATCAATGAAATACAATAATATAGGAACCATAGAAAAAAATACTAGGCTACATACAGAATGGAAGAGGAGCAGAAAGCAATTTGGAGAAATCAGAATCAGTTGAAAAGAATTAAGATACTAAATTTTTTTAAAAAGCTGACATAAAAACAAAGGATAGGTGAGAAAAGGATGAAAGGAAACTAACAACGCAATAGCAGAACTAAAATCTGCATCAGAAATTATTTTGAAAAAATCAGAAATGGAAGATGGAGATGTAACTTAAATTTTTAAAAACGCTAAACATTGTAATTATTCTGGAACAGCTGGAACAGAAGCAGTAATCAAAGATATCATTTAATAAGACTTTCTTGAATAAAAAATTTAAGTGTGCAAGGCAAAAGGGCACATGGTATACCAGGCAAAATGAATTAAAAAAACTAACACCTAAACACATTCTACATTTTTTAGAATTATAAAGATAAAGAAGGAAAAAAACCTATACAAGTAATGAGATAGAAAGACAAGAAAGAGAGAAAAAGATACTGTAAAATAATAAAAATCATTCTGGGCTCAGACTTCTCTCGAATATGAAATACAGGAAGACAACACAGGTGATGCCAGAGAAGATGGCAGAGTAGCAAGGTCCAGATATCTGTCCCTCCACCAAAACAACAATTCAATTGGCAGGAGCTGTATGAAGCAACCATTTTGGAACTCTGGGTCTAGCAGAACACTTGCAGTGCCTAGCAGAGAGCCTGATGAAGCAGCTGGTAAATTTAACCAATTCTCATCAATTTCAGGCAGTAGTAGCTACCATCTTCCATCCCTCAACCCTGCTGCAGGCAGCTGTGGGCACAGAGGCAAGCACTCCTGGTGCAGCCTGCTGGAGCAATGGTGGGCAATAAGAAACTCGTCCTCCAATAATCGGAGTTATGTGTTTTGATCGCTGATTGCTTCTTTTGATCACTGAAGAGCCAATACATAAGTCACTCACTGTTTTACCCCCACAGGTTGAAATCACTTCCCAGTGAGGAGGAGATTTAAAGAGACAGGACCTATTTTTTCCCGCTGTGGGAGCCAGACATTTAAGGAAATCTTTGTAAGGTCAAAGACTACAGATATAACGGAAGAGAAACTTCAGTGACCATACATAACAAGGAATATATATTTTGCAAAGTTAGTTTGAAAAATTCATAAGGCTCCAACCCTCAATAAGCAAAAAAATAGCAATCCCTTTGGAGTGAGAGAATTAGATTTCCAAAATTACCACATTTTACTAACGATGTCCAGTTCTCAACAAAAAAATTACAAAACATACTAAGAAACAGGAAAGTATGGTCCACTCATCAGAAATAAAGAATTTGACAGAAATCATCCCTGAGGAATTCCAGATATTATAATTATTAACCAAAGACATTAAATCAACTGTCTTTTTTTTTTTTGTGAGGAAGATCAGCCCTGTGCTAACATCCATGCTAATCCTCCTCTTTTTGCTGAGGAAGACCGGCCCTGAGCTAACATCTATTGCCAATCCTCCTCCTTTTTTTTCCCCTTTTTCTCCCCAAAGCCCCAGTAGATAGTTGTATGTCATAGTTGCACATCCTTCTAGTTGCTGTATGTGGGATGCCACCTCAGCATGGCCGGACAAGCGGTGCATCAGTGCGCGCCCGGGATCTGAACCCAGGCTGTCAGCAGCAGAGTGCGCGCACTTAACCGCTAAGCCATGGGGCTGGGCCCTCAACTGTCTTAAATATGTTCAATGAGCTAAAGGAAACCATGGACAAAGAACTAAATGAAATCACAAAAATGACATATGAATAAAAGGAGACTATCAATAAAGATATAGAAATGATGAAAAGGAACCAAACAGAAATTCTGGTGCTGAAAAGCACAATAACTGATATGAAAAACTCACTAGAGGGATTTAACAATAGATTTGAGCAGGCAGAGGAAAGGATCAGCAAACTTAAAGACAGGACATTTGAAATTACCCAGTGAGGAGCAGCAAGAAAAAAAGAATGAAGAAAAATGAGCAAAGCCTGAGGGACCTGTGGGACACCATCAAACATAGCAACATACGCATTATAGGAATCCCACAAGGGAAAGAGAGATAGAAAGGGGCAGAAAAAAATACTTGAAGAAAAAATGACCCAAAACTTCCCCAGCTGATGAAAGACATGACTATACACATCCAAGAAGCTCAACAAACTTAGAACAGAATAAACTCAAGGAGGTCCATTATAATCGAATTGTTCAAACCCAAAGACAAAAGAGAATTTTGAAAGCAGTAAGAGAGAAGTGAAGATTCATGAACAAGAGATTCCCAATAAGATTAACAGCGGATTTCTCATAAGAAACCATGAAGGCCAGAAGGCAGTGGGATGACATATTTAAAGTCCCAAAAGAAAAAAACTGTCAACCAGAATTCTATATCTGAAAAAACTATCCTTCAAGAATGAAGGTGATTAACACATTTCCAGAAAAACAAAAGCTAGGGGAGTTCATTACCAGTACACTTGCCCTAGAAGAAATGCTAAAGGGAGTCCTTCAGGCTGAAATGAAAGGTCAATAGACAGTAACTCAAAGATATAAGAAAAAATTAAAGAACACTAGTAAAAGTAGCTTCATACGTAAATATAAAAGCCAGTATCATTATACTTTTTGTTTGGTGTGTAACTTCTCTCTTTTACCTTTATGATTTAAAAGGTAAATGCATAAATCAATAATTATAAATCTATATTAATGGGCATACAAGGTAAACAGATGTATTCTGTGAAAATAACAATATAAAGAAGGAAGGACAGAGATGTATAGCAGCAGAGTATTCTATTCGTATTCAAATTAGATTGTTATTAGTTTAAGATGTTCATTACCAAGGTAACCACTAAGAGAATAGCTAAAAATATACATAAAAGAAGAGAATAAAAATGATACATCACAGAAAGCAACTGTATATTTAAAAAATCACTAACGGAACAACTGAGGAACAAAAAACATGAGACACACAGAAAACAAATAGCTAAATGGCAGACGTAAATCCTTTTTTCCCAGTTTTATTGAGATATAATTGACATACACCATTGTATAAGTTTAAGGTGTACAGCATAATGACTTGACGTATATATATTAAGAAACGATTACCCCAGTAGTTTATTTAACACCGTCACCTCATAGTTACAAAAATTTTTTTTCTTGTGATGAGAACGTTTAGGATTTACTCTCTTAGCAACTTTCAAATATACCATAGAGCAGTGTTAACTATAGTCATTGTATTATACATTATATACCCAGTACTTACTTACCTTATAACTGGAAGTCTATACTTTTTGACTACCTTCACCCAATTCCCCCACCTCCACCCCTACCCTGCCTCTGGCAACCACAAATCTTATCCTTTTTTCTATATAAATCCTTTTTATCAGTAACCACATTAAATGTAAATGGATTAAACTCATCCATCAAAAGACAGAAATTGCCAGATTGGATTAAAAAAAAAAAACCCAACAGGATTCTATGTGCTGTCTGTAAGAGACTCACTTTTTTTTTTTTTTGTGAGGAAGATCAGCCCTGAGCTAACGCCCATGCCAATCCTCTTCTTTTTGCTGAGGAAGACTGGCCCTGAGCTAACATCTATTGCCAATCCTCCTCCTTTTATTCCCTTTTTCTCCCCAAAGCCCCAGTAGATAGTTGTATGTCATAGTTGCACATCCTTCTAGTTGCTCTATGTGGGACACCACCTCAGCATGACTGGACAAGCAGTGTGTCGGTGTGCGCCTGGGATCCCAACCAGGGCTGCCAGTAGCTGAGTGCATGCACTTAATTGCTAAGCCATGGGGCCGGCCCTAAGAGACTCACTTTTGATATAAGGATACAAAGAACTTGAGAGTAAAATGATAGAAAAAGATATTTCATGCAAATAGTAACCAAAAGAGCTGAGGTGGCTATATTATTGTCAGACAAAATAGACTTTAAATCAAAAAAGTTTACAAGAGACAAAGAAGGACACTATATATTGATAAAAGGTCCATACAGCAAGAAGATATAACAAATATAAACCTAACAAAGGAGCCCCAAACTATATGAAGCAAAAAAGAACAGAATTTAAGGGAGAAATAGACAGTTCTACAATAAAAGTTTGAGACTTCAATACTTCACTTTCAACAATTGATAGTACAACCAGACAGAAGATAAGTTAGGAAATGGATAATAAGAACAACACAATGAGCCAACCAGACCTAACAGACATATACGAACGCTCTGCTCAACAACAACAGAACACACATTCTTCTGAAGTGCACATGAGACATTCTCAAACTAATCAACTAACTATATACCTTAAGAGACTAGAAAAAGAACAGCAAATCAAACCCAAAGCTAGTAGAAGGAAGGAAATAATAAATGTTAGAGTGGAAATAAATAAAATAGAGAATAGAAAAACAACAGAGGAAATCAATGAAACCAAAAGTTGATTCTTTGAAAAGATCAACAAATGGACAATACTTTAGCCAGATTGACTAAGAAAAAAAGAGAAAGACTCAAATTACTAAAATCAGAAACAAAAGTGGGGATATTACTGCTGATTTCATAGAAATAAAGAATTAAAAGAGAACACTACAAACAGTTGTAAACCAACAAAATAGATAACCTAGATAAAATGAACAAATTCCTAGAAACACAAAATCTATCAAAACTGACTCAAGAATAAATAGAAATCTGAATAGACCTATAACTAGTAAGGAGAATGAATCAGTAATCAAAATCCTCTCAAAAAAGAAAAGCACAGGACCAGATGGCTTCACAGGTGAATTCTACCAATCATTTAAGGAAGAGTTAACACCAGTTCTTCTCAAACTCTTCCAAAAAGCGAAGAGGAGGGAAGACTTCCTCATTCATTCTATGAGGACAGCATTACTCTGACACCAAAACCAGATAAAAACACTAAAACTACACACTGATATCCCTGATGAGTATAGATGTCAAAATACTTAACAAAATACTAGCAATCTGAATTCTGAAGTATATTAACATTGAGACTAAATGGAATTAGTTCCTGGAATGCAAGGACGGTTCAACACACAAAAATCAATGTAATACACTACATTAACAGAATGAAGTGCAAAAAAAACCATGATCATCTGAATTGATGCAGAAAAAAATATGATAATATTCAACACCCTTGCATGATAATAACAATCAATAAACTAGTAATAGAAGGAAAATTCCTCAATCTGATCAAGGCCACATGAAATGAAAAACTCATAGCTAACATCATACTCAATGGTGAAAGACTGAAAGCTTTTCCTCTAAGAAGAAGAACAAGACAAGGATCCCTGTTTTCACCACTTCTACTCAACATAGTACTGCAAGTTCTAGCCAGAGCAATTAGGCAAGAAAAATAAATAAAAGACATCCAAGTTAGAACAGAAGTAAAATTATCTCTGTCCACAGATGATATGATCTTATATGTAGAAAACCCTAAAGAATCCACAAAAATTGTTAGAGCAAATAAATGAATTCAGCAAAGTTCCAGATACAAAATAAACACTCAAAAATCAGTAGTATTTCTATATACTTGCAATGAACAATCTGAAAATAAACTTATGAAATAATTCCATTTACAATAGCACAAAAAATAATATTTAGGAATAGATTTAACCAAGGCGGTGAAAATCTTGCACACTGAAAAACTATAAAACATTGCTGAAAGACTTAAAAAAGACATAAATAAATGGAAAGACAACCTATGTTCATGAATTAGAATATTGTTAGATGTCAATACTACCCAAAGTGATCTACAGATTCAATGCAACCCATATCAAAATTCAAATGGCATTTTTACAGTAACAGAAAGCCTCACCTTAAAATTCCTATGAAATATCAAGGAATCCCAAATAGCCAAAACTATCTTGAAAAAATCGAACAAGGTTGAAGGACTCATACTTCCTCATTTCAAAACTTACTATAAAGCTAAACAGTGTGGTACTGGCATAAGGAGAGACAGGTAGGCCAGTGGAAAAGAATAGAGAACCAAGGAATAAACCCTCAGGGGCCGGCCTCATGGCTTAGCGGTTAAGTGCGCAAGCTCCGCTGCTGGCGACCCGGGTTCGGATCCTGGGCGCGCACCAAGGCACCGCTTGTCTGGCCATGCTGAGGCTGCGTCCCACATACAGCAACTAGAAGGATGTGCAGCTATGACATACAACTATCTACTGGGGCTTTGGGGGAAAAACATAAAAAATAAAAGAAAAAAAAAGGAATAAACCCTCACATATATAGTCAATTGATTTTTGACAAGGGTGCCAAGACCATTCAATGGGGAAAGGACAGTCTTTGCAACAAATGGTGCCAGGAAAATTTGGATTTCACATGCAAAAGAATAAATTTGGACCCTTATGTTACACCATACACAAAAATTAACTTAAAATGCATCAAAGACCTAAACTTAATAGCTAAAACTATAAGAATCCTAGGAACAAACTGAGGAGAAAATGTTCATGACATTGGATTTAACAATGATTTCTTGGATATGACACCAAAATCATAGGTAGTAAAACAAAAAATAGATAAATTGGACTTCAACAAAGTTAAAATCTTTTGTGTATCAAAGGACACTATCAAGAAAGTGAAAGACAACCCACAGAGTGGGAGAAAATATTCACAAGTCATGTATCTGATTAGGGATTAACATCCAGAATATATAAATAATACCCATAATAAAACAACAACAAAAAATAATAACCCAATTAAAAAATAGGCAAAGGACTTAAGTAGATATTTCTCCAAAGAAGATATACAAATGACCAATAAGCACATGAAAGGTTGTTCAGTGTCACTAATCAGAGAAATGCAAATCAAAACCACAATGAGACACCATTTTACTCCTATGAGGATGGCTATTATCGATAAAATGAAAAATAACAAGTATTAGCAAGGATGCAGAGAATGGGAACCCTTGTACGTTGCTGGTAAGGATGTAAAATGCTGCAGCCCCTATGGAAAACAGTTTGGCAGTTCCTCAAAAAACTGTACGTAGAATTACCATATGATCCAGCAATTCCAACTCCTAGGTATATACACAAAGGAAGTGAAAGCAGGGACTTGAACAGATACTTGTATCTCAATGTTCATTGTGGCATTATTTACAACAGCTAAAAGGTGGAAACAACCCAAATATCCACCAACAAATGAATGGATAAACAATACGTAGTATATTGGTACAATGGAATACTACTCAGCCTTAAAAAGGAATGAAGCTCTGATATATGCTACATGAATGAACCTTGAAAACATTATGCCAAGTGAAATAACAAATAGATGAACTGAATGACATGTGAATTATATCTCAATAAAGCTGTTAAAAAAAAAGACAACACAGCAATCAGTTCTGAGGAGGAAAGGTTGTGATTCAAGGATTTCCTAGGCAGTCAGCCAGTTGTTCATGTATATGAGCAGCAGAAAGACATTCTACATGTGGTAGATCTTAGAACATCTATTATCTATGTGCCCTTCTTCGAAAAATTAATTGCAACCAAAGAACACTCTTTTCTTTCCTATCCATTTGTCTTAGTCTGTTTGGGCTGCTATAACAAAATACCACAGACTGGGTAGCTTATAAACAACAGAAACATATTCCTCACAGTTCTGGAGGCTGGGAAGTCCAAGATCATGGCGCCAGCACCGTCAGGTGAAAGCCCTCTTCCTGGCTGCAGACTTCCGGTTGTGTCCTCACATGGCAGAAGGGACAAGGGAGCTCTCTCAGGCCTCTTTTCTAAGGGCCCTAATCCCATTTATAAAGGCTCCACTCTCAACCTAAGCACCTCCCAAAGGTCCCCCCTCCTAACACCATCACATTGGGCATTAAGATTTCAACACACAAATTTAAGGGGGAAGGGGACACAAACATTCAGCCCATATCACCAATTTTTTACATTGTAGTTCAAACCCATCTCCTTCCATGAATCCCTCTCAGTTCTTCATATTTTGAATGAACTTCTTCCTTTTCTCTAGTCAGTAGATTTTAATTTGTATTTCCCTTATTTCATGTATTATGATCTGCTTTGTCTTATTCATTTATAATCTATCTTGGTCTACATTGCAGGATCTTTGGGGAAGGAATCCTATTTCAAACATTTTTGTATTCCCCAAAGCACCTGATATAGTGCTTATCTACTTAAGGCACTTAATGAGCACTTTAATTGAATTTTCTAAAACTTTGCTGTCAATATCAATTATACATTTTGATAATCTGAACAATGCCATGGGTTTCAATTTCTTTGAAATTAAATTACTTCCTAATGAAAAAAAAATCCAAGATTTAACACACTACAGAACTAACCCTGCAAAGTAAATTAATGGTGTTTGACAAAGAGAATGAATGAATAATTGGTGACTAAATATTTACTTGAAGAAAAACATACATTGTTTAATTTTAATGTTTTCAGGCAATACTTCATTTTTGTGAGACATCCAAATTAATGCTTTTAATAAGAACTTTATATTAAGGTCCTTAGTACCAACTGGCCATCCAAGTGTAAAGGCTACCTTAAATACTATTAGAAGTACATGATACTGATACATGGGTATTCTTAATCATATACCAGGTATACTGTTGTTCCACTTTAAATGGAAAGAGCAATCCCAACACGGTTGTCTGTCACCAGAGAAGGACTAGCTGGCCATCCAGGCAGTAACTGCATGACTTTGAAGACTAGTGTTGTCAAACCATGACAGCCTGAGGTATGGAATCTCCATTATAGATACTGGCTGCACTTTCACCTCAGGAACAAAGTTAAAGATCCCACTAGGAAGGTGGACATTCCTGAGTTCCCTTCTCTGTGCCTCCATTCCTAACCAATACTCAGCCCCACTCCATCCCCCACATTTTGTGAGGGGCATGGCGTTTCTTTACCAGGGTTAATACCTTTCATCAAACTACAGTTAGCTCACCCTGGGGATTATTTTGCTTTATTTAATGTTAACCTAGTGAGATTTATCCTACCATTGGCAAATAAAGGAATCATATTTCCAATTTCAGAGAATGATTATAGCTGTCAAGTTACATCCTGGTTAAACAAAATAAAACAAACCCTCTCTCTCTGCCTTTTATAAAGAGTCTGTGGAAGTTAAGCTAACAGTGTTCATTTGATAATGTCCAAAAAATGGTGACTATCATATTTCTCCAGTAATTTATTCTTGCAAACATTATTTCTTCACTTGCCACTGGGTGCCAGGTACTACATGTTGCTGTAGATATAGCTGGGACCAAGCTAGAAAAAGTTTGTACTTAAACAAGACTTTCCTAAACTGAATGCAAGACTTAAGCACACAAGGCAAAAGGTACACAGTGTAGCAGGCGAGTTACCTGACTGACCACAGGAAGATCTTGTACTAACACTCTGGGGATAATGCTTGGTGATCTTTCTTTAAACATTAAATTTTTATCTGTCCCAAAGAGCCAAGTAGGAATATTTCCCATTGAAAATGTAGCATACTGAAAATGTCAGGGTTTATTAAATGAAGATGGCATTTGTTTAACTATAAGGCAACATTTTATAAACTCATGTTACACTGTAAATGAAGGCCAGGGAATCTGAGTAACAATTAAAATTACAAGCAATTTTGTGTCCATTTTTTCCAGGGAGAGGGCTCTTTCATCAGCTGTTCAAAGGGAGTATTAGCTTGGTGATAAAGCACATGAATACTGAAACCAGTTGTCCCAGGTTAGAGGCCCAGCGGCACCATCTATTAGAAGTGTAACCCTGGGCAAGTTGTTTAACTTCTCTCTTTTTTTCCTTTTTCTTCTAGGTTAGTCAAGTGAAGCAGTGGGAGTGGAGAAGGAACAAAGAAATCTGTAACTGGCTGTGATCAATTACTGGTAAACACCACTGCACTCTGACCTGCCAACTTCTCTTTTTTTTATTTATTTATTTATTTATTTTTTTATTTTTCCCCTAAAGCCCCAGGTGATAGTTGTATGTCATAGTTGCACATTCTTCTAGTTGCTGTATGTGGGACGCGGCCTCAGCATGGCCGGAGAAGCAGTGCGTCTGTGTGCGCCCGGGATCTGAACCCGGGCCGCCTGCATCGGAGCACACGCACTTAACTGCTAAGCCACGGGGCCGGCCCCCAACTTCTCTTTACTTCGGTTTTTTCATCAGTAAAACAAGGAAAACAACAGCACCTAGTTTATAGAGAGCCTCCTCCAGGACACTAATTTGCCTTATAATGATATATTTGATTATCGTCTGTCTTACCCTCTAGGCTGCAGGACTTGGGTCTGTGTGTCTCATTATTTTAGCTCCAGTGACTGGCACATGACAGTGTCGACAAAAATTTGTTAAATAAATAAATACTCCAACAATTCATAGGATTTCAACAATTGGATCTTTAAATGCCAGTATACCAAGAACTCTTTTAACGACTTTGAATTATGTCCCAAATACTACAGAAACTCTAGTTTCAACTTATCTTAATTCCACCTCACCTTCCAGGTAGGGCCAGAAAACAATAATGTCTAGTTCACTTAATTCTTTTAAAGCACCTTGTAAGTGAGTGTAAGCGAGGCCATCTTGTTACACTAAATGGCCCCAGCCCCTCCTCCATGTGACTACTCGCTGCTCTGCACCTACTCTAAAAAATTCACATGCTTTCCTGATTTATGGCCTCTGCTTACACATGTCCTCTCCAATAGCTTGATAAATTAAAACTTTGTTCTATGAGTTTCTCTCCAGGAACAGACTGACCACAGGCAGGAAACACACCTACAAGGGATCCATCACAGCTGACAGAAGAATGGAACAATGTAATGCCTGGAGCCCGTCATGCCTGGAGATGAACCTCCCTGGACCCCCTCCTCACTGCCCATTTTCCCTATATAACTGCCTCAAGATTCTGTAATCTCTGAAGATGGGTTTTTGAGACATTAGTCACCTGTCTTCCCATTTGCCAGCTAATCTAATTAAACTTCGTTTCTCGATCTTTCACTCATTGTCATTAATTGGCTAAGATTGCAGTGAGCAGAGCGAGCCCATTGCTCAGTATCAACTTGTTTTAAAATTTGCCCTTTAAAGGAATACAAAAGCAAAATATTAACTTGGTTTAGATTGCTGAACTTTTTAAGCATTGAACATGAATTAATTTCTTTCTGCAGTTATGAGAAAAGAATTTGTTCTCAATGCACTCTTTTTAATTTAAAAAGTATTCCTGGTTTTCCTCCTTCTTTATGATATAAATTTACAAGATTCAAAGATAAGAATTTAAAAAGTATGTGTAAATCACTTTCCCCTCCTTAAATCTCATTTATCAAAGATGGATTAGCAGTTAGCAGTTATCAAGTTTAGCTCTCAGTTCACCATCTTACGCTGATTAAGTACCACATTCCTGTCTATTAAACAAAAATATTTGCCTGTACTCTTAGGCAAAACCAAAAAAAAAAAAAAAAAAAAAAAACCCTCAAAACCAAAAAATCCAACCAAAGCACAAAAAAAAGCAAAACCCTCCACACTTTATTTGGATTTCCTGAAAAAGTTTTTAAGTAATCCTTGCCATTGAATTCACAAATGTTCTTCTCTCTGTCTTCTGAATATTGGTATTTTCAGCTTTTCAAATTCAGTTTTTGTGTAACCCATAACTGACTGCGTTGGTCTCTGGCATTGGGCTGCCTGGGTCCCCACTCCACCACTCTCTGGTTGTATGAGCACTTGGGTATTTTCTTCTCATTTAATTTCTGCCCCTCTAGGGCCGGTCCCGTGGCTTAGCGGTTAAGTGCGCGCGCTCCGCTGCTGGCGGCCCGGGGTTTGGATCCCGGGCCCGCCGACGCACTGCTTCTCTGGCCATGCTGAGGCCACGTCCCACATACAGCAACTAGAAGGATGTGCAGCTATGACATACAGCTATCTACTGGGGCTTTGGGGGGAAAAAAAATAAATAAATAAAATCTTTAATTTCTGCCCCTCTAAAATAGAGACAGATATATGTCTCTATATGGATCCTATTTTATAGAATGAAGATTAAATAAGAAATTGCACTTAAGACCTTAAGAGTTCAATACATCATAGCTAGTATTGTTATGTAACTAGAAGAAAATCCATTTTTGCATTTCATTTTAGTCAAATGATGTCTACATTCAGGTACTGGAACAATTAGCCAGGTCAAAGATGAACTATCTTTTGATAATTAAGAATGCTTCTGGAGTCAGTGGAGCACATTGCACAAACTGAGCCAACTGATTCTCGCAGGAGTCAAGTCCTACAGAGAGAGTTGGTGATTCTCTCAGTGCAGGAGGAAATGGGGAGCAAGGCATCCCTAGTGCTATTGGTCACAATAAAATAACTGCAGGTTTCCTTTACATTCTTTTTTACTACCTTGTACTTGGCACCAAGGCTATATCCCACAGACTCAGTAAATTCAGCTCATTTAGTACAATCCATGTGGGTAATCACAATGGTTGTTGACCTACGTGACTCTGAGGGTGGGTCTAAATTTTGAGATTGTGAAAGGATCTGAGGGAAGGAGGTAGTGGGTTCCCCTTTGTGACAAAGTCAGGGACCCTCTGGGGAAAGCCAATGGTCACTCGACAGACCCCAGGGGGTAGCAAGACCTTGTTTCAGAACTAGCCCTCAGTTTACATTCTCAGAACCCTTGACAAGCAGGGCACAAAAGCAATCTAATGGGTTTGACACAGAATCAAGCCCACAGAATAATATATAAATCTGGAATGCTGGTTTACTGCTTGGCATACAGGGAAAGTTGGATAATTAGGTTCACCAATCAGTGTTTTCTTCTGTGAAGACAAATCCACAGGGAAAGAAGCCCAAAACAACCAAGGGGTTGTGTGGAGCCTTACCTCCACACAAAGGGTTTGTGTTGGATGAGCTTAATGAGAGTGAGGGTGAGGGTGAGGGTGGGGGATGGGCTAGCAGACTATCACCAAAATAAGATAGTAGGTTCTCTTCTACAAAGATAGAGAAATGAGGCTTTGCCTCAGTGGTCCCACTCCATCCACAGATGTATTTGTATTAGTTTCCTAAGGCTGCTGTAACAAACTACCACGAAATAGGTGGTCTAAAACAACAGAGATGTATTATTGCACAGTTCTGGAAACTAGAAGTCCAAACTAAGGTGTTGGCAGGGCTGCGTTCCCTCTGAAACCTACAGGGGAGAATCCTTCCTTGTCTCTTCTAGCTCCTTATGTTTGCTGGCAATCCTTGGCGTTCCTTGGTTTGTAGATGAATCACACCAATCTCTGCCTTCGCTGTCACATGGCTGTTTTCTTCTTGTGTGTCTCTCTCCTTTTCTTATAAGGACACCAGTCATATTGGACTAAGGGTCCACTCTACTCTTGTATGACCTCATCTCAACTAATTACATCTGTGACAACCCTACTTCCAAATAAGTTCACATTCTGAAGTACTGGGGTTTAGGACTTCAACATATCTTTTTTGGGGGACACAATTCAACCTATAACAGTTTTCTTGGAACTTGTTCTTCAAGTTGTGTGAGTTTTTGTACTAGGAATTCACTGCCCCTTTAGGCACTATGTATTCCTTTAATTTTATTTGTTACCCTTTTATGACTAAGAAAATACTGGATTTGGCAGTTTTAGCTGAGAAAGTAAACTTCTGATGACTTGCTAAAATCAGAGACTGATACAAATTCCTGGAATTTCTGCTAGGATAGGGGCTGGCAAATGACCAGGTGGCTGAAAGATTATTTTTTAAGAGACACATCAACAAACTTTGTGAGATAGGTGATAACTTAAAAACTAGCTCTTACAGGGGCCAGCCTGGTGGCGTAGTGGTTAAGTTCACACACTCTGCTTCGGCGGCCCGAGGTTCAGGGGTTCGGATCCCAGGAGCGGACCTATGCACCACAGCCCCTCAAGCCATGCTGTGGCAACATCTCACATACAAAAAATAGAGGAAGATTGGCACAGATGTTAGTTCAGCGACCTTCCTGAAGCAAAAAAGAGGAAGATTGGCAACAGATGTTAGCTCAGGGCCAATCTTCCTCACCAAAAAACAAAAACAAAAACAAAAACACACACAAAAAAACTCTAGCCCTTACAATCTTAACAAGATCTTCAGCTATTCAGGGCCATCTCATCCCTGCTACCTTCTTTGCTTCATTCTCTCCCCACTCACTCCATTTTCCCCTCTCCAAATATGACCATCTTTGGTAGGGATGCTATACAATTATAACTATCTAGATTTTAAAAATTGAGGTATAATTAAACACAGGAAAATGAGAATGGCATGCAAATTTGTGCTTTTTTTTTTTAAAGCTTAGTAAATTTCATAATTTGGTCTTCATTTTATTTTTCTAGATTCATTTGTTTTTCCTCTCATCTACCACGCTCAGCCTTACAGAGCTGTTCTTTATGTTCATTCTCTCAAGAGCTGTGTTCTACCCAGGGAGTTTCTCCCAAGGCCTTACTCTTCCTTCAAGACCCATCTTGTTCTTTGAAGCTTTACCCCCAACACCCTTGGAGTACTGCAGCTCTTTTGGCACACAGCATGTGGTTCCCCGCCCCCCCCCCCCCCCCCCCCCCCCCGGTTAATTATTAGTCTTAACTAGGATGTGAGTTCCCCTCCTAGACAGAGGTGGGGGTGTGACGTGGCTTGTCTATCTTTGCATTCCAAGTGCGTAACCCAATGCCTGACACACAGTAGGTGCTCAATAAATGTTTACTGTCAATAAGTGACAATTAACGTGCACACGTGTACTTCAGAGTTCACAGTGTTCACACGATCTCATTTAATCCCTATTACAACCTTATAAAATAGTAATTACTACCACGGTATCATTTCCTGTTTTATACAGTTTAGAGTGGACACTAAGAGGTTAAGCATCTTGCCCAGCGTCAGTCAATAGCAAAATGTGCATAGAACCTGCTCTTCTGACTCGTATTTCAGGCTCTTGACACCACACAAGCTGAGGCCAGCGCCAACTTCGCACCACGACTTACACTTCAAGAGGCCATTCGAACAGCACTTAACGGATCCTAGGCGTAGAGATACGCAAAGCCTCCCCGGGAAACCTGGGACCCTGGACTACGTCTCCCAGAGAGCCCTGGGGCGAAATCTCAGGTGATTGGTTGAGATCGATCAGCCAATACAGCCGCGACGAGCTCGTACAGCCCAATCACAGGCCGGAAGGGGCGGGACCTCCCGCGCAGAGGCTAGATTGAGCGCAGAAACTAATAGCATTCTAAGTTGTCCCAAGACCCCAGGGGACTCAGAGCCCTACCTGGCGCCCTGGTAGCCACGTGGTCCTCTTCTTCGGGGCCACTTCCGCGCCCTCCCAGAGACCCGGGCTCTGGCCATGCGTGTCTGGCCGCCAGGCGTGCGCGGAGGACAGGCTGAGGGACCGGGAAGAAAGCACGTGCTTGAGCAGCTGTAGCGGCCACGGATCCGCTGTCATCGCGGGGCCGCGCCCTGTTCCCGAGCGAGGCCCCAGCGACCTGGGCCTCCGGGAGGGGCAAGTGGCCCTCGGCCTGTGTGGCAGGCTCGCCCGGCGCTGGCTGGCTTCGCTCTTGGCCGTGAGCTGTGGAGAGCGTGTCTTCCCCGCCGCGTTCCCGACCCGAGGAGGAGGAGACTCCGCAGCATGTCACCCGCGCTCCAAGAGCAGACGCCATCCGGTAACGCTACGTCCGGGTCTCCGCGGTTCCGTTGTTTGTTGACTCGTGCTGTGGCCTCCTAATCCCTCGGGTGATTCTCCTCCGGGCCTGCAGACGCCCGGCCGGGTTTACCCGGGCGGCACCGCAGAACATGTGGAGTAGCCCTGAGGTCCCACGTTTTTTGGCTGCGTTCCTTCCCCACCTACACCCTTTCCTTCCCAGGCAACAGACCTTCAAAATCCGCAAAGCACCCCCGCCCCCGTGCGCCCGAAACACACTCTTCAAGTCGAAGTAACTGAATTTTGTAGTTTGGTGGAGCATACTCCAACAGGGCCGTATGGAAGTTTTGCATGATATAACGTTGTTGTTCAATAAATATTGAGCACCTGCTCTGCTCAGCCAAAGAAAGTTCAAGTCCTGAGAGAGGAATAAGGAAACCTAGAGAACTATTTAAAACTACGTTGAACTTTTATTTTCCACTTCAGGGTTAGAACAGTTCTACAAACTCCAGTGTACATAGAATCATTGTGTTAACATAGATTAGCAGGTACTCAGTAGGCTGAGAGGTGGAGTGGGAATCTCAAGTGATTTTGATGTTGGTGGATTTTCATTGGAAAAAAAACGAGTTTAGCACAAGAACTGAATATAATTTTAGCTTTATAATGAGCTCTAGGTTTCTAAGGTCAACCCAGGTTATAATTTATGGACAAATACACTCATAAAAACATGTGAGGTGTGAGGTAGGAAGTGGAGAAACGAGAATGAGTAATAAGGATAGAACAGTAGCTATGCTGTAACAGAATGAGGATGTTCAGCTCAAGGAGGAGGGAGAATACTAAATTTATAACTCAGAAGGAAATTTTTCGGAGGTGAGCTAGTGACCCTCTTGATTCTAGGGTTCTGATAATTGGGACTGTTAGAAATGTTCATGAAACTACTGGAACTGTGACTGAAACATTTTCACTGTTGCTATAAAATACGGCCTATCGGGGCCGGCCCGGTGGCGCAAGCGGTTGGGTGCGCGCGCTCCGCTGCGGCGGCCCGGGGTTCGCTGGTTCGGATCCCGGGCGCGCACCGACGCACTGCTTGGCAAGCCATGCTGTGGCGGCGTCCCATATAAAGTGGAGGAAGATGGGCACAGATGTTGGCCCAGGGCCGTCTTCCTCAGCAAAAAAAGAGGAGGATTGGCAGATGTTAGCACAGGGCTGATCTCCTCACAAAAAAAAAAAAAAAAAAAAAAAAAATACGGCCTATCTCTCTCCTAGGGGTATCATATAGTTATTTGAATAATATCTCTTACTCGAGACTTTTGGCCATTTCACTCACGTCTCTCTGATAGCTAATGAGTTTGAGCATCTCTTCATATACTTGTTGATTATTCAGTTTTCCCCTCCGTCAACTAGCCTATTCGTATCTTTTGCCCATTTTTCTATTTGATTTTTTGATTAATTTGTAGGAATTCTTTGTCCATTATAGATGTTAGTCCCTTTCAATTTTAGACATTGCAAAATCTTCCTCCATTCCATAATCTTTCATAACTTTTGTCTATGGTGACTTTCATTTAACAAATCCTTAGATTTTGTGTGATCACATTCATCTTTGTTTTTTTTTATTTAACGTTATAGGTTGGACTTTTTGAGTCTTAAGAAGACTCTCTGTTCTAAGTAATAAAGACATTCTATATTTTATAAAAATTTTCCTTATTTTATGATATGGTTTTGTAGTATATCATGATATTTGGTGGGCCAAGTTTCCTCTTTCTACTTTTTCAAAGTTAATTTAGTGGACTTTTAGTCTTCCACATAAGTTATAGAATGTTTGTCAAGTTTCTCATAAAAAATAAGATGTTGTGTTTAGAGTTTTAAAAAAACTTTTGATCTCTTGTGTGTATGATGACTCTTAACAAGATCTCAGAATGTGTATGTGTAGGAGTGGGGTTGTTTTATGATAAACAGTTAACTGTCTTAAAGACTGGTAACAGTTTATGTTTCTGGATTGAAAAATGGATACAGTAGAGGCCCCATGGAAAAATGCTTAAACCTTTTGTGAAAATGAGAGGAAGAGCAGAGGCATACTCCATTGTCAGATTTATAGTGAGTAGAGAAATGCCAAACCAATACTGATGAGGTAGACCATGGTGGGAGAAGGTATGGCATTTCTTATGTTGTTATGTTAATTTCTCCTTTCTTCTTCCTCTCCCCATTAAACATGTGTGTACTTGCTCACTGGAGGAGATAGGACAGAGACAAGTAAATAATATGATATTGATTGACCATTCTGCTGATGCCAAAGGACATATTTCATTGTTTGTGGAAAAGATTGTATTTTTTTCTAGAAGGTTTGAATACTTTTTAAAATTAAATTTCGAATGCATGACCTACTACCCCGACGTCCACACCCTGTGCTCCCACCTGTCTGGTGATTTGGGCACCCACTTAAGCTCACATGATCTCATTTCAGGGTAGATTGCAGTTACATCCTTTTAAGAGGAAAGGAATTCAGTTGGGCATATAGGTTAAAGTTTTTAATCTTCTCTCTTCCCATTCCCCGTTTGAAACTATCTCCATTTAATTATTTTCACTGAGTGTTGTCTTCTTTGCCAGACTGATGTTCATTTCCAAACCTGCAAACATGCCCTCCCTGCCTCCTGCCCCAACATGAACAGGGATGAGAGCTGCAGGCTTATGTGATGTTTTTTCATGGCCCACTGGACTTTGTAGTATATAGAACACAAACTTTAGAGTTTCAGTCTTACCTCCACTTCTTATTAGCTATGTGATAATAGGGACATAATAGGAATAGTTAATATTTGTGGGGTGTTTATGTTAGTCAAACACATATGTCTCATTTCATGACTTGTGTGATTTGAGAGGCCCAGCTCTTAACATCTGAAATATGCCTTCAAACACTTCGTCTCATTTTATTATCACAGTTCCTCTGATAAAAGCAGGACCGATATTTTCCCGTTTTGCAGAAAACAGGAAGTTTTGTCCAAAACCCTGTAGCAACTTATGAAAGCTGGGACTAAAACCCGGATTTCTTGTCTTTTCTTATCCTATCACCATTAGCTTATTCATTTCAGATTCTGCGGGCTTCCTAGCTGATAGGACAGTCACATCATGGGGTGTCCAAATTAATGCCACGTCTTAATTTGCTTTGTTGACTTTAGCTTAAAATAACTCGACCACTGCCTGACGCCTACCATGTTTCTGTTACGCATGTCTCATTAAGCCCTACCTTTTCTCCACATTTCCCAAGTGATTTTTTTGCCTCTGGTACTTGAAGTACTACTGGTCAGATCATTAGATTTTGACTTTGTTCATTTTGCAGGGAGTGTTTCTCTCACCGGCGAGCTCAATAAACAGATTTAGCCAGTGAGTTGGCTTTGGAAAGGAATAGTACACCCTGAAAGAAACAGAATGCCCTTTGGGAAAGAAACTAGATATTGGCAAATTTGCCTTGCAGGTTACTAAAGCAACCTTCCTGAAGCCTACTTGGAATAATTCAGTCAAAATAACTCTGTAGCCACCATTTAGCCCCTGTTCCTGTATTGTGTACTTCAGAGTGTGGACAGTAAGACAAGGCAGGGTTGTAAATTTGCACCCACTGCCAGCTTACAAATATTCGTAGATTACTGGTTTGGGCTTTAAATGACCCCCTCTTCTTTCTCCTCTTCCCTCACTTTTTTGCCATCTCAGTTAAGGCGATATTTCTTGAATATTGCACACTTAGGTGCCAGGTACTGTCCTTAGCGCTGCTACGGATAGAGGTGAGTTGGTCTAGACACAGTCTTTTCTTCCAAGGAGCTCAGCTGGCTTAGAGCCAGTCCCATTTGACTTGAGCTTTGCTCCCCTCTCAGGGAGCGCAGAAGCCTGTTGACAAGACAGGCTGGTGTCATTGTGATTTGTTTTGAGTAACTTGTGTTGACTTTGGTGAGCAGTATGGAATTTGTGAAGGTTTTGAGCAGGGGAAGCAACTGGTTTAAAATCGTTCTTCAGGAAGATTAATCTGAGAGTGGTGCATAGGATGGATTGGAACACAGGGTGACCAGGTACAGTGGTGAGGTGGTGATCTCTTCTTTTGTAGGACATTTGATTGTTTACAAAACATCCTCACACCTATGATATCATTTAACTCATAAAACAACTCTGGAGGTAGATAGAACAGGTATTGTTATTCTTAGTTTTTATGGATGCAAACTGAAGCTCAGAGAGGATTTGTGATGTCTGGGATGTGTAGTGAGGGCTTGAAGAAAGGATTGGCACTGAGGATGGAAGGTGGGACTAGTGTGCATGGCATTTTGGAGGCCAAATCTGTAGGCCTTGAGATCTGAGTAGATATTGTTTATCAGGGAGAATAAAGAGTCAGACAATACTGTGGTTTTTCTGGTCAGACTTCTGGGAAGGGTGATGCCAGAGCCAGAAATAGGCAGATCAGATGGGGAGTGTAGCAAGTTGTTTGGTTTTGAATATTGGGTTGAAGGGCAGGTGTGTATTCTAGGTGGCAGTATCAGGTGGATGGTTTGAAATCTGGGTCTAAGATTGGAGCCAAGTGTTTTTGATAATTAGAAGGTCATTGGTGACTTTAGAAAACAATTTCAGTGGAGTGGTGAAGGAGGAAGCCGCATCAGGAAGCTAAGTTGAGGTATAACTGCTGGAGGTGGGAAGGGGTATCTGGGAGGAGCGATGGGAGGTGTTGGGATAGTGGTGATCGTGTGCTCTTCCTCAGGTGCAGAGAGAAGGAAAATAGAGTGAGCCAAGCTGCAAGAAGTTTGTTAGGTGAAGGGGGGTGATTTTGAGGAGCGTCCAACAGAAGACTTCTTTGTACAGGATTAGGTAAAATCACCTGTAGAGTAAAAAGGATGAGAAGGATTTGGTGCTAAAAGAGAGCAGAGGTTTGGGACAGCGCATGTGGGAAGTGTTGAGGGTAACCACGAAAAGGTGAACCAAAGAAGAGGCCCAATATTAGGAATTTTCATTGATTCTAATCAGCCTAGTTTGTGGTTTTCTAGTAGTTCTTGAAAACCAAAAAATAAGATTGGAAGGAGTAGGCATTGGGGGCTTTTCAGGGCCGGGAATTAGAAGTCAAGGATATGAGGAGAGTTGAGACGTTCTAGGATATCAGCCAGTTATTTCGTAGATGGAGCAGAGATGAGTAAAACCCTGTGTGTGGGCTATTATTAGTTCTGGCGATAGGTGGGAGAGACTGTCAAAGTTAACGGTTTAAGTGGCGGTTTGGAATTATTGATGGTTTTCAATTATCCATGCTAAATCTCCCTACTGAGGGAGCATGTGCACAAAATTAACAAAGAGAGCCCTGAAGACTCTCTGCAGCCTGTCCTACCCTTGGATCACTTGGCTCCTTGCTGCCTGTTTTCCTTCATCTCTGAAACGGGAATAACTACAGCCTACTTTAACCTTGGTTTGGTGCTTCATCAGTGATTTTGTGCCGTGTACGATCTTTTATTGCATTAGGCATTGTTGTAACTTAATGAAAACATTTTTGGGCAGCATTTTTCTGATGTTGTAGAGTTATGAGTATGTCTTTTATGAGCCCCATTTACTCCTTATTGTGAATTGTTCTAAATTACTCTAAACTTCCTCTCCACCCCTCTTTTTCTGCTTCGTTTTTTAAAGTCAAGTTTTTACTTTCTTTGAAGCAGGTATGAAGAAAACCCTGCAGGATGAGATTGAAGCCATTCTGCGGGAGAGGATTATGGTGCTAGATGGAGGGATGGGGACGATGATCCAGCGGCATAAGCTAAGTGAAGAAGACTTTCGAGGTCAAGAATTTAAAGATCATGCCAGGCCACTGAAAGGCAACAATGACATTTTAAGTATAACTAAACCCAATGTCATTTACCAAATCCATAAGGTAAAGTATCCCCAGGTTCTTATATTTTCATTCTGTCTTTCTGTAAACCATTTTGTACACTGAGGGCAGACCACTGTGCTGAGTGCTCTAGAGGATACTGAAGAAGGAGTGGTTTGTTCAGAAAGCAGGTGGTGGACACCAAATAAAAGTCATGCACTGTGTTGAGCACTCAGGATAAGGAGGTGAGGAAGGTAGGTTTTCTGCCTTTGAGGCATTTATACTCGAGTAAAAGACCGTAAAATCATGGACACATTAGGGTTTTCACATACACATTGTTATTTAAGTCACCACAATGGCCCTGATGAAGTAAAACTGAAAGGGAGTTGTTATTCTCATTTTGTAGGTTTGGAAAATGAGGATCACAGAGGTTAAATAACTTGCCTGATGCTATAGAGGTGTATTGACTGGAAATCCTGTGTTCTTGCATTGCATTTTTCTGTCTCCACTAGAAATGGCTAGCCAACATCAAGAGATCAGAAGCAAGTCACTGAGTAGTGCAAGACTTTAAAATTTAAAAATAAACATAGAACTGGGGCCGGCCCAGTGGCACAGCAGTTAAGTACGCGTGCTCCGCTGTGGTGGCCTGGGGTTCGCAGGTTCGGATTCCGGGCAGGCACCTACGCACTGCTTGTCAGGCCATGCTGTGGCGGCGTCCCATATAAAGTAGAGGAAGGTGGGCACGGATGTCAGCCCAGGGCCAGTCTTCCTCAGGAAAAAGAGGAGGATTGGCATCGGATGTTAGCTCAGGGCTAATCTTCCTCACAAAATAAATAAATAAAGAAAAAAATAAACAAATTGTTTTCTAGGTTATCATAGGAATGTCACAGAATTATGAATAGAAGAGATAATAAGGTGATTTAATCTGTTTTCTTGGTCTAGATTCAATTAGAAGGACAAAGCATAGTTACCAGTAAGTGAGAAAGTTTTATCTTCTGGAGAAGGGCATTGTTATAGGTGTTTCAGACTCTTCTTAAGGAAAAGAAAAATCACCTAAAGAAATTACTCAGTGATTAATTAATTGAGTGTGGAAGCGATCATTCTATTGGGTGGTCAAGACTGTTCTAGGTAAGATGCAGAATAGTTTTCATTTGAAGAAAAACTAAGAATGCCTTTCATTTGGTCATAATGGGAATTGTAGGTACTAGAAGATTTAAAATTGGTCCTTAAACAGGTTTGGTTCTGCAGGAAGAATGTTAACTAAGTTTTTCTGCTAGGCCTTGAGAACATGTAGTCAAATCCCGTTATAAAATCCCAGTGTATTGTAGATTGGGAAGGTCATCATGGGTATGAATTGCTTGGTATGGTTAATGGTTACAAATATCAGTTCTTATAATACAATTGATGAAATCATACGAAATACCATGCTATATGGCTTTGTCATTATTGTTCATGTGGATTATCACTAGAGTATAAGCTTCCTGAGGGCAGGAATTTATGCCTGTTTTTCACTATGAATACCCAATGCCTAGAACAGTATCTTGCACACTAAGAACTCAGTAACTATCACTAAAGGAGTGAATCCTTGTTCTATGCATTAGATAGGCATCCAGATAGAACAACAAGGTTCCCGTGAAGCAAAAATGGCTGTAAATACCATAAGGTATACCTGGCCATCCCATTCCTAGGGGAATATTTACTAGCTGGAGTACGTTGAATGTAGAGACCATGTCGTGTTCATGGACAAAGAAGGGAAAGAGACTGGTTATTTTCACACTTAGTTATTTCTAGTGGAGTTAGTGACTGTAGGTCAGATCCCCTGATGTTTAATTTTAATGGAACGTCCAAGTTATATTTGTAGTGAAAGTGCCTGGACAATAAGCTTTTCCGATTGTAATCCAAGTGCCTGACGTTAAGCTTGTAATTGGGGAGGCATCCATTTCAAAGACATCCATCTCGAATCAACATATCGCCAGTTCTGTGACACAGCTACCAGGTGAACAAGTGAAGAAGGAACCAGGCTGCTGCCTCCCATGAACTTCCCCTTTCAGAAAGCCCTGGGTAACCTAGATAACTGACTGACTGCTTGAGTGACCCTGCTTTTACCTTCTCGCACCCTGATTCCTGCTTTTATGTTTTAAATTTGCCAATAAAGGGTGAACCCTGGGAACCCTAGGCACGCCACCCTTGATCCCCATAAAGGCAGATCCCCATGTTCACACTCGTGCACTCGCCTTCCCCTACCCCCACCTGCCTTGCTGTGTGGCCCCAGGGGCCCCATGTCTGTATGCTCCAGGATTTGTGAGTAATAAAACTTGTTTTTTCAAAAGTTCCCTGATAGTTGTTGCTGAGGTGTGTCTTGCAATCATAAGAAACACAAGGGCCAGTCTAGCCACAGTGCTGGCTTCAGTGGGGCTCCCACAAGTAGTATAGGCCTACGTGAGTGCCTCAGGCATTTCTAGCTGAGATCCTCATTATCGATGGGCTGAGACCCACAGGAAACAATATTTAAAACATCTGTTAGCCTGTAGAAATGCTGTCATTAATGCCCTCCTTTAATTTTGTCAGCTTTCTCCATGAGAAAACTGAGGAGCAGAGAAATTAAGTAGCTTGCTCCAGATGAGGCATTTTTTAAATTGGTGAGAATACGATTAGACTCCAAGGGCGTCATATCCGGAGCCCATGAATGGGATAATGAGCCAGGAAAGAAGGTGGAGAGAGACAGTGCAGAGCTAGAAGAAACACCTTTTAAACTTTATATTATGGAGATTTTCAAATCTATACAAAATTGGGGGAAAAAATAACTGGAATTTAGAAATATTTTTCCACAACCATAAAGACAGTATGTGTTCATTGTTAAAAAAAAAAACAAACAAAAAACCAGGTCTTGCTAGATAATATAGAAAAGCTTAGAGAAAATAAAAACTGCTTATAATATCAATACCAAGACATAACTGCCATTCACACATTTTAATTTATATTTCCGTCTAGTTTTCTATACTTGGATTTTAAAAATTAAATTGGGGTTATATTCATACAGTTTTATAATTTGCACTTTTTACTTATATACAATGAGCATTAAATATTCTGAAATATAGTTTTAATGACTTCATAATAATCTATTCTATGTATATATCATCAATTACTTAACTAATCTCTTTATTCTTAGGCATTAAAGTTATTTTCAATTTTTCTTGCTTTTTTGGTAAAATCAAATTTTAATTAATCTATTCTTATAAAACAAAGCCTATGGATAAGAATAGATTCCCTTTTGACCACTACTCCAAATTTCTATTTTTTTCCCCAGAGATAACCACTTATATTAGTTGGTGTATATCTTTCCAGATCATTTTGTTATGCATTTATATATATGTATACATGTGTATACATATGTATATGTACAAATATATCTGTAGAAAACTCATATTACTGTTTGTGTGTATGTATGTCTTAATGGTGTCATGCTTTACATATCAGTCAATTTTGTTTTTCTACTCAACATACTTTTGGAGATCTTTCCATGTCTTTATATGTAGATGTACACAATATTTTTTAGCTGCCACATAGCATGTAATAAAATGGATATAGTTTATTTAGCTATTTCCCTATTGATGGATATTGAGGGTGTTTGAGACTTATTATAAATGTGTAAATCTTGGTTTTCATTTCCCAGCTTTTCTGCAAACAGTGTTCATCACTTAGGAGGGGTTGGGTTTACTCACTGTTGGAAAATCAAGGGGGTTCAGAGATTCCAGAGTGCTCATCAGATTGGGGTTGAGTTGGTCTCCAAAGAGTGAAAGGAGGAAGAAAGGTTTCAAACAGGGAGAACAGGAAGCTGGCCCCCAGCGTCCTCAAGATTCTAGTAAGGGTGTTGATCTGGTCCAGAGGGACTAGGAGATGTGGACGGGAACTATTGTGGTCAGAATTGAGATTTCAGAGAGAGTGCAGTTTTCAGTGGGGATCAGAAGCAGGGAGAAGGCAAGGGAACAGAACTAACGTTTGTTGAGTGCCATCCTGTGCCAGACACTTGGTGTGTTATCTGTATCGTCAGATAGCCACCCTGTGAAGAAGGCTTATAATACTTTCAAATGAGGGAACTGAAACTCAGAGAGTTGAAGGAACTTGACTCAATTCACACAACTTAGTGTGTGAACTTTGTCTGAATTCAATTCTATTTTCATCTCTAGCCTCTAGTGCGGTGCCTTACTTCACTTAGTAAGCGGTCAGAAGGTGTTTGGTGGTGATGATGAAATACATCTTTATTGTTGGGAGACAGGGATTCTAAAACTCAGTATTGACATACTCTCTCTTGTTTCAGGATTATTTGCTGGCTGGGGCAGATATCATTGAAACAAATACTTTTAGCAGCACTAGTATTGCCCAAGCTGACTATGGTCTTGAACATTTGGTAAGAATTCCATTTTTCTTCATCTCTAAGATGTTCTTGAGCATTTGCCACATTGTTAATTGCTAGTGAAAAAACACCCAGAAGCTGCAGAGTCAAGCTGATGCCTAGTTATCTATTGTTTGTGATCAGACAGGGAAAATGGTTTGAATCTGTACTGCTTATGAACACAGCAGCCCATTCATTTTCCAACTGGCTTCTTCTATGGGCAAGTAATAATCAAAAATGATACTTATTATGCAGTGTCTGTTGATAAAGGCATAATGATTGGCTGTGTACATAGTTTTGTGAGACCTTTTTAAGCATTGGGTGGCAGATTTGGTTTCCTTTTTTTTAAATTGTGGCAATATACATGTAACATAAAATTTACCATCCTAACCATTTTTAAGTGTATATTTCAGTGGCATTAAGTACATTCACATTGTTGTGCTACCATCATCACCATCTATCCACAGAATTCTTTTCATCTTACAAATCTGAAACTCTGTACCCATTAAACAAAACTCTCCCTTCTCCTCTACCAGCCCCTGGCAACCACCATTCTACTTTCTGTCACTATGAATTTGACTCCTTTAGGT
The DNA here is from genome assembly GCF_020826845.1 of Diceros bicornis minor. Taxonomy (NCBI): domain Eukaryota; kingdom Metazoa; phylum Chordata; class Mammalia; order Perissodactyla; family Rhinocerotidae; genus Diceros; species Diceros bicornis. The sequence continues at coordinate 19,901,066 of NC_080745.1, read as the reverse complement.
ACCTCATGTAAGTGGAATCATACAGTGTTTGTTCTTTTGTGACTGGCTTATTTCACTTAGCTTAAAGTCCTCATGGTTCACTCATGTTGTAGCATGTGTCAGAATTTCCGTACTTTTTAAGGCTGAATAATATTCTATTATATGTATATATCACAGTTTGTTTATCCATTCATCCATTAATGGACAGTTGGGTTTATTCCACCTTTTGGGTATTATAAACAATGCTGCTAAGAACATGGGTGTACAGATATCCATTCATATCCCTGCTTTCATTATCTTTGAGAGTATATACCCAGAAGTAGAATTGCTGTATCATATGGTAATTCTATGTTTAATTTTTTGAGAAATCACCATACTTTTTTCCACAGTGGCTTTTATAGTCCACAGAAATACAAAATTCCATTTTATATTTCTACTGACAGTGTACAGAGGTTCCAATTTTTCCACATCTTTTCCAACACTTCTTTTCTTCTGGTTTTTTTTGGATAGTAGTCATCCTGGTGGGCGTGGGGTGGCAGATTTGGTTTCTTTTTAATCAGCAGGATGCTTCCGTATTCAAATTTTGTAAATGTTATTGATGGAAATACATGGTAGATGCTGGGGATCCCATTTCTATGTGGGATTTTTCCAGAAACATACCTCTGTTTCCATGCAGGTAGTCCAGAGTGCTCCGACACTGATTTCTGCCATGATCTTGGGGCTTTGTGGGATTACATGCCTTTTGGCTTATGAAGGAAAATTGAATTTATGTTGCAGTTACTTTTGTGTTATTTTCGGGTAGGATTTGACAAACTTTTTCTGAAAAGGGCCAGATAGTAAATATTTTAGTCTTTCTTGGCTACATACAGTCTCAGTTGCAACTACTCAACTCTATCGTTATAGTGCAAAAGCAGCAAAAGACAATAAGTAAATGAATGGGCTTGACTGTATTCTAATAAAACTTTATTTGTAAAAACAGGCAGCAGGCTAGATTTGTCGTAGGAGCTGTAGTGTGCTAACCCCTATTTTAGGATGTTCTGATTTCTTAATGACTAGATATGAGGATCCAAGTCACATGGAATCTTAGAATTAGAAGGGATCTTGAAGATCACAAGTCCAGGACCTCCCAATCAGGTCTGTGGAAGGGCTTCAGGAGGTCCTCGAGCTTCCTTCAGTCATAGGCAGTACTTCATGTGTTTGTGTACTTGCTTTTTATTTGCTAGTGAGAGTGTTCATGGCCCTTTACCAGATTCTCAAGATGTTAATCATTAATCTACAGAAAGTTCAGAACCACTGATTTCAACTATGGTACAGTGAAGGAGATCAGGGCCTGAAGAAGTTGCTAAGGGAACTGCCCGGGCAGGCAGTAACAGAGCTGGTCCTAGAACTCAGGTCTCCTGTCTCTGAAGCCTGTACTTTTTTCGTTATTACTATACTTTTTTCTAATTCTCAGGATATTTAACTACACAGGTTATTCTCTGACATGCCAGATGTCCAGAGATTGCCCTTTTTCCCAGCTAGCTCATGGTTTAGGGGAAGAACCTAAAAGCAGTTCCCAAAGACTCTTGCCTTTCCTGCTGCCTTTAAGGCCTTCTTGGCTAAGATTTCATTCAGACCTCACATTAATTCCCTCTGTATTTCTTGCTGAGTAAAACTGGGTTTTGTAAGGTCATGAATTGCTCATTTATTGTGTGGAGGAAAAGAAGGACAAGCTAACATTGCGATTGATGTGTTAGGCCTACCAGATGAACAAGTGCTCTGCAGGAGTGGCCAGAAAAGCAGCTGAGGAGATCACTGTCCAGACAGGTAAGGAGCCTTTTCCTCCCCTTTTTACAGAGATAATTCCTTTGACATTCTCAGCTGTGATGTGCTGTCCTTATTGCTCTGTCTCCTTTCCTGACAGTTGGCTACTGGCAACACTGTAGACAGCATATTGTACTTGTTTGTAGGTGACTTCTCTGCAGTTTCATGATCAAGCATTCAATGTCTCTCTGAATTGACACCATCCCTGGGGGCCTTGGGCTCAGGGTTTATGCTCTGTTTACTCTGCTGGGGGTTATGTCCTAACGTTGTAGCTAGCACTGTGGCTTCCTTGTATATTTACAGCTAAAATAATTTTCTCTCCTTGGAAGCATACCATTAGGTTATTAAGGCAACAGCTGACTGTTTTGGTTATTTTGGTTTTCATTAAGGTATTTGATCTTATCCCTTTAAAGTTACCCTCATCCTTGTGATCAGCTTATCTGGGTAAAGAGATACTGTCTTTTGAGCATTTTCCACTTCATACCAGTAATGTCCTTGCAGGCTCTGTGTAGCGCACAGAAGAGTGTGGCATTAGGTTCAGTCTTGCTGGAACTTGAGAAGTGGCTCCTGAAATAACTAGCCTCCTGGCTGGCTGCCATCCTACTTGGGCACCAGCTGGTGGGGAGGCTTTGAGGGAGGGAAAGGAATAGAAGAAATATATGGGGCCCCTTAAGTTTGGAAATGTGAAGTTATTGCCGTCAGGAGAGATGTAAAGCAAAATTGTTAGGAAGTTAGACACAGCATACTAATGAAGACTGAAGTAATTTATAGGAACTCGGTTTCTGAGAGATAAAGTTTAAATCCATGGAAATGCATAGACTATTACCCCAACAGAGTTGCAGGTCATAGGATATATTAAACCAGCTAAAGCAGAGAAAGATAAGAACATTTTTCTTAAGCTGATATTATTGTTCAGCTTTGGGGAAGATAAAGAATATGTGGGCCTGTAAACTGTTCAAAGGCTGGGTTATCAACTAGTCAGTAGTCTTCTTCAGTTAAGTTGTGGAGCATAACCCAAGTTATTGAGTGGTTAAAATCACCAAAGGTAATGGGCACTATGACCCCTGGCTTCTGTTGTGATATGTAAATGAACACAATGTCTTTTTAGAAGCACCTAGACTCTAGCCTAGAGGAAAGGTAATTCAAGAATTATTAAGAGTTATTAACTAATATTTGGTCTGCTTCATACTTTAATTTCAGGCTTTATAATTGGTAATCCTGATCTGATATTTTCCCCCAGTAAAGGGCCTACGGTGCAATACCAGGGAGCGGTTCAAGTTGACTGCTACTAAGAGGAGCTGTTGCAGAACCTGTGTTATGTTCAGCATCTTCAGGGTTTCTTAAGAATAAAGAGAGAGAGAATTTGCCCAAACATAGCTTTGGTGATAGAAAAGGACTACTTACTGAAACGCTTTGAAGCCAGACACGTGAGAACTCAGAGAGTGTTTTGGATTGGCTTGGCAACAGTATGTGCACATCCCCTAAGTTTCGTAATTTCCCCAGTGGGATCTGGGACAGCCCCCATAACCAAACATACTTACAGTAAAATCTATGAATCCTGCCACTAAATGGGATCAAGACTATAAATAGCCTCTTGTTAGTTCAGGAGAGGTCAAGTTTTGTTGAATGAATTGAGAAAGAAATTTGGTCTTTGTTGCTTTTTGGATTTTAGAGTTGTGGACAAATGATTGTAGATCTGTGTTCTGGGGAAAATCTTATAGCCCATTGATTTTCAACAAAAAGGTCAAGCTATTTAGAGGTTTCATGCTTGTTTTTCTTTTCCCAAAGGAATTAAGAGGTTTGTGGCGGGAGCTCTGGGTCCAACTAATAAGACACTCTCTGTGTCCCCGTCTGTGGAAAAACCAGATTATAGGAACATCAGTGAGTATTTTTTTTTTTTAATTTTATTTATTTTTTTCCCCCAAAGCCCCAGTAGATAGTTGTATGTCATAGATGCACATCCTTCTAGTTGCTGTACGTGGGACGCGGCCTCGGCATGGCCGGAGAAGCGGTGCGTTGGTGCGCGCCCGGGGATCTGAACCCGGGCCGCCAGCAGCGGAGCGCGCGCACTTAACCGCTAAGCCACGGGGCCGGCCCTCAGTGAGTATTTATCATGTGTAATCATTGAGCTTGGGCAAGTACTTCTGTGTTTCTGTAATCTGTAAGTCTGCAAAATGGGACCAATAACTGCATCTACCTCAGGGTTACTCTGACTTGATCCACATGAAGGGCTTACGATAAACACCTAAATAAAAAGTTAGCTGTTATTATTATTTTTGAGCTTGCTTTAAAATGTACATGGTGTTGTGTTAGTGCTTCTTTATCAGCTATAGAAATAAAATCAATCAAAATTAAGCTTTAAACTGAGAAGTTGAGAAAATATGGATACCAGGCCTTGCTCTATTATGGAATAACCCACTAGACCACCATTTTACTTATCAGAAAGCAGTCCAAACTATGTAAACATACTAGCATTATAAACACTATAAACCAGCATATATAAACATACTTGCATTGAGATTTTATGAAAAATCTAGAAATCTAGGTCAATTTCTCAAGCATCAAGACTACAAAAAGCAAAAAGAATTAAATTATCAGAGCTGAATAGTAATGATACTATGTATGGAAGTGAATTTTGTGTAGATGACAAGTTCTGGCAAGTACCGTTTGTAGGTTTTGGTCCGAACTTTCCATGTAGTGACCAGGCTCTTTCACCAAGGGTTGCTTCTACTGCGCTTATGTGTGGTTGGTGCTCTCTTTGGTCTGGGCCTGACAATGAGGAGCTGAGGAAGACCAGCTCTGAGCTAACACCTATTGCCAATCCTCCTCCTTCCCCCCCCCCCCAAAAGCCCCAGTAGATAGTTGTATGTCATAGTTGTACATCCTTCTAGTTGCTGTATGTGGGATGCGGCCTTAGCATGGTCAGAGAAGCAGGTGCGTCGGTGTGCGCCCGGGATGCGAACTCGGGCCGCCAGCAGCGGAGCGCATGCACTTAACTGCTAAGCCACGGGGCCAGCCCTTAACTTTTCCTTTCTCTTGTGCTGTATAAGATGAAGTATACTTACACAGCAAGCATAAACATGCTGTTTAGGCTTCTTTATTGAACATCTGAGCATTTTTTCTTTTTTGGTAGGGAGGTAAAGTGGGGAGAAGAATGACTCTCAGATGGAAATAGACAACTCAAGACATTTCTAACAAAAATTTTGCCCAGGAGTGATCGAACACTTGTTTGAGACTGAATTTGCCCGTCAGGCAGGTTCCCTCACTGACAGTATTGGTGTCAGAGGGCAAGAGCAAAATCCACAGGACTGTAGCCTTTTACCACAGAGAGTGTGAGAGAATGTGACTCAACCTGTTGTGTATCCAAATCAGTGTGACATGTTTCTCTAGTTATTCCTCACACTCATCCCTTGATTGATTAAAACCATCCCTGGAGGGGGCTGGGCCCGGTGGTGTTCAAGCGCTCCGCTTCAGTGGCCCATGGTTCGCAGGTTCTAATCCTGGGCACCAACCGACACACTGCTTGTCAAGCCATGCTGTGGTGGCGTCCCATATAAAGTAGAGGAAGATGGGCACAGATGTTAGCCCAGGGCCAATCTTCCTCAGCAAAAAGAGGAGGATTGGCAACAGATGTTAGCTCAGGGCTAATCTTCCTCACAAAAAAAAAACAAAACAACAAAAAAAAAACCCCCAAAACTACTGTCCTTGGAAAGAAGGATCTATTTTAAAGATGTTGAAGGTAAGATACAGCGCCCAAGACATCATACCCCTTCCTACTCGCTCACTCATTCTTGGCTCATCCATGGGAAGTGGAGGCTGTGTGGTAATTGTTTAGGAGCAGCTGTGTTCAATTTACTGGGTTAGCTTCTGTCACTGCCGTATTTCTTTATGCGATTTCTTATGAAAGGTGGTGTTGACCTTACATTATGCATTATAAACCAGCAGTAGTCAGTTCCCAGGTGCCAGGCCTGAGCTCAGCCTGTCCTGGCCGATCAGAGGATATTGATGACTGATGTCTTGGGTGTGATTTATTTTTTGCAGCGTTTGATGAGCTTGTTGAAGCGTACAAAGAGCAGGCCGAAGGGCTTCTCGATGGTGGGGTTGATATCTTACTCGTTGAAACTATTTTTGATACTGCCAATGCCAAGGTGAGTTAAGGGAGAAAAAACAAACAGGGCTGGGCGGGGGCTGTGGTGAATGCCCTAATGTAGTGAGAAGGCAATAATAGCCATTATGAAAGTTAAATAAAATTCCTCAATTTTATTCTTGAATATTTTTAACTGAGGTCTGTAGAATGAGGGAAAACTTTAAAAGGTTATTTTTTAACTTCTTAAAAACGAAGTTTTTTTAATTATACAAGTATATATTTTCATATTTAGGTACTATATGTGCATATATGCGTAGGTAATAAATACATATGTGGTTCTAAAGTTAAAAGATACATAAATGTATGGAGTGAAAAGTAAATGTCCTTCCATCTCCAGTCTCTGGGTATCCAGCTCTCTTCCAGCTACTGTTACCGGTGTGGGGTTCCTGACAGAGATTCTGTGCAGATATAAGCACGCGTAAGCATACGTGTAAGATACTACATACGTGTACCAAGTGAGAAGTAAATATCCTTATACATATGTTTTTGCACAGTATTTCCAGAGGATACATTTCTACAAGTGAAATTGCTAGGTCAAAGGTATGTGCATTGTCGATTTTGATCTTTAGTGTCGACTTAACCTCCTTTGAGATAGTATTCAGTTGTACTCCAGTCAGCAAGCAGTGCACAGTAGTGCTGATTTCACCACACCCTAACAACATGTATTGTTAAACTTTTTGATCTTTTCCAAGCTGATAGTTTAAAAATGTTACCTCATTGTAGTGTTTTTGTGTGTGTGTGTGTGTGTGTGTGTGTGTGTGTGTGTGTGTAGGAGATCAGCCCTGTGCTAACATCTGCCAATCCTCCTCTTTTTTTTTGGCTGAGGAAGACTGGCCCTGTGCTAACATCCGTGTCCATCTTCTTCCACTTTATATGGGACGCTGCCACAGCACGGCTTGCCAAGTGGTGTGCACTCCAGATCCGAACCAGTGAACCCTGGGCCGCCACAGTGGAGCGTGCGCACTTAACCACTTGCGCCACTGGGCCAGCCCCACCTCATTGTAGTTTTAATTAGTATTTTTCTGACTATAAATGAAATTGAGTGTCTTTTTTAGTTTTACAAACATTTATATTTTCTCTTTTGTGATTTGTGTCTTGTGCCTTTTTCCTACTGGATTTTTGGCTTTTTTTATTGAGTCTTTTACTAAGGAAACCAGACCGTTGTCAGGGATGTGTAGCAAATATTGTCCTCCAGTTTGTTGTTTGACTTTTTTTTTTTTTTTTTTTTTTTTTGTGAGGAGATCAGCCCTGAGCTAACATCCGCCAATCCTCCTCTTTTTTTGCTGAGGAAGACGGCCCTGAGCTAACATCGGTGCCTATCTTCCTCCACTTTATATGGGATGCCGCCACAGCATGGCTTACCAAGCAGTGCGTCGGTGCGCGCCCGGGATCCGAACCAGCGAACCCCGGGCCGCCGCAGCGGAGCGCGCGCACTTAACCGCTTGCGCCACCGGGCCGGCCCCTGTTGTTTGACTTTTGACTTTATATGTAGTGGTGTTGGTGCTATTGTTGCGATGTTTTTTGTTTATTTATTTATTTATTTATTTGGTGAGGAAGATCAGCTCTGAGCTAACATCCATGCTAATCCTCCTCTTTTTGCTGAGGAAGACCAGCTCTGAGCTAACATCTATTGCCAATCCTCCTCCTTTTTTTTTTTTTTCCCCCAAAGCCCCAGTAGATAGTTGTATGTCATAGTTGCACATCCTTCTAGTTGCTGTGTGTGGGATGCGGCCTCAGTATGGCTGGACAAGCGGTGCGTCGATGCGCGCCCGGGATCCGAACCCGGGCTGCCAGCAGCAGAGCGCGCGCACTTAACCGCTAAGCCATGGGGCCGGCCCTGTTTTAGTTTTCTAATGGTGCAGGAGAATTTTTATTTTGTATGGTTGAATTTACAGTTTCTGTTTTTTGGGGAGGAAGGGAATTATATTTACAAGGGCACTCCCCTTTCCAAGATAATGAGAAAAGATAGTCTCTTTTTTCCCCTAGTACTTTACAGTTTCGTCAGACCTTTAATTTTTTAAATGTTGTGGAAATAACACCACAAAATCAGAATTTTTGGAACATTTTTAAAAATTTACTAAAATACTTGCAAACACAAAGAATGAGGGCACTGACTACCAGCCAGAAGCTGGATGACTAGCTGTCTCATTCTTAATACATCACTCTTGTGGTTCTCTTATATACTTGTTCAGAAATTTTGTGAATCTTCAGTAAACAAATTATAATTTGAAAAACAACTCAGGTATACATTTTGAAAATAAGAGCAATAACAAACATAATAAGGAATATATCTGAAATGAGATCCAGATATACATTTGAAAAGAGTCACAGTATTGTTTAGATTAGAAATAAGGGAGATATAACAGCAGGGAATAAAGCAGTAAGGACAAATTTTCTTAGTTCAGTTTTTAAGTTTTAGTATGTGTAACATAACATTCTTTTGATTATAGACGGACTGGTTTCCCTCATGATGCATCTGGAATTATTTTGGAGTGAGGAATAGGGTAGGGATCTGGGTAGAGACCTAACTATTTTTCTCTAAGGTTGCGTAGTTTTCTTAATGCCATCTATTAAACATCCTATTATTTCCCAATGATAGGAATCATGTGGAATGTCATATCACCCTAAATTCAGGAGTGCATCTGGGTCTGATCTATTCCAGTAATCTGTCTGCTGTTGTCACACTACTGTCCTGTTATTTACCATAGCATTGTAATTAAAATATGTCTGAGTAACTGGTAGGCTTTTTGTTACCCGCTCCCCTCCCCCCCCGAACTTTCCTGGCTATTCTTAAATGTTTATTTTCCATAAGATCTTTAGGATCAATTTGTCTAGTTCTAAAAGAATAAATTCTGATATTATTGATTTAATAACTTTCCATGGGAAAAAAAACCCACCATCACAATGAAGATACACATTAATTAAAGGTTGCATTCTAATTCCTGAAAATTAATTATGTATGAAAATACGCCCACCTTAGAATCAAGAAATATAATGATAAAAAGAAAGAGAAGATATGTTGCTTGGAACTTAATAAAACATGGACAATACAGAGTAACATGGGAATTATACCCCTACAACCCATTCTAAGCTCACACTCTTTTTTGCAATGACACACACTGTTGGTTCATATACTTACCACGTATATATGAGGATGTGGGAGGCAGAGGCATTCTTATTTATCTGTTTATAATTTTTATTGAGGGAAGGAAGAAAGAGTAGCTCTTCAGCTCCTCCTTGGAGGAAATGTTAGTTTATAGGTGAACTTTCTGTCAGCACTCTTCTTTTGTAGTATGTGCAGTGTTGTACTTGAGAAAGGGGCACTGGGTTGTGCACTATAGGAAGGATGTGTTTCTTCTCGCCAGAGAACAACATGTGTGTCTTACCTGAAGAGTTCTTGGAAAGGGGAACACTCTGATCAGCCAGTTAGACTGACCTTGGACACAGTCTCAGAAGTAAAGATCTTCTTCTTTTTTTCCGTACAGGCAGCCTTGTTTGCACTCCAAAAACTTTTTGAAGAGAGGTATGCTCCTCGGCCTATCTTTGTAAGTTCTACAGTGTTTGCATGATGAATTTTGTTTTTTTATTAATATTGTCATTTTGAGGGTAGGGTTTCTGTTTTCCTTGCTTAGTAGAACTATTGATGGTATCTTTTAGGAACCACCCATTTTAGCGTCCTCTGTTCACCTCCCTCCTACCACTACCTCTAGACAAGTAGCAGTCTTGTCTCTGGAAATGCAAAGAAAATGAATCTAGAGGTGGTTGGGGGAAGGCAAACTATTCCAAAGAAGCCTGGCTGAAATTGGTCTCCTGAAGCCAAAGGCTTAGAGACTCACTCTCCTTAGGCCCAAGGAGGGATGGACTTGACTGCTAATGGTACTGTGAAGTACCCAACACTGAAAACACCAGACTGCCAGTTTATTAACTCAGTAGGCAGACCCACAGATCACTTGGTGAGAACAGAATAGAGTCAAACAAGTTAGAAGACTCAGATGTACTGGTGGCCTGGGTTCGGATCCCGGGCGCGCACCGACGCACCGCTTCTCCGGCCATGCTGAGGCCGCGACCCACATACAGCAACTAGAAGGATGTGCAGCTATGACATACAACTATCTACTGGGGCTTTGGGGGAAAAAAGGAGGAGGATTGGCAATAGATGTTAGCTCAGAGCCGGTCTTCCTCAGCAAAAAGAGGAGGATTAGCATGGATGTTAGCTCAGAGCTGATCTTCCTCACAAAAAACAAATAAAACAAAGAAGACTCAGATGTTCAACAGCAGGAGGCCAGGATACCTGAGGTATCTGTGGGAAAGCCATAGTAGGGCTGGCTGTGTGAATTCTAAAGCTTTTCAGTCATTGCTTTTGCCTCAGTGACTTTCCCTTTTCTTTGTTTCTGTGACTTACTGACTCCTCCCCCCAGTCACTTTGAATTTGTCTATTTTGGCCCTTATAAAAAGTACTCCCTTTGAGTTCCACAGTTCTCTTCCTTGTAAAAGAACAAAGAAAGTCAGCTTGCTCATTGTATTTTGTCTTTGTGACTGTGTTCTTAATGTGAGTCTATATTGTTGACTGAGTTTACTTTGTTAATTCAGATTTCAGGGACTATTGTTGATAAAAGTGGGCGGACTCTTTCTGGACAAACAGGAGAGGCATTTGTCATCAGCGTGTCTCATGCAGACCCACTCTGGTGAGTGATCATTGTTTCCTTGACTCCATGCCTTTTTAGAGGATCTTTTCTGATGGCTACAAAAATGTGACCCAGAAGGGTTTGCTTCTACATATTTCCACTGTACCACTTGCGTGGGACGTTGGCTTTTCTTGAAGTACGTTCAGACTTTTCCTTAAGGGCATCAGAAAATCACTGCCTAAATGTATCAATTTGAAGGACTGCCAAATGGTTGCCTTTTTGTCTGTAAGTGCCACCCTTATGGTTTAAGACTGTGCTTGGTTCAGTAATAATGCTTTAAAACTATTTTCAGCACTTACACTTTTAGGACAATGCTTTCCAAAGTTTTTTCACTCCCCCCTTACGGAGCAACCAGAAGCAATCTAGTTTGGAATAAGATGGGAACTCTAAAGCTCAGATTTTTAGCTTCAAAATTAACATAGCTTTTACATTCTATTTTAAAATATCTCCCTATTTTTCTTATCAAAATGTTTTAAATTATCTACCATGAGTGAAATAGAAGCTCCAAGAGTATATGCTGGTTTTCTCCTGTGCCTTCTCCATAAGCATACTGTTCATTCTGCCGGGTAGCTGTGCCACCCCACCCCCCATCTCTCTCTCCGTGTCTCTGTCTCTGTCTCTGTCTCTGTCTCTCTCTCTCTCTCTCTCTCTCCTTAGCCTTTAAGACTCATCTCTAGAGTCCTCTCCGGGGAACCTTCCCTCTCTCACCAGCCAGGTTGATATTCTTCTCAGAGCACTCTGTTTACATTTTGCCATAAAAATAATAGTAATAGACATTTATTGAGAGTTTACTCTGTGCCAGGATCCGTTCTAAGAGCTTTATGTGAGTTATATCTTTTAATTCTGGTAACAACACCTTGAGGTAGGTACTGCTGTTTACGTTTTAATGAGAAGAGAACTGAGACTTAGAGGTTGTGACTTGCCCAATATCAAGTAAATAGTGGGTCTAGGGATAGGAGCGTGCTCTTAATCACTGTATTTTACCACATTTTATCAACTATGTGATTTTTTTTTCAAAATTTTAATGTTTCTAGTTTCAGGGTGTATCTTACAGTGGATTTAATGTGGTAGTTTGATTTCTTAAAAGCTGCTGTTAATTTAGAGTGGATTGTTATACCGTTGATTGGGCCTGGTAATTAAGAAAATAACTATTGAACTGAGTTGTGATTGGCTCCTTAACAGGTTATGAGCTTTTCAAGAGCAATCTCTTGATCATCTTTATTTCTCTAGTGCTTAATAGAGTCCTTGGCACATAGTAGGGAGGCAGTAAACATTTAACAGAAAAACTAAAGGTAGGAAAGTGTGGGGGTCTCTGAAGACAAACTTTATCTAGTTGTTTTTAAATTTTTTGTCTTTCCTCAAATATTTTGAGCATTCCTTCTTTCATTTTCTTTCTCTCTTCCCCACCTCCTTTTACTAAGTCTTCATTTGTTATCTGGTTGGAACCTCTAGATATTAGTTAAAACTCTACATTGCCCCAATGTCATCTCTAGTTTGCTGACAGTTTTCAAGGGTGCCCTTAGAAGATATCCTCCCTGCCCCTGCCTCACTTGCAGGAATCCAAGGATGAGATTTTATTGAGGTTCAAAAATTTATTTTTCTGTGCCTTAAGCAAACGTGCGGTTAAATCTGACTTTTGATCCACTCGGTGGTTAATTTTTTGTGTTATTATCCTATGATCTTTTCTAGGTCTTCAGCATTCATCTGTAACCCATTCACAGAGAGAATATATTTGGTCTCCATTTTGTTATGAATCTTATGGACTGAAGGGGCAGATAGAAGGCAGCCCAGAAATTGAAGAATTTGATCAGATCTTATTTATATTACTCCAGGTCTAGAAGTCTGAGTGGTGCCTACCTAGTTTTCTTCCTAGTATAGTACTAAGGATTGATCTCAGTATAGAGGAGTCTGGTTAAAAAAAAATGTTAATTAAAAAAATATACGTATAAACAAACAGTATGTAAAAAAGTGAATGTATAAGAAACTATTGCTTACTGATTTGTGATTGTCACAAACTGTATATGTGTTAACAAAGAACAATGGGACAGAACCTTTATATTATTATTATTATTGTTGTTTTTTTAATTCATTAAGCATTTATTGAAATCCTGCTCTGTGCCCTAGAATACAGGCATATATGAAACAGTCCATACTAGGAGAAATACATAAGTAAACGAAAATATAAACTATAAAGTGTTATACAGAAGTATGAACAAAAATCTGACAGTACACAGGATGGAGTAATGGTGTCCCTGTGAGATTCAAGGACAGCTTTGTAGAGAAGGTGACATTTGAGCTAGTTTTTAAAACGTGAGTCAGAGTTTGCTAAGCAAAGGCAGGATGGATGTATCAGAATGAGCAAATAGCAATATAAGAACTGTATAGTTCATGAGACATTTTTATATATCATATTTCATTTAAACTTTGCCATAACCATGAGAGCTGATTGAGCATTATTTTCTTCATTCAGCAAGTGAGGAACTGAAGTCACCTATCTATTAAAGAGATGAGTTAGGATTGGAACTAAGTTTAGAAAAGGTCTAGGATCCTTTCTAATGATAATGTTTTATTTTGTAATGATAATTTACAAAAATTTTAGTTTTTACCGGTATTGAGTCTCGATGACAGTAGCGTAACAGAAAAGAAAAAGTTAGCTTAAGAGAGTGCGTTGCAAGTGCAGCTGGTAAAATGGTGCAACTGAATGGGTCTATTCAAGGGTTGTAAGTTAGCCATGCATAGGACCTAGCAATCTTACCTGAGATGTGGCTCTGTCACGCACCAGAGATCACAGAATTATGTTTGTTTGTTTTAGATCAGCTTCAGGTTTACAGAAAAATTGAGCAGAAAGTACAGAGAATTCCCAAATATTCCCAACCCCCCAGTTTCCTCTATTACTAACATCTTACCTTGGTGTGATACATTTGTTATGATATGAACCAACATCAATATATTATTAACTAAAGTTCATAGTTTACATTAGGGTTTACTCTTTGTGTTGAATGAACATTCTATGTTGTTGTTTTTTTTTATTAGACTTTTTTTTTTTAGAGCAGTTTCAGGTTCACAGGAAAATTGAGTGCCAAGTACAGAGAGTTCCCATATACCCCTGCCCACCCCTCACCAGCTTCCCCCGTTATCAACATCCCCTACCAGAGCAGTGCATTTATTACAGTTAATGAATCTACAGTGACACATCATGATCATCCGAAGTCCACCAAAGGGTTTACTCTTGGTGTTGTACATTCTCTGGGTTTTGACAAATGCATAATGTCATGTATCCACCATTACCGTATTATACACAATAGTCTCACTGCTCTATAAATCCCTGTGTTCCACCTATTCGTTCTTCTCTCTGCCTGCTGGCAACTGATCTTTTCACTCTTATAGTTTTTACCTTTTCTAGAATGTCATATAGTTGGAATCATACAGTGTGCAGCCTTTTCAGATTTGTTTCTTTCACTTGCCTTTAAGGCTTGTCCATGTCTTTTCATGGCTTGATAGCTCATTTCTTTTTATCACTGAATAATATTCCATTGTCTGAATGGACCACAGTTTGTTTATCCATTCCACTGTTGAAGGACATCTTGGTTGCTTCCAAGTTTTGGCAATTATGAATAAAGTTGTAATGAACATTCATGTGTGGGTTTTTGTGTGGACATAAGTTTTCAACTCATCGGGATAAATACTTAGAAGTGTGATTGCTGGATCATATGGTAAAACTATGTTTAGCTTTCTAAAAAACTCCCAAACTGTCTTCCAAAGTGGCTGTACCATTTGATTTCCTAATAGGAATAAATGAGAGTTCTTGTTGCTTCATGTCCTCACCAGCATTTGGTACTGTCAGTGTTTTGGATTTAGCTATTCTAATGGGTGTATGATGGTATCTCATTGTTTTAATTTGCAATTCCCTAATGACGTATGATGTGGAGCATCTTTTCATATACTTATTCACCATCTGTATATCTTCTTTGGTGAATGTCTCTTCAGATCTTTTGCTTGTTTTTTTGGTTGGGTTATTTCTTATTTTTGAGTTTTAAGATTTAAAAAAAAATATTTTTAGATACCAGTCCTTTATCAGATATGTGTTTTGCAAATATTTTCGCCCAGTCTGTGGATTGTCTTCTCATGCTCTTAACAGTGTCTTTTGTTGAGCAGTAGTTTTTACTTTTAGTGAAGTCCAGCTTATCAATTTTTTCTTTCATGGATCCTACTTTTGGTGTTGTATCTAAAAACTCATTGCCAAACCCATGCCACCTAGATTTTCTCCTGTGTTATCTTTATATATATAGTTATATCTTTAATAGTTTTCCAATTTAAATTGAGATATATGATCCATTTTGAGTTAATTTTTATAAAAGGTATAAGGTTTGTGTCTAGATTACTTTTTTCTAGTATGAACATCCGATTGTTCCAGCACCATTTGTTGAAAAGACAATCTTTTCTCCATTGGTTTGCCTCTACTCCTTTGTCAAAGATCAGTTGACTATATTTTTGTGGTTCTATTTCTAGACCCTCTATTCTGTTCCATTGATCTTTTTGTCTCTTTCACCAATACCGTTGATTACTTTAGCTTTTTAGTGAGTCTTGAAGTTGGGTAGTGTCAGTCCTCTGACTTTGTTTTTCTCCTTCAGTGTTGTATTAGCTTTTCTGGGTTGTTTGCCTCTCCATATAAACTTCAGGATCAGTTTGTCGATAGCCACAAAATAACTTGCTGGAATTTTGATTGGGATTGTGTGAATGTATATAAAATTGGGAAGAATTGACAACAATATTGACTCTTCCTATTCATGAGTATGGAATATCTCTCCATTTATTTAGATCTGCTTTGATTTCTTTCATCATAGTTTTGTAGTTTTCCTTATATAGCTCTTGTACATATTTTGTTAGAGTTATACCCAAATATTTCATTTGTTTTGGTGCTAATGTAAATCATGTTGTGTTTTTAATTTCAAATTTCAGTTGCTCATTGCTGGCATGTAGGTAGACAGTTGACTTTTGTACATTAACCTTGTATTTTGCAAGCTTGGTATAACTGCTTATTTGATTCCAGGAGTTTTTTAGTTGATTCTTTGGGATTTTCTGCATATACCATCTTATCATCTGTGAACAAGGACAATATTTCTTTCTTTCCAATCTGTATACCTTTTATTTTCCTTCTTCTCTTATTGCATTAGCTAGGACTTCCAGTATGATGTTGAGTAGGAGATGAAAGAGGAGTTCCTTGCCTTGTTCCTGATCTTAGGGGGAAAGCATCTAGTTTTACATAATTAAGTATGATGTTAACTATAGGTTTTTTGTAGATGTTCTTTATCAAGTTGAAGAAGTTCCCCTCTATTCCTAGTTTGCTGAGAGTTTTTATCGTGAATGGGTGTTGGGTGTATGTTTGTTAAATAAGCTTTTTATTTTGGAATTATTTCAGATTTACAGAAGAGTTGCAAAGATCCTACAGAGAATTCCTATATACTCTTCATCTAGTTTTCCCTAGTGTTAACATCTTATGTAACTATGATACTTTTGTCAAAACTAAGAGTATATTTGCTATTAACTAAACTCCAGACTATATTCAGATTTCAAATTTTTCCACTAACGTCCTTTTTATGTTTTAGGGTCTAATCTAGTATACCGCATTGCACTTAGGAATCATAGTAAAAGAAAAAAGTAAAATACAAAAAAAGAAAAGATCACATAGTCCAGTAGCTTCTTAGTTAATACCTGAATTCCTGAAGGCCTCGGGGCCCCCCACTGAGAGCAGTGTTGGAGGGGTGTCAGGCGTTCCACTCGTGCTTCAGTTAGCGCAGCTCTGCTTTGATCTGTTTTATTTGAGTCCACAGTAAGTTTCATTTGCAAATCAGAGAGCCCCTTGGTTATACAGCTTAATTTATAAAGAAGCCAGCTTAATTTATAAGAGGGCAAATTCTAGGTCTAAGGTCATCTTGCAAGTTAGTTATGGAGCAAGGACTAAGTCTTGATCTTCTAGACTCCCAACATGGTTATGTAACATTAATGTTCCTTCTACTTCCAAGATTTTCCTTTTTCTTTCTCTTAAGTATTGTTTTCAAATCAGATGTTTGTTAGCAGTGATAGTTTGAAGGCATTTCTGTTTTACAGTATACTATTATCTAAACTGTGAACTTGTTTAAGGAGTTGCATTCATGGGCAGGGTCCTTTATTTATAAGATCATCTGAGGTTGGAGATGTGGGTAGAAAGATTTAGTGCTACAGGAGACTTTAGTGAGATGACTTTGACTGTAGCTGAATAAAGATGCTTTGAATCAGGAGATTTATTATCTGCTTGGTTTTAGATGTATTTCTTTATCATAACTTTTTATATTCATAAATATTTTGAATAAAAGGTGGTGCTTCTAATATCTTCTTTTTGTTTTTCTAGCATTGGCTTAAATTGTGCTCTGGGTGCAGCTGAAATGAGACCTTTTATTGAAACAATTGGAAAATGTACAACAGCTTATGTCCTATGTTATCCCAATGCAGGTATGGCTTTCAAGGGAGTTGCACCTGGGGAAATCCAGTACGCAGGACATGGGTAGATAAGGCAACAGGTCTTGATTAAAAGAGTCTGTTTTTCAGGTGTTGGTAATAGGTGACATTCAATAGGAATTTTCTAAGTGAAGCGTATTTGAGTCTAGACAATCATTTCCCTGTAGACTTGAAGGAACAGTTTGGCTCAGCCTGAAAGCTTCAAAATTGGACAAAACTTTAGGGAATGAAGCCTAGTCACGTAACTGACCAGAGCCTAGTGATGACAGTGCTCACCATGTGGACATGGCCAAAGAGATGAGTGCAAAGAGGAGAGGGAACCCTCTTCTCCATTCCACTGTATTAACAAAAGAGCTGATGAACCTTGTGTGTTGTTACCTTTTTCCTTTCTAAAAGTTAGGACTTCTGGTTTACTGTGTGTAAAAATTCCTAAGATATTTGTAGACAGTTCTCAGATATTCAGTTAAATATTGGTAATCCAGTTTGGGTTAACCAGATTTCCTGCTGAATGTTTTTGAGCATGGCTTAGCTACTTAGGACTAAATATTTTCCAGCCTTCTTTCTCCAAATATATACATTTTATCACACAATAAATTTTATTTCCCACGAGGAGTAAGAGAACTGGAAGGGGATAATAAATAAAATAGGAAATTGGATAATTGGATGCTAAAGTCTTACTTAGGAAAATTTATTTGAAAGGAGACTGGTTGTGTTTTGCTTGTTTGTTTTTAATTGCATGTCAGGTACTCGTTAGTTCACAGGATATGTAATACTTCTCCACCCCTCAGCCCCCACCCCCAAGCAGCTAGGTAACAAGAATGAATTTCCCTTATGGGAAGAGGATGGGGGTGGGGGAATTCTGTCCCATATAGTAGTGACTCTTTTCTTTCAAATGGGAAAGAAATAATACATGTTTGTTTTCCCCTGTGATTCTTTTTTGGTGTGGCATCTCTGTATTTACTATGTTTAATATTAAGAATTATTGTTTGTTTTTGCAAGTGATCATCATTTAATTATAAATATAAAATTTTATAGCTTTGAAACCTAAAGCTTTTACAAATACTGTGTCTCTTTGTTAAGGTAGTTTCCAGTAATGGTTGAAATATTACTTTCTTAGGTCTTCCCAATACCTTTGGTGACTATGATGAAACTCCGCACATGATGGCCATGCATCTAAAGGTCAAGAATCCTCTTTCACTTGGTTTTTAAGAAATAGAGAATTGGAATTTTAGATTTAGAATATTCAGAAGCAGAATTTTCCACTAAAGAAATCACAGTGTGTGTATAACAAATTAAAGCTTAGCTCCTCTGAATTAAGATGGTGGAAGCAGATGGAGGGGCTACCTGTCAGCATCCTTCTTCCCAGTTGGCGCTGGTGGCTGTTGAAAAATTCCCTGTGAGGTCCAACCAGAACTAATTGAACTTGGCTGTCCTCTGCAGCCTTCCCAAGTGGTGGTCCCCCCCCCCCCCCCGCAAAACTGCTGGGCAGACTTGATGTCCTCCTTGCTCCCCGTTGTCACCCATACACCGCCTCTCCCATACACCTCCCATCTTTGAATCCCAGGTCATGAGACAACACTACTCACTACCCTTCCTTATTACTAACCTCTGGGTCTCTTTTCCTCATTCCTTAATTTTTAGCTTCTGGCTCACTGACATTTTCTCCTAGACAATTTCTGACTTAATTCTTATGATTTCAGTACCTTATCTAGTAGATGATCTTTCTAATACTCTGACTCCTCGGTTCCTTGACTTCTTCTCTCCGTTATTGTCTTTCACTAACTAGTCTAGGGTTAAACTCTAGACCCACACTGTCCAATATGTAGCCACTACCACACGTGGTTGTTGGAGCACTTGAAATGTGGCTATTGTGACTAAAGAACTGAACTTTTAATTCTTTAAAAATTTTAATTAATTTAAATTTAAAAACTGATACTCACTTCATGCGTTATTTGAAAATGCACTATCCAGCTCACATTCATTCAGCTCAGCATATGGGTAAAAAAGTCTTTATTACGATCAGATAGGCAAATAAGTATCTCATTGCATTTTAAATGGTGTAAAGGATTTCATGGTATTTGAACCATTCTCTGCTTTCAACCTTATATCTAGGGCATGTGAAAGCTTTATATCTAGAGTTAAGTATGTTTAGCTCTCTTTTTTGTTTTAATATTAGTTATTCAGTAAATGTAGATCTTTTTCTGCTGAATTGGTAGTAGTGAGTTTAGAATTCAGATGAACTCTCTGAAACTTTTCTGTTTCCTAAATGCAGGACTTTGCTATGGATGGCTTGGTCAATATAGTTGGTGGATGCTGTGGTACAACACCAGATCATATCAGGTAGTAATCACTTCTAAATATTTTACCTTTTGTTATGGGATGAATTGTGTTCCTGCTCCCCCAATTCGTATGTTGAGGACCTACCACCCTTTTCCTCTGAATGTGACTACATTTGGAGATAGGGCCTTTGAAGAGGTAATTAAGGTAAGATGAGATCATATGAGTGAATCCTAATCCAATATGACTGGTGTTCTCATAAGAGAGGAGGTTAGGACACAGTCACGCACAGAGGAAGGGACCATGTGAGGACACGGAGAAGATGGCCATCCACAAGCCAGAGAGAGGGACCTTAGAGGAGACCAGCCCTGCCAACACCTTGATCTCAGACTTCTAGCCTCCAGAACTTTGAGAAATAAATTTCCACTCAGTCTGTGATATTTCATTATGGCAGCCCTAGCAAACTAAGATGCCTTAAATTATGAAAAATTCTAAAAATAAAAGTAGGAAAATGATAAAATGAACCCTCATGTGCCTATCATATAGTTTCCATAATTTTCAACATTTTACTATTCTTATTTTATCTATTCTCCAACTTTTTTTCACTTAGAATATTATAAAGCAAATCTCAGATATCATAATATTCTACCCTTAAATACGTCACTAATACTCAAATGCTCAAGGAGGGACAGCTCATATTTCTTGTGGGCAAATACACGCGTCCATTAGATTCTCTCACGGAAGGAAAAGCCAATAAGACAACAGCACCTTTAGGTCAAGAGAAGTGTCTTCACCTTGCCTGGCGCACAGTCGTTGCTTAGTCCATGTTGTTGAATGAATATATGAAGGAAAAGAGTGTGACACAAGAGCATAGTGAGTATGTGTTGAAGTCCTAGCAGTTTTGTGGCTTATAAGAGGATTGGAATTCAGTGGAATAGAACATAGTTTAGGACTATTTGTATTTTTTTTTTCTCCCCTAGAGTGACTGATGATCGTGTTTTGAGCCAGTCGTCTCAATGTTCTGTGTCTATTTTCATGTGTGTAATAGGTTCACTGTACTGAATTACCTAATATTTCTCTGCTTTTGTTGACTTTTGTGATAGTCTCTATTAAGAGTCTGTATGATTTTTTAGACATCTTTTAAGTAATATCTGAAAGCTCTAAATAGTTGAATGCAGCTTATCTTTGGCTCTCTGCTTATTTTTAAGATTATTTCCTTTTTAAAAAGAAGAGTTGTTTTAAAAATACCTGTGTATGTATGTGTGTATGTCTGTCTATCTGTCTATATTTGGTGCTTCTACTTTGATGTCTGCATATTAATTTGGGGGGCAGTAGAATGAGCAGTTCATACTGGTCCTGATAAATTTAGTGGAGTAGCCAGATTTCTCAAGGTTGATCAAAGACATAATTCATTTAAGCCGGTAAGGTTAAAAGAGTATGAATAATTAAAACAAATTTTTTAGGACTAATTATTTTAGAGTTTTAGTGATTTATTACTCTATACCCTCCCTACTATGTGGGTGTTATGCTTGGAAGAAACAGACCTAAAGGATTTAATTTCCTCCACTCCTGGCACCTCCTCTCCAGTTTGCTCCTCCTCCTCAAGGATGAAGGCTCTTTTTCTTTTAAACTACTGTGTAAGAAGCAAGGATGTATTTCATGTGTGGATTTGATGGAATAAAGGACGTTTATGGGTTTGGGAAAGGGAGGAGGAGATTTGCTGTTTGCATTTGCACAAACTGTCACGTATCTCTAGGTTCACATCTCAGTGCAGAAACTGGTGCAGTTGGTGCACAGCAGACTGGGCAGATACAGAAAAGTTGAAGTTTATAGACTCATTTTCTGCATTACTGGGAAAACTGAAAGGCATAACTGTTGCTATACCTTTGGAACTAGGTATATAATTATGTGCATAATTATGGTAAATAGACTTAATTTCATAGCTGGAAATCAGTTTAATTAAATTTATTTTATTGCAAATTAATGGATATAGTGTTTTCTCTTAACTCAGGGAAATTGCTGAAGCTGTGAAAAACTATAAGCCTAGAGTTCCACCTGCCACTGTGTTTGAAGGGCATATGTTACTGTCTGGTAAGTCATAAAGACATGGTTTTTAGATTTTTAGAGACCATTTGTAGATTAATTTAGTATATTTATTCCAAGTGATAGTGATGTTTGTGCCAAACAACTTATTTATTAGGTCAAAAAAGAGTACATATTTTTTTGGCACTTAAATGAATTCCAGTGAAGAACCTTGTGTTTTTCTAGGGGTAGAAGCAGGAAGATGTTAACTTCCAGGGAAATGTGAATGAGGCACAGGTGGTTTGCCCAGGCAGTGCCCTTGGTTAGAATTAGAACTCATGTGGTCCCCTCTCTATTGTACACTGCTTTGAAAACATCCTCTTAGTCACAGCCTAACAATTTTAATCATCAGATTTGCTATTAGTTATTAAAAATTCAAAACTGCCAAGGCTCAATGTTTTGTAATGATGGCAGCCTCTTCCTAGAAAATTTTGTTTGCTTCTAAAATATTATTGTTGCTGTCTTACATTTGCCATGTGTTCGGGGTTTTACAAAGAGTTGTGTTTGGTTCTCAACAGTCCCCTGAGGGAGGCAGCCTCCCTTTTTCAGAGAGAGGTGTGGTAGGATAGTTTATTTCATCCTTAGATCTTAAAGCTGTTAATTGACTTCAGCCAAGGACTAACAATTAAAATTATCAACCTTTGCTAAAACTGAAATGAAGAGAACCATTGATATGATTTTTCAAAAGAATTTATATGTAAGAATGAAAGAATCCTTTTTTCCCCATTTAAATTTCATGTGCTATTTCTAATTTGCTTTAACAATCACCTTCAATCAGATTTTAAAAGAATGACATCAAACACTCTTTTAAATTATTCTTTTATAAATTGCAAACTTAGAAAAATGTAGTTTTTATATCAGATACTTCACGTTCATAAAAGATCAGAAGCACTTTGTGTGAAATGCTTTTCAGGCGATGACACAAGATCTCTTCAGCATTTAAATGTTGGCCTCTCTGGTTGCCTGCCCTGTGAACCCCAGGGTCTGACTAAGGATCAGGACACCCTGAGGCTAGCATGGAGGGGGAAGGCCCTGAGGATCATTACCAATGGGAAGGGAAATCATAAGCCAAAACTGGCAAGTGATAGTCTTCCCAGTCAGTGAACCAATAGCCTGGAATAGTGTTATAATTACCATCTTACATTCAGTATCTTCCTCTCCCTCATATCTGTTTCTTACCCAACCAAGGCTTTGGGAAAGGACTCAAAAGCCATTTTCTTTTATTAATAACAACAGCTATGATTGCTGGTGCTAATTTTGTGCTTATCAATGTTATCTAGTCTCATTTTTACAATAACGTGATGAGGCAGATACTTTCACTGTCTCTATTTTATCGGATCAGAGGCTCAGAGAGGAGTTGCCCCAGGTTGTTCCCTGAGATAGCTGGGCAGGCCTTTGAACCGGAGTCGGGGTGTCCCCAGAGCCTGCCTGTAACCATCCAGCAAGACTCCCTCTCCTAATATTTTAGATGTAATGAATAAAAGGAAAACAGTTACAGGCCTTTTCTGTTGTGATACTTTACACTGCATGTTGCTTTTTACCTAAGTGTAATATATCCACATTTATTAGCTAATATTTGCCCCTAAATGGGCCTGTAACAGGGGAGATGTTATTACCCCTTTGCAAATAAAGGAAGAGATGCCAAAAGTCCAAGTGGCTTGACCAGAGTCAACTCAGGAAGGAGCGGTGGACCTGCCCGGTAACTCCTGTCTCCCGGGGCTCAGCCTGGGCCCTTCCTCCTCTCCCCATTTGGCCTTGCTGGTTATGGATTCTTGGCCTCTGGACCAGAGACGTGGCAAAGCTCTAAACACACCATTGCTGGGATTAAGAAAGCTTGTTCCATCTGGCTTCAGGTTGATGTCCGAGTGGACAGCAATCTTTTTGATTCTAACTTCATGGCTTTTGCCCCAGACTCTTGGTTAAGTAAATAGGGATATGATGATAATTTTTCCTTTTTTCTCAGAGTTGATATATGATTCAGGTCTTTAGAGAAATTTACAATTTTAAACCCTGAGATATTTCTTCTTTTGTTGTTCTGGTTGTAAATGTAGCTGCATCACACAGCCTTTGTTGTGTTTAAATATCCCTAGGGAACAAGGATGTGGTCCTCTTTCACATTGAGTCTCCTGTCTAGTCAGATGGGCTGTGGCACAGAAACTTTTTTTCTTTCTCATGAAAACATTTGTTTTCTTTTTGTCTCATGTTACCATATGCATTTTCAGAAATTTTTCAAAATGCTTCTCCTTTTAAGGTCTAGAACCCTTCAGGATTGGACCGTACACCAACTTTGTTAACATTGGAGAACGCTGTAACGTTGCAGGATCCAGGAAGTTTGCTAAACTCATCATGTCAGGAAACTATGAAGTGAGCATCTTAATAAGACCCTTGAGGCATCTGCCATGTTTTTGGCTAGACAGTGTGTAAATAAAATAGCTCTGCTTTTGATAGTGTTATTTGCAGAGCTGCTGGGAAGTGTGAGAAGAACGGTAACGTGTGTTTGCAGTAGGCTCGGCTGGTGGGAGGATGAGGCTTCGAAAAATTGAAGCTGCTGTTGTCAGTATTTGTCAAAAAGTACTGCATTTGGGGTATGAAGTGGGACGAGATGGAAGGGATCTAGGTTCTAGCTATTTCTGTTAATTGTGAAATAAGTTTAAAAATTTGAGAACACTCTTCATTTCGGCTTCTCACAAATCCTTCTAGGGAAAGGGAAAGCCAAGAAAATTCCTATTCAATTCCTCATGACCACATCAAACACTGACTGATGTGGTATTATTGATTCTGTAGCTGTAGATGAAAATAAAGAAGCAAATGCAAAAGAAAGAATAGGCCCCTGCCTTGGAAAGTTTACATAATAGTTTAGCCATAATATTTTTAAGCTCGGTCACTCTGTGGATGAGCAAAATTTAATCCAAATAGAGCCTACTCTAAACATCTGGATAGATTTTCTTGTGCAAATATGAAGTTGAAAATGGAGGAATTTGGTCTGAGCTTTAATGATGATTTATTTTATCATCAAACTTCTTTCACTTTACGATTTTGCAACCTTTAGGGAAATAGATCTTCCAGAAACCAGTATCAAAGCGGACTTAGTTTTAATCACAAAGAAAGGGCCCATTTATCATCCTTTATGGACCTGTTGATGACTACCCCATGGCATCCCTCAGAGGTGGCCCTGTGGGCACATTACTAGGGCCTGGTTACCTGTTCCTGACAGTTTCTGTCAGTCCTCTTCCCTCATTCCTGCTAGTGTTTACTGCTGCCATGTGCTTCTGTCATGGTCCTCCCCAGTTCAGAAGCTTTCACAGGGTGCCTTCTTTTTGCATCTAGGATGAAATCCAAACTCTTTAGGCCATCGTTCAGCCTTCTCCACTTAGGCACCAGACTGCCTCCCCATCCTGATCTGTCACCGGAACATTCCAGGAGGCTTGCCTCTGCCTCTGTGCCTTTGTTCATGTTTGTTCCCTTCTGAAATCCTAATGACCCTTCATAGTTGTACAGTGTTCTTCGGTTGGCAATGTTTCTATTTATGTTTTAATTCTTATGCTTATTCTGTGGTGTCCTTTTAGCTCTCAGATTGATTGTTTGATATTGAGAGTAGAGGGCTTTTTAGGAAGAAGCAAACAAGAGGGAGTAATAATATCTCTCATTTAATAAGGTCTTACTAGATGCTAGTCATTGTGCTAAGTGCTTTGCAGGTTGGGCTAGCTCCTCTCTGCTTCTTCTGGTCCATCCTCCAGGGGCCAGCTGAAGACTCTCCCCTCAGGTAGCTTTCTCCATTTCAGTCCACAGAGACCTCGCCCTTTCCTGGTGTTTCGACATTCATGGCATTGACTCACACATTGTGTGGTAGTGCAGGTAGCTTTTATATATGTCTATGTCATGTGCCCCCAACTAGCCCTTCAAGAACAGTGATTGTGACTTATACTTCTTTTTATTCTTTACAGTATTTAACACACTGCTGATACTGGAAAACGTCTTTTGATTTGCTGCATTTTATTGTGATCCTTTTTCTTTGTGTAACCTTGGGTCATTACAAATTGTCTTTCCTTGTGACAAAGGGTTTCATGCCTATTCTATCACAGTGATTTCTATTATTATTTTATTTTCTAATAAAAATTTCTATTTGTTTTTCTTGGGCTAGGAAAAAATTAGGACAACATCAGAATCTACTGTTGATTTTATCTCTACTTATTTTATTACACTATGAAGTGTACAGTGAAGACTTAAACAGAATAGAATCTCTACTGTATCAATCAGTTAGAAAGCATTATCGAACATGTATATTTTGCCCAGCATTGTTCAAAGGAGAGTGGGAGATACGTAAGACCTTTCTAGATTTCCAAACACTTAAAATCTATTTTGAGAAATAAGCTAATACTCATGAAATCATGAGAAAATGATAATGCAATAAACCATGTGGTGTGATAAAGCTTATAATTGTTATAGAAGTTTAGATGTAGCAGATCACTGTGGAATAAGCAGTGTTTCCTGAAGTGAGTTCTCGGGAACACTGATCCTACAAGATATTCTTTAAATAGTCATAAGTGGGAAATGCTGTGTATTCTATTCTGTTTTTGGAGGTTTACAGTGTCTAATAGCATATTAAAGGATTTGAAAAGCCTTCCAGTATAAAAACCTGCCCACGTTTATTTAACTCACATTTCTTCTCATGTAATTCCTATCAACAGCCTACAATGAATGCTTTGCGTGTTTTGGCAAATTAAAGAATTATGTAAGTTTTGGATTTCTCTAAGGACTTTTCTTGGAGGAGTTAGTTACTTGAGCTGGGTCTTAAACAACAGAGGGGAACGGTATTGTATTCCAAGCAGAGGTGACAACATGATCTGTGATGCAGAGGTGGAAACAGACTTGGCTGGGTGAAGGGTACCAATGTGGGAGGAGTGGGAAGTTCAGTTAGGTAAGAAGATGGAGCCAGGTCACAGACAGCCTTGAACACCAGGCTAAGGAGTTTAGATTCTTTGTGGCAGAAAAAACAGAGCCTTGGTGGATTCTGAGTGGTGAAATGATGCGATGGAAGAGATGTTTAAGAAAGGCTAATCTGTGATGATTGATAGGAGAAGAGCAGGCCCAGAGTCTGGGAGGCTGGCTAGTTAGTATAATTTGAAAGGACTGCTGGGGATGGTAAGGGATTACTTTTGTTAGCCTTCTCTTGAGTCACCTTCTCCTAATGCTACTTCCTCTTGCATTCTTTCTGCAGGAAGCACTGAGTGTTGCCAAAGTGCAGGTGGAAATGGGAGCCCAGGTGTTGGATATCAACATGGATGATGGCATGCTAGACGGTCCAAGTGCTATGACCAGATTTTGCAACTTTATTGCTTCTGAGCCTGACATTGCCAAGGTTGTACAACATTTTTATTCACTAAGGGAATTTATGTCTCACTCTGTCTCTCATTTAACTTTGTCACTTGTCCCATTGATCTGTCATCTCATACGCTGGTTTTCTGTTTTCCTACGTTGAAAGCCCCAGTGGTTTCTGATTGTCAGTTTTCTTGCTTAATGGTAGCCTTTCGATATAAATGAGACTTGAGAGAGAGATGTGACTTCAGCTTGGCTGTTTCCAAGGCTTCTGGAATTGGTCACAAGAGTTTATTGCGTTTCCTCTCATGTCTGAATAGACTAAGAACCCACTTTTCGTGTCTCTGGCGGATATACTTACCCGTTCCTACCAAATCATTAGTTCCATTCCTACCATAGACAAGGGAATTGAGTTAATTCTTTCGTATTGCAGGAAGAAGAGACTTCTTAAGGCTTATCAGAGTAAGACAAAATTACAAAACAAGATTAAATTAAGATATTATGTTAGCTTTTACATTTGTTCTTTAAAAGTTGAAAGTTAATTTTGTGTTAGTCTTTTTAAAAATTTTAGGTGGATTCTAAAAACTTTAAAAATCTCACTTCATTTCTCTACCATTGAATTTTTGATGGAGAGTGTTTTTGAAGTTCCTTTTTTTTAACAAACTTCCTAGTGCTCTAAGAAATAGGGCTGTCAGTTTTTTATTAGGCTTTAGCAAATGCTTAGTTAGAAGTCTTGTGGTAAGCAGTGAATTATGTTAACCCATCCTTCATTTGTGTCTTAAAACTCCTCGCTAAAAAGCCTCATCACTCCTCTGGGAGTCAATATTTTGAGAATTTAAGGTGCAGAGAAGCTAATTGACTTGTTCAAAGTCAATCAGAATGAGAGAGGAAGCAGTTGTTTATGAGCTGAATCATGGGTGGAGGGCTGCGTTGGGAGTCAGAAGACTCGCCTTATGGTTTCAGGCAAGTTGATTAACTGTAGACCCCAGTTTTCTTCCTCATCTCTGAAGTGGGAATAATCATACCTGCTTTGTCTGATTTGTGAATCATAAAGAGAAAAGTGACTTTGTTAACTGTGAAGGACCCCATGTAACTTAAAGACATTATTAGTTAGTGTTTTGATTGCTATAATAATTTCTCTTTCTTATCTTTCCTGGTTTTGACCTCCTACCAAGATTTATTAGAGACTAAATTTTGGACAGTGGGGTAGAGCATAGAAACACTAAGTGCTTTAAATTGTTGGCCTGGTATTGTCATTGCATTTGACCCTTTTCCTAGCAAACCTCTCATGACTAGGATGCTAAGAAGGAGCGAAATCGATGGATTCCTTCTTCTGTTTTGCTCTTCTTTGGAGGTGTGGCTTAAGGAAGAGCCGACTGCCCTGGGAACCTTTCCCTGAACTCTCCCTCCCCACTTGCCCTGTGTCATAGATTGGGTTTGTTACCCCTGAAGTATGCCTTCATGGCAGTCTGTGCTTCTCGTGTGCTCTAGCATTTCTCATACTTTATGTCGTTACTTGTTTAATCATTTATCTTTATAACAGAATGGTGGAGCCAGGGACCTGCCTGCCTAACCATTGCCTTTGAATTTGGCATGGGGCCCAGCCTGGTCATCACTTAATTATTTATTGAACAAATTAATTAAATAATGGGGCCTAGATCAGCTGCCCTATTTCATTTCTTTGCATGAATCTAGTGCTTCCTTGAAGCCCTTACTTTCACCTTTCCTGGAACCGAGGCATGAGTACATACGGAGCATTAAAAATGAACCTATTCTTATCTGTGCATTCCAATTTTGTCCTTTATTTTAGTTATATGCATTTGTTGAATATTACATCTACTTTTCCCTTCTAATAGTAAAACTTACTTTTTTTTTCCATTCTGGAACTTGATTTTCTAAAGGGAAGATTGAATAACTTGGCTGGAGGGCTGTTACCAAGGATGTGAGGCTAAACATTAATCCCAGAGTCAGATCAGGGATGTCTGAATCCTACTTGAGGTGTTTGCCTCAGGGTTTAGGCACTTGAAAGTGTAAACTGGTACTAAAGCCAGTGAACTGACCTCGGTGATTCCATTCTGATGTTTAGCTATGATCTTTGAGTTACACATTCCTGGCCTGTGCATGGGGTCTCTTGTAAGACTGGAATTACTCCAAGTATTTTGGGCTTTAAGAACAAGTGCATTACAATTCTCTCTCTGTCACACTGCTATTATTTATTTATTGTTTCTCTGAAGAAGAAATAGGAAATATTGGGGAGCCCTTGGAAGGGAATTTGTGGTGACTTGTAGACTTTCTGTGATCTTCTTGCCCTCTGATCTCAGGTGCCCTTATGCATCGACTCTTCCAATTTTGCTGTGATTGAAGCTGGGTTAAAGTGCTGCCAAGGGAAGTGCATTGTCAATAGCATTAGTCTGAAGGAGGGAGAGGATGACTTCTTGGAGAAGGCCAGAAAGATTAAGAAGTTTGGAGCTGCTGTCGTGGTCATGGCTTTTGATGAAGAGGGACAGGTGAGTGATTTCTTTTGACCTAGCTCCATTGTGTTACTAGGTTAGACAGAGCAGTGGGAGAGAATTGAGTCCAAAACAGCCATATGTATATACACATATATGGTATATGTGATATATATATATATCACACACACACATACACACATATCTTATATATATGAAAATTTGGTACATAATAAAGTCTTTACATCAGTGGGGAAAGGAATTATTCAGTTAATGCTGTTGGAACAACTGGCTATGCATTTGGAAAAAAATTAAGTTAGAGCCCCATTTCCCACCATATACTAAGATAAAGTCTATGTCAGTTAAAGATCTGAATGCAACCAACAAAATTCTAAAGAATATATGAGAAACTATTCATCTAAACGTGGGAAGCCAGAAAGAAAATTGATAGAGCATCTACATAAAAATGTAAAACTTTGTCTTGCGAAAGACGTGGTACTATTTGCACATGAGTAATAGCAGTGGGTTAATAGCCCTAATATGCAAAGAGTTTCTATAAATCAGAAAGTAAAATGCCCCAATCAACCCACCAGAAGAATGGACAAAGGAAATGAATAAGGAATTTATAGAAAAAGAAATACAAATAGCCAATAAACCTGTGAGAGGATATTACATTTTGTAATGATTAGAGAAATAAAAAATGAAGCAATAACAAGATATTAGTTTCTTTTATCAAATAGAGAAAAAGTGAAAGATTGATAAGTGGCAGCTCTCATAATGTCTCTACCATGGAATCAGGGAGGGGCATTTGGGAAGCTTCAGACATAATGGTCGTTCAACTGGGTGATGGGTGTGTAGTGACTATTGTATTGTTGTTTTATTCTTCACGTGACTTTCATAAATATTTTTGTATCTATTCAATATTTAATTTAGAACAATAAAAAAATCCGTGCCTTATGATTCAGCCCCTCCTGGGAATCTTGTAACAGGTTGAGTATGTAAGGGTATGTGTTCACATTCATTGTAGCATTCTGATAGCAAAAAATTGAGAATGCTCTAATGTCCATTAGTAGGAAAATGCTTAAATCTTGCTACATGCCACATAGAATACTGTGCAGCGCTTGAAAAGAATGAGGGGATGGAACCATGTCTACAATAAATTGAAAAGTGAAAAAAGCAAGTGACATGATTCAATTTTTTTTTATAAAAAGATTTATATGGATATATGTTTGTCTGTATAAGCAGAGAAAAATATCTGGTAGTTGTTAATTGGAGCATAGGGATGGTCTCAGATGGGGACACATTGACTTCTTATTTATGTAATTGCCAAATGGTGGCATTATATGTCCTTTTTCTTTTCTCTGTCTTTTGTATTTTTAAAATAAAACTATTTTTAGCAAAAGTGTTATTGTTTTTGTACAAAAGATGTATTTTCATAATGGGAAAAATTCAAATAATCCAAAAGAGTGCAAAAGAGAGATAATTTTGATAATGAATGTATATTAGACCTTTACTTGTACCAAGCAAGCACAGTGCACACATTAAATCAGTATTTCCTCCCAACATATAAAGGTTGGGTATATATTCTTATTACTTGTGTTGCACGTTAGGAAACCAAAAACACAAAGACGTTGCATGACTCACTGTTGTCACACAGGTATCAAGCAATAGTGCCAGGAGTCCAGCCTAGGCAAGCTGGCGTCATTCATTCATCAGGATCTGTGCTAAATGGTGGGGTAAAAGAAGCCAGGGGAAGGCTGTCGGGGAAGAGTTGGCTGTTATAGAAAAGGTGGTCTCGTAAAGCCCTTCTGAGGAGGAAACGTTTGAAAACCGGAGTAAAATGAGAAAGCCATGTGGCTATTTAGGGAAAAAGCAGAAGAGGTTCCAGCAAATTGAAAATTTTGTGTAAACGAGATTCCATCTGCTGTTCTGTAACTCTTTCCCCCCACTCAACAGAATGTTGGCATCTTCCCATCTTAGTAAATATGCATTATAACTCCATCTTTTTGGTTGCATTATATTCCAGTATATATACGTTTTACTTAGTCTATTATTGAATGAAATTGTGATTGTTTATAATTTTTTAGAAGAATGAACAATGGCCAATGAATATTCTAATTCATGCAGCCGTTTTCCCTTTGTAGAATGATTTTCTTAGAGTTAGTTCGTAGAAGTGGGATTGCAAGGTCAAAAGGTGTGCACCTTTATTATTTTGATACACATTGTTAAATTGTCCTTCTGAAAAGTTGCATCTAGTCATCTTCCACCACTAGTTTAGTGTGGTGGGATCTTTCGATACAAGTTTTATTTTTACCAAAGTTATGTATGCAGATAGATAAAGAGACAAATAGTTCTGTAAGCCTTTTTATGAAAAACAGAAGTCCCCAGATCTCCAGATCCCCAGAGGCAACCAATTTTAACTTTTTTAGCTAATTCTTGTAGCATCTCCCTCCTTATCTTCAAATTCCAGTCTTAGTTATTGTTTATTGCCTTTCTGTATAGTCACAAGCTGCATAACAATGTTTTGGTCAATGACAGACTGCATATACGATGGTGGTCCCATAAGATTAGTACCACATAGCCTAGGTGTGCAGTAGGCTGTATCATCTAGCTTTGTGTAAGTACACTCTATGATGTTCGCACAATGACGAAATCACCTAACGATACATTTCTCAGAACGTATCCCCGTCATTAAGCAACACATGACTGGGGGGGGGTGAAGGATTTGGCTTTTTCACCATCCTCTACCCCCACTCCACACGTCTTTACTTTTATCCCCCCATCCTCCCAATATAGTTAATTTTAGTTATAACTATTTTCTGTGCTTACATTATTAACTGGGGTAAAGCATATACAAAACTGAGCCATGTAATATGCCATGATTCCATGATTCCTTTTCCTGTCCTGCATCCTATTTTCCACGAAGTTAATGCTTATCTTTTTGTTTGCTTTGTTTCTTATGTATTTCACCTTCAAACTCTCTCCTGGTTGTGTAGATTTCCAATAATCCAGTGTACGCAAACACATTAAATAGCCTGTCATTTTAATTTCTTGAAGAATTCTCTCTCCAAGTCTTCTGACAGGATCTGGAAAGGTTGCTCAGTAGGCCGACTGCACAGCGTTCACCGTGAGACATCTCTCACCACCATCCTGGGGATTCCTCTTGCCTCTCTCTTAGGTTTTCAGATCTCATAATTTCCTCATTTTTGGTTTAATCTCTCATTTGTTGGAGTGCATTCTCTGGTAGATTCTTGTGAAAGAAAACATGCCAGTAAATATTTTTGAAAACTTACATGTTTGAAAATGGCTTTATTCTACATTTACACTTAATTAACGATTATATGGATATAGGAGCACAAGCTTGAAATTATTTTCTCTGTCTTAAAGCATTGATCCATTGTTTTCTAATTTCCACTGATTTTGGTAAGAAGTCCAGTGCTCTTCTAACCCTTGATTCTTTTTGTGGCACTTATTATTTTTCCATTCTCTGGGTGCTTCTTGGATCTTCCATGTCCACTGTGTTCTGAAATCGCATGATGATGAGCCATCTATTTGTTGGGCACTTGATAGGCCCTTTCGGTCGGGAAACTTATGGCCATAGTTGTAGGAAGTTTCCTTGAATTGTTTTATCCTCTCTTTTGGCATGTGTATTATTCAGATATTGGATGTTTTGGAATGGTTACCTAATTTTCTTATCTTTTCCCTCTTATTTTCCAACTCTGGTGTTTTGCTCTGCTCTGTGAGATTTCTACGTCTACATGTATATACAGTTCTACATTTCCAAATTCTCCGTTGAGTTTTATTTCTTCTTTTTCCAGGAGCTCTTTTTTGTTATCTAAATCTTCTTTTTAAAATTTATAGAGCAACCTCTTACTATTTAATGGAGGCAAATATCTTCTCAAATATATCTTGAGAACTTAATATGTGCCAGGCCTGGGGAGATAGCAAGCAAATAAAATGTAGTCCTGATCTTGTATGATTTATATTCTTGGGGGCAAAGGAAATGAGAAATAAAATACACACACATACTCTCCAACGTATACGTTGAATGATGTTGAATACAGTGGAGGAAAATTAAGAGGATCAGGGTGATAGGGAGTACCAGGATGAGGGTGGGGGATGCTATTCTGTATAGGATGGTTTGGGAAAACCTTATGGGTAATAGGACATTTTAGCAGAAGCCTGAAGCAGCTGAGGGAGTGAGCCATGTGAAAATGTGGGGGAAGAGTGTTCTGAGTAGAGGGGGCGCCTTGAGACAGATACATGCTTGTCATGTTTGAAAACCATCAGGGAGGCCAGCAGAGCTGGAGCAGAGGGGAGAAGAGGAGAGTGGGAGGATATGAGCTTACAAAGGTGGCAGGTAAAAATCACATAGGGCCTTGTAGACCATTGTTAACACTTGGGCTTTTACTGTGAGTGAGCTTGGAATCCATGTTTGAACAGGGGAGCAAACATGATCTGACTTATGTTTTAAAACCACTCTGGTTCTTTGTGGAGAATGGTCTTTAGGGGCAAAGCAGAACTATTAGAGGTTATTGCTGTAATCCAGATGAGAGACGATGGTGGCTAGGACCAAAGTGGAAGCAAGAGAGGATGTGAAAAGTCATCTGTTTCTAGATATATATTCAGGTAGAGCCAGTGGGATTTGCCTTCACATTGGTTGTGGGTTGTGAAATCAAGAGGAGTCGGATAATGTCAGGGTTTTCTGGTCTAGGCAGTTGAAAGATTGGAGCTACTGAGATAGGGAAGACTGTGAGAGAAGCAGATTTGGGGTGGGGTAAGGAGAAGTTTGGGTTTGGACATACTAGGTTTACGGTGGTACGGTGAGTGTGCAGTTGCGTAGATGAGGCTAGGTTTCATGGGCAAAGTCCAGCTTGAAGATAGGATTCCCTTACTTGGGAATTACTTGTACATAGATGGTATTTAAAGCAGTGAGATGACTGAGCTCACCCAAGGAATGATGTAGAGAGAGGTCCTAGGACCCAGTGAAACTTGGAGCCACAGCGCTTAGTGGTTGGCGAGAAGAGGAGATGCCATCAGAAGGATCTGGGAAGGAGCAACCTGTTTGGTAGGAGAGGAACCAAAAGAGAGTGTTCACTTGGAAACTGAGTGAAGAACAAGCTTCAAGAAGGGCGTGATGAGCTATTTTAAAGAGCTGCCGATAGATCAAGTAGGGTGAGACCAAGAATTTACCATTGGATTTAGAAATGGGGTAGCTTGTAATCTTGCTGTACTGTTTCCAAGGAGATGAAAGCTTAATTGGAGTGGGTTCAAAAGAGAATAGGATTGGAGGCAGCAGGTGTAAACAACTCTTTTGAGAGTTTTCCTGTAAAGGGGAACAGGAAATAGGGTGGAAACTAGAGATGGATATGGGATTCAGAAAGGGCGTCTGTGTCTTTGTGTGTGTGTCTGTGTGAAGATAGCTCATGTGACATGTTTTTGTAAGCTGATGGGAATGATCTGGTAGAGAGAGAGGGAGGAATTGCTGCATGAGAGAAAGGGAGCATTTGCTAGGTCCACGACCCTGTGCGTTGAGGGGGATGACAATCAGTGTGCAAGCAGAGGGGAGACAGTATGCTCTCAGTAAAGGAGAGAAGGCAGAGTGTAAGAGTGCAGACCCGCAGGTGCGCTGGTCCGTGTGCTGGTGGGAGTCTGATTGCTTCTGTTTTTTCAGTGAAGTAGGAAGCAAGGTCAACTCTGAGAATGAGAATGGAACATTGTGTGCTTTGCATATCTGTGACGCTGAACCAGGAGTTTAAAGCAGAAACACTCCCATAGGGAAGGGTAGTCACTGCCAGTGCTTTTAAAAAACATACACACCTCTGGGCTCCACCCCTTGAATTTCTGACTCATTTGGTCTAGGATGAGACCTGGCTTCAGTAATTTTAAAGCCTTAGAGGTGATTCTTATGTATACTCTGGTCGAAAACCACCAGCACAGTTTATCTCATTTAGTCCTCATAGCAACCATCTGGGGTAGCTGTCGTACCATTTTACGGTGAGCCCAAGTCAAATGGCTAGGACATGATGGAGCCAAGTGTGTTTATGTCACAGCCCTGGCTGAGGAACAAGACAAAGAGAACCTTGGAGAATCTAACATATGACCTGATCCTGGCAGAGGCCTGTACACTGACGATCTGTTCATTCTCAGATTCATTTGTTTACTCAACATACAAGAGTTGAGTGTGTGTTACTGTGACAGGTACTATGCTAGGTGCTGTGAGAAGAATTTGACAAGGGCCTCGTCCTTATGGAGCTGATAGTTGATGATTTGGTTCTGGCTCTAGAAAGCAGATCCATCCTTGGCTCTATTCAGGGATTGATACTTGTATTAAGGATTTTCTTCTCTTCTCTTCCTCTCACTCCCCCACAGAACTTGCATTCTTTCCTGGACGATGGCC
Source organism: Diceros bicornis minor (assembly GCF_020826845.1). Classification (NCBI taxonomy): domain Eukaryota; kingdom Metazoa; phylum Chordata; class Mammalia; order Perissodactyla; family Rhinocerotidae; genus Diceros; species Diceros bicornis. The sequence continues at coordinate 19,865,432 of NC_080745.1, read as the reverse complement.
TTTAAAACAGCCTTGCCTTGTTAAAAAGTTCAGAAGCTTTCGGTGGTGGTGCCTGCAGTTGGTAGATCGCAACTGAGACCCTTTGGTCTCAACTGAGATCCTCCCCAGTGTTACCTATGTGGAGATTGCCTCTCAGTCTCTTTCCCATATCTGAAGTCCTGTCCATTTCCTCCTCAATCCTGAGTTCCTGGCATCCACATTCTGTCTTGAGTATGAATCTGCCAGGGGTGCAGCCCCTGCTCTTTCAGGTGAAAAGTGAACCAGGAGGCATTCCAAGTTGACCTCACATCTCCCACATCCCCACCTCAGTGCTCTGCTCTGTTCTCCCCCTGTGGGCAGGGTCTCAGCTATCTTGATGCCGAGCCTTCACTCCTGCCCTCCTGCTGCTTCTGCCTGGGCTCTAGGCTAACACTTGCCTTCTGCTGCTGTGTCCACATGTTTGTCGCAGTAGAGAATTCACTCAAAAGATTTCTGAACTGGGCCTGTGCCCTCCGTGATTTTTGTGAAGCCAGAGTATCTTTTGCCATGTGTTTTTCCCTTGGAAACTTCCCTTTTTTCAGCTTTTTTCCTTCTGGCTTGTCATTGCCCTTCTGATGGTGGCATAAACGTCCCTTTCCATCACTCCTTTTTTATCCTGCTGTGTCCCTGGCCCATTCTAAGCTAGTTCAGGCGCATTTGAAGCCTTTAACCCACCTCTGAAGTTGGTCCCGTTCCTTCTCTGCTCCTTGTCAGGCTGCATTTTTATGGAATCTAAGTGCCTTCTACCATTTTTCCTGTAGTATCTGCCTTGATGACTAAATCAAAATTGTTTTCAGTTTATCTCATTTCTCCCTAAGTGTGTGATATTCTGGAAAGCCTAAGCAGTGGATTTCTTTTTTTTTTGCAGGAAAAAATTCGCCCTGAGCTGACATCTGTTGCCAATCTTCTCTTTTTTTTTTTTCCCCTTCCCAAAGCCCCAGTGCATAGTTATATACTCTAGTTGTAAGTCCTACTGGTTCTCCTGTGTGAGCCGCCGCCACAGCTTGGCAACTGACAGATGGGTAGTGTGGTTCCCTGACCGGGAAGCGAACCCCGGGCTGCCAAAGTGGTGAGAGTGCTGAATTTTAACCACTAGGCCATCAGGGCTGGCTCAGCAGTGGATTTCTTAACTAAAGCCTCTACCCACTGATCACTGTCTAGTTTTTCTACAGCTTAAGAGTAAACCTGGTTCATAAAATCATAAAAGATACTTCTTTCCTTTTTTCTTGACCTTTAGCCTGTGGTATTGTCACTGAGGTTTTCTTCTACCTCAGCCTAAGAAGGTGCCAAATCACCTATCAGTGGTTCTCATCCTGGCTGTACATTAGAATCACTAAGGGACTCTTTTTTTTTTTATTTATTTTTTGTTTATTGCAGTTTATAACATTGGTTTATAAAGCATTGTATAAATTTCAGGTGTACATCATTATACTTCTATTTCTGCACAGATTACATCATGTTCACCACCCAAATACTAATTACAACCCATCACCACACACATGTGCTGAATTATCTAAGGGACTCTTTAAAAATACTGTTGCTGGGCCGGCCCCGTGGCTTAGCGGTTAAGTGCGCGCGCTCCGATGCTGGAGGCCAGGGTTCGGATCCTGGGCGCGCACTGACGCACCGCTTCTCCAGCCATGCTGAGGCCGTGTCCCACATACAGCAACTAGAAGGATGTGCAACTATGACATACAACTATCTACTGGGGCTTTGGGGGTAATAAATAAATAAAAAATTAAAATAAGTCTCATTTATTAAAAAAAAAAAAAAAAAAAATACTGTTGCTTAGGCCTCATCTCAAGATTTGGATTTAACTGGTCTAGAGTGAGGTTCAGATATTATTGTTAGAAGACAAACAAAAATCCCTCCAGGTTATTATGATGTGCAACTAGAGCCCTTCCTAATAGAGGAAGCCTCCATTCTGTTCTTCTACTGATCCTTTCTTCTGGATCTGTGAAATCCTAAAGCGTGACTAAGGCTTACTAGTGTGTTTATCTCACAGCCCCGGCTGAGGAACAAGGCAAAGAGAACCTTGGAGAATCTGACATGATATGACCTGATCCTGGCAGAGGCCTGTACACTGACACTCTGTTCATTCTCAGATTCATTTGTTTATTCAACAGACAAGAGTTGAGTGTCTGTTAATGTGACAGGTACTATGCTAGGTGCTGCGAGAAAAATTTGACAAGGGCCTCATCCTTATGAAGCTGATAGTTGATGATTCAGTTCTGGCCCTAGAAATGAATTCCTGTTCTGTGAGGACCCTTCTGCTTGTTCCACTTGTAGTGCTGCCTTCTGGTACACAGCTAGATGCCCTCCCCGACTCCCCTGTGCATAACATACTTAGTCTGCCAAACTCAGCCAGATGTCATTCGTGGCTCAGAGAGAAATGACCAGGACCTTGATTTCGTGACCTACCAGCCAAACTAGGTTACTAAGAAATACTAGCAGCACTGGTAGCCCTAAACTCCTGTGCCTTCTTAGTGAGCTTAGCTGGGCCATGAACCTAGAACCTAGAACTCTATTTGGCCCTCTGATGAAGGGTAAACTGAATTCCAAGAATAATAAAGGCAGCTCTGGGTGACCTGCTTCTGACTGTTTTCTTCTGGGCCTACATCTTGGCCTTGACCTTGACTTTATCACTCTAACTAAAGGAAGAAGTAAGAAGTTGTTGCAGAAATGCAGTGAAGGAAGATGAGAGCTGGCCACCTTCTCTAAAGCCTGGAGCAATGGGGGCCGCAGAGCCCACTTCTTGTCTCCCTATCCCTCAGCCCTGTGGTCTGCTAAGTCATGGGGTCACTTTTCCCATGAGCTGCAGGAAGCAGGGAGAGATGAGAAACCAGAGACCAGTTGAAAAAGAATACCAAAGTAGGTAAAGCGATCAAAGCCCACATCTAAGTGTGAGTTCTTTTTATAATTTCCTCACCACTCCTTTCTCTGGTGGATGGAGACTCACTAAGTATCCTTGAGCTGTGGCAGAGTGTCCCCATCCCTCATCTCTGCAGTTGCCTAGAGAGCTCCCTCTAGAGGTCAGGGTGCTGGCCTGGGGATACAGCAAGACTGACTTTCTAGCTCCAATTGACAAATTAATAATAAAACAAGTAGCAAAAAATAATAAACAAGTTGCCAGATAGATACAATTTCTGGAAAAATGCGATGAGGAAGAATGGAGGAGGCAGGGCGGGTGGCGGTGGGGCTGCTTTAGAGAGGCTGATTAAGGAAGGCTACTCTGAAAAAAGGGTATTTGGGCAGAGACCTGAGTGATGAGAATACAAAGCTATGTTGTGGTGTGTTCTGGGCAGTGGCAGCGATAGATAGAAAGGCTCCCAGGTAGGACGAGCTTGATGGGTTTCAAGAACGTCAAAGGAGCAGTGTGGGGAGAGTGGAGTCCATGAGGGGGCAGATGATAGGAAATAAAATTGGAGATGTGGGCTCTGATTCTAAGGATGGTGGGAAGCCTTCCTGGAGTCAGTGTTTTGCTTTCTATGGTCACTATTTTGAAGAGTAATACTAATTTAATTTATGTTTATAACTTAAAGTGTACATGTTAACTAGCCAGTGTTGTGGTGAGTGGTTGTGGAGAATAAATGCATATCCTGAATCTATCCTTGAATATTGTTGCAGGAAGATCCAAGAAACCTATGGCAGTGTTGCCTGGGTGATGGGTTAAGATGCTGCAGGCAGGCCAAGAGAGGAGAAACACTTATTTTTTAATTTGTTCTTCAGTTGTGTTTGAATTTATAATGTGTGTGCATATTTTTGAGAGGCCTGTTTATTAATACACCATATACATGTGCGTAAGATTTGGTTTTTACAGAAGCAGTGTAGCTGTTGTGCTCATGAAAACACAAAGGGATCTGTAGACCAGTTCCTCCTCTGAGATCATTTGATAAGTGTTTAGAGGCTGTTTGGCATTTGGATTTCTATGAAATGCAAACACTGATACTTAAGAGCTTTCGGCAAATGAAATGTGCTTCTGTTTTCGTAGATAACACTTCATTTTTCTATTTCAAATTGCATCTTTTGCTCCTTTCCCCAGGCAACAGAAACAGACACCAAAACCAGAGTGTGCACCCGGGCGTACCATCTACTTGTGAAAAAACTGGGCTTTAATCCAAATGACATCATCTTTGACCCTAATATCCTCACCATTGGCACTGGGATGGAAGAACACAATTTGTATGCTGTTAATTTTATCCATGCAGCAAAAGTCATTAAAGTAAGTATAGATATTTTTTCTCTTCTATCCAAGACATTGCTCAGATTTATCACAGGGCTCCAGTGAATAGTTTGAGCTAACATACATATATTTATTGGCTGGGAATGTTGACATGCTTGTTCTTACACAGTAAATTGGTTTTCTGAAATTTAGGGGCCTTTATTATTTTTCTTTTATATGTTATTTTCAACTGTGAAGTATACCACACACACTGGAGAATATATAAAAAATATGGAGTCTAATAATTAATTATGAAGCATATAATAGCTTTTACCTGGGTCCTGAAATAGACCATAGCTAGTGCTCCTGTGACTGTCCCTTTCTGATTACACCCTCATTCTGAACTTTATGAGGTAACCATCATCCTGAGTTTTATGATGCTACTTTGTTGTTCTGCTTTATAGTTTTATTACTTATATATGTACAGTAAATCCGAATTACCCATGGATTTTGTATTTGTGAATTCACCTACTTGCTAAAGTTTATTTGTGACCCCAAAATCAATACTCATGGTGCTTTTGAGTCATTTGTGGACATACTCATGTGCAGAATAGTGAAAAATTTAAGTGGCCCAACCCACATGTTCTCAGATGAAGTCAACCAGGACATGCTCCGCCTTCTTGTTTCAGCTCTCATTCTGTCAACAAGTGTCTTCTTCATGGTCTAGTTAGTGCCATGTTTTTCACATTTTTGAGCTTTTTCTTGGTGATTTCTCTGTTTAAATGGCCACAAAGTATAGTGCTGAAGTGCTGTCTAGTGTTCCTAAGTACAAGAAGGCTGTGATGTTCCTTATGGAGGAAGTACATTTGTTACATAAGCTTCGTTTAGACATGAGTTATACTGCTGTTGGCTGTGAGCTTAGTGTTAATGAATCAACAATATATATTAGACAAGGTGTATTTAAACAGAAACACACATAAAACAAGGTTATATAATGATCAGTTGATGAGAATTTTGTGAATAGAGGCTAACAGGAGCCTAACACTGTATTTCCCTTAGGAGCAGTGGTTTTCAGTATTTCTTGATTCAGTGTTTGTGGTGACTTTACAGAACGTAATAACTACCATAAATGATGAGAATCGACTCTATAAGCAGTATAGTTTAATTTTGCCTCTTTTGAGCCTAATGTAAACAGAGTCTTAAAACTTTTATGCCTTCTTTCCTTATTCAACTTCGTTTTAAAGATTCATGTGTGCTGTTGCAGCTGTACTTGTTCCTTTTTATTAATGTATAATATTCCGTTGTGTAACTGTACCACAATTAACTGTTCTATTGTTGATAGATATTTGGTTTGTTTCCAGTTTTTGGACATGATGAGCAATGCTACTGTGAACATTCTTATATATGTAACTTGGGCACATGTGCATGAGTTTCTCTATAGCGTATACCTGGAAGTGGAGTGGTTGGGTCATAGTAGTAGATAATGGCAAGATGTCTCCCTAAATGCTTGAGCTAGTTTGTACTTTAACCAACAGTAAGTAAGAGTTCCTCTTGTTTCACGTGCATGCTAATGCTTGACATTGTCATAAAGTGTGGTGGGAATTTCCTTTTGTCCTTTTATAATTGGTCGATTTTATAGTGAACTAGGGAGTTTGTTCATTAGGCTATAGACACCTTCTAGCAGCTTGTGCTTTCAGTGAATGACAGGCTTCTGTCTGTCTCTCTACTTTTTCTCTCTCTGTCTCCCTCTCTGTGTGTTGTCTGTCTGTCTCTGTCTCTTTCCTTCTCTGTCATTTCTGTAGCAGATATTTTACGGTGCACTCACTATGCATTGTGCCCTATCATGGTCACTGCAGAGGTATACAGAGGTAAAGCAGAATTTTTTGTTTTCCCTTAGGGAGATTAGAGTCTAGTAGGAAAAACTGTTTATGAGGCAGTGCCTTTGTGACACCATAATATGGCAAATTTGGGTCTGCGTCTAGCTACCAGAAGCTCTGAATTACTTTGGACTTTATATGTTTTTTACTTTCCACTCTTCTATATAAAGCTTAAGAGATGTGATTGCTGCTTTTAGCAAAATAGGGGGATCTTTTCACTTTTTTTGTTTTTTTGCCAGGAAACATTACCTGGAGCCAAAATAAGTGGAGGTCTTTCCAACCTGTCCTTCTCCTTCCGAGGAATGGAAGCCATTCGAGAAGCAATGCATGGGGTTTTCCTTTACCATGCAATCAAGGTATAGTAGAAGATGTGTTTGCACTGTTGAAATCAGCTTTTACTTAGTGCAGGGGTTTGCAGACTTTGGCCCACAGACACTCTGGCCTGCTGCTGGTTTCTGTGGATGCAGTTGTTTTGGAACACAGCCACACCCACTCACTTACATATTGTCTATGTCTGCTTTCATGCCACAGCAGCAACGTTGAGTAGCTGTGACAGATGATAGGCCATATTTCATGGCCTAAAATATTTTCTGTCTGGCCCTTTACAGGAAAAGATTGCTGACCCCTGATTTAGGGTATCACTGGAAATCCTCATTTTTCTTTTTATTGCCGTAGTTTGGTATGGACATGGGGATAGTGAATGCTGGAAACCTCCCTGTATATGACGATATACATAAGGAACTTCTTCAGCTCTGTGAAGATCTCATCTGGAATAAAGACCCTGAAGCCACTGAGAAGCTCTTACGTTATGCCCAGGTAGAGAGAAAAGTGTTCTAGGGGATGGCTTTTCCTATCTTTGAATTTATCACTCACTCACAGTTATTAGACCTTCATTGTAGAATAGAAGCAAGTATCTAATCGTGTCTTTGGATGATGGAAGATTTCTAAAGAGTTCCCGAGTATGTTTTAATTAGGGTGGGGAAGGAGAAACAGGCCATACATAGGCTGCTTCAGTATTCAGAACCTGTTTCTTTAAGTTTATTTTAAAATGTGAAATTAATTTTTCTCATACCAAACTAACACATATTAATTCTAGAAAATTTACAAAATACAGATAAGCAAAAGAAGAAAATAAAATCACTCCTAATCCTACCACCCGAAGTTAACCACTGTTGAGATTTTGTTATAACCTTTTAGTCATGGTTTTGTGTGTTTTTCAAAATGAATGTGTACTCATAGATGTGTAAACGCACACACGGACACACATTTTTACAAAAATAGAACTATACTCTAGATGCTTTTTTAGTAACCTGTTTGTTTAGCAGTATACTGGAACATCTTTCCATTTTATTAGATATTTGTCTACCTCATCATTTAAAATGGCTATTTTGGATTTTCTGACATGGCTGTGTCATTATTACCTGGTTCCCATTGTTATAAGTTTACATTTGTATACCTGTTTATATTACGGTCTGGTCCATCTGTGGCAAGGTTCTGCAGTTCAAGGCTTGAAGTCTGTACACATTTCATCTATAAAAATGAGAATAATTATTAATCCAAAAATCAGTTCCTTGTTTCCCACTTATTATGTGTTGGCAGTCCTAGATACAGTAAGTATCTATCATGGGTGCTGCTTCCTAGAATTTAGTTTAAGGAAAGATGAGATCTTTACCTCATAAAAACTTACTGTTTGATTGTTTCAGCAAGTGATGGCAAAGGAAGACATTTTTCTCACAAAGCATGTTGGGAAGTGATAGGATGCTTTTATGTGTATTGCCAGCTTCATTAAATGTTTTCCATGTTAAAATCTGAATTTAACTCTGGCAGAACTGCTAACTTTTCCTCTTCTGCCAAAGAGTATTAAAATGTTCTAGAAGAAGGATAGGACAATGTAGGATTAACCACATCCTTGATTGGTCAGCCTTATGGGTGGCAAGATTGAGATTTCTGAAGCTGCTCATGTCAGCCTTCGTTCGGCTCAGCAAAGCTGACTGAAGTTCAAACTCTGTGCCAATGAGCACATGACTCTCCTCTCAGTTCCTTAAAAACATTTCTCATTTCTCATGTGAACCCAGGACAGAATGTCTCAGGTTGCAAATATAACCAAGTTCTGCTTGTTAACTTATTACATAAGAAACAATCCCTAGATTTCTTTTTCTAGTCTTGTGACTGTTTCTGCTCATGTAGAAAAAGTGCTCAGTCCTTTAATATTTTTTGAATATCAAGACATTGGTATGAAACACTATTTGGTTTTCAGTCTTAGCCTATCTTCCACCTAGTGGGGGACCCTTCACTAATAACTGACTAAGGCAGGGTTCTGTTGAAGGTCAAAAGGGTATCATAGCTTATATAATCATGAAGTTCTGCCAGAGAGTTCCTAACCCATAAAAAGATGTGCTACTTCATCTTTTCCTCCACTGTCTTGAGACAGCTCTCTCACTTAGGAAAGATAGGGCTCCTTATTTGTAAGACTATTCTCATTTAACGTTTTGTTGGCTTTGTATTTTATGTCAGTCATTCTTTTCCGTCTGTGTTCACTTTTAGCATTTGTTTACAAGTTGTTTCTGTATATCATGCTGAGCTGACAAGAGGTTTGCCCCCAGGGCACAGCCAAATTGAGGGAAATCTTAATAGCAATTCCACGAGCTTAAACAATCCATCATGTAAGAAATTGCCTCCCTCTTAATGTAACCACAAGGCCTTATTACAAGCAGTTGATCCCTCTGTCAAGTAGGCTAACTATCTACGTCAAGGTGACTTCTGTTACCATTAAAGGAATTAATAACCAAAACAGTATACTTTAATAACTCCCAGGAGTCGCCAGCTCTGGAGCAATTCCTCAGGATACACCAAGTGCAAATGGAGCATGAAAAGCAGGAATATCATAAGGCAAATAAGGGTTGAGGAATTTTTTTTTCTTTATAAGGGAATTATCTCTTTTTGTTATCAAATGATGAAGTCTACACCCAAGTTCCTGCCTGATACATTATTGAGGAAGAGTAGAAAGAATCTGATCTTCCTAAACTGTCTAATCCTTCTTTGGGGGAGTAATGGGCTTTACTGAAAAATAATTCCCCTAATTTGGTGCAGACTGACCTGTGGTGAATAAATTATTTTTGGTAATAAAAAGTTCCAGGTGTCATGGTAACATATAATTCACATGGAGTTTCTTTATTAAGTACTTCTTAGGAGGACCCTAATAGAGGTCATGACCCCTTTAGGCATGAACTGGAAGAATCTGTGCTCTGAATAGGATAGCTCTTGAATGACCTCAGATTGCGAGAATATTCTTGATACTTTTCTGGAAAAAAGGTCATCTGGCCTTGATCCTCTCGTTGCCATTGGAGCTCACATTCTTCTTTGGCTTTCTCTCCAGCAGTTCACTCCTCTTCATGCTGGTCCAGTTTGATTTCAGAAACAAAACGCAGATCACCATGAGGACCCTGTGAAGCAGAAGCTACTCTAGAGTAGTGGATAGGATGCGAGGAGTAGCCAGATGGACGTGACAATTGATTGTTGGGTTTGCTTGGCAGCCTGCGGTTTTGATGAACTTCCACAGCGTGTCTGGTGTCTGGTCTAACTTAGGGTGTGAAACTGTGCAGCAGCTTGTATTTAGATCATCCTATTGAATAACTAGTTGGAGAGCAGGATGGGCTCAGCTTGCCACGTTGTACTTCTGACATAGTTGCTTTTAAATGGCATCATTTCATCTTAAGTATTGATTTTCTGAAGCATGTTCAACAGGTGGGGTAGTTTTCATTCATTGTAGCCCCCAACACTTGAGTGAAGTCTTCACTGGCCTTCACTGTGTCCTGACCTGCCGCTGTTTGTAATCACGTACGTATTGACCCCTCTCCACCCCATACATGCAGCACACTGTGATATTTTTCTGTGAACACACCAGGTCCAAGAGTGTTGGAACACTCTGCCCTGTTTTTACACATCAAACTCCATCCCGCAACAGGAATTGCCTGATTTTGTGGCTAAGAGAACAAAGGGTGTTTACATGTATCAAGAGACGTGAATGCGAGCTTTAGAGGGACTTTCTCTTTCTTTCTTTTTTTTTGCAGTGCCTCATAGCTCTAGTTTTCATGTTTTCCCTTAAATAAAGGTCAGAGTATGTAACCTATGAATTTTGTAATTTTTAGGGTATTTTTAATGGAGATATAATTAACATATTAGTTTCAGGTATACAACATAATGATTCCATATATTGTGAAATGATCACCACAATAAGTCTAGTTAACATCTATCACCACACAGTTTCAAATTTTCTTGTGATGAGATCTTTTAAGATCTACTCTCTTAGCAACTTTCAAATATATAGTACAGTATTGTTAATTATAATCACCATGCTGTACATTATATCTCCAAGACTTTTTTATTTTTTATTTTTTGACCACCTTCACTCATTTTGCCCCCCTACCTCCCTGCCTCTGGCAACCACCAATCTGTTTTCTCTTATCTATGAGTTCAGTTTTTTGTTTGTTTGTTTGTTTTAGATTCCACATATAAGTGAGATCATATGGTATTTATCTTTTTCTGTCTGACTTATTTCACTTACACAATGCCCTCAAGCTCCATCCATGTCATTGCAAATGGCAGGATTTTCTTCTTTATGGCTGAATAATATTCCATTAGGTATTTTCTTTATTCATTTATCCATTGATAGATACTTGGGTTAGTCCTATGTCTTGGATATTTTAAAAAATGCTGCAAACAATTATTTTTAAATTACGTCTTCTTTAGGTTTTTCAATATGTGAGAAAGCCCTTGTGTTGTCATAATTTTAGTTACAGCCCCAGCCCTGAATCTTTGCGTTCCCTCCAAGTCCTTCCTTCTCTTCTTACACATGGTTTGTTACTTAATGCCTTTGTGTTTGTCCTTTCCTTCCCCTCCTGTTACCACCACTAGAGTCTAAGCCTTCATCTTGGACTATTAAAATGTTCTCCCCCTTCTTGGGTTCTCTTTAAAATACTACTTTGTTTCTTTTTTTTTGTGAGGAAGGCTGGCTCTGAGCTAACATCCATTGCCAATCCTCCCCTTTTTACTGAGGAAGATCAGCCCTGAGCTAACATCTGTGCCCATCTTCCTCTATTTTGTATGTGGGTCGCCGACACAGCATGGCTTGATGAGCAATGTGTAGGTCCATGCCCAGGATCCGAACCTGCAAACCCTGGGCCGATGAAGCGGAGTGCATGAACTTAACCACTACACCACCGGGATGGCCCTTAAAATACTACTTTGAATGTTACTCTGCAGCTTCCAAACTTTGAATTGTTCCCCCCATCCTGCAATTTCTTGGAGAGTTAAATCCACACTCCATAGCATAGATTTCTGGTGCTCTGTGACATGGCCTCTACTATCTTTCACAAACATTATGCCAGAAAATTTGTTTTTGTTCATCACTGAAACATTCAGCTAATATTTACCGAATTCTTGTTTTGTGCACTTTACTGAACTTGGAGGATCTAACTAGTAAGAGAACTATGTCCCTACAGAGCCTACAGTTTAGTGAGACGTGCAAAAATGTATGGAAGCGATTGTAATCCAGTGTAGTAAGTGCTATGGTAGGAGAAATACAGGATGCTGTGAGAATGCTTAGGAGGGACACTGAACCCAAAGGTAGAGGTGGTCAGGGAAAGCTTCCCAGAAGTGATGGGTCAGGTGAGCCCTGGAAGCTAAATAGGAGTTTGCCAGGCTAAGATTTGGGGTTAGAGAGCAGTGCTGGTGGTCCCTGCCAGGGGAGGAGTATTTGCGTCTAGCTGGGGCCTGGCGTCGTGGTAGGTGCTGAATAAATGTACGTCAGAGGAGCAAATGTGAAGGCCCAGAGTTGAAAGAGATGATGGAGAGTGTAAGGAACTAAAATATTGAGGATGCCTGAGCTTGTTGGGAATGGTAGAAGATGAGGCTATAGGAGAAAGCCAGATCAGGGCATTGTATGGCATAGAAAGGAGTCAGTACTATATCTCAAGAGCAATAGGCAATTTACAATGAATTTTTTCACATAGGGGCAATTTGATCAGATTTGCATTTTGGAAAGGTCCCTCTGGCTACTGTGTGGAAGGTGCATTGGAGACTAGGGTGATTCTAGGTTGTGGAGACCAGTTAGTTGCTTGGATTATGAAAGTGGAACCAGGTTGGAGAGAAATGTTGAGGAAGTGTAATCATTAGGACTTGGTGATTGATTAATTGTGAGGAATGAATGAAGGTTCAAGAATGATACTTATTTTCTGGTTTGGGTAACTGGTGCCACTGGTTGAGATGGAGAATACAGGTAAGATAATTCAGTTCACCTTATGTACCATAATCTTGTGCTTTTGTTCCTTTGCTGAAGCTGTCAGCTTCTTCCAAGTTTCTCTTCACCACCCCAGTTTGTGATAATCACTCCTTCCTCAGAATTCCTAGTCTAGTTTGTATTATCTACTACTAGTCTGTACCATCTGCTCACTCGATCCTTGGCACAGGCTTTCTCTAGCAGCTTACCTTTCTTTGTATATTTTCCACCTCCCTTATGATATGACCAGGTCTTTGAGGGCATAGTTCGAGTCCTGCACTTCTTAGTGTGCCCACCTCCAGGCTGATGTCTGACCTGGCTTCATTACAGCCTCTGTACATATATTTGTGGGTAGTCATGGTCCTTGCTGAAAGCTTTAAAAACTCATCAAATGTGGGGTATAACTTCAAACATTTATTGAGATCTTAATTCCTGCTGGATACTCTACGAGCGGCTGGAAATATAAAAGAAGAATAAAACATAGTTTTTTGGTGCCAAATAATTCTAAGTGACCTGTAGTACCCATTTCTCTGTCCTAATTTCAATTCAGACTCACGGCAAAGGAGGGAAGAAAGTCATCCAGACCGACGAGTGGAGGAATGGCCCCATTGAACAACGCCTTGAGTATGCCCTTGTGAAGGTGAGCTGTGCGAGCGCTGAGTGAGTATGAACTGGAGGGCAGGTGGCTCCTCGTGGTTGTCTGACGTTGTTGCTGGAAGGGTGGTGCTGACAGCAGCTGGCAAAGGAGGTTCTCTAGACCACCCCTGGGTGATTTTGCACCCCCTATCTGGCACATTTGGCAGTGTCTAGAGACATTTTTGGTTGTCACAACTGGGGGTGGGAGGTGTTACTGGCATCCAGTGGCCAGGGATGCTGCTAAACATCCTACAGTGCACGGGACAGGCCTGCATGACGAAGAATTCTTCAGCTCAAAGTGTCAGTATTGCCAAGGTTGAGAAATGCTCTCCTAGACCGAGTTGCTGTCAGTCGATCAACAGTCAATTCCTGGCTCTTCTGCTGATAATTGGAGTTTTAGCCAACATAATCTCTTAGCTTCGGTTTCCTCATTTTTGAGTCTGGAGAATTTCAGAGGTTTTTTTTTGGCTCTAGAATTTAACTTTTAACTTCCTGGACCTTTTGAGATTCGCATATTTCGGGTTGTGGAACTAATCAGCCACGTCCAAGGAGCCTTGAACTGGGGATGCTGAAGGATTAGGGCTAAGTCAGTGGAGGCTTCATGGAAGTGAACTTCCCCTAAGGGTGCCGCCCATCGTCATTCCTCCCCAAGCCCCGTAACGTTACAGTGAGAAAACATACTGACCTCACAGGAGATATTTATTAATGTATAATCTCATAAAGCACTAGGATAAAAAGTGTATTTTATTATGAATTTGACTTTGCTTGTTAGTACTCCTTCTCTCACTAACAGCTCACTTTTACTGAGTAATTACTTTGTATCAATAAAGCCAGCTAAACGCTTTACATGGGTTCTCTCACTTAATCCTCAAAATAGACATATGAAAGAGTAGGTACTATGTAGTATTTTACTTTATGAAACTGAGGCTTAATTAATTGTCTAAATTAGTGATAGGAGCCAGGATATGAACCCGTGAAGTCTGATTCTAAAACCCCCACTCTTAAGCATTTCCATGATTCATTCTTTGTTGGCTGTTTGGACTTAAAGCAATTTTTAATGTGATCTTTTTTCCCCAATTTCTTTTTGTAGGGCATTGAAAAATATATTGTGGAGGATACTGAGGAAGCCAGGTTAAACCAGGAAAAATATCCCCGACCCCTGAATATAATTGAAGGGCCCCTGATGAATGGCATGAAAGTTGTTGGTGATCTTTTTGGAGCTGGAAAAATGTTTCTACCTCAGGTTGGCAAAAAATGGGGGGAAGTTTTCACAATTGAAAGAAAAACTCTATGTCTTGTAATAAATAGTAAGTTTGGGTATATTTCTCAGGTTTTAATTTTGAGGAGAGCCCAGGGACATTGAGATCTGGTCATTCTTTCTCTAAACGTATTTAGGAGTAACGTCTGATTTAAAAACCCATCTTTAGGGTGATGTGGAGATTAGAGGTCATCTGGAAATTCTTAGCATTCTCATCTTCTGTACCACCTCTTACCCCCAACACCTGTCTATCTCTCCCCTCAAATTAAAATAAAACCCAAGATTAATATAAAGTTATTAATATTAAGATTTGATTTGACCAGCCAATATTCACCTTTAAGGATCCATATTTTGAAAAAATTATTACCATTTTAAACAGTGATATACAGTCAATGATATGTTTCGAGTAAAACCAGAACTCTTATTTTGATTTATAGCAGCTGCTAACCACATCATTTAACACATACTTGTTGAGCCCTTTGGGTTTGGTGCTATGAGGCATACGAAAAACTAAAAGGTCTTGTTCTTTTTTTGTTTTTAATTTACTTATTCTATATTTAATTGTTAATTGCCCATTTTCCTTCATAATGTTCATCCTTTTTTTAAACCGCTTTATTTTATAATTAACATACAATAAACTGCACGTATTTAAAGCATACAGTTTGATAAGTTTAACATGTCTGCACCTGGGAAACCATCACCACACTCAACAGAAGGAACATTTAGTTGTCCTGTCATCTTAGTCTCCTCCAATCTGTGATAGTTCCTCAGTCTTTGTTTTTCACGACGTTGACTTATTATTTTAACTTTTTGAGTTAGCTTTAGACTTACAGACAAATTGCAAATGCAGTTTAAATGTGTCCATATATCTCCCACCCAACTTCTTCCCCCAATGTTAACGTTTTTACATGACCATGCTATGATTATCAGAACTGGGAAATTAACATTGATATGCTGTTGACCAAAGACCTTATTCACATTTCACCAGTTTTTCCACTACTGTTTTCTTTGTTGCAGGATGCCACATTGCTTTTATCCTGCCCCCTATAACAGTTCCTCAGGCTTTCCTTGTGACCTTGACTTTTGAAGAATACAGCACAGTTATTATGTAGACTGTCCCTCAATTTGAATTTGTCTGATTTTTTCTCATTTTTGGCAAGAATAGCATTGAGTAATGCTGTGCCTTTCTCCATGGATCATATCAAGAGGCCCGTCTTGTTATGACTCATTACTGGTGATGTTAACTTTGATCATTTGGTTAATGGTGTCTGGTAGGTTTCTCGACTATAAATTTGCTTGTGGGGAGAAACTTTAAGACTGTGCAAATATCCTGTTTCCCATCATACTTCCGCCAATGAATTTTAGCATACATTGATGAATTTTGTAAAAGGCTCTGTTCTTGCTTAAGCATAAGCCTTCATTATAAGTGAATTGTAATGCTGGGGATTGAGAGGAGAAGGCTGAGAAGGGGCTCATGGTAGAGAAGCTTGAAACTTGAAGGATGCATAGAGAACTTGGAAAAGTGATGGAAGGCCTTCTAGGCAGAGAAAGAATAACATGTAGAAGTTCAGAGGCCAGAAATTGCAACGTTTGATTTCCAGCCTTGTTTTCCTTCTGCTTTACCTCGTTCATTGGCCCTCGCCACAGGAATCTCGTTTGTTATCCTGCCCACTGTCAAAAGTGGACTCCAGTGTGGCTGACCTAAGGTCAAAGCATTCCTTCTTAATTTATGCTAAAATTTCACAAGTGGCCATTAGCAACCATTCAGGTGGTTTTGTAAAGATGCCTTCCTCTGTGTATTTTTCCCAGGTTATAAAGTCAGCTCGGGTTATGAAGAAGGCCGTTGGGCACCTTATTCCCTTCATGGAAAAAGAAAGAGAAGAAGCTAAAGTGCTTACTGGTGCAGTAGAAGAAGAGGCAAGTCATTTTGTCCAGGCCTGTGGGCCGTGGGAGACTCTTACTGGGGTGGGGGTAGGGACCATAGGGCTTGGCTGTGTTTGTCATTGAGGATAAAATAGAGAAGTGATCTACCTCTTTTATCAAGTATCAGAATATCCCAGGATTTTCCTTTGAATGTGGCTTTCTGAAATTTTTAACATGAACATAATTTTTCAAACAAAGCTCATGATTTCAATAAAAAAATAGTTCATTCATTCATCTATTGACCATTTACAAAGCTCCTACTATGTGCCAGGTACAGTGCTAGCCACTGAAGCTACAAATATCAGTCCCTGCCCTTGAGGTATCTGGATAATGAATGTTTGGTGTTGGAAAGCCTCTTAACTGAATCTTCTCTCTGTATCCTGGTAATGTCCTTGGCACTGCTTCTGGATTCAATTTAATTCTTGTTGGCTGCACCAACATAGTAAATTATTGAGCTTTGACCTTGTTTAGCGCCCTGTGAAAATCCGTCTATTTGGGCCCCTAGGATTCTGAATTCTTAAATTGATCTGAGTTTGTGAGTGGTTCAGACAGACATAGTGTTTATAAAAATCCCACTTGCCTTGCATGCCTTTTCCTTTTCTTTTTTCTTTTTTCTTTTTCTTTTTTGGAGGGAGGGGATACTGACAGTGCACACAACACCAGTGCTGAAGAAACAAGATTATCAAATGCCCCTCTGTACCCGGCTGTTGTGGTGGTGGTCCAGTTTCTGAGGGGACATATGCAGTTCATCGGCTCCCCCTCTCCTCCCTCCCTCTCCCTTTACTGCTGACAGTAAACATTTGTCAGACAGTTTTGGGGGTTATGGATATGGTCTTCAGCTATGGGACTGTTTTGTATTTGAACATAAACTGTTCTTTGAGGCGCTAGAACCCATGATCTTAGTTGAAGCTCCCTGAGCTAACCACCTAGGTAGGCCTCCTTTGAACTGCTCGGGCTTATAGCTGTCTACTTGCAGAGCACATGATTTAGGCTCCAGGGCTATCTTTGAGGTTGTCCTGGTTGTATTAAGTTGCTTTCTGTGCCAGCACCTGTCTGGCTCTAGAGAACCAGGTGATCTGCTCTAAAATGACCACAGAAATGCTTAGCTGTTTGGCTTACTCTCCAGGACCCTTACCAAGGCACCATTGTGTTGGCCACAGTTAAAGGCGACGTGCATGACATAGGCAAGAACATAGTTGGAGTCGTCCTGGGCTGCAATAATTTTAGGTAAGTTGAGACCACTTCTTTCAACTCCTTTCTTATTTAAAAATAAAAGATTAACAGGATAATTCCTTATTGGGTTGGAGGGGTAGAATATGGCAGTGGATGTTAGAGGTTATTTTTAATTACTTTTTCCTTACTGTGTTTTCGAGTTTTCTGTTTTGAACGTACCTTTTTAAATGAAATAAGTTAGTAATTGTTTTATCTGTTATATGTTCAATAAGGACAAAAAGAATATTGAAAACTATTCAAGTAGAGTCAGAACAACCAAGAGGCTTCTTGAGAATTGACCTTGGGCCAGAGGCTCCAGTGACTAGAACACTGGGCTCCTACCCGTGGCTGGTGGCATGAAGCATGTTCCCTTTTCCTCTCAATAAACTGCCGTATTTTAGAGCCAAGATGTTATTAGACTTCGGCTAAATGAAGTTTCATAAGAGGGTTTTGACTGTACAATTCTCTCTTTCCTTTGCTTAGAACAGGACCACGCATGCCTCTTGGTAATGATGTAGCTAGATTTTGGAACGTTGTAGACAAGTAAAATCCCTTTTTGATATATCTCATTATAGTGAATAAATATTCAGTACAAAGTTATTTCCATGTGAGAGCTGATGACCTATAGTAAGTATGTATTTTGCTCAGATTTCAATATTCTTCATAATCAAAAGCCTAATATAACTAAGGCCTTCTCTGGTCCATATCCAAGCAACAGTCCTCTTGAGTCATAGACTTCTTTCCAGTGCACTATTTTCTCTGTAGAGAAGAGAGACTTGACGGCAGCTACCTCTGTGCCCCCTTAGAGTTCCCTTCCCCTGCTGTCAGATAACAATTACCCTTCAAGCCCCCTCCCTCCTCTCAACGTGTTTCTCCATCTCTGCCTTAAAGGCTAATTAAATGCAACTAAGAACCACTCAGGAAGGCTGGAGATGGAGGAGCGGTGTCAGGATGGCACCTTTTTCCCTCTGACTGTCTTCACAAGCACTTCTGTGTGCCTGCCTCAGTGTCAAATGACCTAGCATTCTCTTCTAGTCCTGGAAATGATGAATATTGTTCTTGGAATGTCTTTATTATTTCTTTAAAGATAAGTGTATTGGAGACACCGTGGAGGTTGTTATAATGAGATTTCACCTGTAAACTAAGTATTTGGATAAAGTGTTTGCTTCCTAAACATTTCTGCTCTTGTCTCACCTTTTCAAACTCGATGTCGACAGTTTCGATTTGCATTCATCACAGTTAAAGTTCAGTTCAGCTAATAAATGTTTATAGATCATCTGCTACATACCATGTATTGTACTAGAGGCACCAAAATGATTTAGCTGACTTTTCTCTGTTCAAGAAGTTTACTGTTTATCAGGCTAAACACCCAGGTGCATTTTCACCTGTGATAGTGGGACAAGAGCTGTTGAAAAGGCGACTTGTAGGCAGACTTCCTGAAGCAATTCTTGAGATATCGTTGTCATGTGTTTAGCATTTTTTATTTTGAGAAATGGATAAATAGGTGAGAGAATCATAGTAGGAATGTTTTTTCCTCCGGTAAAGACATCTGAAGAGGCCAGAGGGAACTGTGGCTCTTCTCCAGGGTGCTGCTAGAGCTGAATGTCAGCGGTTATGAAAGGCTCCTTATTAAACCGGAGGCTTTCCTCCAGCACATCCAGTTCCTCTCTCTTGTGCATTGCAGGTCTGCTTATCTTTGCTAGTAAGTCTAACTGGAGAAGCATCTTCCGATGAAACTTTATTCTTGTTACAAAAACACAAGTGAATGTGCAAACTTTTTCTATCAAGTCAAACACCCCTTTGGGTCCCGTGTCTCATAACATTGGTGAGTTTATAATTTTATGGTGTCAACTAGTAGACAAGTACCCCGGAGATCTGCCTTCTGTAGTTAGATGTATACTTGGCTAAGCATTAGTGTTCTAGGCTGGATGCCTGGGTGAGTCATCCAGCTAGTGAGTGAGTCTAGCAGACCATCCAGGACCAAATCCTAATGCAACTTTCTTGATCTCAGCTCTTTGTCATTGATGTCATTGATGTATCTCATGAAATGATAAGGATTTTTTTCTTTGTGGGGAAAGAAGATGTAAAGAAGACTAAAAGTGATAGTTGTTTCTAGACAAAAAATACATGTTTTTATGGAGATGATGCATCAGAGTCTATGTTACAATAGAATTTGCAAATCTGAGAATTTGAATAGATCTTGAGATATATCCACCAAGAGGTTACTAATACCTAACATTTGTTTACCACTTCGCAATTTATATAGTGCTTTTATATAACTAATTTTTCTTTTTTTGTCTTCTTTTACTGACTTTTTTTCTTTTACTTTCTTTCATCTTTCCTTTCTTTTAACAGTTTTGATCCTGCTCTTCCTGCCTCAATTATTGTATATCTCATTTTACAGATGGGAAAACTGAGACTTAGAGAAGTCAAGTGATTTCTTCATGGTCACACAGCTAGCAAGTGGCAGGCCAACCTCAGGGCTTCTGATTCCAAAAGTGGGGATTCTGTGCTGTGTCAGTTTACCTTCCGATGTTTATTCCAGTTATAAAGTTAACTTTAACTGTAATGTCTGATATTAATAGTCTAGTTAAATTCCTTTTAAGAAATAATTTAGAATATTTAAAAATATTGTTGATCAGATATTTGATCACATGCAAGTTGATTTTAGATATACTCTTTAATAATACTTATATGAAAAGACAAATATAAATATCTCCCATGTAACAGATAATTTTTGTAAGAAAAGGTGGGATATATCAACAGAAATTTTAAAATTACATATCATACATCTAGTACTTTAAAAAATATGGATCTGGTAAAACAGATAATGAGGCATATTTATATTTTAACCAGTGATTCTTTATATAGCTGTCTTGTATGGGTAAAAAATGAGCAATATATGGCTAAGAATGAGATACTTGGAAACTGTACGTTAGCGTGTTCGGCTGAGTGGGGAAAGTGGCTGTGTCTGGGTCAGGACACACTAGGCCAGTCTCTCCTAAGCACCTCACGTGTTCACTTGATACTTGCCCAGAGGCTTTCAACTTGATATGTGTGTATATGTGTGTGTGTATATGAAATAAATTATAGGTATATTGTTTTCCAGCATTATTGAGATATAATTGATATAGAACACTGTGTAAGTTTACGGTGTACAACGTGTTGATTTGATACAGTTATATACTGCGATAGGATTGTTGCCATGCCAACACATAGCCAACACATAGGAGTGTTGGCTAACACCTCCATCACCTCACATAATTACCATTTCTTTTTTGTGGTGAGAACATTTAAGATCTACTCTCTCAACGTTTTCAAGTGTATAATACGATATTATTAACTGTATTCACAATGCTGTGTATTAGATCCCCAGAACTTATTCATCTTCCAACTAGAAGTTTGTATCCCTTGACCAACATCTCCCCATTTCCCCCACCCCCCAGTCTCTGATAACCACCATTCTACTCTCTCTTTCTATGAGTTTGGCTTCTTTAGATTCCACATATAAGTGAGATCTTGAGGTATTTGTCTTTCTCTGTCTGACTTATCTCACTTAGCATAATGCCCTCAAGGTCCATCCATGTTGTCGCAAAAGGCAGGATTTCCGTCTTCCTTGTGGCTGAGTAATCCTCCATTGTATATGTATATACACCACATCTTTATCCATTTATCTGTTGACAGGCACTTAGGTTGTTTCCATATCTTGGCTGTTGTGAATAATACTGCAATAAACATGGGAGTACAGATATCTCTTCTATATCCTGTTTTCATTTCCTTTCGATATATACCTAGAAGTGGGATTGCTGGATCATATGGTAGTTCTATTTTTAATTTTTTGAGAAACCTCCATATTGTTTTCCATAGTGGCTGTACCGGTTTACATTCCCACCATCAGTGCACAAGGGTTCCCTTTTTTCCACATCCTCACCAACGCTTGTTATTTCTTGTCTTTTTGGTAATAGCCATTCTAACAGGTGTGAGGTGATAGCTCATTGTGAGTTTGATTTGCATTTCCCTGATGATTAGTGATATTAAGCGTCTTTTCATGTATCTGCTGTCCCCTTATATGTCTTCTTTGGAAAAATGTCTATTCAATTCCTCTGCCCAACTTGTATTATTTTGAAGAGGAGACTTTCAAGAATTTTATTTATTTATATATTTTTAAAAAGGAGAAATGGAAAGAGACCCTATTACCTCCACTTAACCCCTGATGGGAAACCTGTGTTGGGGACTGCAGACTGGCAGGGTACCTCCATCTGGTGGTAGCACCTATGAATTGCAGGATCAGAAACAAGCTGCCACCTTAGTTCAGTTCATGTGACAGCAAATATGAGGCGTCTTAAGTGGATGCAGATGCATAGCTAGTTTTATTCTCCTTTTTAAGTTCCTTCTGGAGAGTAAAAGAGACTTTATCTATTACAATATTTATTTTCTAAATTGTATGTATTCTTAAATAGTATTTGATGCCTTTGCTAAAGCATTTAGTGCAGCTTACATTTTTTTCTGAATTAGAAGCCCAAATTAAATGCTTGTTTTTACAACTGTGTTATAAGCACTTTAGAAAGATGGTTATAAAACCAATATTTTTCCATAACATTCATTTTTATTCTCTTTAATCTCTCATGTGGCAAAATACAAGAATGAGTATGAGAAGAGCCCTACAAACATGGGGTGTAGCTCAAAGTGAAGAAGGGAAGCCAAGGGAAAGTCAGGGGAGATGGTGATGTATGTGGGGGAAGGAGGAAGTTGTAGTAAAGGTGAGAGAACATGGACAGGGGTGGTGGGAAGAGTGGCGGCAGCCACAAAAGGCAGGGGTGTGTTTGACCCATGCCCTCGTCTCCAGGCTTCAGATCCCTTTCTTCAGCCAGAGTTCCCCAGGGCCAGCTCGTTCATGATTCTGGACCTTCATAGTGCTAGTCTCTGCCTGGACTGCCCTCTTTTTCCCTGCATCTGGCTAATACCTACTTATTCTTTCAAAATTCAGCTCAGGTGTCACCCTCCTGGGACTCTTCTGATTGTCATCCGGTTTAGAAGGCCTCCCATAACACGCTGGAAACACCTCCATCGCAGCACTCACTACACTATATTCTGATTCAGAACTTGCCAACAGTTTCTCAACTCAGATGTGCTGAGAAACTCATCCCCTTCCTCGAGGGTGGGGCTGGGGGTAGCCTCAGTCCCAGACTGGTTGTCCCTGACAGTGAGCAACCACCTCATGTATCCCAGGGCCATAAATATTATTTTCTATGCATGGAAAAAGTTAGGGAGTGCTCTTCTAATCCATGATATATTTGACTGTTTCCCAACAAGACTTCTTAAGGCAGGCTAATTGGAAATTGAACTTGTCTCCCAGTCCCCTGGCTCACTGTTCTCAGATCCCTTCTTACCTCGCTGACCACTAGTTGTCTCTCTCTTTTGCTGATTTCTGCTTTGTGCAATCTATAAACAGGGGAGTGCTCCAGGGCTCTGGACCTCTTGGACCTCTGTCTGTCCTCACTGCCTAGGTTAGTGCTTCTCAGACTGTAATGTGCCTTCTGATTGCCTGGGAATCTTGTTAAGAGTCAGATCTGATTGAAGTAGGGCTGGACCTGAGGTTCTGCATTTGTAACGAGCTCCCAGGTAGTGTTGGTGCTGCTGATGCAGGGAGCTCACCCACCTAGGGTGACTGTGGGACAGGCTTGTATCGTCTCATCCAGTCTCATGACTGCTTTTTTTCTTGCTCCTCTCTTCCCCCCTGCCCCTCCCCATCTCTTCTCTCTTCTTCCCCCTCCTCCTGCTCCTCCTCTGTCTTCCTCTCTTTCTCTCTCTGCTTTTGGCAATTTATTTCTCTAATTCTTTTACACATGGTCTCATGACATTTTAACACCATCTAATATGCTGACAAGTTCCAAGTTTTATCTCCAGCATGGATCTCTCACCTGAACTCCAGACATATGTATCCAATTAACTACCTGAGAGTTCCATTTGGATATCTAAAGAAGTCTCAAACTTAGTATTTTGAAAATTGAACTAATTGCCACCATTAAGATGCCCTCTCCTCCCTCTCTGACCTCACTGGCTACCACTTTCTCCTTCCTCAATTTCTATCCAGCCACAAAGTCTCCCTACTCTTTCTCAAACAAAGCCAGCATGCAGAAGATGTTCCTGAAAGATCCACTGCTTAAAACAAGGAAAAGGAATGAGAACAAGATGATGCTTGCCATCATACTGACGATTTTTAATTGAGTTTTAAAAATATATATAATGTTGAAAACAGCTTTGAAATGTATGCCTTTTTGTCTCTATTTTAAAAGCAATATGCTATTTTGTTTAGTTTTATATGCAACAGTCTATACTTAGTCATAGTTCAACAAAAGATCCAGTTACCAGACTTTTTTCAATATGCTAAAAAAAAAGGTGGTATCATCTCACTCCTGTTATAACCTGCGGTGTCATATCATTAAAACCTGTAGCTTTTCTTTCTACTGGGTTAGTGCTAACAGCTGAATATAGTTATCATTGATTTGAAATTGTCTGGCTTCTTACTGAGGATTCCATATGTGCTGGTTTATTTAAAAAAATTTTTTTTAAGTAATATGGGAACAAGCTAAAAAATCCAACAGTATAAAAGGGTATATAGTGAGAAACAAGGCTCCTTTCTGCCTCTGACATCCAGGACATTGTGGACATCACTCATTCATAGGGTCAGGAGTCAGAGCCGACTTGATGGCACATAAAACATAGTTCTTAAGCATTGATTTTTTTATTTAAAATTATTTTGCCTGTCTAATTTTAAGAATTGTTGACATTATGAAATAAGTGAAAATGCATGCTGTAATTTTTTAAACGTCTTTTAAACAAATACTCATGATAAAATTAAATTGTAATAATGACTGACATTATAGATCCTCTCTAGATCTAGAATAGAGGAGTAGCACATAGAATATTTTGCAGGGCAGAAATTACTGTTTTCTCTGAGTTCCAGAAAACTGTCTCCTCTGTGAATTGGAATTTCTCTGGTGGTATTCTCTTCCATCAGAGCATCCACCAGGCTTTCTCTGCCCATGCCCACCCTCTTTCTCATGTGGGCCCACCCAGAGCCAGCTTTTCCTTTGAGTCTCACACCATCTCTCCGGGTGAACTGCTCCCTGATTCAGGCTCCCTCTCCCTTGACTTACATAACCAGATTTCTTGATCATCAGCTTTTGGTGTGCAGGAACTGACCTCTTCTTGATTATCCTTCTCATTGGCTTCCGTGTAGTACACTGTTCAATAGATATTTATTGAGTGAACTTCCCCGGCATTTTTATTGGCCTAAATGGCTAAGAGGATGGGTTTTTTGGTGTCAGATCCTGGTGCAAATCCCAACTCTGCTACTAATTAATTGTGTGACTGGGCAAGTTGCTTAACTTCTCTGGGCCCAAGCTCCTCTGGGCCCTTTCTCATTAAAACATAAAAGTCATGTTTTCAAGAATAATAATAATATGGCCGGCCCCGTGGCTTAGCAGTTAAGTGCACATGCTCCGCTACTGGCGGCCCGGGTTCGGATCCTGGGCACGCACTGATGCACCGCTTCTCCAGCCATGCTGAGGCCACGTCCCACGTACAGCAACTAGAAGGATGTGCAACTATTACATACAACTATCTACTGGGGCTTTGGGGGAAAAAAAAAGGAGGAGGATTGGCAATAGATATTAGCTCAGAGCTGGTCTTCCTCAGCAAAAAGAGGAGGATTAGCATGGATGTTAGCTCAGGGCTGATCTTCCTCACAAAAAAAAAAAAGGAATAATAATAATAATAAAAAAAGAGTATTAATTGGTACAGCCTACCTCAAAATCAAGTTTAAAATATGAATCAAACATCATAAAAATATATTTAATGCAATAATCCCATTTATAATTATTCATCCAAATTATATATTTGGAGAAAGGAATAAAGTAAATATATGAAAACAAAACAAAAACGGGGCCTATAGTAGTACTTTATCATCGAGTTGTGGTGAGGGTTAAATGAGATTGCTTATAAAAAAGCTTAGCATAGGGGCCGGCCCAGTGGCTCAAGCGGTTAGGATCCCGGGCGCGCACCGACGCACCGCTTAGGAAGCCATGCTGTGGTGGCGTCCCATATAAAGTGGAGGAAGATGGGCATGGATGTTAGCCCACGGCCAGTCTTCCTCAGCAAAAAAGAGGAGGATTGGCAGATGTTAGCTCAGGGCCAATCTTCCTCACAGAAAAAAAAGAAAAAAAGCTTAGCATAGTGGAAGCAACCCAAGTGTCCATCGACAGATGAGTGAATAAACAGAATGTGGCACATCCATACAATGGAGTATTCAGCCTAAAAAAGGAATGAAGTTCTGACACATGCTACAACATGGGTGAACCTTGAAGACATTATGCTAAGTGAAACAAGACAGTCGCAAAAGGACAAATTATGTATGATTTCACTTATCTAAATGTCTAGAATAGACAAATTTATAGAGACAGAAAGTAGAATAGAAGTTGCCAGGGGCTGGGGGGGATGGGGAATTGTTGCTGAATGGTTACAGGGTTTCTGTTTGGGGTGATGAAAGAGTTTGAAAATAAATAGTGGTGATAGTTGCCCAATATTGTTACCCATTGTAATTAACGCCACTGAATTGTACACTTAAAAATAGTTAAAATGGAAAATTATATATATTTTACCAGAGCTTAAAAAATAATAATATAATATACCAAAAGCTGTTGAATTGTGTACTTGAAATGGGTGAAGTGACTGCTATGTGAATTATGTATCAATGAAGCTGTTTAAAAAAGCTTAGCATAGTCCTTGGCATGTGGTAAGTACTTAATAAATGGCAGTTGTAGTTGGGGTGGTTGTCAAAATTTAGTGAGCATTTCAATTCCAGTTTACATTAGAGCAGTACTTGATGGCTAAATAAAAATGTTAATTTCTGGGGCCGGCCCGGTGGTGTAGTGGTTAAGTTTGCATGCTCTGCTTCGGCAGCCCAGGGTTTGCAGGTTCAGATCCCGGGCGTGGACCTACACACTGCCCATCAAGCCATGCTGTGGCAGCATCCCACATGCAAAATGGAGGAAGACTGGCTCAGGGCCAGTCTTCCTCACCACCCTCCCCCCAAAAAAAATGTTCATTTCAGCTTTGTCTCTAATGGGTTCTCATTAATTTTCTCACATCTCATTTCTGTACCTCAGAGTTATTGATTTAGGAGTCATGACTCCCTGTGATAAGATACTGAAAGCTGCTCTTGACCACAAAGCAGGTACTGTGAAACTGTGCTTCTTGACGTTTCGCTACATGCCGTTCCCCCCAGGTGTCTGTCTGTCAGTGAATAGTGATGCCCCAGCCCCTGTGGGATCGGTGGGACAGTCAGACAGTCAAGTGCCAACTCCTGCGTGGGGGCTACTTTCATTGCCATTTATAATGGGAGTTGAAGAGGGGACTAGGTAACCGTGAAGCTCTGGAGATGGGGAATGGGGCAGGCTTTTTATAAGAGAACAGTGTTGTGTTAGAGTTTTTCTCTGGGTGTAGATGTTTTTATGTTTCTTCAGACACTGTGACACATTCGAGTCTGGGAAATTATATAACAATATATTCTATTTCATGGCTTCCCAAAACTATGGCAAGTACATTATTGCATCTTTAAGTTACAAATCATATTTACTACCAAAAGTAAACAATACATTGAAACCCCTCAGTCAGAGAAGATGTCTTAGAATTAGAAATTGGGAATTCATCTTAGGTCTTGTGGACTTGATTTACAAAGTTTCTAAAATGAGTCTTTATACTTTTCCTCTTTTTCTCCCATCCTCCTTCTCATTGTCCTTTTTTTCTTTTTTTAAATAATAGATATAATTGGCCTGTCAGGACTCATCACTCCTTCCCTGGATGAAATGATTTTCGTTGCCAAGGAAATGGAGAGATTAGCGATAAAGATTCCATTGTTGATCGGAGGAGCAACCACTTCGAGGTAAGTCAAGCTAATGAGCTTTATGCTTCCCTTTAAATTCTCTTAAATGCCTGTGTTTACAATCAGTGATGAAACCTGGGTTCTTTTCTCTTATGCTTAGTACATTGGCTCCATATTATATAAACACATGAACTTTCGGTCTTCACTTGGAGAACAGCCAGAATATTTTGGGAGCATGCTGTAGGAAACTCCTTGGTGATCTCCCTACCATTTGCCTTTTTTTGGATTCCTTTGACTTGCAGTTGTCTGTTCCTTAATCCTCTAACCTCCCATTCAGTTCTTGAGATTTCTAATGAACACTTACTCCTCTTGAAATCAAACTGAGTGGAGAAGCTGTGTATTTTGGCACAAAGACATTGCTTGAACTTCAGCTCACTCTCTATCTTGAAGCAGGTGTCTGACTGAATAATTATAGGTTCCCTTGAAGAGACTCTGACCTTGTAACAGTTGAGACAGAAAGCCAACCTAGCAAGAATGAAGCAAAGGATTGCTTTGGAAAGTTGTTTTTGAAAACTTTGGGTTAAACAATTTAAAAAGGAGAAAGTTCAAATTTGGTCACATAATCATTAGTTTGTCAGATTTTTCCTGGGGTCATGGTCATAATGATATTTGGTGAGAAATATGTTAATTATGGTATTAGACTTTTTATGACGCATTCCTTGTGCCCCATATAGTTCACTTCGGCAGGAAATAATACCCAGGTGGAGCATTGAACTTGATCCCACAAGCATACAGTTTATTTTTCTGATATAAAAATACAATAAGGGTCTGGTCAGGTATATTCCAAAGTTCCTTCATACTGGAAATAACTGTATGTTAAGCCATTTGTATTAGTCAAATTTATCCAGAGAAATGGAATCAATGGAATGTGTGTCTGTATATATACATGGGGGGGGGTTTATTTTAAGGAATTGACTCATGCAATTATGGAGGCTGGTAAGTCTGAAATCTGCAGGGAAGGTCGGCAGCTGGAGACCAGTCAAGAGTTGATGTTGCAGTCTTCAGTCCAAAGGCAGTCTGGAGGCAGAAATCCTTCTTCCTTGGGAGACTTCAGTCTTTTCTCTTAAGGTCTTTAACTGATTGGATGAGGCCCATACACATTATGGAGGGTAATTGGCTTCACTCAAAATCTACTGACTTAAGTGTTAATCACATCTAAAACATACCTTCACAGAAACATCTAGATTGGTATTTGACCAAAAATTGGGTCTCATGGCCTAGCCAAGTTGACACATAAAATTAACCATCATCCCGTTTATCATTTATAATCTGAATGGATCATTTTCATGAGTAGTCACAGTATCATATGTCATTTATCCACTAACTGCTTTTCGTACTTGAAGGACTTAATAGTGTGGCTGTTGTTGCTCACTTTAGAAAACTGGGTTTATTTTTCCACAAAAGACTATCCACTATGATATGTGGCAGATTGTTCTCCAGGGATATGACCAACCATTGATAACTGGGGTGTCAATGAGCATGGTCTTGGGTAATTGATGGTTGTAGTGTGAATATTTGTTAGCTTAGTAAAGAGAATGGTAAGAGAATCTATAGACTATTGTCAGAATGAAATACCTTTTAACATCACAGTTATAAAATAGAATAAATAAATATTTAAATGATCAGACATAATGAAATGCATTATGAGTTATGTAAATGTGATTCTAGTTTCAAAATAAGAACCATTTTATATGGTAGGACACTACACTCAGAAATTCAAAATCAGGAAACCACATATTGCTACTTGTGCAAATTGGAACATTACCAAATAGTCCATTCTGTTATACCTCTTACTGTGTAAGAGCCACCAGATTAAAGAGGGGTTTTTTTTGTGTGTGTGTGAGGAAGATCAGCACTGAGCTAACATCTGATGCTAATCCTCCTCTTTTTGCTGAGGAAGATTGGCCCTGAGCTAACATCCGTGCCCATCTTCCTCTACTCTCTATGGGATGCCACAACAGCATAGCTCTACAAACAGTGCGTCGGTGTGTGCCCAGGATCCGAGCTGGCGAACCCCAGGCCACCGCAGCAGAGCGCGTGCACTTAACCACTTGCGCCACTGGGCGAGCCCCTAAAGAGGTTTTTAAAAAAACATTCAGAAGCAACATGACTAGCGTCCCAAGAAACATCATTGGCAAAATTAGCCATAAATGACTCTATAACCTGGTATATCAAGTTAGAAGTAATCAGATCAGAAATCAGCCACCGTCTTTTCATGCTATTGCAAAATATCTATTCTCATCATCTGGGACGCTGTGAATGTGTGCCTACCCAAAGGCAGAAAGCTGGGTCCCCTGACCTCCCACGGTTTCTTCCAACTCTCCAGTGCTTTGTTTCTCGGTGATCCCTGCCTTTTCTGGTTCTATTCTCTTTCATGCCTGTTAGAGTCTCTGGGAAATTATTTGGAAAATAAAAGCCAGTAGCAGTGCTTCCCGGTAACCATCCCCTTCTCCATTGTGGTGCTAGAGCAGCGCTCGCAAAACAGGTTCTCATACAACCTTCAAGAACTTCAGTGTAAAATTCCCCTGTTCTGACTCCATTCTAAAGCAGTGACAGTGAGTGAGGACTCAGACCTGGAGTCTTGCTTCATCAAGCCCTCTTATTTAAGTAAGCGCTTTTACCGAAGTATAACAGCCATACAGAAAAGGACACAAATCATAGATATACAACTTGATGAATTTTTACAAAAATGAACCCACCCGTGTAACCACCCCCAGATCAAGAAATAGAACAGTAACAGCACTCTGGGAACTTCATGGGCTCCCCTACCTAGTCATCCTTTCCAACAGAAGGAATCTGTGTTCTCGCGTCCGTCACCATAGGTTGGTTTTGCCTGCATTTCAACTTTGTATAAATGGAATCCTATTGTATGTATTCTTCTGTGTCCAGTTTCTTTTGCTCAACATTGTGTCTGTGAGGCCTAAACTTATTGTGACAGTAGTTGGGGTTTTTTTCCATTGTGGTATAATATTCCATTGTATAATATACTATGGCTTATTTATCCATGCTACTGTTGGTGGACATTTGGGTTTTTCCAGTTTGGGGCTATTACACAGAATGCTGCTGTGTATGTATCTCTGCCCTGAAGCAAACTGGCTGGATCATAAGATATGCATATGATCATCTGCATCCGATATTGCTGAGTAGTTTTCCAAAGTGGTTGTGTTAATTTACACTCCCACCGGCAATTACAAGAGTTCCAGTTATGCTATATCCTTTTCGATTTTACCATTTTAGTGTGTATGTAATAATAACTGACGTGGTTTTCATTTCTATTTCTCAGCTCACTAATAGTGTTGAGTACCTTTTCGTATGTATATTGACCATTTGGATATGCTTTTTAACTCTTTTTTTGCTTTTCTAAGTCTTTTTTTTAAATTGAATATTCTGCCTTTTTTCTTATTGATTTGTATGCATTCTCTATATTGGATATGAGGCCTTTATGAGAAATATATATTTTAAGTAGATTCTTCCAATATGGTTTGCTTTTTGCTGTCTTAGTGGTATTTTTGGGTAACAAAAGTTCTTAACTTTTATGAAGTCTGATTTATCAGTCTGTTCCTCTATGGTTGGTGCTCTTTGCATCTGAATGGGAAAGCCATCTACTCCTGGGAGAGTCAGCTTTGCTAGAAAGCATTCAGGGGTTTGAATGTCTCAGAAGCCCTCTGAGAGCCCTTGTTATTACCTCCTCTGACCTATTGAGGGCTCAGCAGTGTTCCAGTTCTTTCCTTTGCTAACTGTGTTTGAGCAGATGGCAGCTCAGGTTGTCATGAAAGCAGGTCTCTGAGGGGATATAACATAACGACATGGCTTTTCCAGACTTCAGTGGCCTGCAGTAGCGTGATAGAATTAGAACTGTACCCCCAGACGCTTGAAATGAAGCTTAAGGCTATCTAGTAGATGGATCCTTGGAGAGGTTGAAAGGGTTATACAGATTTTGGAGTCATTTCTGGGTGGAAATATGCTTGGAATGTCCCTTTTTAACCCGTGGCTATAAGCCAATAGAACACTGAATATTCTCCTGTCTGTAATACAGATGGTTTTGATATCACAAACTAGAAATGCCTTTAATGGAACTCTGGTCCTGTTAGCTATAGAACTTCTCAAGGGCACAAGTCTGGCAGTTAACTCTCAATTTTTCACTGGTTTAAAGCCAATAACTGCAAAATGTCTTTTTCTGTTATTTTTTGTGAATAATGGAGAATTCAATAGGAAATCACATTGCTCAAAGCTAGAGGTAATTTTCTGAGTTTTTAAAAAAGTCCTTAGGAAGTACAGTGCTGAATCACATAACTGATATTATTTTCCTCTTTGAATTGACTTCAGGGAAGCTTAGAGCTCAGGTCTGTTTACAGGATTTCATGGAGTAAATTTTATATGCTGATCTCACTCCTGATTGCGTCTTAATTTTCCCATCTTTATCTTCTCTTTCTCTCATTTTTCTCATCAAATTTAAGTTTTGGTCATGCTGCATTTATGTAAAACACTTTAAATTAATTCTGGGATAGGATAGGATATGAAATAAATGCTTTGAGTACTTGTTCTTTTTCATAGTTTGTAAAAAGATCCTCCAAGGTTAATGCTATCTTGCCCATCTGGCAATTAGGGGAGGTGACTAATTAAATCCTATTTGATGAGTGGCTTAACAGAGATGGATTTGAGATTCAGCCTCAGTGTCTAGCCCTTTGCTCTTGGTATGGAAGACAGGGAGGAGAGATTCCAATGTTTTCCATCTTTTCAGACTTCAGAAAGAAGTCTTCTTCCAGCTGGAGAACCTTGCATAAATGGAAGCTTAGAAGAAAGTGGAATCAGTGTCATAATAACTTTATAAGGAAACAAAAAGCACTCTCAGCGGCTGAGCAAGCTCAAATTTCATGGCTGTGCTCATCTAGCTTTGTAATTTTTATGTTAGAAAGCAGCACTTTGCTTTTATTTATTTGTTTGTTTATTTTAAATAGTGGAATCCATCAGTTCCTTCTCAGTGCCCTTGTCCAGAAGATCATCAAAGAGACAGTGGCCAGAACTGCACTAAGAACCCTTGGATGCTTAATAAGTACTAATTGTGTTGATTTTAAAATTTAAAATTGTACTGGTTCTCTTTAAGAGAAATGTCGTCTAAGTCACATCAAGCTTGAGATAATGTTTCCTGGAGGAATTTCCTGCAGAATATACAGTAGGCATATATTCGTGTACTCAAGAGGCTGACCGTCTGAAGAAGAGGAAGCAAGCAGAGTCTGACTTGTGTTCTATTTTGAAACTAGAAACAGCTTCTTCTCTATAACTTTTCCTACTGTTTGAAAATCTTTCCCCTCATAGAATACCCAAGACATCTTCAAATCTTTGGTCCCCAAGCCCACCGTGGGCACAAAACATGTCGTCAGGAAGCAGTGGAGTGTTTGGCTGCTCCAGGGCCGTGTTCTGGCCCGCCCTGTGCTCTGCACCCTGAACCTCCCAGCCCAGAAGACCTCTCTTGCACTAACTAGCTGAGACCTGAACTTCCATCTCATAGGTCAGTTCTTGTGGCTTATGGCTTTAGTCCTTTGCTTCCTATTCATGTACAGAGGTACACTTAGAAAGGGGACAGGTGAAATGTTAGTGGTCTTGTCTGTCTCATTATGAATGAATTTTTAGAGCCTTCCCTGAGAAGCCTGTTAAAAACACACTGACACGTGTATTGCGTCTTTAATATTCTCTTGGTTTTTAAAAATTACCTCGGTAGTCCACGCTTACTAGAACATGCCAGTTCAGAGGAATGTAAAGCAAAATTTAGTCTCTCCCTTCCCACTTTCAATCCTACCTCCAACCTCCATATACCCAGTACTGACACCTTGATGTGTATCGGTCTGTGTTTTTTCTAAATATACAGAAACTTATATATAAGGTTGGTTTGTTGGGGCAGATTGAGGGTGGTAGTGTGTGTTTTTCAAAAAATAGAATTGTGGGCCGGCCTGGTGCCGTGACGGGTAAGTGCGCGTGCTCCGCTTTGGGCGGCCCGGGGTCATAGGTTCAGATCCCGGCGCGCACCAACACACCGCTTGTCAGGCCGTGCTGTGGCGGCGTCCCATATAAAGTAGAGGACGATGGGCATGGGTGTTGGCCCAGGGCCAGTCTTCCTCAGCAAAAAGAGAATTGGCATTGGATGTTAGCTCAGGGCTGATCTTCCTCACACACACACACAAAAATAGAATTGTCTTAAAAATACTGTTCTTCCACTTTGTTTTTTCCTCATATAATAGCATATTCTGAATGTCTTTCTAAACAAAAGTGCATTTTGGTTGAGGGAAAGAATATGAAAGTATCTGACTTGGGGAAGATTGCTGCTGCTTTAGGGGAGAAGAAAAGGCTGGAAAGCACTGCCCGCCTTGTGGGAACTGCTGTTGCCACCCTTTTACATGAATTGTGGCAAAGTCCACACTTCTCTCCCATCCTCAGGGCCCTGGTGTAACTGCTGTGAGGGAGGGCATATGCATTTTCCCTTCTCACTTTAGCGTTATGTTCTATAATGAAACAGCAGATATGTAGCCTATGCTGTTGCTATAAACATCCACTAATCAGAGGGTAATTTGTTTTGCACTTTAGTTAATTAGGTAATTTTAAGGATTAAAGGGTATTTCTTCCTCAGTACTGACATTTTCAAGTTTGGCAATAAGGATTTGGGGCTGAGCCAATGTTAGTATAAAATATTTTTGTTGCTTTCGCCTTCCTGTGTTATTTTGTATTGAATTTATTGAGGGTCTGAGGTTCCTTCTTACAAGTACAAGGTGGGGTTGAGGCTGGGAGTGGTGGTGTCTCCCAGGAACATGGAGCAGCAGCTAGAGAGTGGTGTCCTGTGTCCCCGGCCTAGTGTCTGTTCCCCAGGGGCCCTGGCTGGTAGCCCAGCTCATTTGGAGGAAGAAATTCAACTTGACCTGTATGCCAGCAAAGTACAATTGCCTGGGCTGGTTAGCTCCCTTAGTTCAGACAGGCTGCTAATGACTGTGAGGTCACAGGCTCGTCCCCCGCTGGCAGAGAGCCAAGGACACAGTCTGTCTCATTTTCTCACAGACTTGTTTGTAGCCTGGGCCAACAAATTCTTGTCTTTTCCCCTTGGCTTCCCCATGTTAGGGTAGGGAGAAAGTCATTCTGGTTTTACAAGAGAAATTTGAAGTTCAACATTTGTAAGTACCTTGAAATCTTTCTCTGCAAAGGACTGTAGAAACACATTATTTCTAATGGTTCCCAACAAGAGTTGTGTAAGAACTGTCAGCACTGATGGACGTGTTTTTCTTCCTGACCCCTTGTTTCAGAACCCACACAGCAGTTAAAATAGCTCCAAGATACAGTGCGCCTGTAATCCATGTCCTGGATGCATCCAAGAGTGTGGTAGTGGTAAGTGTGGGCCTTAACGTTATTTCAGATATGTTGTAAAGAGAGAACAAAGACAGCACGAAGGGTTAAGGGTATCGCCCAAGATCTTCTGTTTATTTTTGTCCCATTCTACTAAAAAAAAGTGAAAGAATAGCATAGGGCTTATGGTAGTGTCATTGCAGTTGTCTGCATCGCTGGAAGGAGGGCCGGGTGAGGGCCAGTGTCCCGTGTTTTCAGACCACTTCCTGAACCAGCAGCGGAAATGCTGGCCTGATAACAGAGGAATGGTACCAAGACGCCTTTGACCTTGACACCAACCCAGAGAAAGAGATTTCAGCCATTTACAAATATTTACAAATATGCATGTACACTTTCTTAGCTCCGTGCCAGAGCTAAAAAGAAGGTAGAATTTTAAAAAATAACCTATTTCCAGATAGAAAAACATTTAACCTGGAATGGGCCGGTTGACCCTACCCAAAGACAGAAAAACCTTCACCAGATGTTAAAAAACCCAAAGCAGTAGATTGTTTTTCTCAGTGAATGTAATAAACAACTTACCTAAGTGTTTTTTCCTCATCAGTGAAGCTTCATATCCTCTCTTGTTACGTGTTTCATTATTTTCCTTGAAAAATAGGATATAATAGCTGGAGGGAACCTGAGTGACTATGTGGTCCAGTGGTTTCCAGGTTTGTTTTAGCCATAGAAACCTTGTTTTCAAGTGACGTCTTACCTGGAAACTCAGTATGGTACAAATAAGAGCAGCCCCTTGCATCCTACATCCAACTCCTAGTTCTCATCAAAAGAGCGCAATTTAAAAACCACTAATCTAGTCCAGCCATCAGAGTTTGCAGGTGAGAAAGGTTACTGAGGGGGCCCGGTGATTTGTGAGACCACTTGGTGATATCATGCAGCCTGAACTAGGGTGACACCACATTTCCTCAGCCATTTTCCAAAGGAATTCTGTCAGATCTGTGAATTTATTTATGTGAAAGTTACACAATAATTGCTGACATTATTAAAAATGTATAGTGTGCCAGGCACTGTACTAAGTGCTTTACATGGATTTTTTATTTCATCCTCATGAGGTAGATACTTGCACTGTCCTCGTTGTAGAGATGAGGAAGCAGGAGCGAAGAGGTTAGTAGCTCTCTGAGGCCACGCATCCGTCAGGTGGCAGGTGCGGGATTTGAAGGCAGGTGGTCTTAATGCTACATTCAACTTGCTCCCATGAATTTAACGATTCTCCTTTATTAAAAAGGATGAAATTAAATCAGGCTGGAATCATAAAATTGCAATTTTTTATTTGCCATTGACATAGACTAATGTGCAAATAAACTACATTTCTACAACTCAATTTTAAAACAACTTTTGTATCTTATATTTGGATTGTGCTTCATAAGGAGCTTATACAGGTCCATGGTTGAGTAAACACTGGGCTTCTTTTTAAGGCTTGTTGCTGTTTTCAAATGCTAATGAATGACTCCCAACGTTGCCCGTTTGGAGACCAGGCAGTTGGACCCATGTAAGGACACAGTGGTAACGTTGCCCCTACAGGCAGGAGAAGGACTTTAGCTGGGAAGGAGTCGGCCTCTTGATCCCATTCTGAGGACGGACTCCTTCACCTTCTTGAAGAGCTACAGCAGCCTGGGCCTGGCTGAAAGCAGAGGATGAGGTGTGGGCATTTGTGCTCTTTACAGCCTGGTCCAGCCAGGCAGCCAGCGAGGGTTAGCTCTGCTCACACACAAAGAAACCACCTCCCTTTGCAATTACTCAAACCTAAGTCTGATGATAAATCATTTGGATAATTGCTAGTGACACTTTTCAGGAGTCGGTGGTACAATTTGTTAGGTCGGCTGTTGGTTCAGAGCCTTTTGGTCCAACTGCAG
Source organism: Diceros bicornis minor (assembly GCF_020826845.1). NCBI lineage: Eukaryota > Metazoa > Chordata > Mammalia > Perissodactyla > Rhinocerotidae > Diceros > Diceros bicornis. Next base: position 19,828,890 of record NC_080745.1, on the reverse strand, counting down.
TGAGAGTGGCACAGGCCCGGGCTCCAGCTAACCAGCTTGTGAATTTGAAAGATTCCAAAATGTGACAACTAAATAATAGCTGGAAATTTAGACCTGAGGATGCCTCTTGCTTTCTTTTCTTTCTTTTTAAATAAAAGACAAGGTGCCAGTATTATTTCTTTTTCAATTATAAAATGTATTTTCAACTTATTCCTTCTCATTGAGCTGTGATTGCACATGAGAAATAGAAAATAAAAGAAGGAAAAGAAAATCTGTACCATGTCTGGGTGGTTGGCATGAAAACACATAATGGACTCTGATTTTGTGGAAGGGTCACATCGATTAGCCCATATAATTGGCCATGAACTTGTTTCCATCAAGCAAGTCTGATTGGGCAAGGAGAGGTTTATCACTGTGGCTCTGGGACCAGGGGGCTCTATAGGGGTGTGAAAGGTGCCAACAAACTGTAGTGGAATGTTCTGTCTATCCAATAGTACCTGTGTCAGGGTATTGTTAAGTTCTTTGGGTGTTAAGGAAATCAGGGTTTTGCTTTCTCAGGGTTTAAAATCTAGCAGAATGTAACAGTATTTTAAAATTAAAATACTGTTTTAATTTATGTAAATGTAAAATAAAGTACATGTAACCAATGTAAAAAAGTACATTGGTTACATGTACTTTGGGGAGCTCAGGAGCAGGCCTCCCCTTCTTGTCTTCATTTAGCTCTACTGGGTTTCTTAAAGGGGGCTCCACTGAGGTAAGGTTAATGTAAGGCTGGGAAATACTTTGTGGTGGTATGAATACCATTTGGGAGCCACTGTTTAGGCTTGCCACAATGGCCCTTCCTGATTATGTTCCTTAACAAAGCAATTTGGTTTTATCCTAACTCATAGGTGATTGGATTGTAATTAGAGATACTTAGTAAATTCAGATAGAATTATAGATATTTAAAGCTGGTAGGCATTTTAGCCATCATCCAGTCTAACTTCCTCAATTTCAGTGATGATACTGAACTTCCCTGCCTTTTTGTGTGTTAGAAAATCCTGCTGGAGGATGCAGAGATGGGGCTGTGGGTTTTGAACTGATGTGATCAGTACAGCCATTTCATATTTCTTTGTAATTTTAGCTTTGGTGGTAGCTATTCTTCTACTAACTTGATAATCATAGTCATAAACAATATTTAGCTGATCCTAGTTTTACAAGTTACTGAGTGGCCTCACATTTCTCAGATGATCTGTTTCCTTTCTTACTTTAGCAGAAGCTCATGGTTGGCTGTGATCAGGCTCATTCCTTCAGCAAACATTTAGTAAGGATGTGCCTGTACGTGCCAGGCACTGAGCTAGAAACCAGGGACGTGAAGGCGGTGTCTTCTAGTCAGAGAAGTAGATGCATAGTAAGTGCGGTGATGGAGAGTGAACAGAGTATCTTTGGAACACTGAAGAGGAGGGGTGTTGTGGGTCCCCAAGACTACCCTCAGTTTCAGTGATTTGCTTGAAGGACTCACAGAGCTCAGAAACGCTTGTTATGCTTACAATCATGGTTTATTACCACAAAAGGATACAGATTAAAATCAGCAAAGGTGAAAGATGCGTGGAGTGGAATCTGGGAGAGACCGGGCATGAGCTTCCAGGTGCCCTCTCCTGGTGGAGTCGCATGGACAGCGCTTGATTCTTTACTAGTGATGTGTGACAACGTGTACAGAGCATTGCCAGCCAGGGAAGCTCACCTGAGCCTTGGTATCCCGGGCTTGTATTGGGAGTCAGTCACGTAGGCGTGGAATACTCATTCTTCAACCCCTCCAGAGGTCAAACAGATACAGCATGAGCGAAGTCCCACCATAAATCACATAGTTAACGTAAACTATCTAGAGTGGCCCAAGGCCCCAGGTAGGCAAAGACACTCGTATCAGACAGAACTGACCGGGACTGCACATGTTTTATCTTCTTTGCTGCTCCGTGATGATTGAATGCTGATCTTGCATTTTCAGTGTTCTCAGCTATTAGATGAGAATCTAAAGGATGAATACTTTGAGGAGATCATGGAAGAATATGAAGATATAAGACAGGACCATTATGAGTCTCTCAAGGTAAGTGGGAAAAACAGGTCCCTGCTTGTTTGGGTATTAAAATGATCCTACAGTTTTTAATAGGACTTTACTGTTTTGAGGAGGTAAGGCTTAGGATCGATCTAGAGAAGTCCTGTTTTCTAGTTCAAATCAGACTTCTTCAGTGTCTAAATTCCCAATAATTTTTGATTATATTAAAATTAATTTTATTTATTCTGCCCAACATTTATTGGGTGCACAGTAGGTGTTAGGTGCTGTGCTAGATAGATAGCAGAGTTATGAGAATGTATAAAACATGAGCTCATCCCCAGCAGGGAAACAGGAACTGAAACAGTGTACTGAAATGACTCCCACAGATCCTGTTCTTGAGGAAATAATGGGAGAAGATGAAGACATTAGACAGGACCATTGTAAGCCTCTCTCTCTGATTGCCCAGCACTGACTGTGCAAAGTAATGTGTCAGGGACTGTCCCTGTCTAGATAAGCTCCAGGGAATCCATGAGAGTGGGCATAATTATTCTTCAGAAGTCTTTGGGATATTTCTTCCTGGTTATCTGCTTGCTGGGCTTTGTCTGGGGTCGGGAGGCTGCATTTTGGAGGTGGGTAGGCAAGTGGAATGAGATAACAAACAGCAAGAAGACAACAGATGTTTCTGAGGTGTTGGCTTTCCCCCTCCCCTTAGGTGTGCCTACAGTTGATAATTTCTTGGTTCTGCCTTCTGGTCCTCAGGGCAGTCGATGGCAGGCCAGTTAACCTGGTCTCAGGTATTCTGAAAGTACAGGCAGGGACCACTCCATGCCATGCTTATCCCACGGTGAAGGCTGCAGGTCAGCCTTATATTTACATATAAATATTCAGTGGATATTTAATGAATCTTTATTGTTCTGGTGCTGATGTGAAGCCATATTGGATGGGATAGGAACAGCTTTTTAGGAAATGAATTTTTATTAATAAAAGCATTTGTTTTCTTGCAAAACTTATGTACTAGCTTTCTTGGACATACTTCTGTGGTAGCAGCTGAAAAGCTAAGATTCTCTGACTAAATAACTTTTCTTTTTTTCATAGGAGAGAAGATACTTAACCTTAAGTCAAGCTAGAAAAAACGGTTTCCATATTGACTGGCTGTCAGAGCCTCACCCAGGTCTGTCTGGCTATCGGTTAGAGAAAGGCTACGTGTGGTAACTGTCAGCTGAAGAGACGTGTGCATTTACTTGGCTAGAGATCAAACAGGCAGCTAGAAACTCTTAATTGTGTCTAATGATGATGAATGACAATGATTGAAAATAAAAGTAAACAGAAACTGTTTATGGAGGACCAAACACTGTCCTGAGATTGACCCACAGCAGGTCCGAGCCCTTGACACAACTCTGTAATGAATGTGCTGTTATCCCCACTTTAATTTGAAGAAACTGGATTTCAGTAATAACTTGACAGGTTACTAGGATTCTATCTCTGATCTGTCTTCTAAACCTATGTGTTTTCCTGTGTGCCGTGCTTGAGTGGACCCCCTTCAGCTTGGAGCAAGTTCTAGAAACCTACCTGGGTGGTACTGTCACTGAGTTGGCCTGGGTCCCAGGCAGGCCCAGGTGCAGATGTGGAATGCCTGAAATTGAAAATGCCTTCATGTTGAACAAACTTTGAAATCATTTCAGCAAAGCCGGGTCTCCTGTTCACTCTCTCATTCTCTCTCTGAATGCTTCCCTCTTTTTATTTATTTTATTTGGTTTCTTCCCTTTCTTATTTCTAGCCACCTTTTTTGCCTTGCACAGGTGTTCACGAGGGAATAAAATGTGTAAGATGTTTTGACAGTCTCAGAGAGGCATGAGATACAAATGCAAAACTAAGACAGGGTGAAGAGGGGTTGTATTAATTGAATCCGTATTTCCAAGGTAATACCTCAAATCAGCTTTCATTGCTCACGACATCTATGTTCTGCACATGCTCAGCAGAGTTTAGAGGATTAAATTGGAAATGTAGGTGAGCTTGGTTGTAATTTCAGTCCTGCTGGGTTCAGTGTGGTTTAGTGGGAAGAATGCAGGTTGGGAGTTGGGAGCCCTGAGTTGTAATCCCAGACTTGGCTCCTGGCTCTGAATCACCGAGTGACCCCGAGCATCTTACTTCTGTGTTTTACAGTTTCTAATGTATAAAAAAGGAGTGAGTTTATGGAAAAGTGAGGATAAAATAATACGTGAAAACCTTTGAAAGATATAAACCACTATATAGTCCCAACTATTATTTTCTCTTTACCATTCACTATGAAATTGGAAAAGATCACAAGGGGGAGTCCGTTTTAACTGAGTCAAACTTCCACAACACATCTTGGTGCAAATAGTCCTCTGAGGCCCACAGCACCAGGCAGCGGGGGTGACACTTTTCGAGTGGCAGTTTTAACCCCCAACGGGGCCTTTGCAAGGCTCTGGACCTGCTGCCTGAGGGACACTGACGCACTGGGGTACGGCCCTCAGAATTGTTTTTGAGAGCAACACAGTCTTAGGGTAGTTGCAGGAAGTCAATAAAGGGAGGAAGAAGGGTTCTTCTCCAAGATCTCCAAAACCTCAAACAAGTCTAACCTCTGGAAGACAAGCTTATTCAGGAACAGCATCCATCAGTGACTCTGCGGCAGTGCATTTCTCCCTGCCTTTCAAGCAAGAGGAAACTTTCATCAGGAGGATGTATGTAGTTTATTTTTTTTCGCTGAGGAAGATTTGCCCTCAGCCAGCATCCGTGCCAGTCTTCCTCTGTCTTCTAGTATGTGGGCCTCCAGCACAGCGTGGCTGCTGACAGCGTTGTAGATCTGTGCCCAGGAACGGAACCCGCGCCACCGAAGTGGAGTGCACTGCACTTAACCACTAGGCCACCAGGCTGGCCCTGTAGTTTCTTTTTAGTTACCAAACAAATCAGCGTAATAGAGTATTCACAAGGAAGGGATTGTCCCACGTGGTAAGCAGATGACCAGGAACAAATGAGAAAGAGTTACTGTGAACATGTATGAAAAGGTAGAGATTTCAAGGCAAAATTAAGAAGCTGCTCATACTTTTCTCTTCCAGTGCTTTCACCTCTCACTTTTAGTATCCGATGAGACAGAAATACTCTTGAGACTTATCCCAGAGCCCCTGAGATTCCCAGTGTAGTATAAGTTCTTTGATCCCTATTTACAGATCAGGAAACTGAGGACACGAGGGCCAGGAAGCTGGCCGCAGAGTCAGCCCCTCAGACTCTGACCTGACCCCAGCGTGGGCGTGGTAAGGTGGGCGCGGTGTTGCTGCTCTTCGTGTCCAGAAAGCCCAGTGGCACCGTCTGTCTCTGAAGTCTTCACCATCATTTATCACGTGGTGTATTTTAGGCTCACGAGGAGCTGTAAAGAACAATGTACTGAACATCCGTGTATGCCCACTAACCACTTAAGAAATGCCCTACTGCCCATTTTAAAAAAGCAAAACAGGAGTGCATAGGTAGTGGAAGTCGCCTGTGTCCCTCCCTCCCTGCACGGTCCTGAGTGTGGTGCCTCGTTGCCATGCACTTCCTTATACTTGGACTAGGTGCATGTGTATCAGTAGGCAGTACAGATTCTTGTTTCATGGGTGTAAACTTTACCTAAGTGGCTTACTATATTTGTCGTTCTACAGTGGTCTTTATTTTAGATTGTCTTCATTTGTACAAGTGAAGATTAACCCAAGTCTTTCTTTTTGCTAGGGCGGGGGGTGGGGGTGGAAGGGTTGAGGGAAGAGTTTCCAAGGGCAGTGTAGTCAGTCAGCTGCATGGGAAGAATGGTTTTATTTAAGATTTGCTGCAGAATTACTCCTTCTCCATGATAATTTAAAGTTCCCCTCTTTGTAAAACAACTCCCACGGGTGACAGGAGGGAAGCAGAGCGTGGGTGCCAACAGAGCAGGAGAGAGCCGGCCAGGAAGGCCTCCAGTAGGCAGCGCTGTGTGTGAGGGGTGCTTGGCCCAGGCCCCTGGTGTTAGTGTTGACAATGGTGCTTCTTTCCCATAGTGAAGCCCACATTTCTTGGGACCCGGGTCTTTGAAGACTATGACCTGCAGAAGCTGGTGGACTACATTGACTGGAAGCCTTTCTTTGATGTCTGGCAGCTCCGGGGCAAGTACCCGAACCGAGGCTTTCCCAAGATATTTAACGACAAAACTGTAGGTTAGTTCATTAAGTCCTTCCTTCCTGCTCTGATACCGAGACATAGTCTGGGACTTTGAAGCTGAGAATAAGTGGTGAGCAGTGGGTGTGGATTATGTAGAATATCGTTTATTATTATAACATAATATATTATAGGATATTGTTTGCCTGCTCAGCTCATCATTGGTTTTTAATTGCTAAGTTGGTCCTTATGTATGAACTACATTTGGCATTTCTGTTTATCCATTATTTTAATAAATATTTATTGACAACAGTTACATGCCGGGCTCTTGCTGGGCACTGGGAATAAACAAAAGGAGGCCATATAACCCCTGCCCTCTGGGACCTGGCTAGCTGGTGCAGCCACAGTGACAGGTGATTCCCATACAGGATGCTAAGCTCCTGCCACGGGGCTGACCCCAGGCTTCTGTGGACACAAGATGAGATAGACCTCAGACTAGGAGTCAGGGCAGGCTTCCTGGAGGAGGTAGTGTTTGAAGTGCTTTTAGAAGATTATGTGGGAAATACTGATGCTGGGACTGGGAATGTGAGATGGCATTGAAGAAAAGGACATTCCAGGCAGAGAAGACAGAGTATGAGAAGGCAAAGACACATGTGCTGATTTGGGGACCTGCAAGGAGTCCATTGTGCCTGGAGCATTGGTGGGGGGAGGGGGACTTGGGGCAATAAGCTAGAGAAGTGGTGAGTCAATAAACTGCTAGCCCCACTTCTCACTTCTAACCCTGCCCCCAAAACCTACCTCAGAGACATGGGATCAAAGTACTAAACCATTCAAAGGATTAGGTAATAGCTAGATTAGAGCAAGGTGGTGAGGTGGACTGGCAGAAGTATGAGATTAGGGCCAGGAAGAGCCTGACATACAGAGTTGGAAGCCAAGAGGAGGGGGTGCGGGAGCTTGGCTCCCACTGTGCAGGTGAGAACTTGCAGGAGCCCCTGAACTGAGGCCATCCGGGTGCAGCACTGAAGCCACTTAAGAGAGGTTGGGGCCGCACTTCACCCTCAACCTGTTCACATCCCCAGAGTCACTGTGAGGTCAGTGGAGTTATATGTGAACGAGGAACGTCGGTGACAGAAGGATTTGGCCTGCTTTGTTTCACTCTCTGTCTGACAGACTGCTTTGGGGAGCCACAGATTTGGCTCTCTGCCTTTTGTTAAATGGAAAAATTGAAGTGGCTTGAGCTGGGGAAACAGGCTGTGGGAGCTGCACTTAGCAGGAACCACTGAACCCTTAGCTGTTCCTTCAGTTGTGCTGATGACAAACACTGATAAAGTATTTGAGGGGAAAAGAGACGAGTGAAGAGAGAAAATGACTGAGGAAGGGTAGTGGTTTTAAAAGAAGCATTCTTTGCTGGTTATTATTGGCATCTTTAAGTGAATTCTTATAATATTTCCTAAAAGGTGAAGAGGCCACAAAAGTCTATGGTGATGCCCAAAATATGCTGAAAGCACTGATTAGTCAAAAGAAACTCCAAGCCAGGGGCGTGATTGGGTTCTGGCCGGCGCAGAGTGTCCAAGACGACATTCACCTGTATGCAGAGGACGCAGTACCCCAGGCTGCAGAGCCCATAGCCACCTTTTACGGGCTGAGGCAACAGGTACGGAGAGCCGTATTGACAGCAAACACTGCTTCTGCTTTTTGGTTTAAGCACTAAAAAAAACGTAAGTAAATCTGAGCTTTGTATAAATGCTAGCTCTGCCCCACCTCACCCCAAATGACCCATCACAGGCCCGAGCCCAAGGCATTTGTGGGGACGATGGAGAGAAGGCGCCACATGGGTTTCGAGCGTGGGCCTCTCAGGCTCCAGCACGGAAGAGGTGTTTAATGTTGTGTTGGACAGGTAGGGGAGAAACGTTGCTGCTGCCTCAGGTGGTCACAAACAGATGAACATTTACTTGTCCAAAAACACTGGTTTGCATACATGCCTATTATTAAAATAGGCTGGTGGCTCCCTTTCTCAAGGGGAAGACAGGCAGGAGCAAACATTGGCTGAATGTCCACCAGGTGCCAGGTGCTTAGTAGGGCGCGTGATGGACCGTCTTGTTTCATTTCCACATTGCCTTTTTGTCAGACAGTTGATGTTTCCATTTTACAGAAGAGAAAATGAAGGCTGCTGGAGATTGTGCTGAGTCCACAGCGTAGAGGGGAGAGCCCAGCCTGTCCGCACCCCGATGGCTCTGCCTTCACTGTGCCAGCTTCCTTGAGTATGATGAGAGCAGGATCTTCTCAACACGGCTCTCTCTCATACGCCCCCACCTTTTAAAATGCAAAGATCATATGCCTGTCCCCTTAGCTGCTGTAAAAAAATAGTTGTCCTAATCAAGAATGGGAACCAGAATTCACCAATCATTAACAAAGGATTGTAGAAAATTATTCTTGCACAATTTCACTACCATTTTCAGTCATTCAAAAGTGATGGTATTGCTTTTAATTTTAACCACAATATAATTCATAGTGACAGATAGTTTAACCATAACAACATCTGAAGTGATTCTGCAATTTGGGACATTAAAGATAACCATAACAAGCTAAACAAGGGCAGCTCCGTCCTTACTGTGTGCACTCAGGCTCAGACACCACAGAGTACCAGGCAGTGGGGTTCCGATGCTAAGATCCAGCCCCTCCTCACTAGGGACTTGGTGACTTCTCTTTTACATGTGTTACTAAGGCCAGAAACTCTGCCCTGACCCAGTTTTTCATCCTTCAAGTCCTGTATCTTCTGATTTCTTTTTATGTCCAGTACCATTCATGTCCAGGCAGTCCGTGACAGACTGTGTTAGGGCATTTAATATAATGACTTCTCAGTGTACATATGTTACCTACTCAGATACATACTTCTAAAGAGGTGCTTTCTTCCAGTACACTCTGGAAAATTCAGGCTGCAGCGACGTACTGCTCTGGGAGTCTTCTGTTCTGTGTGGGTCTGATCGCTGTCTCTTCTAAAGTGCCGTGGGACTCTGTGACCTGTCTCTCTTTGTGGTGCCAGGAAGCTTTGTGTCTGTCTCCCTCTGGCTTTTGTTAGCAAAGAACAGTTGATGGTCAGAGTACAACTGGAAAGCAGCTCCTTGCTGCATAGCTATCCCTGAGCTCTGTGACATTTCTGTGTGCCATTATCAAACACCTTCTTGCCTGCAGCCACTTAACCATTTGCTGTCCAGTGTCCATTAGGCTGTACATGGTTCCAGAGCTGGCAAGCAAATAGCTCTGAAGCTTCTGGCTTGGCCACTCCTTGATTAATTGCTCAGTCCTAAGCAGTGCCAGGGGAATAGTGGTCAAGGGCGTTGGTTGTGGTATCAGACCCCTGGGCCTGCCCCATCTGACCTTAGCTGGTTAATCAAGCTCTCTCTGCCTCAGATTTCGTGTCTGTAAGACGGAGCTTATGGTGTTACTTACTTCATAAGGTTCTTGAGAGGATTAAATTAGTTAATTCATATAAAGCACCAAGAATAGTGCCTGGCATATACTAAGTACTCAATAAATATTAGTTATTAGCTATTTACCTTTCAGCAAATATTTACTGTTTGTGAAATATGTGTGAGACCTTATTTGTCAGGTTAGTAGCAGGGGAGAGTCAGCCATCAGCTGAAAATGAAAAGCAGGCGAGGATGGGCACCTGGCCCTGCGACCCCTCCAGGGGTCGCAGAAGCAGATCATGCTGAACTCTGTCTGGTTTCAGGCCGACCTGGGATGTCCTTAGCTATCTCCTGACCCACCACCTGTGGCAGGCAGCACGTGGCGCCTGTGTTGCTGACCCCGGCAGTTTATTGAACTGCTTCTGTTGATGCAAAGTAGAGGCTTATACATTGAGTGGACCCTTTCAACATAACTTCAGAATTTAATGTTGATCTTGAATTGAAAACACATTTGGGGAAAAGTTTTTTTTTTTAATATGAATTTTAGGGCTCCAGTTCCCAGCACAGTACCTGTAGGCATTCAGAAGATGTTTGGTCAGTGTGTAAAAGAGCAAATTAATTGGTTTCTTGACTGTATATGTTGTGTCATGTCATATATTTTTTAAAATCTCATTTTATTTGCTTATTCAACAAATATTGATTGAATGCTCACTGTGTGTCAGGCACTATTCTAAGTGCTGGGGATGTAACAGTGAGCAAAACAGACAGACATCCCAGTGTGAAGCTTATATTCATTTGAAAATACTAGATTGCTCTCGACTGTGTGTTGGTGCCACGTCTATGCTGATGGTTTCTCCACCCACTCCTTGGATTTTAAGGCTGAGAAAGACTCCGCCAGCACAGATCCATACCACTGCCTGTCGGACTTCATCGCCCCTCTGCATTCGGGCATCCGTGACTACCTGGGCCTGTTCGCCGTTGCCTGCTTTGGGGTGGAGGAGCTGAGCAAGGCCTATGAGGAGGAGTGTGACGACTACAGCAGCATCATGGTCAAGGCGCTGGGGGACCGGCTGGCCGAGGTAGAGCAGCGGTGCACTGTGGACAGAACCCACGACGGGTGCCAAAGGCTAAGCAACACTTAGAATCAGTGTCTTTTTTTTTTCCATTTCAGATGAGGCTGGCTTTAACATCACGCATATTTTAAATCATGCATTCTTCAGTTGCTCTCACACATCATCTTTTGGGCAAAGAAAAACCTTCAACGATACCATAGTTGGTAGTCACCCTTAGAACCTTGACCTCTTTGCCTTAGTTCTGATGTCTCCCTTTGCTTGTTGTGAAGTGACATTTTCCTGAGGAGCCCAAAAAATTGAAAACAGATTTTTATTTCAGAGCTCCTTGTTCTAATGTTAGTATTCTCTGTAGATTCCTCATCTTCCTCTGCGTGGAATAGGGTAACCTGAGCCGTGGGGAGGTCCTCTCCCCTTTCCCTAACACTGGTCCCAGCTTCTCTTTCTGGCCACCGTCAGCTGTAGACTGACCATGAGGGAAGTGTTTAAGTTAAAAGGCCTACAGTCCTCAGATCAGTGAATTTGATACTTCAGAGCCCAGGTTGAGGCCAAAATTGAGCAGCAGAGCAGCTAATGAAACTGCAAATGAGTTGAGAATCCAGCCAGATTTTCCCTGGCTGTGATCCAGGTGAGGGAGGTGCTCTGGATGGCTTTGACTGAGGGGATGGAGGGGGCACTGATGCTGAGGGCTCTTGCCTCTGCCTAAGCATACCTCGTTCTGGGCTCCCAGGCCTTTGCGGAGGAGCTCCATGAAAGGGTCCGCAGAGAACTGTGGGCTTACTGTGGCAGCGAGCAGCTGGACATCACAGACCTGCGAAGGCTGCGCTATGAGGGCATCCGCCCAGCTCCCGGCTACCCCAGCCAGCCTGACCACACCGAGAAGCTCACCATGTGGAGGCTCGCGAACATCGAGCAGTGCACAGGTATGTGCCAGGAGGAGGCAAGTGCCCATCTTTCCTTATTGAATAGATATACTTTTATCAAAGTAATGGTGCATATGGTTAAAAATTTTTAAATATGGAAAGGCATATAATGAAATCATCCCTAATCCCATCCTTTCTCACTTCTAGCTATTTATTCTAATATTTTACCTCCACGTTACTGAATAGTAGTCTTACCATCACCATTTTACCGTTTAAGATTTATCAATTTTAACTATTTTCTCTTAACCTCTAACCGATGGGAATTGAGCTACTCATACTAGCCTGTACGTCTCCTGCCCCATTTTCCTATTACAGGAGTGTTACTGTTTTTAATCTCTCCATTACTGACCTTTGTGACCTTTAGTAACATGTTTCACGTTACTTTCTCCTCCCATTGCTTATAGACAGTATCTCTGGACACTGGTTTTGCAGAACTCCCACCCGTCCCTGCAGCTCTTTTCTTTCTTTACTTTTACACTGTTATTAACACAATTAAGAATTTCAGTGGAATTAATCAAAAGCATGCCATCAACAATGATGAAGTTAGAGGAATCTGGATTTAAGTGAGGAACCACGAGGCTGTGTTGAATCTGGGAGTCATGAGATATAGATTTGAGTCCCGTTTCTGCCGTAGCTAGCTGGGTGATCTTTGGCGAAGCACTTAACCTTTGTGCTCCCCTTTTCCTTGTCCATAAAATGAGTGGCTTAGACTAGATAGCCTTGATGTTCCCTTTGAGTTCTAAACTCCTAAGAAAAAGTATCTTTTCTTTGTAAGTACCATTGTGGGCTCAGTCTTAGTGGAGCCCAACTGTTGGTCATCCCTGGTGTCATTGGCCCCACAGGAGCCCTTGGAGGTTCAGATGGTACTCTCATCTCCAGGGTTGGAGCTCCTTGTCTGAGAAGGCCCAGGCGTAGGAGCAAATGGGAGCCTCTGTAACTGATCGTGGAGGACTGGGGGTAAGACTATAGGGAGTCTTTTCCAGGCCTGTCCCCCTAGGTTAGAGGAGCTCTGCGTGTCCTGAGTTTGTTCATCCCCTTGGCAGGAATTTGCTAGACGGGTCTGGTCACATCTTTCATGCTGTGTCATGTGTCCACCTACAAGGCATGAGTTCACTTTCATTCACTTGTTCAACAAGAGTTTATTGGGTGCTTGCCGACTGCCAGGTCCTGTGCTGGGCACTGCATGAATGAGCGTTTTCCCCATGTTGCTCTCTCTAGGCATCAGGTTAACAGAATCCTTAGCAATGGCACCTGCTTCAGCAGTATCCGGCCTTTACTTCTCCAATTTGAAGTCCAGATATTTTGCTGTGGGGAAAATTTCCAAGGATCAGGTAAGTTAGCTGTTTCATTATATATGACTTCCCTAGATGCCTGTCTTGTTTTATTTATTTATTTATTTTTTGTAAGGGAGATCAGCCCTGAGCTAACATCCATGCTAATCCTCCTCTTTTTGCTGAGGAAGACCGGCTCTGAGCTAACATCTATTGCCAATCCTCCTCCTTTTTTCTTCCCCAAAGCCCCAGTAGATAGTTGTGTGTCATAGTTGCACATCCTTCTAGTTGCTGTATGTGGGACGTGGCCTCAGCATGGCAGGAGAAGCGGTGCGTCGGTGCGCACCCAGGATCCGAACCCGGGCCGCCAGTAGTGGAGTGCGAGCACTTAACCGCTAAGCCACCGGGCTGGCCCGCCTGTCTTGTTTTAAATGGAACTCTAGAACCTATTTTATTTTACACATGAATGAGAATAAAATGAGAGGGAAAGGATGAAGAAATTTACGTCAATGTTGTAATTTGATTTCAACCTATTACTCCGATTCTAGTCCTCCTGTTTACACACAGACCCCCCTTACATACCCCCACCCCCCCGTCCAGCTTCTAAGCATCAGATGTTTACTACATGTAGTGTTTCTGCCCAGAGAATAAGGAGCTTGGTGAATAGATAAGCATCTATCTCTGTGTAACTCAGTAGATTGCTATTAAGACAAGAAGTGGAAGGTACTTAATGTTTTTTGGCAAATCCTGTGGAAACTTCAATTCAAAGAGCCTTATCATTTTAGTTTAATAAGTGCTTTTAATCTTTTGCAGATTGAGGATTATGCTTCGAGGAAGAACATGTCCGTGGCTGAGGTTGAGAAATGGCTTGGACCCATTTTGGGATATGATACAGACTAACTTCTTTTTTTCACCTTGGCTGTACTTGGTGATCTTCAAGGAAATACAGTCCAGAGTGCCTTAAACGACAACTGCAGCAGCAGCATGCCCATCGGCATCTGGCTGACATTTGCCTGCTCCAGGTGTCGGAGGTTTGGTGGAACCTTATAAAGGAACAGGGTCTTCCTATGGCCCTTGGAAAGCAAGTGACAGTTTTCAGGGAACCTTGAATGAAGAGCAGTGAGCAGGATGCTGGTGGTGTCCCTGGTCCCTTTGGGACTGGGACAAGCTGGAGATAGAGGTCTTTTGCATTTCAAAGCAAGTCAACTTGCTTTTTTCATTTTTACCTTGGATCTAGGCCACTTATTCTTTTTTTTTTTTTTTCTTCTCTCTTAGAAAAAAGTCTGAAACTCAGTTGAATAGAGAAATGTATAGAGAAATGTGACCCTGTGGCAAAATGATGCTGTGAGAAATGGGGCATTTTAGTCTTAATGGTTACAACAGTAGACTCTGACAGGGCAGAAAGGATAACTCTGCTCTGTTTCCGGAAGACCTCATTTTCTAAAGGCACGATTGAAGGGGTGCAGAAGTCCCTTTGGCAGAAGGCACACTCTCAGTGCTGGCTTGTCAGGAATACTCAGGCTGTCGGCTCTGTGTGGTCACATACAGTAATGTTCTCCAAGCATTTTTGTCCTCTCATAATTTCATAGCCCCTAGCCCTAAGGAAAACAAGGAGATGGGGAGACAGTGTGACTGTTCAGGGTCATTAACATCTTATAGTTGTTTTCCAGAATTGAGCAGGTTCTCGGCTGAGCCGTGGTGTCCTGTGCAGATTTGGACAGGTGGACAGCATAATTCCACTCAGTTCTTTCTTTTCTGCACTGACCCAAGTCGAGCCTCATACAGTTTAGGAATAGCACATTGACTTGTTCTCAGTTATTTCAGGGGAAATGGTAAGAACATGGGCACTGAAGTCAGACATACCTGGATTCTAATTTCAGCTGTGCCACTTACTTACTGTATGACATAGGCAAATTACTGAAGCTCTCCAACACTATTTTCTCATGTGTAAAATGGGGACAGTAATACTAGTTCCTATCTCATGGGCACGAGGTGTGGGTTGAACGAGATGATGCACATAAGGCAGGTAACAGGGATCTGGCATACAGTAAGTGCTTAGTGAACGGTAGCTTCTATAGAGGTAGCTCATCAAGGTCAGCACATAGTAGGTACTCATGGAAAGGGAATAATAAGATTAATGGAGGTGAAAAGCTATGTGGGAAATGCATATGGTAGTGACTGCATTATGTTAGGTACCCTTCCTGGGATTAGACCCCATTTAACACTGTGACTGGGAAAGAGAAACTGCCTCCTGTGTCACATGTGCCATCAGTACTCATTTTCTGAGTGACTGCCCCCTCCATCACCTCTCGTTATATAAGCTAGCCTTGCCCCCAAAGCAGTTATATCAAATGTACATGCAGGTACATTGGAGGTGAAAGGGAAAAAAGAGTTAGGAAATAACAATCCTACCTGTCTGCAGTATATACATGTTTATTTGCAGAGTAATATACCTTCTCAGGCATCGCTTGTCCTTAACTTGAAGAGAACTCTCTGCTTTCTTTAGATGCATTTAGTTTGTGCTAGATTGAGAATGGGACTCAGTTTCCTGAGACACTTAGTTGGAAGATTTATTTTCTGTGTTCCATAGCAGGTATGTTATTCTAGGTGTTGTTACATTCTTCCATGAGAAAGAATAACCTCCTTTAAATATTTTAATATATTTTATCTGAATTACAGTTGCTAAGAGTCTCCTGATTTCATTAAATATTTACCATCTCTTCTCTCAGCTGTTTGTGTGGTGCAACGGCTTCCTTAAGTGTATTGTTGATCTAATCTCATGATGGATGGATGCCTTTTTCTAAAGACAAAAACAGTTCATACAAATTTGAGTGCCTATATGTTCATTAAAGAATATAAAATATAACTTGGAAACCCCTTCAGGTGACTTCAGAGGCAGGTAGGTGACCATTCTGAACCTGAGGTCTATACTGTCGGTGCCTGTACATCCAGAACCTCTCCTTGTCATCAATATCTGTGGCCCTGACATTAACTCACTCACTCTTAAATTTCCATCAAAGATCCCATATTTATTTTTGCTTCTAAAGAAGTGCTTGTTCGAAACGTTTCCCACTCTGCTGCTTGCTCTGCTCTCTGTACTGAGGATGCCGGTTTGTGAGATGATGGTTGCGATCAGGTTTTATAATACCCTATTTCTCCTTTGAGACATTCTGCCATCGGCTTCCCTCTGTTCACAACCAAACTCATTTAGAGAATAGTCTGCTTTCTCTCTATTTCTCTCAGGCATGCTCTCAACAAATATTTGAGTGTCTGCCATGTGCCAACTACTTTCTCCTCCCTTTCTTTTCTTAACTCAGTGAAGTTAGGGCTTTTTACCCATCTGTTCTATCATTAATGACTTCCTAATTGTTAGATCCAGTGGCCTTTCCAGTGATTTTTCTTCTCAATAGGTTTGACAATTTTGACCACTTCTTCAAAACTCTTCTTTCCCTGGTTCCCCGTTGACATCACTCTTCTGGTTAACCTTCTATGTTTCTGATAGTTTCTCTAACATTTTCATAGTTTTCTCTTCCTCTGCCCATTTAAATCTTGGTGTCCTCAAGGGCCAGTCATCAGTTATCTTCTTAGTCTGGATAGTTTCAGTGGGCAATCTCATCAAGTCAGTATCTCCGGGTATCTCTGTCCAAACTCCTCTGTCCTGAAGAGCATAGCGTACTACATCTAACAGCCTCTTCCAGGAGGACATACAGACACCTCAGACCCAGTGTATCCCAAACTGTTCTCCTCTTATTCTTCTCAAAATCTTGATGTATTCAGTAATGAAGAATGGTGCCACCACTCAAGCTGACAAACCTCAAACTCGTATCATCTTTATCTTGGACTATTACAGTGATCTAAAAAAATTGCGTATAAAAGACACACTTATCCTACTTTAGTTGGGATGGTGTCAAAAGGTTTAGGGAGAGCAATGTTTAGGTTGAGGCCTGATTTGGGACTTGAAGGATGAAGATGAAGAAGCAAAGTAGGAACAAACGAAGAGCTATCTTTGTTCATGAATAGGAATATTAAAGGTTGTAAAGGTATCAGATCTCCCCAAGTTGATCTATAGATTCAATGCCATTTCTAACAAATTCCAAAAGAGGTTTAGTTGAACGTGACAAGCAGATATTTAAATTTATAAGAAATAGTGAAGGACTAAGAATGGCTGAATGCTTCCAAATATGAAGAGGAGGCTGAGGGGGCTTATCTCACGAGATAGTAAGTTTTATTGTAGAACTTGTGTTGTATGTGATGCAAAGATAGGCATTCTGAGTAGTGCAATGAGATAAGGAGCCTGGAAAATAACCCGTGTGTATGTGGACCTTTGAGATATGACAGCGGTGGCATGGTGTATCAGTGGGGATGAGAAGGATGACTCCATAAGTGGTGCTAGAACCATGGTTACCATATGGAAAAAATGAAATTTGGTTTCTGCCTCACACCTTACCTAACAATCAATTCCAAAGATATTATGGTCTTCAATGCAAAAGGCAAATACTTAAATATTTGCATGAAAAAAACCTTAGGGCAGGAAAGCATCTCTTGAAACACAAAGCACTAACCATAAAAGAAAAGATGATTAAATTAACTATATTAAAACTAAGGACTTATGTTAAGCTAATAAACAGTTTAAAGTAGTGAAAAGACAAGCCATGATGTGAGATATTTACAATACAATTAACTGAGAAAGGATTAGTAAGCAGAATGTATAGAGAATTCCTGTTTTTAAAAATATTCAGTAGAAAAATAGAAAAGGCATTTCACACAAGAGGAAATACATGGGGCTTATAAATAGAGAAATGTTCCACAGCACTGGAGGTCGGGGAAATATGAATTAAGACCACAATGAGATTCCATTTTACATCCATTAGATTTGCAAAAATTAAGGAGTCTGATAGTTCTGGATGCTAAAGAGGATCTATGAGAACTTGTACATTGTGTGGTATGTAAACTGGCACCTCAGCTCTAGAAAACAATTATACCTCACTAAGTTGAACATTTGCACACCTTAGGATCTAGTTTAGGATTCCAACTTCCAGTTGTGTATCCAGTAAACTCTTGCACATGTGTATCTGGAAGTATGTACAGGAATATTCATAGTAACATCTTCGTGATAGTTAATAAGTGGAAAAACTGAAATGTCTGTCTATAGGAGAATGAATAAGTAAATTAAGGTATATTCACACTAGGGGATATTATTCAGTAGTGAAAATAAATGAACTACAGCTATACCTGACAATGAGAATGAATCTCAGAAAATGTTAAGAAAAAAAAGTTCCAGGAGACCATATATGGTATGGGTCTATTTTTCTTGAGCCCAGAAACAAGCAAAACCAAACAATATATTGTCTGCATATGTAAATGGTAAAACTATATTGTAAAAAGATAAAAAAGTAACAACAATAAACCAAAATTTAGCCTAGTAATTACCCCTGAGAGGAGGAAGCAGAGGGAGCAGATAGCAGAGAGACCCTCAGATAGATGCAAGTTATTACTAACGTTCTAGTTCTTGGGTTGTATGTTGGTTTATGGTTGTTTATTATATTATGCTTTATAACTAATATTTAACATAGAGTTTTGTATATATTAAATATGTTGTACTTAATACAGGTATCAAATATATTATAAAACTAATAAAGGCAAAATGGAATAATAAGCAAAAATCTGGGATGGTGACTTTGTATATAATGTTTTATATGTGTCAAATATATTTTTAAAGAAAGGAAGGGCATTTTGGCCAGAGTGAACAGCAGTGCAAAGGCAGGGGGCAGAGAGCCGTGCATTTGTGTGCTGTCCAGCAGTGCTGCAGGGCTAGAGCTGTGCATGGCTCCCAGGTATCGGGCTTTGATGAATGAATGGGTGGCGGCTCCGTTTGCTAAGGCGGAGAATGTAGGAGGGGAGAAGAGATGAGTTTTGAACAAATTTGACATGACTGAATATGGGCAGTTGGATACCTGACTTTGGAATTTAGGAGGAATGGCGTTAGAATTGGAAGACTTCCCAGCCTTGGAGATGGAGGTCAGGCCATAGGTGCAGATGGGATCACCTACGGAGAATATGAAGAGAAAGGAATAGAGAGGGAACTTGATTATAGGAATAGGGAATGGGAGGAGTAGGAGCCGTTGGAGGAGCACTGTGTGGGGTAAAGGACACCAGGCGAGAGAGGGCAACATCAGGGAAAGCAAAGGAAGAGAGTTTCAAGGCCTGGCCAGTGGAGCCCAGTGCTGCAGAAAGGTCTGGGAATGGGGCTGCAGAGGGCCTTTCTCCCCGAGGATCCTCGCTAGGGCAGTTTCAGGAGATTGTGGGGACTACTGCAGACTGTGGTAGGTTGAAGATTGAATGGGTGGTGAGGAAGATTTGTTGGTTATTTTAAGAAGATGGGAGGGGAAGGTAGAATTGAGAATGTTTATTTTAAGATAGAAAAAGGCTTTTGTGCTGAGTGGAAAGTATCAGTTAAGAGGGTTGCAGACAGTGCAAATTAAAAAAAAAATCTCTTTTAACCTAACTTCCAGAGCGACTGGACTTCCATCTACCAATCACCAACATTTTAAGCCTGGAAGTTGTCCCTAACTCTCCCGTTTCCTCAAACTTCACATCCAATTAGTTCTCACACCCTGATGATTTTACCCCCTAAATATCTCTTCAGTCCATCTCTACCCCTGCCCTGGTTTAGGTTCTCATCATTTCTCCTCTGGACACAGTCTGCTGGGTGGTTTCCCGGCCTCCTACAGCTGTTAGCATGAGCTCTCTGATCCTTTAGCACCCCCTACCCCCAATCCTTCTGTGCCTAAATCAGTATCTCCCTATTGCCTAGGATACATCCAAAGTCCATAGACGCATGCAAAGCCTTCCATGTCTGACCCTCCTTTGGATGTCCCAGAAGCCCTAAACTGCTGTGGTTTCCTGGCATGCCCTGAAGGAGGTATCAGCTTGCATTGTCCCCTCTGCCTGAAATAACCCCACCCCAACTCCACCTGTGGGCTTCAGGCATGCTTCCCAACCCCCCTCTCCCCCAAGGCTAAGTGAAGTGACCCGTCATCTTGCCTCCATCTTAGCATCATGCATATCTCACGCTGTGTCCCCATTAGACTGTTCTTTAAGGGCAGGTTTGGAAGCTTCTTGTTCTTTGTATTTATCGTATCTAAAATAGCACTTGGTTCATGATAGGTGCTCAGTAAAGGATGGTTTGAGTGAGTTGATGAGCAGATCATCTCAGGGGAACAGTGATTTGTAGGGCGAGCAGACTGGAAAGCTCCATGAGGGCAGGGCCGTGTCGCTCTGACTGGGCTCAGAATCCCCAGAGCCTTGCTCAGCACCTGCCATGTAGTTCCTTCCATAAAGTTTATTAAGTGAGTGGAGAGGAAGCCATGATGATTTTCTCTGCTCAGAAGGAGCCTGGGGCATAAAAGCCCTGACACCCTCCACGCCTGTCATCAGGATTTCGTGTTAGAAGAAATGGCCTTGTTGATGTTCTCTCTACTGCCCCATGAAGACAGCACCTTGGTAGCCCTGCAGAAAAACCACCTCACTTCATAGCTTGCTTGCTATCAATCAGCTGTATGTATTGTCAGATTATAGAGAAGAGAGTATGTTCTGATTCCATATTGTGTGTGTTTTAGGGAAATATATGCCAGTATATGCAGTGAAAATGTCTAGAAGGACACAAAAAATTCTTAAGTGGTTACCTCTGGGGATACGACTGGGGGACCAGGAGTGAGGGAGGCATGGTTTGGGTATTTCTCTTTCTGCACTATTTCAGATTTTTACAACAAGTGTATATTATTGTACTTTTGAAAAGATTAGCTTGGCAACAAATCCAGCTTGAAATAGATACTATTTTGAATAATCTTGAGTGAAAAGTTAGGATTTAAATGAATTAACCCTCACACTTGGTCCTATCTCTTAACACTTGGAATATCTAATTACATTTACATTCCCCCTTCTTCAAATGTAATTTTCAAAGATATCTTTTGCCTCATCCTTTGTTTTAAAGTATTATTGTAGCCTTTTCGAGACTCACAAAAAAAGCAATCTCTGTAATTGTTGCCTAGGAAAGGATCTTGGATTAAGTGATTTTTGAGAACTTTGAGATTAGATATTCCATGAAATGGAAGAAACAAAAACCAGACAGACTCATGAATGATGTTTATCACAGTCTCTGTCTTCTGTTATGCAAATACATATAGCAACCTACAGAGTATGAAGCTTGCAGCAGCTGAGAAAAGAACGTTGAACTTTTTATAATCCTGTTTGTTCTTTCACCCAGAGAGAAACTCAGAATAGAGAAAAGCGACATTTCATTGCAGATTATCTGAAAGAATTTTGATGCATAAATGTCTTTAATCATGAGACATTGTTTATCCTATTATAGAAAAGGAGAGATATTTATTTTGTGCATGTTTTCAATAAAAATATGTGAAATCCAGTTGTCTTTGTGGATAGTGCTAAATATCATTAATTAAAAATATTGTAGGTCTGGGAAGACATGAGGACCAAGTGGCAGCAACTCAGACATCTGAAATCTCACTGCTGAAACTAGGCCTGCAAGACGGATAGTCAATGTGCATTTCCAAGGCTTTTGGCCATGTTTGGGTCTTCTACTCATCTCAATTAATGCAGAATTTATGGATGATGGTGTTGAGATGGAAGACTTTGATGAAAATTCAGAAGAGATTGATGTTACTGAAGGTGAATTCTCAGAGATTAAATATAAGACACTTCAACCTATACAAGAAGTATATTTTACACAAACTTTTGATAGTGGAAAGTTGGCTGGGTGGGTCTTATCAAAAGCAAAGAAAGATGTCACAGATGTGGAGATTGCTATTATGATGGACTCTCTTAGAGTATGATGAAAGAATTTCTTCCTCCTAAATCCAGCCTCGTCAATTGTTATATCCTAGAGCAAGATCAGCTTCTTCTCAAGGAAGATGGGAACTAGAAGAATTGAAAGAAAACTGACTACCTGATGACAGAGGCTTGGTCTCGAAATCTAGAGCAAAGCATCGTGCAAGAGCTGCTATATTAGCAAAACCCTTTATTTATTTATTTATTTTTTTGCAGGGAAAGAGAGTCTCCCTGAGCTAACATCTGTTGCCAATCTTCCTCTTTTTTTTTCTCCCCAAAGACCCAGTACAGGGTTGTATATGCTAGTTGTAAGTCGATCTAGTTCTTCTATGTAAGCCTCTGCCACAGCACAGCAACTAACAGACGGGTGGTGTGCTTCTGTGACCAGTAAGCGAACCTGGGCTGCTGAAGCAGTGAGTGCCAAACTTGAACCACTAGGCCATTAGGGCTGGCTTGCAAAATGCTTTATTTTTGCTGATAAACCTTTGATAGTTCAGTAAGTTTTATTATGTTTTTGAATGCTTTTTCTGAAATTTGTATTAGTTTTGTATAATTTGGCTTCTGAATAGAGGTTGTATTTGGATAATGGGTATAAAAACCCAGATTTGCCTCTTCAGTTTCACTTACTTAAATACACAATGCATGTATACACATAAACACCCTGAGGTTTTGAGTGAAAAGCAGATTAATTTAAAAATTATACAATATATACTGTAATATATAAAATTCTGCCACCATAAACTACTATATAGTACTTCCTAAAATGATCATTTTTATTTTAGCTCTTTTCTAAGTTACTTGCTGTTAAGATATTAACCTCAAGATGTTCAGAATAGCACTGTAAATAGTGCTGCTAAACCAGTGATGAGATCCAAAGGCAGCACATTTGTTTTAAAAAGGAAATGCATATATAGATCAGTATCTTTCAAGCATGGATCCCTTTTAAAGGGCACATGTTCTCACAGACCATCCTCCCCTTCCCTGCAATGTGACATAAAGTAGTTTTATTATGATGTTGCTTGCATGTGTACTGTCACAAAATCAGGTATAAATTTCTCAAGCTTATTTCACCTATGCTAGTATAAAACCAGAATACATCTATACAAATACAATTACAAAACCAATAAAATTCAAAATAAAAACAAAGAAAAGGAGATGTATAAATGTTACTTTCTATCTTTTATTGGAAGATTTGGCTGTCCAAAGTTAATTACAGCATAAGGAATATCATTAACTCTAAACTATATATGTGACTCCCAGAACCTATTCAGTTTTTTTGTTAATGTGTTAAACATGTTCCTATGTGGCATAACTAAAATACCATTTTGTATTTTAGAATTTTTTTAAAAATATGGCATAAGGTGTAATTGGCTTAATTTTTCAGTTTTGATGCTTTGTCTTAGTTGCACTATTTCAATAAATTTAAAATATTAAGTAAAAAAAATATTTTAACCTGATGTGATAGATTGTTGTTTGTTTTTTAATTCTGTTGAAATGAGCACATCAAGAAAATTGGAAGAATTTCAGTGAAAAACATCTTAGTGTCAAAAGTGCTTGGCTATTTTTAAAATAATGCAACTCTTCAGAAAAGGTAGCAATTAGCTCCAATACATATTTTAATGGCTTTTCTTATATCAAGCCTTCTGTCCAGTCATCATCTGATTTCTCCCTACATTACTATAGGCGAGTACTAACATCGTTTTAAAACCATTGAGGAAGCTACAGTACAGGAAATCTGTGCGAGAGCTTGGTCATTGGCAGAGCCAATGCTGGTTCCTGGTCTGCAGAATCCATTTCCCTCCACTGTGCCTTCAAATTAATTAAATTTTGAATAAAGTTAGGGATCAAATATCAATGAGTGGATATTCGGCCTCCCCCCCCAAGAAAAAGAAAATCGAATTGCTGAGTTACATGATGGAAGGAGGTGGAGCACATCTAAATATAAGTTTTTGAGTCCATCTCAGCTTGGTGTAGGGATGAATTCAGGTACAATTCTCTTTTGTAACTAGAAAAATGGTCAATAACTGGAAATAATTT
Organism: Diceros bicornis minor; assembly: GCF_020826845.1. NCBI lineage: Eukaryota > Metazoa > Chordata > Mammalia > Perissodactyla > Rhinocerotidae > Diceros > Diceros bicornis. The sequence continues at coordinate 19,805,199 of NC_080745.1, read as the reverse complement.
AAAAACCTAACCGTGCTTCACATTTTTGTGCATTTCGACCCAACAGACCAGATGAAGAGAAAGACTCCACTCGCTACAATTGACCATCATGGGAAAACAGACATAAACAAACCTTTACCAGAAAGTTGGAGGCTTTATCAGAAAATAGGAAGGCATGGCACCTATTCTGTTTGATGAGGTACTCAAGGAGGAGATCATACGCAATAGTTAATGCCAGAACCAAAAATTTAGAAATTCTGCCAGGCACCTAGTAGGAACTTAAATATTTGTTGAATGGATGGAATCATATTAGAGGACTGAACACCAAGAAACCAGCTAGGATGTAAGAGAAGTCAGACAGAGAAAGACAAATACTGTTATGATATCCCTCACATGTGGAATCTAAAAAAACTGAACTTGTAAAATCAGAGGGTAAAAAAGTGGTTACCAGGGGCTGAGGGGTGGGAGACTGGGGAGATGTTATTTAAGGGTGCAAACTTCCAGCTAGTAGATAAATAAGTTCTGGAGACCTAATGCACAAAATAGTGGTTATAGTCAACAACACTGTATTATAAATGTCAAAGCTGCTAAGAGACTAAATCTTAACAGTTCTCAACACAAAAAAGAAATGATAAATATGTCACATGGTAAAACATATTAGCTAATGCTTCTGTAGTAATCATATTGCAATATATAAATGTATCAAATGAACATGTCGTACACCTTAAACCTACATGGTGTTATATGTCGATTATATCGCAATTAAAAAAAAATGGCTAAGCCTCCCTAGAGCTTTTCCAGGCATATTCAGAGATTTGCTGCTCCTGTCCAATGCAAGGAAACAACTGAGCAGAAGCAAATCTGATGCATCCCTCAGTGGCCTTTCCAAAACCTAGAATTCAGTCATCACTGATGTTCATAAGGATGAGTCATAAGTATCGCAATATTCCTGCGGTGCCTTCTGAATCATCAAAGATTCATTAAAATTCAGTATAACTTCAGTGTTAAGTACATTTTACCATGTGAATTACTGTGTTTGAAGGTTGGCCACCCAAGGGTGATAAGTGCGATCCCTCTCCTTTAACCGGAATATAAATTAAGAAAAATTCCTCCCTCCCCCATGATGTCAGACAACAGAGCATCTTCTGCCGATATCATATGTGGCAAAAGAGCCAAGTCTGACGTTGTTGAAAGTAGAGAGAGGGATGCTGAAGTGAAGACGGGCCATCAGGGTGAAGGAAAACCTGTAGAAATGCGGTTACAAAATGAGGGAGTGTGTCGTGATGAGGATGTCAGCCCAGACCCTGGAAGCTGAAGGGGCTGGTGCATGGCAGGGTTGAGTCATTTAACGCCGTTGGCATTGAGGGGGAAGGAACATGCTAATTTTGGATGGTTTATATCAGATTTGCAGGAGTATCTGTCTTAAGAATGCAGAGTAATTATTGGGTTTTATTAAGTGAAAAGAGAGAGGTTTGGTTTTGGATGCCACCTTTAAATTTTTACTCGAAAAGTGTGTGATGGGGAAAGTTGAGATTTCTGGATGGTGGGAAGTGAGAATAAATTTTACTAAGGGTTTGGTAATATAAGTAGCAAACATTTGTGGGGGGTCGGGGGTGGGCAGGGGAAAAAGTAGGAAAGAGTAATGGAGTCATGACTGCCCTAAAAATGAGGAGAGAATGGGAAGGACTTTATCCAAATATTTTCCTACCAACAATAGAAAGATAGAGCCTGCCTCTGTAGGGAAAAAGATGTGGGTCTTATTCCGGTGGGATGGGTGTGTAGTTGCCAATCATTTTGGTCTTATGAGTAGAGGCCATTTCTATTACTCCTTTCAGGTAAAAATCTGAAAAACTTTTATTATTTGATTTGATTGGTGTCTTGCTATCAAGGCCCTGCTAAGATTTGCAGCAATGGGGGGCAACCATTTACATCTACCCTTTTAATTTCTCTTCCTGTGAGCTCAAACAATGCTCATGATATTGGAGAGGAAGTGCTGGCTGGGCAAATTACATCTACTTTTGCTTTGGCTGAGATCCCCAAGAGGAGAAATATTTACTGTTAATATGGCATTTGTGCATTCATTTGTTAATAAGACATATGTCATTCATCAAATATTGACGGGGCCAGGTCCTGTTCTAGGGCTGGGTATACAACAATAACACCTGACTGTTATTCCCTGGCCTCCTGGAGAGTAACATTCTCTGCAGAGTCTGTAGCAAACTGACTCCCTCCAGTACCTTGTATAGTTCAACTCAAACTCCTCTTCTACTGCAGATTTAAAAGCAAAGGAGGCATCTCCTGGTCTCAGGTGTATTATTTTGAGGATCATTGCACCACCTATGTATATTTCAGGTCTCTTTCCCAAGGTTTTCCTGCTGCTTCTGAGTGCAACTCCCAGTACTTAGGAAACTTTGACCTTTCTTTCACTCTGCCCCCTCACCACCTCCAGTTTTAGACTTCATCAAGCAAGGGTGGGTTCATTTCTTCCTGCTTAACCCAGGTTGAAACCAGCATGCTGAGTGCCACTGTTGAAGACTCGGGTACAATGTCCTAATGACAGGACTCTTTCGGAACATTAATCTCCTTATTGCTAGGCCAGAATCAGGTAACAGGGGGGTGTGTGTGCGTGTGTGCGCGTGTGTGTGCATGCAAGCACCCTTCAGTATCTTAGGAGGAAAGGCCTGTGATTAGCCATGAGCGTAAAGATGGTTCAGCGGTGCTTCATGAATACAGATCCAAGAGCAGCTGTCAGGCTTCCCGCCTCCTTAGCGCATCGTGGCCTTCGGGGAACAAAAGTGCCCAGACATCTGCCCCTGCAGATTAACAAGCTGCGCTTCTGAAGAGTATTTACCGATAAACATCTGCCTTCCCAACAGAAACCATTTATTTAACCAACTGCTCTTTAGAGATTTGTAGATGCAACTGTCTTCCTGCCATTGCTCTCACTCGTGACTCCTTTCCTTGTCCTCCTCTATTTTTCTTTTCTAAAATTTTGCTTTTTGAGCCTTAGTACACCAAGGAGTCAGTAATTTCACAGTAAGCTAAATATTGAAAAGCCCCTACCTCACTTTAAAGCATCTTTTTTGTTCACTCCCTAAAGGATATTTATGATGAGTAAAATCTATAGAAGAGCGCTGGTTTATCACATTAAGCCACTCTGCCCTCCAATGCTGAGTAAAAGTAAGTGCCTTTAACCACCCAATACCCTTCTATGATGAACCCATCCTATCACCTCTTCTGTTTGTATAATTTGGCTGTTCCTCTGTTACTTGCGTGTTGCATTTTTGGGGGTACATATTGCTTTGTAGCTCAGTTTATGTCATAGGGTATATGTACTGTCTCCCAAATTAGATTGTGGGATCTTTAAAAGGGCAAGAACTATCTCTTCTGCTTTCTTTGTATGTTTTGAAACATTTTTGGGGGGGAGGAAGATTGGCCCTGAGCTAACATCTGTTGCCAATCCTCCTCTTTTTGCTTCAAGAAGATTGTCTCTTAGCTAACACGTGTGCCAATCTTCCTCTGTTTTGTATGTGGGATGCCGCCACAGCACGGCCACTGATAGACGTGTGGTGTACGTCTGTGCCTGGGAACCTAACCTGGGTCACTGAAGTGAAGTGCACTGAACTTAACCAGTAGGCCACCGGGGCTGGCCCTTAAATCATTTTGAAGTGTACAGTTCTGTGGCATTAAGTACATTAACATTGTTGTGCAACCATCATCACCATCCATCTCCAGAACTTTTTCATCTTCCTCGACTGACACTCCATACCCATTAAACACTAACTCCCATTTCTTCTCCCCCCGCTGCTAGCCCCTGGCAACCACCATTCTATTGTCTCTATGAATTTGACTCATCTAGATACTTCATATAATTGGAATCATGCAGTATTTGTTCTTTTGTGACTGGCTTATTTCACTCAGCCCAATGTCTTCAAGGTTCATCCACATTGTAGCATGTTTCAGTATTTCCTTCCTTTTTAAGGCTGAATAATATTCCATTGTATGGATAAACCACATTTTGTTGATCTATTCATTTGTTGATGAACACTTGGTTTGCTTCCACCTTCTGGCTATTGTGAATAATACCGCTATGAACATGGGTGTACAAATAATCTATTTGTGTCCCTGCTTTCATTTCTCTTGGATATATAGCCAGGCGTGGAATTGCTGAATCATATAGGAATTCTATGTTTAATTTTATGAGGAATTGCCATACTGTTTTCCACAGCTGCTGCACCAGTTTCATTCCTACCAGCAGTGCACAAGGGCCCCAATTTCTGTACATCCTCACCAACATTTGTTATTTTCTGTTTTTTTTTTTTTTTTTGATAATAGCAATCCTAATGGGTATGAAGTGATATCTCATTGTGGTTTATACCTGTGTATTTTTATCTTGCTTTTGTCCACTCAGTTTTCTATCAAAGTTTTCAAAGACTTTTTAAAATCCTGTATAATAATTTATTCTAAATATGTACTGTAATTTGTGTAACCATTCCTTTATGGAACAATAGGCTATTTCTAATTTTTCATCATTGTAGATTACAAAAGTGTGAGCATAACTGAATGCTAAACGTTTGTTCACATCTCTGGGAATGTTCTAAGAATGGATTACTCAAAGGAGAATTACAATGAAAACTATTGGTGTGTTTGGTTAAACTTGCTTTCCAAAAGGATGTTCCAATCAGCAGACTACGAGAGTGCTGAGTAGCACATTTTTTAAACATATTTTTTCAGGTGTAGAGTATCTCCAGAATACAGATGAGAATACCTGTGAACTTGAAGAACCACAGTAGCAGAATCCACTTGCTTATTTGGAGGCAAAAGTCTCATTTTTCAATGTTGGAATGTTGATTTTAAAAACAATTAGACCTGATTTTTCTTTAGATTCTCAAGAGAAAGAACTTCCATATGAAAAAAAGGTGGATAACTGGAAGGAAAAAATAATTTGTAAGCAACCCATAAGACCCGAGCTCTGATCTGGCTCAGCCACTAAAAAGCCGTGTGACTTTTCAGCAAGTTATTTAAAACCTCTGGGTTTCAGATGATTCAATTATGTATGAGTGGGTTCAGTCCTCAAATTTTCTCATGCACTATATAATTATGGATTGTGAGCTCATGTTTGGTGGAGTTTTATCTGCTGGAATCCTAGAGGCTTGAGTTAAAGTTGTCTCCCTCTAGACATTTCTTTCTTTCAGGCATACCAGGATATTATCAGCCCAAGATGGCTCTTTATGTGAGTCTTTCAGTGTAGGACTACTGAGACCACAAAGGTAGTACAAATTTGAATTGCAAACACAGGAGAGAGAAGGTCCATGGTTAGAACGCTCAGAGTAGTTTTTTAAAGACAATTAGACTCAGAGCGTAGGACGAGACCAGAAAGCTATCTTGTCACATCTCTTTGCTGGTGGGTGGATGTTATTCTTAATTCACACTTTTACTGAGGTTGTCAGCCTTTGAGGGTCCTGGCTCTAGATAAGAACTTCTGCTCCATCTTCCTTCCATGGGTCCAAGACTTTATTTCCTGTCCTCTCATGACTATTAAAACGATAGCCTCTTGGCTGTCAAGTCCAGCAAAATTCATTAGGGCAGTCTGAACTTCTGCTTTTTCATTTCATTTCTGGCTTTGCTCCTAGGGGTTTCTCTTACTTTCTTACATGCTTAGTTATACATTTAAAAGGATGTTTATTATATTTTGTCCATTACTCCAAGGTGGGAGAGTTCTCAGTTAATCTAATGCTACATTTCCAGAAATGGAAGTCAGCCCTCTTAAGTTCTAGGATTCTATGGGTATTAACCACTTTTCTCCCATCTAGCTAATTTGGATATTTATCTTATTTCATCTTAATGAACTGGGTGTTCTGAGTCCATAATGTGTTGGAACTATCCTGACTCAGTTCTCTTGGAAGTATCCTAGTTAAATAACAGCTTACATGAGTTTAAAAAGCTGAGAGCTAAGAGCTGTAGCTTTGGTGCCTATGTGCAGTGGCTGAACCTAGGTTGGAGAGGTGCAATTGTCCTCTCTCAAACATTTCAGCCTGTGCCACCATATAGACCATCAAGGTCACTTTTATTGCTGTGCTAGGCAAATATGTCTGCTATATTGTGAAGGAACAAACAACAACATCACGAGTCAGTAAAGTCAAGTCAATGGTGAGCTAAGGAGACTCTAGTTCTCTCTATGCCTGGCACTGGGAGAGGTATGACTGCCCTTGGGACTGGGTATACTCTGGGTTTTCTAGACATTGATGGTGGAGACGTCTTAAGAATGTAAAAGATGATCTGCTAGTAGGCCTATGGATTATCAAGCCATTAATTGGAAAAATAAAAGATAATTGATTGTGTTTCTATCTGGAGTGGGTGGAGTAGTTCACACTGGTTAAGCTTTATTTTTCTCTTCCACTGATTTTCTCATTTTTAAGAAAATGTTGAAACTTTCTATAATGGAAAATTTCACAGTTATACACAAGTAGAGTGAATAGTATAACGTACCTGACATCCTCATTGCCCAGTGTTGTGTGCTGAATTGTGTCCCCAAAATTCATTCCCCTAAACCCCAGTACCTCAGAATGTGACTGTACTTGAAGAGAGGGCCTTTAAAGAGGGAATTAAAGTAAAATAAAGGCATACGGGTGAGCCCTAATCCAATATGACTGGTGTCCTTATAAGAAGAGGAGATTAGGACAGAGATGTGTGCGCACAGAGGAAAGACCATGTAAGGACACAGTGAGAAGGCAGCCACCTGCAAGCCAAGGAGAGGGGCCTTAGAAGAAACCAAATCTGTTGACACCTCGATCTTGGACTTCTAGCCTCCAGAACTGGAGGAAATCAATTTCTGTTGTTTAAGCCACTCAGTCTGTGTTATTTTGTTATGGTAGCCTTAGCAAACTAATACACCCAACTTCAACAATTGTGAAAATATGGCAGATCTTTCTTCATCTACATCCACATCAACTCCATGTTGTTTTGTAGTGAACCCTGGACATCCTATTATTTCATCTGTAAATTTTTTCATATGTACCTCTAAAAGGACTTTTTTATTTTTAAAACAAGAACATGACCACAATACCATTATGACACCTAAAATTTAACAATACTTTAATATCCAGTCAGTGTTTACATTTCCCTAATTGCCTCTTGTTATTTATTTTCTGATGGTTTGTTTATTGAATTGGACTACAAATAAGGCCCATATATTGCAATTGACTGATGTCTCTTAAGTCTCTTTAAATCTGTAAATTCTCCCTCCATCTCTTTATTATTGCAATTTTCTTTAAAGAAAATAAATTGTTTGTCCTGTAGATTTTCCTCAGTATAGATTTTGTTAACTGCAGCCCCATAGTGCTATGTAACGTGTTCCTCTGTTCCTTATGTTTCATGTAAATTGGCAGAGCTTGAGGAGATTCAAAATTTTTGTTTGTTCCTTGTGTTTGTTTTGCACAGCTACTGCATAGGTGGTGTTGGGTATGTCCATCAGGAGGGATAGAATATCCTGAGTCTCTCTTTTTGTGAGGTTACAAGCCATTGATGATTATTGCCTAGATCTGTTCATTCATTAGGTGCTGCAAAATGGTGATATTGTTATTCTGTCAGTCCTTCATTTATTAGCTTGAGTACATATGTAAATAGAAACATGCTCTCTTCAATTATTTGATTACCCTGAAGTGCAGACAATATAGAAACAGCAAAAATAAATATTTGATTGGTTTCCTTTATTTATAGTATTTCAAAATAATGTTTCTATTCTCCAAAATTGACCAATGAGGGTTGCTTGTTTGATGACGTTATGAACTAACTTGTAGATATTAACTATTTGAAGTGTTTTACTCCATTTCATTTATTGTTTTATTTTGATGCTCAAATTTTCCTACCTTTGATCAGTGTGGTATTACCTTAGCTCCTGAGTCCCTGTGATACAAATACAGTGATCTTTAATAGCGTCCTTGCTTTTTGGTACGATCCAGGCTTATCTTTTACATTTCCTGCCCTAAACTTAGAATCAGCCATTTCTTAAAATTCCTTGTGCTTTTAATGGGAAATAGTTTGTGGAAAAGATAATCTTGGCTGAGGGAGTGCTGATTGCTACTGGGTTGATCATTGGTTCTTGTTTTATTCAGTGGAAAGAGCAAGGAAATATGATTTTTAAAAATCTTTTCATTGAAATATAACATACACAGAAAAATGCAAAAATATTAAGTGAACAGCTTAAAGAATTTTTACAAATGTATACACCAGTGTAACCATCATTCAAATCAAGACATAGGACGTTACCAACATCCAAGGAGCCTCCCTTTAATTCCTTCCCAGTTACTATCACTCCCAAATGTAGACATTCTAAGTTCTGTCACCGTGGATTGGTTTTTGTACATTACGTAAGTGGAATCCTATCATATGGATTCTTAGGTTTTGCACTTTTTAACATTTTATTTCTGAGATTGAAGCATGTTGTTGTATGTTATAGTAGTTATTCAGTTTTCATTGATGTATTCTATTGTTTGAATACACCACAGTATGTCCTTTCTACTGTTGGTAGACATTAGGGTTGTTTCCAGTTCTTACCGTTATGAATGAAGCTTCTATGAACATTTTTGTGCATGTCTTTTGGTGTACCTATGCACTCATTTCCATTCAGTATATACCTAAGTGTAGTTATAGGATATCTTCAGCTTTAGCAAATGATTCTAAAAACTTTTTTTCAAAGTAGTTATATCAGTTTACACTCCCACCAGTAATGTATAAGTGTTCCAAATGCTCCATTTAATAGTCACCATTGGTTGTAGTGTGTAACTCCTGACTTCCAAATGCCAGTATCTGCATATCTCTTTGTCCGAGGGCTTTCTCTGAAGGCTGGAGCCAGCTCTGCCCATGCAGATGGCAGATTGAAAATACTATAAGGTTACTGCCTACAGGAGTAGCTCTCAACCAATGATTGACAGGAGTTGGGATATAAACCCTTCAGCTCCCTCACTCCTCAGGTAAGATAACTCTGGGGTGAGTGTTCTACAGTGTCTCTCAGAGTTCCCAGTGGGATTAAGCTTCAGTTACTCTTAAGGGTAAGTTGCTTGGTAATGCATACTTTATTATCTGCCTTTTGTTCCCTATCTATCTCCTTTTCTCACTTTTCTACCAGTGTTTCTTGGGACCATATCCCAAATAAGTTACTTGCATTTGAAATCTTGTCTCAGCATCTGCTTTTGGGGGAACTCAAATACTGATGTTCCATAACATCCTTGCCAACATGTGTATTGCTGGCTTTTAAAATTTTAGCCATTTTGTGTATGGTGATAGTATCACACTGTGGTTTCAATTTGCATTTCCCTTATGATCATTGATGTTGAGAACCTTTTCATATTTATTTAATAGTTTTATTTAAGACCATTTCCTCAACATTCATAAGTGAAATTGTTCTTCAGTTTTCTTTTTGGTACAATCTTTATCAGGATTTTGTATTGCTGTTATTCTAGCTTCATAAAACAAATTGGGCTTTCTGTTTCATAATAGTTTAAGTCTAAGTGGGAATACCTGAACTTTGAAGGTTGGTGAAAGTACTCTGAGAAACCATCTAGGCTTGGTTTCTTTGTTTGTTTTCTGTGTTTTTTCTTTGTGTATGTGTGTCTGAATAACCTTTTTTTCCCCTGTGGCAAGTAGTCTGTTAAGACTTTCTGTATCTACTGGGATCAATTTTTTAATATTATATCTTTTAAAATTATTCTTTTCATCTAGTTTTAAAAATTATTTGTAGAGAGTTGTGCAAAGTAGTCTCAGACATTTTTTCCTTCTTTTTCCTATTTGGTAGTTATTTCCTTTTGTTGTAGATACTTTTGTATATTTATATTCTATCACTTTTTGTCTTGATTAGGCTAGCTAGTGGTTTGCCTATTTTGTTGAGTTTTTTAAAAATCAGCTTTTTGATTTGTTATTTTTATTGGTTTTCTGTTTTATAAGTCATTAATTTCTGATTGTAGCTTTATTAAGTCCTGCTTTCTTTGGTCTCCTTTGTGGCCTTTTTCTAGCTTTTTTACTTGGAGCTTTAATTCATTTTATTTTTTAATATTTATTGCTATGACATTTAATGCAGGAACTTTTTCTCTGATAACTATTTTAGTTTTATCCCACAAATTCTGACATATATTGTTTTCATTATAATTTTTTTATTGCAATTTCATTTTATGTTTCCCCTTTGACCCAAATATTAATAGTGTTTTTTGTTTGTGACCTAAACTATGGTCAGTTTTCTTGAATATTCCATGAGCACTTGAAATGGAGGTGTATTCATTATTATCGGGACCCAGAGTTTTATATATATATAAAGATAGATATTTATATATCTATAAGATCTATATTATTGATTGTGTTGTTTGGGTCTTCTATAGCCTTGCTAATTTTTTATCCATTTGATTGGTCGTGGAATGATAGAAGTGTATTAAATTCTCCTACTATTATTATTGCGTTTCTGTCATTTTCTATTTGTATCTCCTTTATGAAAGTTGTTGCTGGATATTTGGTGCATAAGAACTAATAACTATTGTTTCTTACTACTAATCAATGGTTTTTAAGATACTGTGGAACCGCCATAAGGATAAACATATAGATCAATGGAATAGAACTGAGATTTTAGAAATAAATCCTAACACTTATAGTCAGTTGATTTTCAACAAGGGTGCCAAGACAATTCAATGGAGGAAAGAATAGTCTCTTCAACACATGGTGCTGGGACACTTGGATATCCCCATGCAAAAGAATGAAGTTGAAGCTCGACCTCACACATATACAAACATTAAGTCAAAATGGATCCAAAACAGTTTTAAAAAGACCATGTAAAAGTGAAAAGTAGAAATCTCTGTTAGAAGAAAACAGGCATAAATCTTTATGACCTTGGATTAGGCAATGGTTACTTAGATATGACACCACAGGACAAACACGAAAGGAAAAAAAAAACAAGTAAATTGGACATAATGAAAACGTAAAACTTGTGTGCCTTAAAAGGCACCATCAAGAAAGTGAAAAGACAGCCCACAAAATGGGAGAAAATTTTTGCAAATCATAGATCTGATAAAGGACTCGCATGTAAAATATATAAAGACACTTATAGCTCAATAATAAAAAGGTAAATAACCCAATTTAAAAGTGGGCAAACAATTTGAATAGACATTTCTCCAAAGAAGATATACAAATGGACAATAAACACATGAAAAGATGCTCAACATCATTAGCCATCAGAGAAATGCAAATCGAAAGCACAATGAGATGCCACTTCACATCTACTAGGATGAATATAATAAAAAAGATAGATAATATGAGACTGAAATTATAAAATTCCTAGAAGACAACATGGGGGAAAGCCATCTTGACATTGGTCTTGGCAATGATTTCTTGAATATGACACCAAAAGCACAGGCAGCAAAAGTAAAAATAGACAAGTGGCACTCTATCAAACTAAAAAGCTTCTGCACAGCAAAGGAAGTAAACAACAGAATGAAAAGGCAACCTGGAGAATGGGACAAAATATTCGCAAATAATATATCTGATAAAGGGTTGATTTCCAAAATATATAAGAAACTCCTACAACTCAATAGCAAAAAACCAAATCACCCATTTTAAAATCACCCATTTTAAAAATGGGCAAAGGACTTGAATAAACATTTCTCCAAAGAAATTGAAGTATGCTATTGTAAGATTCTTATATTATTTGTGAAGTGATATGATGTCACTTGAAGGTAGACTGTGATAAAATAAGATGTGTACTATAATTCCTAAAATAAAGAGTAAAATAGCACAAGGAGTTACAGCTAGTAAGCCAACAAAGGAAATAAAATTAAATAATTAAGAAACCCTCAATTAATCAAAAAGAAGGCATTAAAAGACTAATGGGGAGGAGGCGGAGTCAAGATGGCGGCGTAAGCAGACTCGGAACTCACCTCCTCCCGCGGACACAGCCAATTTACAACTACTCATGGAAAAATTACCCCTGAGACAGAACTGAAAACTGGATAACAGGAACTCCTGCAACAACGGACAATCCTAACTGAGGTGGAAGAGGCAGAAACTCCCTTCTGGAGAGGAAAAACGCCGCCTTCACAAGCCGCCAGCTTCACAGCCGCCAGGAGCAGCGCACAGGTACGCAGCCTCCCTGGAGGCGCGGGGCCCTGAGCCGGGAGCGCCCCCGCTGTGGGCATTTTGTGGACCCAGCACAATCGAGACCAGCAGCAGAATATCTGACTGTGCCTGCTACTAAAGCATTGGGGAGCACCCCCAGAAAACCCGGTTCACAAAGAAACTAAAACTGGCTCTTAAAGGGCCCGCGCGCAAACTCACCCGTTTCAGAAAGCATCCTAAAATCACCAGAAAGAAAGGTGCACAGTGCTTTGGTGACAAGAGACTCACCTAATAGGCCCTGAGTGCATCTCGGTGAGGGGTGAGACCTCTCCAGGGACTGGGACATTGGCAGTGGCCATTGTTGTGGCCCCATGTGGGCGTGCTGACACAGATGCCATTGGAGTTCTCCCTGAGGCCTGCTAGCCCAGGGTCTGCCCCACCCACTAGAGCACCGATTTAATCCAGCTCAGCCAGGGCAGGCAGCCCACCCTAGAGACTGGCCCCACCCAACAACAAGCCCTCAGGCAACTTGTGGGCCTGCATAGATTGGTGACTGGATTCTCTGCAGCCTGGCAACTAAGCCGACTTTAGCGGGGCAGGGTGTGCACAAGGAGCGGGTGGAGAGTGTGGGGCGGTGGCGGAGTGTGTGGGGCTCCCGCCGTGGAGAGACTGGGTCCGCTTGGGGAGGTCGGGGCGTGCACACCGGGCAGGACTGTGTTGACTGTGTGTATGGACCTGTGGGCGGCAGGGTTTGTCAGCTGCAGAAGACTTGTGCTTCTCAAAGACCCACATACCAAAGCCTGAAACGATTGGGTGCTCCTGTGCCTGAGGCCAGCCCCACCCAGCTGCAATCCTCAGAGAGGTGACAAGAGACCTAATAGGCTAGAGGCTTACAGCAATTGTAAGGCCCTGAGCCTAACAACCTACCACGCTGGGGGCCTACTCACTTAAAAGAAATACTGCAACACAAATGTGGTATTAGAACATGCAGCCAACTGTGCTGGGGCTCCCCACACCTGATAAAGAGACTGAAGGGCCCACAACAACTACAAGCAGCTGAGCATTACAACAGCTGGCCAGGAGCATAACTCGGCCTCCCTGGGCGCCTACAGGGAGAGCAAACAGGCCACAACAGAAGGACACATGTAGCCCACATAGGGGACACCCCTGGAACATTGAGAACTGAGGGAAGCACACTGGAAGCCTCCTAAGGCATCACTTACATAAGGTCACCTATCCAAGAGCAGGAGACGTAGCTGACCTACCTAACACGTAGACACAAGCACAGAGAAAGAGGCAAAATGAGGAGGCAAAAGAATACATTCCAAGTAAGGGAACAGGACAAAACCCCAGAAAAGGAATTAAGTGAAACAGAAATGAGCAACCTACCCAACGGAGAGTTCAAACTAAGAGTGTTAAGGATGCTCACTGATCTGGGGAGAAGAATAGATGAACTCAGTGAGAATGTCAACAAAGAAATGGAAGATATAAAAAAGAACCAATCAGAAATGAAGAATACAATACTGGAAATGAAAAATTCATTAGAGGGACTCAAAAGCAGAGTAGAGGATACAGAAGAACGGATCTGTGAGCTGGACGAAAGACTAGAAGAAATTACCCAAGGTGAACAGGTAAAAGAGAAAAGAATTAAAAAGAGTGAGGACAGTCTAAGGGACCTCTGGGACAACATCAAGTGCACTAACATCCATGTTATAGGTGTCCCGGAAGGAGAAGAGTGAGACAAGGGGGCAGAGAATCTATTTCAAGAAATAATAGATGAAAACTTCCCTAACCTAAGGAAGGAAAGAGACATCCAGGTACAGGAAGCACAGAGAGCCCCAAACAAGATAAACCCAAAGAGGCCCACACCAAGACACATCATAATCAAAATGTCCAGAATTAAAGATAAAGAGAGAATCCTAAAAGCCGAAAGAGAATGTCAAGTTACATACAAAGGAAACCCCATAAGGCTATCAGCTGACTTCTCAGCAGAAACCTTACAGGCTAGAAGAGAATGGCATGATATATTTAAAGTGCTAAAAGGAAAAAACTTACAGCCAAGAATACTCTACCCAGCAAGGTTATCATTCAAAATGGAAGGAGAGATCAAAATTTTCCCAGATAAGCAAAAATTAAAGGAGTTTGTCACCAAGAAACCAGTGCTACAAGAAATGTTAAAGGGACTGATATAAGGGGAAAAGAGAAGACCACAAATAGGAAAAATTATCTATTTCCATGATCAGAACATAATGGATACAAATACACAAACAAGAGGTTAGATATGATATCAAAAACATAAAAGGAGGGAGGAGGGGAGTTAAGAGTACAGCTTTCAGACATAGGTCAAACTAAAGTGACCATCAATTCTGTATAGAAGAAGAAAGGAACAGAGAAGGACTACTAAAACACTGAGAAAAAAAAAAAAGTAAAAAAATGGCAGTAAGTACATACTTATCAATAGCTACTTTAAACGTCAATGGACTAAATGCTCCAATTAAAAGGCATAGGGTGGCTGACTGGATAAAAAAACAAGACCCATATATATGCTGCATACAAGAGACACACTTCAGACCTAAAGACACTCACAGACTGAAAGTGAAGGGATGGAAAAAGATACTCCCTGCAAATGGCAATGAAAAGAAAGCTGGGGTAGCAGTACTCATATCAGACAAAATAGACTTTAAAACAAAAACTGTAAAAAGAGACAAAGAAGGGCATTACATAATGATCAAGGGAACAATCCCTTGTTCCCTTGAACAAGGGGACAAGAGGATATAACACTTGTAAATATCTACGCACCCAATGTAGGTGCACCTAAATATATAAAGCAATTATTAACAGACATAAAAAGAGAAATAGACAGTAACACAATAATAGTAGGGGACTTTAACACTCCACTTACACCAATGGATAGATCATCCAAACAGAAGATCAATAAGGAAACATTGGCCTTAAACGACACACTAGAACAGATGGACCCAGTAGATATATACAGAGCATTCCATCCAAAAACCGAAGAATACATGTTCTTTTCAAATGCACATGGAACATTCTCCAGGATTGATCACATATTAGGCCACAAAACAAGTCTCCATAAATTTAAGAAGATTGAAATAATACCAAGCATCTTTTCTGACCACAACGGTATGAAACTAGAAATCAACTATAGGAAGAAAATCAGAAAAGCCACAAATACGTGGAGATTAAACAAAATGCTACTGAACAACGACTGGGTTAACTAAGAAATCAAAGAAGAAATCAAAAAATACCTGGAGACAAATGAAAATGAAAATACAACATGCCAGAATTTATGGGATACAGCAAAAGCGGTTCTAAGAGGGAAGTTTATAGCGATACAGGCCTGTCTCAACAAACAAGAAAAATCTCCAATAAACAATCTAACAATGCACCTAAAGGAACTGGAAGAAGAAGAACAAACCAAGCCCAAAATCAGTAGAAGAAGGGAAATAATAAAAATCAGAGCAGAAATAAATGAAATAGAGACCAAAAAAAAATAGAAAAAATTAATAAAACCAAGAGTGGTTCTTTGAAAAGATCAACAAAATTGACAAACTTTTAGCTAGACTCACCAAGAAAAAAAGAGAGAAGGCACAAATAAGTAAAATCAGAAATGAAAGAGGAGAGGTTACAACAGACACCTCGGAAATACAAAAGATTATAAGAGAATATTATGAAAAGCTATATGCCAACCAATTCGACAATCTGGAAGAAATGGATAAATTCTTAGAATCATACAACCTTCCAAAACTGGATCAAGAAGAAGTAGAGAGGGCCGGCCCCGTGGCTTAGCGGTTAAGTGCGCGCACTCCGATGCTGGCGGTCCGGGTTCGGATCCCTGGCGCGCACCGATGCACCGCTTCTCCGGCCATGCTGAGGCCGCGTCCCACATGCAGCAACTAGAGGGATGTGCAGCTATGACATGCAACTATCTGCTGGGGCTTTGGGGGGAAAATAAATAAATAAAATTAAAAAAAAAAAAAAGAAGAAGTAGAGAATTTGAATAGACCAATCACCAGTAAGGAGATCGAAACAGTAATCACAAACCTCCCCAAAAATAAAAGTCCAGGACCAGACGGCTTCCCTGGGGAATTCTACCAAACATTCAAAGAAGACTTAATACCTATCCTTCTCAAACTCTTCCAAAAAATTGAGGAGGTGGGGAAGCTCCCTAACTCATTCTACGAAGCTGACATTACCGTGATACCAAAACCAGACAAGGACAACACACACAAAAAAAGAAAATTACAGGCCAATATCACTGATGAACATCGATGCAAAAATCCTCAACAAAATACTAGCAAATCGCATACAACAATATGTTAAAAAGATTATACACCATGATCAAGTGGGATTTATTCCAGGGATGCAGGGATGGTTTAACATTCGCAAATCAATCAACGTAATACACCACATTAATAAAATGAAGAATAAAAATCACATGATCATCTCAATAGATGCAGAGAAAGCATTTGACAAGATACAGCATCCATTTATGATAAAAACTCTGAATAAATTGGGTATAGAAGGAAAGTATCTCAACATAATAAAGACCATATATGAGAAACCCACAGCTAATATCATCCTCAATAGTGAAAAACTGAAAGCCATCCCTCTAAGAACAGGAACCAGACAAGGATGCCCACTGTCACCATTCCTATTTAACATAGTACTGGAAGTCGTAGCCAGAGCAATCAGGCAAGAAAAAGAAATAAAAGGGATCCAAATTGGAAAGGAAGAAGTGAAATTGTCACTATTTGCAGATGACATGATTTTATGTATAGAAAACCCTAAAGAATCCACCAGAAAACTTTTAGAAGTAATAAACGAATATGGTAAAGTTGCAGGATACAAAATCAACATACAAAAATCAGTTGCATTTCTGTACACTAACAACGAAGTAGAAGAAAGAGAAATTAAGAATACCATCCCATTTACAATTGCAACAAAAAGAATAAAATACCTAGGAATAAACTTAACCAAAGAGGTGAAAGATCTGTATACCAAAAACTATAAAACATTTCTGAAAGAAATTGAAGAAGACACAAAGAAATGGAAAGATATTCCGTGCTCTCGGATTGGAAGAATTAACATAGTTAAGATGTCCATACTTCCTAAAGCCATCTATAGATTCAATGCAATCCCTATCAAAGTTCCAACAACATTTTTCACAGAAATAGAAGAAAGAATCCTAAAATTTATATGGAACAACAAAAGACCCCAAATAGCTAAAGGAATCCTGAGAAAAAAGAACAAAGCTAGAGGTATCACACTCCCTGATTTCAAAATATACTACAAAGCTATAGTAACCAAAACAGCATGGTACTGGCACAGAAACAGACACACAGATCAATGGAATAGAATTGAAAGCCCAGAAATAAACCCACACATCTATGGACAGCTAATCTTTGACAAAGGAGCCAAGAACATACAACGGGGAAAAGAAAGTCTCTTCAACAAATGGTGTTGGGAAAACTGGATAGCCATATGCAAAAAAATGAAAGTAGACCCTTACCTTACACCATACACAAAAATTAACTCCAAATGGATTAAAGACTTGAATGTAAGACCTGAAACTGTGAAACTTCTAGAAGAAAACATAGGCAGTACGCTTTTCCACATCGGTCTTAGCAACATCTTTTCAAACACCATGTCTGACCAGGCAAGACAAACAATAGAAAAAATAAACAAATGGGACTACATCAAACTAAAAATCTTCTGCACAGCAAAGGAAACCATCAACAAAACGAAAAGACAACCTAACAATTGGGAGAAGATATTTGCAAACCATACTTCTGATAAGGGCTTAATCTCCAAAATATATAAAGAACTCATGCATCTCAACAACAAAAAAACTACCAACCCAATTAAAAAATGGGCAAAAGACCTGAACAGACATTTCTCCAAAGAAGATATACAGATGGCCAACAGACACATGAAAAGATGTTCAAAATCACTATGAGGGAAATGCAAATCAAAACTACAATGAGATATCACCTCACGCCCGTCAGAATGGCTATAATTAACAAGACAGGAAATGTGTTGGAGAAGATGTGGAGAGAAGGGAACTCTCATACACTGCTGGTGGGAGTGCAAACTGGTACAGCCACTAGGGAAAACAGTATGGAGATTCCTCAAAAAATCAGGATAGAACTACCATATGATCCAGCTATTCCACTGTTGGGTATTTATCCAAAGAACTTGAAAACACCAATTTGTAAAGGTACATGCACCCCTGTGTTCATTGCAGCGTTATTCACAATAGCCAAGACTTGGAAGCAACCTAAGTGCCCATCAAGGGACGAATGGATAAAGAAGCTGTGGTATATATACACAATGGAATACTACTCAGCCATAAGAAACGATGAAATCTAGCCATTTGTGACAACATGGATGGACATTGAGGGTATAATGCAAAGTGAAATAAGTCAGAGGGAGAAGTTCAAATCCCGTATGATTTCCTTCATTAAGTAGTAGATAAAAACAACAGTAAACAAACACATAGGGACAGATTGGATTGGTGGTTACCAGAGGGGAAGGGGGGAGGGAGGAGGGAGGAGGGTGAAAGGGATAATTCGGTACATGTGTGTAGTGATGGGTTGTAATTAGTATTTTGGTGGTGAACATGATGTAATCTATGCAGAAATAGAAGTACAATGATGTACACCTGAAATTTTTACAATGTCATAAACCAATGTTACTGCAATAAACAAAAAATTAAAAAAAAATAAAATAAAAAGGCTTGAATTAAAAAGAAAAAAAACTGGAAAGGTCATTTTTTTTGTGTGTGTGTGAGGAAGATTAGCCCTGAGCTAATATCCAATGCCAATCCTCCTCTTTTTGCTGAGGAATATTGGCCCTGGGCTAACATCCATGCCCATCTTCCTCTACTTTATATGGGATGCCGCCACAGCATGGCTTGACAATGGTGTGTTGGCGTATGCCTGGGATCTGAACTGGCGAGCCCCTGAGCACTGAAGTGGAGCATGTGCACTTAACTGCTACACCACCGGGCTGGCCCCTACAAAGGTCACATTTTTTAAAGAACCATTTGAAAACGTCACAGAATTACTGAGCCAAACAGGACCTGATCAGTCATGATCCCTAGAGAAGAAAACCTCAGAGAGGTAAGCCAACACCACGCAGTCTTTTTTCCTCTCAGAGTGTTTGCCATGTCTTGGTAGTGGGATGCAGGAATTTGAGATTTGGGGTAGAAGGCCTAGGCAGAAAGCTGCTAGTAAGAAGTAGAAATGCCAGCTGAAATTTTGGCAAACTCACAGGACAAGACAGGCAAAAAGTAGAGTTCAGGGCTATTAAGCCTCCAGAATTTGGGGTGGAGGGTAGCTAAGATCCTGATAACAGGGGAGGTATAGAGTAATTGTGCCTGAAAAACTGCTGTTTTCCTCTTTAGACATTTGCTGAGCTCTTAAACTGTTCTTGAAACAAGACAGAAAACTACTGATGGGGAAGGCAGTGTTTTCTTCAACCTCAAAGTGCTGGGGAGGCAAATATTGGAGTTTAGGACCCATGAAGGGAGAGGGGCTTCAGTCAAAACTCCAGAATCTCAGTTGGGAATCCTGGAGGGTTACGTACTAGGTGTGGGGAAAATTAGAGGGAGATGGGTTTTAAAAATAATTACAAATCAGTCCCTGATCAGCTACCACTTTAATTGACTGCAAGAAAATATGATGAGCTCTCTCTGGGAGACAATAATATCATTCAGAGCCTCACAAACAAACAAAAATTACCAAGGATGCAAATAAAGAGGGTCAAAAAAAAAAAAAAAAAGACAACAGAAACAGACATTCAGATGAATATTGGAGTTACCAGAGATGGATATTAAAATCTCTCTTCATATATTCAAGAAAATGAATAACAAAGAGCAGACTTCTACTTGAGAATTGGATTTCCCATTCTATATGGCTTCATTGATGGAGTTTTCCCAGTATGAATAAAGCCACTATAAACATTCTTGTAGAAATCTCTTTGGGAATACATTTTTATTTCTTTAGCTAAATACCTAGCAGTGGAATTGCTGGATCATAGATGTATTTTTACTTTATAAGAAACTGTCAAATAGTTTTCCAAAATGGTTGCACCAGTTTATACTCCTATAAACTTTGTTTATAATAACCAAACCTGAGAAAAAACCAATGTGCCTCAAAAGAAGAAAGTTCTGCCATATGAGATCACATGGATGAACCTTGAGGACGTTATGCTAAGTGAAATAAGCCAGTCACAGAAGGACAAATACTGCATGATTCCACTTAGATGAGGTATCTAAAATAGTCAAACGCATAGAGGCAGAGAGTAGAATGGTGGTTGCCAGAGGATCAGGAGAGAGAGTAAATGGGGAGCTGCTATTCAATGGGGGTAAAGTTGCAGTTATGCAAAAGGAATAAGTTCTAGAGAACCACTGTACAACATTGTGCCTATGGTTAACAATTCTGTATTTTACACTAAAAATTTTGTTAAGAGGGTAAATCTCATGTTAAGTGTACTTACTACAGTTAAGAAACAAAACACTGTCCATCAACAGGAAAATGGGTAAACAAATTGTGGAATATTCATTCAATGGAAAACTATTCAGCAACAAAAAGAAGGAACTACTGATATAGATACAACAACATGAGTAAATGTAAAAGAACACATGGTTTTATGATTCCGTTTATGTGACTGAAGTTCAAGAATAGGCTGAAGTAATCTATGGTGATAGAATTGAGAACAGTGGTACCTAGAGGGACTGGGAATTGACGGGAAGAGGACACAAGGGCAATTTCTGGGATAACGGAAATGTTCCATATATCTTCGTTGGAGTGATGACTCTATGAGGTATAGATTTATCAAACCTCAATGAATTGTACACCTAAGATGTCTGCACTGCACTTTATGCAAATTTTACCTCAGGGGAAAAATAATTTTAACAAATATTGAATTCCAGTTAGTAGGCTTGCTTTTTGCAGTGGTTTGGACTAGCAATTCTAAAATAACTTTAATTTACAGCAAAGAAAATCATCAACAAACTGAAAAAGCAACCTACGGAATGGGAAAAATATTTGCAAACCATATATCTGATAAGGAGTTAATATTCAAAATATACAAGGAACTCATACAACTCAATAGCAAAAACAAAAAAATAATGAACAACAACAACAACAAACAATTAAAAAATAGGCAAAGGACCCGAATAGACATTTTTCCAAGGAAGACATATGAATGGCCAATAGGTACATGAAAATGTGCTCAAAATCACTAATCATGAGGGAAACCCAAATTAAAACCACAGTGAGATATCACCTCACGCCTGTTTGAATGGCTATTATCAAAAAGACAAGAGATATCAAATGCTAGTGAGGATGTAGATAAAAGTAGAATGTAAACTGGTACAGCCACTGTGGAAAACAGTATGGAAGATCCTCAAGAAATTAAAAATAGAACTACCATATAATCCAACAATCTCACTTCTGGATATATATCCAAAGGAAATGAAATCATTATCTCAGAGAGATATCTGAACCCCCATGTTCATTGCAGCATTATTCACAATAGCCAAGGTATGGAAACAATCTAAGTGTCCATTGATGGATGAATGGATAAAGAAAATGTGATATATATATACATACAATGGAGTATTATTCAGCCATAAAAAAGAAGGAAATCCTGCCATTTGTGACAACATGGACAGAACTTGAGGGCATATGCTAAGTGAAACAAGCCAGACAGAGAAAGACAAATACTGCATGGTATCACTTATATGTGGAATATGAAAAAAAAAATTGAACTCAGAGAAACAGAGAGTTGAATGGTGGTTGTCAGGGGCTAGCAGGTAGGGGAATTGGAAAGAGGTTGATAAAAGAGTACAAATTTTCAGTTATAGGAAGAATAAGGTCTGAGGATCTCCTGTATAACATGGTGACTATAGTCAATAACACTGTATTGTGTAATGTAAATTTGCTAAGAGTGTAGAGCTTAAGTGTTCTTACCAAAAATAAAAAGGTAAATATGTGAGGTGATGGATGTGTTAATTAACTTGATTGTGGGAATCCTTTCACGATGTACATGTATATCAAGTCATCTCGCGTACACATTGAATATATTACAGTTTTATTTGTTAATTATAACTCAATAAAACTGATAGAAAACTATTTTTATTAATAAAATTTGTTTCTCACTGCTGGAGAAAGCAGTTATAAATGTGGAAAGGAAGAAAGACCATTGGCAAAGTCAGCACTTTCTGGTATCTCTTTTTTAATCTAAAATTTTAAAAATATTCCAGAATTTGGAAACATTTTGGATGAATGAGAATTCATTATAAAATAAATCAGAAACTTGATAGCTACCTCTTTTGATGCATATTGATTCTCGCTTAGAATTATTCTAAAACTATATCTCAGGTATCTAATACCTGAGATATTGGAGTTTCCAAAGAAAATGCCTTTTAAAAATTCTTTGCTGCAAAAAGAAACAGTGGTTTTCAACATATATGCACAGAACAAGAGAAATTTCCTGTCAAAAGTAGGCATAGTCCTTGGTGAAGCCTGAATTGTCTGGTGTTTCCACTATAAGCCTCTTAGCTACATTTCTGTTTCTGTAGAGCAAGAGCAGATCCCAGAAAAGTAATTTTTCTTCTTTTGTAGAAACTTCTTTATCTGGCAGAAAATGGTAACTCATCAAAGCTGCAGCAGAAGGCAACTTTTCAACTCTCCATCAATGTGATCAACATTAAGCATCCATCAAATGAAGGATTGGGAGCGATAACCTTAAAAAATCCTGCAAGGCAACTAGTTATTGATTCTCTGTTCAGTCTGATGGATGAAGGGGCAAGGGCCACAAGTGATTGCAGAAGGCGCACACCTGGCTGCCTGCCCACTTCTGGCTGTGTTAGGCAAGACTTGTAGCTAAGAAGCACTATCTTTGGTTTTACCAAAAACATGGTTCCCTCATTGTGATCAATCAGAATATGACTGAAGCTGGAGGTCTGCTCTTCCTTGCCTTTCCTTGGGATTTCAGAAAAGTCCAGAGAACAATTTACAATAAAACTTAATTACTTTTAGCCTGGTTAAAAGTTTGTATGATTGGGACTATTTGGGGGATGAAGTTTGTGGTTTATACCAAGAAGGAAAAAACTGATATGTTAATAGCGTGAAAGAGCTTGTAGGAAGGGCTTAATTTACTTTGGAGGTTAAATTCTTTTCAGGGGCTTGAGAAGCGTTGATTCATATTAAAATAATAAATGTGCTAATTACAGTTTAATCGTTTCACCTCATTAAGCCAGTACCACAAGACCTCTCATTAGCCACACCACCTGAGTGGGCAAGAATGATTATGGATGTTGGCGAAGGGCTCCTGGAGTCAGTCGGCTGGCATATGGCTGAGCTACTCTCGAGCAGAATCAGAAAGAAGAGATCTTTCTGGCAGCATCCTTCTCCCACTCCGACAGGTGTTCAATGCCCTTTGGGTTTCTGCCATAACACCTCTGAAAGCTTTCCCTGACCAGACACCATAAGAAGGATCAAGTAAATGAACTGGGCTTTATTATGGCACTTTAATTTGCTGTTATAATGATTTATTTAGGTTTCTCTCCCTACTAGACTGTAATTTCTAGTCAGTAAATTTTTATTGAATAAATTAATGTATGATGGATGTATAATGTATGAATAAATTAATGTATAAATGACTGATACTTTCTTGCCTATTTTAAAATAATTAAAAATTAATGGACTAGATTGTAAGCTCCTGGTAGACAAAGAGTAGATCTTATTTAAGTTGCATCCTAGGGGGCTGGCCTGGTGGCATCGCGGTTGAGTTCGCATGTTCTGCTTCAGCGGACTGGGGTTCGCTGGTTTGGATCCTGGGCACAGACCTACTCACCGCTCATCAAGCCATGCTGAGGTGGCATCCCACATAGAAGAACTAGAAGGACCTACAACTAGGAAATACAACTATGTACTGGGGCTTTGGGGAGAAAAAAGAAAAAAAGAGGAAGATTGGCAACAGATGTTAGCTCAGGGCCAATCTTCCTCAAAAAGAAAAAAGTTGCATTCTGGAGGATAACACAACGTCTGGCACAAAATTATTGCTTAATAAATAATAACGAAAAAAATGGCAACAATCAACCTCAAATGAGCAAGCTCTAATGGGAGCATTCTGACCTTGGATGAAAGCAGACCTGGATGGGCTTCTTTCCAGTTGCCCCTTGGAGTCAGATGCCTCCCACTGGGACCCTCAAAGGGGGAAATGCTTGTGTGACTAACTCCCTTTGACTCAGACCCAGCAGAGCTACAGCAAACAGCTGCCTGACAGTAGTGAGTCGGCTGTCACTGGACATGTCTAATGAGAGTCAGGTTGTGTCCAAGTCGCTGGACCAGAGTTCCTCCATTGAGTGGATTACATGAGCTCTGAGGTTCTGTGGATCATGCACTTATTTACTCCGTCATTCACAGAGTGACAACAGTGAACTGTCATCATCATCTAAGGAGGGCTCAACATTACCAAAGAAGAAACAAGACCATTTTCCAACACAGAGCGAGAAATGCTTGTCACAGCTAGCTGGGATGCTCAAGTACATAAATCAGTTCCCATCCTAATTAGTCAGTGTCTGCTGAACACCTTGAAAATGGAAAGAGCCATATAACGCAAGTTACATAACAAACCTCCAGCTGCAGCCCGTCCCCTGAAAATCCTTCTAGTAAATTTGTTCTGATAATCCATCTTTCCTGTCTCAGAAATTATGAACAAACAGATTAGGGTAAACAACTAACAAGAAAATATTTGAGAACCTCTCCTCCTGCTAGAGGATGTAATTTGGCTGAGTGTTGTATATTTACTTGAGTTGATGGAAAGAGGGAAAAAAAACCTCATCTGGCACCATGCAAATCAGCCAGTGAAGTGTCGAGAGGGTGTGATATTTTTACAAAACAGTCCAGCTGGTTTACACTGTTGGTTTAGGAAAAAAATGTTCTTTCATCTACATTCCTGAGTTAAAGGTTTGTTTTGGAAATGGAAAGAAACATCATGATTCACTCTTGTTCCTGTCTGATATTGACATAGAGATGGTGAATAAAGAGAGAAATGAACAGGTGATGAGGGCAAATCAGAAGACGTGTGTTTTGTGGGTGGGGGGAGTGTAGTCTTCAGTCTTCTCAGCTTTGTAAACTTCATCCATGACAGTGGGGACGAAGTCTTCCTCAAAGCCTCGTTAAGGCGGGATGTATGAACAAGAGACGACTTAGAAACATCTGGAAGATTTGTGGGAGGGGTGTGTGTGCAGAGAATAATAGTGTTAACTCTAAGGATTTTTCAAGCTCTAATATTTTTGTTTCATCAGAGAGGAAATTTGCTTCAGTGATCGTGGAGACACTATAGAAGTCACCCCCCGGGATGGCGGTGGGGCACAGGTGTGTACCTGGGCATACTCCTGCAATAGAGAGAGGGAGAGCTGTGTGCATGAGTAAGAGAGTGAGGAAAAACAAACTAATGACGAATGATGAAGGAAGAGAAATTTGTGGAGAATGGGGAGAAGAAGGGAAGAGAGAGGAGTGGATATAATTCTATCTCTCTTTCACTGCCCCAGCCATTCGGCAACATGACGGCTCCCACAATCATCCAATGTCAGTAAACGCACCTCCGTGCTCAGGCCCCAATCCTTGTCCCCTCTCTTTCTCTCACAGCCACATCCAATCCATCAGTAAATATAGTTGCCTCTCCCAGCAAATACATCCCAAACCCACCTCCTTCTCGCCCCACTCTGCCTCCTGTCTTCCTGAGTCCCACGATGGTCTCCTGACGGACTTGCCGCTGCCGCCGTCGCCCTACAGCCTGCTCTCTGCACGGCGCTCACAACAGGCCTTTTAAAGTGATCATGTCGCTCCTGGCTCAAAACCCTTCCGTGACTTCTCTCATTCAGAGTACAGTCTAAACCCCGTGTGACGTGGCCCCTGGTGCTTGTCTGTCCTCATCTCCCACCATCCTCTCGGCTCCAGCCTCCCTGGTCATGCTCCCTCCTTCTCCATCACAGGGCGTTTGAACACGCTGCTCCCTCTGCTGGAATGCTCTCCTTATGGAGGATCCCGGGGCTCAGTCCCCAACTTGATTCAGGTCTCTGCTCAAATGTCACCGCTTAGAGAGACATTACCAGCCATTTCATAAAAGGGCACTTCCTCTCTTCTCCACGCAGTCCCGGTCTAGCCTCCTAACAGGCTTTTTTCATAACACACAGCACCATCTGATATTATATTCCATGTCAGTTTATTGTCTGTCTCCTCTGCCAGAGAGTGAGCTCCACGAGGACAAGGACTTTGTTTCGTTTACTACTGTACCTTTGATAATCTAATAATGTCCAGTGCATATTCAGCGCCCAATCACTCCTTGTTGAATGAATATATGAATGACTCACTGGACTGCACACGTTTCCTTCTCTTTCCCTCAGCTTTTGTGTCTGAATATCTGTGTGTCACTCTCTTCCCTTCTCGGCCTCCCACACACGGTGCCTAGCACTTGGGGGGATTCAAAGTGTCTGGAAAAAAAAGTACGTCATTTTCTGTGCTTTTCTGTGCACCAGTCACCAAGAGCAGTGCTGTCAACTGTGTTATTAATTAACTCGATAACTACATGGGCAATGACCTTGTCTGTTGCTGCCTTTATGAATACGAAATGGGACTGAGTGATGGGCATACAGCTCTTGGTGCTTTGTAGGAAAAGGTCTTTATTAAGACTTGTGATTCCCAGGGGCTCCAGAGATGGCGACTCATCTTCAGTCATAACTGTTTACTTTGGTTTCACATCTAAAGAACTGTTTTGTTTGTTTATTTAAAATGAACATTTCATAGCCAAGACTCACCTCCTCAACCTGAAAAGCCCTTGGGCTAGGGGACTGTCCTCTCAGTAGGGATTTCCTCATCCCAAAGAGAAAATGTACCAGTCCTGCTGAATGCTGCCAAGATGAAAGGGGCATCCTTCCCCGTCCAGCGCACTCTCGACTCACTCCCAGCTCACCCTTAACTAGTCCTTCACAGCTCTGCCCCCTTCAATTGCTGCTCCGACAGCTTTTCACTTACTATTCAGTCACCAGCCTGAGCATCTAATGTGGTTCACAGACCGGGCCGTGCCTTTGTTTACTGGGGGTGTGGTGGCAGGTTCATGGAGCTGAAATTGACTTTAATGAGCACTCCTCCAGGCTGTGCAACGCCACTACCTGAGGTGAGAGACACCACAACGTTTTGAGAACCTTTGGAATCCACCCAATCCATTCTAGAAACCACAACAAGGGCCACTGTGGCCATCCCTGGGGGTTTCTGAAGTTGTTTTATTGAAATAGTGACCCTGATGTGGAAGGTCCCACTTCTACTTCCCCCATGGTGGAAGGTGAAAATGTGAGATCCTAAAATCCTGTGATAATGAAGCATTTTGTGTATATGCTGTAGAATTTAAACTCATAATACAACTTGATAGTGTGGGAAAAAATTAATTAAACGTCAATCCCAGTTTAAAGTTTAGCCTACCTCCTCTTGACTAAAATGCTCAGTCTCAGATATGTTTTCTCCCCTGCTCCCTCTTTAAGATGGTAGATGGGGTGGGGTGAGGCTTACATACATCTTGTGTGGTGGGGAATTTCGGGGATGCTTAGCAGGGCTCTGGTCTTTGGGGTGACGTCTCTTGTCCATCCGGGAGCTGCTCACCTTGCTAGCATTTGCAGCTGAAGCCCACAGCTGTGTAACTTATAAGCTGATCTCTCTCCATCTGGTTAGGGCCCAGCCTGAACTCGATCCATTTTGAAGCCTGGCTGTGACTCCCACTGCTCTGGGCCTGGGCATCCACCATAGCCCTACGGAGCCCCCTCATCCCTGCTACTGTGACCTCCTGTGGGCAGCAACCCCCCTGCAGACTCTATCAGTCTCTGGGGGTCTCGTCTATACCCCACTTGAACTTAGGAAAGCCCAGTCAGGACATCCCCAAGGTCTGCTCACCTGACCATCCTGTGTGGCCAAGTTTACTTCAATGTGGTTGCATCCCAGGTGGGTACAGGGAAGCCTGTTACTGTGGCCTTCTTCCAGAGTCCCAAATGAGGAGTGGGGAAGAGCACCCCTTTCCTCTTCTTCCCATAGCCCCTCAGAGTAGAAAGGAGGGATTTTCTTTTTATCTTCCTTTTCTCATTATATTAGTCTGCTAGAGCTGCCGTAAAAAGTACTGCAAACTCGGTGGCCTAAACAGCAGAAATTTATTGTCTCCCGGTTCTGGAGGCTGAAAGTCTGAGATCAAGGTGTTGGCGGCATTGGTTCCTTCTGAGGGCTGTCAGGGAAGGATCTGTCCCCAGGCCTCTGTCTTGGGCTTGTAGATGACCATCTTCATGTTCACATGGCATTCTCCCTGTGTAGCTGTCTGTGTCCAAATTTCCCCCTTAATAAAGACACCAGTCATGTTGGATTAGGGTCCACCCTAATGACCTCATTCTAACTTGATGACCTCTGCAAGGATCTTATGTCTAAATAAGGTCACATTCTGAGGTACTGAGAATTAGGACATCAACATATGAATTTTGGGGGGACTCAGTTAAACTCTTAACAGTCATGTTCTGCTTCTACCATAGAGGAACTCAGTTTGCAGAGTTATCCCCACAATGTAGCTGTTATGGGCAAATGGGTTACCTTTTCTCCGTTATGTGGATGGTTCTATGACCGAAATCATCCAGGCTTGATGGTTAATATGCCAATGGAGGGGAGAAAGCTGTTTAGAAAACCCTCTATTTAAGCTGTAGCCTGGTTACAAGACTGTTGCCTTAGTACTTAATCCTACTTTACCTGCCAGAAGCAGAATATTAATTCTTTCTCTTTGCACTTTTTCTGACAATTTTAATCTTCCCCCAAACATTTCCTCCTCCCAGTGTGTGCCTGCCTCCAGGTAAATGGATGCTCTGGACCAACTAGGAAGAAGGTCATGCAATTAAAAAGGTAAAAAATCAAGTATTACTAAGTTTTAAAATTATCCCCATTACAATAAATTGATGGGTGAAGGCAGTAACTTTTGGAAGGAAGAAAACCTTCTTGCTCTCCCATTTGCCAAGCTGATTTTTAATCAAGTATTCATTGAAACCCATAGATCTTGGTTTACAATAATATTAACTGAGGAGAGGATCTGCTGTTCAGATTGGAGAGAGAGAGATATGAAATCAGAAAAAATTTGTAATTCAGGGGAGGAATTGATTCAGAAAGCTAAAGAAGTAAGCACAGCTTAAGACAAAACATTAAAAGCAAATATAGACTGGAGATGAGGTGGCTGGAAGTCTTTACGCACCATTTTCTCCTGTGCCGCCCCCTCCTTCCTCGCTCCCCTCCCTTCTCTCTCTCTAATTTTCCTTCTGCACAGCCTGTCTTCAGGCCCTAGAACTGAGGATGGAATGATTAGTACTTAGATTAACTACATCTGAGTTAAAGGGCTTCTTGGCATTGATGCAGAGAGCTACCTAAAATTTGTGTTGCTTTTTGTTTCCATTTTTATTTTAAAAATAATATAGCACCACCAAAAGAAAATTTTACTCATATTCCTACTACTACAATACAACTCATTTTATTTTTCTATAACACTCTTTTGACATGCTATTATACATAAATATTTTTGTGAAATTGCAAGCTTGGCCACATACCAGATATATCTTCTGACTCCTTCACCTAACGTTATATCACAGATATTTCCTATGTGACATAATTGACATCATAATCATTTTTAATATTTGTATAATGTCACAGCACACTGATTTAATTTATTTAACCATTTTTCTTTATGGCACAATTTGATAGTATCTAGTTCTGCAGTCTGACAATAAGAACAATTATTGACCATCTTGGCTCATTTTTTCCCATTAAATGGGTCACTTAGGCCACATTCCTTGCAGTGGGATTCCAGGGTCAATTATAAACACTTCCATGGCTTTTGATATGTATTTATATCATTGATTTAATTGGAAAATAAATTCCGAGTTTTCCAAACTGCCACACAAATAAAATTGTATCACATTGCTGGTTTTAAAATTTGGGACTGGCTATGCTCTATTAATTCATACTATACAAATTCATACTTCTGAGTACAGATACACCAAATGTATCAGTCTTCTTATGAACAGTGTATCCTTAGCTCTGGGGAGCTACAATCTCATACCTGAGGGCAGGAGTTCTGTGCCCCTTCCAGTTCCCAGGACATTTTCAGCCTGCTGAGAACACTAATCAATGCATCTGGCTGGATTCTGGCTGCAGGAGGTGGAGCATGGGGAGGAGAGGTGGTGTCTCTAGTGTACTAATGTCTTTTTCCAGAATATTCCTGTAGGCGGAAGGAGTAGGAAGTGTTGTCAAGGCCTGAGAAACAGGACCCAGCTGTTTCTCAGAGCTCTGCAAGGAAATGGGAGGTTTCCTTGTGGGTTGCTGTCTTTCCTCCTTCAGGTGAAGCCGCAGTTTATCTCGCTAATGGAGTTCTCTGGAGGAGCACAGGTTTGATTTTCTCACTGGAGCCTACTGCCAACTCTCAAATACTTTTGACAGCTGGCAAGGCTGCCAACAAATGTGTCCAGAGATAAATTTGAAAGAGAAGAAGGATAGAAATGGCTCTTCCTTGGTTGCCGGCCTTCCTTCCTTTCTTTTTTATCTTTCTCTTTCCTTTTTTAAGCATTAAAAAACTCAGAACATTTTCCTTTAACGGAAGAGCCAACTTCACGCTGCACACTTCAGAATAAAACATGTAGCTCTACAAGAAGCAGTGGGAAAGTTCCAGCTTCCAGGCCCCTCCACAAAGCTGTACCCTGGCAGCTCCCCTCTCTCCTAGCCTTTACCAACGAAAATTAACTTAACCTGGAAGCCAGCACAGGAGTTGGTGGGTGATGAAGGCTGGATCTTGGACTCATAGGACAACAGCTGCTTTCTGCTTAGCTGTGGAAGGAGAATACTATTGTTCATCTTGAAGTGGTAGGTGTTGAGGCTGGGCTTGGCTCTATTAAAGAAGCGACAGTGTCTTGCTCTATTAAAGAAGCGACAGTGTCTTGCTCTAGAAGTGGCTCCAGGTCGGATGGGGATGGCTATATCCCCCATGTGTGCTATAAACCATGTTGAAATAGGCTTAGAACAGTGCACATAGGAAGCACTTGATAAAAATGTGGCACAATGGAGGGGCCGGCCCCATGGCCTGGTGGTTAAGTTTGGTGTGCTATGCTTTGGAGGCCTGGGTTTGGTTCCCAGGCATGGACTTACAACACTCATCCATGGCCATGCTGTGCTGGCAACCCACATACAAAATAGAGGAAGAGTGGCACAGATGTTAGCTCAGGGTGAATCTTCCTTAGCAAAAAAAAAAAAAGTGGCACAATGGAATATTATTCAACAATAAAAATAATGGACTACTGATACAGGCTATAACATTATGCTAAGAGAAAAAAGCTAGACACAAAAGATCACATTATATGATACCATTTATATGAAATTTCCAAAAAAAAGGAAAAATATAGAGAAAGAAAGCATATCAATGATTACCTCTGGCTGGAATGGGAAGATTGAATACAAATGGTTATGATAGAAATTTTTCAGGTGATGGAAATATTCTAGAACTGGATAGTGATGATGTTGCACAACTGTATTATTTATTAAAAATAATTGAACTTATATTATCCACTTATAATGGATGTATTTTTATGGAATTTAAATTATACTTCAATAAAGCTATTACAAATAAAAAACAAAAACGAAAAACAAAAAACCAAGGGGCCGGGCTGGTGTCATAGCGGTTGAGTGCACGTGCTCCGCTGTGGTGGCCCGGGGTTCGGATCCTGGGCACGCACCGACGCACTGCTTATCAAGCCATGCTATGGTGGTATCCCATATAAAGTAGAGGAAGATGGGTACAGATGTTAGCGCAGGGCCAATCTTCCTCAGCAAAAAGAGGAGGATTGGTGACAGATGTTAGCTCAGGGCTAATCTTCTTCACCAAAAAAAAAAAAATTTTTTTTCAAAGAAATAAAGGAGGGTGTCATATCCATAAAGTTGGTAATTATGAAATAGGAACATGGATATCTTGAAAACAGAAAATACAATTTTGCAAAAGCAACAAATTCTTCATTGGCAATGCTGGAAGTCAGAACATGAGGGAGGTATATCTTTAAAGTGCCAAGAGAAAAGGTGTGAACTGTAATTCCATGTCTAGTCAAATAATCATTTAAGAGTGGGAGTGAAATAGAGACATTCTAGGGCTGGCCTGGTGGTGTAGTGCTTAAGTTCATGAACCCCGGTGGCCCGGGATTCGCAGGTTCGATCCCAGGCACAGACATATGCACCGCTCATCAAGCCATGCTATGCTGGCATCCCATATACAACACGGAGGAAGACTGGCACAGATGTTAGCTCAGGGCTAATCTTTCTCATGCAAAAAGAGGAAGATTGGCAACAGATATTAGCTCAGGGCTGATCTTCCCCAGCAAAAAAAAAAAAAAGATATTTTAAGTCATGTAAGGTCTTTAAAAGATTATCACTCACAAATTCTGCCTGAAAAAATTACTAGAGGTTGCATTCCAGTTAGAAGATACAAGAATCCAGCAGCAAGAAGTGTCATACAACGTGTAATAGTGAGAAAAAGTGAGTAAAATGTATTCTTGTTTGAAAAACAGCTTTTTATTAGAAATATGGACCTGAATTTGTAGATATCAATGTAGGAGGTAGACATGAAGGAAGTCAGTGTTGGAAAATCTGTATATCTGAAGGAGATGAAAAGTATGTTAAGGATCCTGGTTAATGCTAGGGGAGCCTGTTGAGCCACATGAAATTATCATTTCTTGTAAATAAAAAATGGCCTAATACTGGCAATTTCACATGGTTCAACCAAATCAATAGCTCTATATAATGATTTGCTCTATAAAGGAATCCACCTCGGGAAGAAGAGAAATAGAACAGATGACTTTCAAATTAATAGAAAGAGAAATGGGGTATTTCACAGATAAGGAAACAGGGATGTTGAACAAAGATGTTTCTTTGGGTTAGAACCCTGGCCTAGCTGACTTCCAGGACTCGCGCTCTCGCTGGGAGTTACCCACCCTAGTGGTCCACACTGGATGCTGCATGTTCCTCCCTTGGCAACCAGAAATGTATGAATAGTGCAGACTGAGAAGCTGATCACACACTCTAACCTCCAGGTTGTCTACCCTCTGCTCTCCAAGGGGCAGAAGCTTGAATCTGTGTTAGGGATAAAATGGAATCTTTGGTGACAGCACCCCTGTCCCCCACCCCCATACAAAGAGGTAGAGCTTCTAGTGGGAGGAGTTGAGGGACTATCAGCCTCTGTCCTTATGCTCTCGGGTGGCTCCATCTCAGAGCCAATGCTCTGAGCAGGTAGAGACAGGCTCTGGTTTGAGAGAAGGTGGCCTCCAGCCCCCACCCTGCACCCCAACTCAAAAAGCCCAAATGAAGGTGAGAGTGGGGCCCAGAAAAAAGAGGCCTGGGGATGCCACTGAGGCTTCTATTCCAGAGCGAAAGGTGCTCGAGGGGCTCACTCCATGTGCATTAGTCAGGGCTCTCCGGAGAAGCAGAACCAGAGGGAGACTGACTTTAAGGAATTGGCTCGCATGATTGTGGAGGCTGGCAAGTCCGAAATCTGCAAGTAGGCTGGCAGGCTGGAGACCCAGGGAAGGGTTGATGCTGCAGCTCAAGTCTGAAAGCAGCTTAGGGGCACAATTCCTTCATCTTCTGGGCACCTCAGTCTTTTCTCTTAAGGTGTTCAACTGATTGAATGACCCACCCCCATTACGGAAGGGAATCCACCTAACTCAACACTTATCCTCCACTTACTTATCTGTAAGTCAAGGCTGGGAGAGCTCTCAGGGGCCCAATAGTGGGTATATGAAAATTATTTGGTTGTATCAAAGGAAAATACAACAAATGGAATTGTTAACTCAGGTGATACAAATACTGGTCTTTTGGGATGAATAAAATTTCTTTGGATACATTTTTGCGTGTGGGAGGAAGATTAGCCCTGAGCTAACATCCGTTGCCAATCCTCCTCTTTTTGCTGAGGAGGATTGGCCCTGGGCTAACATCCCTGCCCATCTTCCTCTACGTTATATGGGACGCCGCCACAGCACGGCTTGAGAAGCAGTGTGTAGGTCCACGCTCAGGATCCGAACCTGTGAACCCTGGGCTGCCGAAGTGGAGCGAACGAACTTAACAGCTATGCCACCAGGCTGGCTCCTGGATACTTTCTTTCTGGTGGTCTATCCCTGTTTCTGTGGAAAATGTTTCACTCTGGGATGTGTCTATTAGACAGCAGAAAGACTTTGCCCGGAGATTTCCATGTTTATGGGTGAGATTGGCCTGTAATTGGCAGTGTGGCCTCAGCTAAGCCGTTTCACCTTTCAGGGATACCTGTAAAGAGAGGAGGTTGGGCCATGGACATGAACTTCCTCTCCAGCTGTAATATTCCATGATTCTACATACCAGCATTTGTGTACTAAGATGTACAAGGCATGCCATTTTATAGTTGGCATCAAGCTGTGTTTAGGTGAGAGCTGTAATGTGATGTGACTCAGCAATGGGACTGCACAGTTTACAGCTGGAACGTTAATCATTCCTGAAAGCAGAGGCCTGGGTTTTAATGAATTTTGCCTCTTAGTGCTCTGTTTTCTGTGTGTGTATTGATGCCCCCTCCTCCCTCTACTTCCTTTTAGTCTGTACATAATCAGAGTCTAAGTTCTATTGACACAAGGTATGTATTTTGAATTCGTCAGAAATTTCAGCTTATTTGGAAGTTCTGAATTCTACAACTTTTTTTTTGGATCTTGCAGAATAATCCCCCTCTCCACAAGAAATCCTTTCAGTGCTTCCATTTTGAATTTGAAATCACAAATTTAACATTATGAAGAGGATATTTTCCCCCATAGGGGATACCATGTGCCTAATCTTATTTTGTAAGAGTTTAAAATTCATGAGAATTTGTTTGACATTCTGCTTCTAATGTCTCTGCTTCTAAAATAGCCTAGGACTCAGCCTCACTGTCCTGTGGTTTGGGCAGGTTCCACCTGGCAATTCCAGGTTTGGACAGGTTGTATTGGGGAAGGATGTGCCCATGGTTCGAAGGAGCAACTCCTCTCCCTCTCCCGTGCTGTGTTTCAAAGACACAATCCTCAGGCCACAGAATGATGAGTGTGGGCAGTTAAATCCACAGGTAAATAGGGTGTAGACTCACAACTGGATCTTTATCTTCTCTTCCAAATTCCATTCTCTCTAAAAAACACAGAACTAGTATTTAGAACACCTGACTGCTATTGTGTACCCTGCTTCTAACTAAGTGTGTGGCCTTGAGGATGTCACTCAACTTCTCTGGACATTAGTTTCCTCATGTGCAAATGAGAGCAGTAGACTAAACTGGGAATGGTAAATACACTACCCGCACATTACCAGCTGCCCAACTGGTGCAAGGAGCAGACATCACTAATCAATTGTAGCACTGCCAGCACTTGAGAAAGTCTTTTTTAACTGATTGGAGTCAGCACATAAGAGGGCATCTCTTTGTCATCCTTGCATGAAATGATCTCTAAGATATCCTTTAGTTTGTTTGAAATATCAGAAAGCGGATTAGGTTGCCAGTAGGCCAGATTCTCATCTACCTAGAATTAGGAAAGTCCTACTGGAAGGCAGGGGAATGGGTAAAATGACCTTAAAATTTCCCAACAAAGCTATAATCATGTAGCAATTGAACTCAACTAAGCTGACATTTATTAAACATTTACTATGGTCAAAGCTCTCTGCTAGGTGACACTGAAATGCAAGGATAAATGACAAGAAACTAAAAATCAACTAGAAGAAGCAGATAGAAGAGAGAGGCAGAATGGGCTGAATGTAAATAGCAATACAAGCAATGCATGGGAGCCAAGATACTAGAAATAATTTCTTTCCCTCTTCTAAATGCTTTAAGCACAAAATCTCATTTAGTTTTCTCAACAGCTATGCGTGGAGGTGTTTTCACTATTGCTATTTTTCAGGATAAGGAAACTGAGATCCAGTAAGATTCAGAAAATTTCCCAAAGTCACACAGCTAGTTTGTAGCAAGTCAGGTCTAAGACTTGGGTACTCAGGAAGGGATTCCAAGAGGACTAGGGTCAATGTTACAGAAGGTGGACATCTGACTTGGAAGATGAGAATTATTTTAATAGGCAAGAAAGAGCAGGGCCTTCCAGGCTGAGGGGACAGAGCCG
This sequence comes from Diceros bicornis minor, assembly GCF_020826845.1. Classification (NCBI taxonomy): domain Eukaryota; kingdom Metazoa; phylum Chordata; class Mammalia; order Perissodactyla; family Rhinocerotidae; genus Diceros; species Diceros bicornis. The sequence continues at coordinate 19,768,898 of NC_080745.1, read as the reverse complement.
GCATTGGGCAAAGTCGTGGAAAGACATGATAGGCTGCGGGATTGAAGACCACTGGTAGGGCGGATCACAGGCTTGTGTCCTCTTTACCAACCTTCCCGAGCAGGTTCAGAGTCCCTGGCTCTAGCAGAGGCTCAATAAACGTTGGTTCTGTACATGGTTGGTGGGATGAATTATAAGGTGCGTGCAGTGGGTGAGGAGGCTGGAGGTAAATCTGGAGACAGATTTGGCAGGACTCGGGGATTTGATGCTAATGAGTGTCGAGCGAGGCACCACTCCTGTGGGACTCTGAGAAGACCTGTGATGTGACTGACCTTATTTAAGGATGATGATTCAGGCATTAATGCGATGAGCGCAGCTGGGGCAGGAGGCTGGTAGCGTTGTCTGAGTGAGAAGAAAGGAGGCGACCACGAAGATGGGACACGCACACACACACACACATTCGCCCTTCTGGGTCCTGGTCTGATGCTGTTCTCAAATCCTTTAATGGCTAAGTGAACTATGCTTTAAGGCAATGAGATCTGATTCCGCAGTACAGTGGCTCATCAGCATTGCAAAACAGAAAGGAGATCGAGCCAAACATAACCCTCCAGAGTTTGAGTTATTGAAGCAGATACCATGACAGGGTGGGTAGATACATATAGAAACAAAGCTAGAGGTTAACGTGAACTGCGCATTCCTTCTAGAAGGTGAGGACCACTGCCTCTGATTCTAGAGATGTGGATCTCAAGCAGCACATTTCCAAGGGATTCAGGGCAATATTCTGTCCGAACACACAGCCAAGGCCAGGAAGCAGTGACACGGTGCAGAGATAAAGGTAATGAGATAATCGGTCAGAATCAACGGCGGGAGCAGAGAAAACCTCTGAGCCCAGCAGCTCCGAGTCACCATGACAAGGTCTAAGGGTGTGTCATGGAGAGCTACAACTGGGGCCTAGGAAGAGGGTCCTCACTGGGACTGAGTTCCTCTGAACCACATCCTGTGACGTGGGCATCAAGTCCTCACTCCCTCACTTACTAGCCATGTGACTTTGGGGAGTCCTTCGAGTTCACCGTGCCTTGATTTCTTCATCTATAACACAGGGATATTAAGAAACATTCTTCATAGGTTGTTTCGAGGATTAAACGCGATTGGATAATTAGTGCAGTGCCTGGCATATAGTTGACACTCAGTAAACATTAGCCATGGGCATATTTTTATTAGACTCATTTGCAATTTGCATGTGTCTACAGAGATTATGTGCTTGAGATCTCAGACAATTTTCAGATAGAATTTTTCTTTTTTTTGTGAGGAAAATTAGCCCTGAGCTAACATCCATGCTAATCCTCCTCTTTTTGCTGAGGAAGACCGGCTCTGAGCTAACATCTATTGCCAATCCTCCTCCTTTTTTTTTCCCCAAAGCCCCAGTAGATAGTTGTATGTCATAGTTACAAATCCTTCTAGCTGCTGTATGTGGGACGCCGCCTCAGCATGGCCGGAGAAGCAGTGCGTCGGTGCGCGCCTGGGATCCAAACCCAGGCTGCCAGTAGCGGAGCGCGCACTTAACCGCTAAGCCACGGGGCCAGCCCGACAGATAGAATTTTTATCCATCAGATTTTGGTTTATTTATACTAGATTCTGGCAGGAATCTTAGAGGTCATTTAGTCTGACCTCCAGAAAGAATTCAGAATATAATGCGCGTGTTTCCATTTGTATTTCTTACGCAGAGCAAAGCCTCCATGCTAGGAGTGGGTGTATGACGCATATGGAAATGAAACAGTTAAACAGCAAGGCCAGCAAGGCCCAGCGGGGCAGCAGGTGGACACTTTTCAAACCAGCTGCTCACGCCAAGGGGAGTGGTGTGGTTGGCACAGGAGGTCTATGGGCATGGGGAGACTTTCCAGCAGCATTCAGGCTGCTATTCATTACCAACAAGATCTAGGGCAGGGGAGGGAGAGGGAAAGGGGTAAGAGGGCAGTGGGGGGAGAGAGAGAGCTTTTACTCCCCCAGTGGAGAGAAATTTGCAGTACGAATATTGAAGATGAGCCATACCTTCTCAGATTCTAAGATTTTGACAAAAATGTGCTGCTATATACCAGCAAATAAGAGCAGATAGAGCCAGAGCTATGGAGATGCTGTTGATGAAAATTCTAGATTTAGGGTAAAGACCTTCACCTGTTAGCTAGGCTCTATCTCTATTCGCTGGGCTTTCCGCTGCCAGCTGTTATAATGTATCCAATGGAGCAGGTTCAGGCCTTTCCCCACTGATAGCCAGAGGGAGCTAGACCTGGGGATGCTAGGTCCTTGCTCAGCAGATCCCTAGGGGCCACGGGAACAGAGCAGCCACTGCCCTACCCTCTCCCTTCCTCCACATCCATGGGCTAGAACAGGCCAGTGGCCTGAGTTCCCCGCTACCAGTTTCCGTCCCATTTCCCAGCTGAGAGGGGCTCCAGCCCCTAACCCCAGCCTGGCTGGTTGGTCCCTGAACTTCTTGGCCGGTTTTTGCCAGCTCCTGCTCCGCAGGGACTGAGACTCGCTCCCAGCGGTCCTCGAAGCAGATTTGGACAGAATTTCCCAGCTTCTGATCCTTGCCCTCCTGTGACGCTGAGCCTCCGTGCTGCTGCCCGCCATGCCGCCCCCCAAACCCATGTCACAACCCAGGTCCAGTCAGGGCTGAGTGTTGACAGTGACCATGAGTGTGACTTCAGATTGGCCACCGCCCTTGGATTCAGTGACGGCAACTGCTGGCCCTGCTTGACAGGGAGGCACACTGTGTTCAGGTTAGTGCCCCTCACCCAATTTTGTCTGGTTCATCCACCTCCCCCACTGAGAAATCCCTGTCTGCTCTTCTGAATTACAGACCTGGAGCCTGAGAATTCCCTGCAATTACACATTAGCTCTGATACAGAAAAGTGATGAGGCCCTCTCTTAGGACCAGAGGTGTAATTTGTGGGGCCCAGTGCAAAATGAAAATGCCAGGTCCCCTGTTCAAAAATTATTAAAAATTTCAAGATGGAGAAAATAGCATTAAACCAAACTCAGGGCCTTTCTAAAGCTGCATCCCCACGAAGCCAGCCCTGGCCTCACTGAGCTGGGACACAGCCAAGGCCAGGAGCTGATGCAGAACTGGGTGGCTGGGCCTCAGAAGGGGCCCCGGCCCTGTCCTGGAGAGGGAGACAGGATGCAGTTTGCTCCAAAACCACACTATGGTCTTCTGTTCTTTATAGTTGCATGTTGTATGTGTGACTGCACACTTACAATGACTTTATTAAGCAGTATACCGCTCTTTTTATAGTGGAAGTCCTGTCCTCAGTAAATAGCTTCTGTTGTTGTATTGAAGACCCTCTTCAGGTATTGTTACAGTGAAGAGCCTTAACAGGGCGGCTCTGAACAAATTTGTGGGTGTGTTTCCAGTGCAGGTGGGCAGGCTCAGTAAGCAGCCGCCCTAATTCTTGAATGACTCAGGAGGAGGCTGGCCAGGTGGGTAGCAAGGAACCCCTCAGGGATTTGGCCAGGTCATTGATAATCTTCAGGCCGTAGTTTGAAGGATATTTGGAATAAGTTCTTATATGTGTTTTGGATTAATTTAGACTTCACTTTTGCAAGAAATAAAGCAGAGTCATTCTGGTTCAATCAGCAAATACTCTGCTCATCTGGGTAAGGCTCTGTATCAGGTGTTGCAAGGGCTGCAAAGGGGACTAAGACACAGTTCCGGCCCCAAAGGGGGTCTCAGTTGTGGTAGTAGGTTGCAATATAAAACTGTTGCATTAAATGGTGGTTTGGCCTTTTGTTCCTGGGAAAGTCCAGATCACACAGGCTGGGGAAGACTGCATAGCAGAGGAGCAAGCCAGATGCACAGGGTGGGCCGCAGCAAATCTGTGGAGCCAAAGGTGTTTGTCTTCAGTGGGACTCAATGGTATTGGGTTTGAGTCCAGGCTCTGAGGGTGACCTTGGGCAATTCACACGTCTTTTCTGAGACTCTGGTTCCACGTCTATAAAATGGAGACAGTATCTCCCTCAAACACTGCTGTCAGTATAAAATGCTCATGTGAAAGGACTTTGGAACCATATAATCCTCTACAACTATCAGATATTAGTGATATAAAGACCTTCTTCCTCCCCTTTCTCCTTATCTTCCTTCCAATCCAATACATCACTCTTTCCATGTGCTCAGCTCCCTTATAAGTCTTTGGGAATCTTCTCCGGAACTTTCCCTTCTTGGGAAGAACCTATTTCCTGATTCTACTCCAAACCTCAACAAGTTGGCAAAGATCAGAGGATTAGATAAACTAATTTACACTAAGAAGTGTGTTAGTTTGCTAGGGCTGCCATAATAAAATACCAAAGACTGGGCTGCTTAAACAGCAGAAATTTATTTTCTTGCACCTCTGGAGGCTGGAAGTCCAAGATCAGGGTGTCAGCAGGGCTGGTTCCTCTGAGGCCTCTCTCCTTGGCTTGCTGATGGTTGCCCTCTGGCTGCCTTTTCACATGGTCTTTTCTCTGTGCTCTTGCATCCCTGGCACCTCTCTGTATGTTGAAATTTCCTCTTCTTATAAGGACACCAGTCGTTGGATTAGGGCCCATCCATATGACCTCATTTAACCTTAATCATCTCTTTAAAGGCCCATTCTCTAAATACAGTTACATTCTGAGGTTCTGGGGGTTAGAGCTTCAACATTTGAACTTTGAGGGACACAATTCAGCCAATAACTAGAAGTTAATGATTAATGATCTCCTCCTAAAATTCCTTGCCTTTGTAAAGAGGGTGCTCAAGGAGGAAAGGATGGCGAGATGAAGGATGGTAGATTTTAGCATCTCGTGACCAGTTGGATGTGGGGGGGATTTTGGGCTGGGAATCTTGGCACCCTTCACAGACCAACATATAGGCAGCCACCTGCTCTGCCCATGAATGCGGCTGGCACTGGGTAGACAGACTGTGTTTCATTTTTTCCTGGATTCTAAAGAAATGAGCCTGTCTCACCTCCCTGCCTCTAAGGAGCACGAGTATTTTTTAAATAGCTCCTCGAATGGCAGCTGTTTCAGCTCTGCCTTTAGAATCTAGCGGGTGGCCTTGCCAACTGTTGAGTACGACAGGGAGAGGCATTATGTGGCTCCGAGGAAGTAAGAACTCCAAACTGGGCACCAGAGCAGGGCACAGCCCTGAATCCACTGCCACTTCTCACAGTCAAGAAGCCAATACCTGCTCCAGCTGCGGCGAGTTGTAGAGATAAATTACTTGCTGTGTTTTTGTGGGGAAGAAAAAGAGAAAGGGGATTTTTAGCTTTCTGTGAAAAGAACAGGGCTCCTGCTTTGGGTCATTCAGAGACTCAGTGCTAGAATATGAAATACACTGTTGGCAGAAAACAGCAAGCTGAGCCCAGCAGGAATCAGCTCCCTTCAGGGGAGGGTGTCAGGAACTCCACCTGTCCCCTGAAGAGACTGGACTTCTTCAAACGATATCTATGACTCATCCTTCTGTGCCTGGAAAGGACAGAAACCTTTCATTATCCCATGGCTTGTAGAAAATGGGTTTGTGTGCGTGCGTGAACAGATATTTTAACAACTAGAAGCATTGAACTCAGAAATCTGCTGGAGCTTTTAGAGACAAAATACTTGACAAATGCAAAATAATTTTATCTTGCTAATCAGAGGGGATTTCCTCACACCTTGCTAACTGGAGAGGAATGCCCTTTCATATCTATACACACATACGTGCAGCTAATTTTCCGCATTAAAGAAATAGATGAAATATTTTGCTCCAACCTCTGTCCTTGTTCACAGAAATCATTGCTCACCACATATCCAGGCCATTATAATAAGGATTGCTTTCTTCTTAGTATTCTTACAGCTCTTAAGCTACAATCCAAAGCCTGTTGTTTGTTTGTTTACATTTGCAGCGTGCCAGCAGCCTGCTAGGTGATGGCCCAGAATCCATCACTAACTGCAGTCTTTGCCAGTAGGATTCACCGGCTGAATTCCTCCGTCAGACAAGACCTGGGGAAGCTTCTCCATCTGCCTGCAGTGGTAATCAGAACTGTGCTGGTGGAATGGTGTAAGTTCAGGGAAGGCTGGGCTTCAGAAAGTCACATGAGGGAGGCAGATTTTTCCCTAGGACATGATTTTTAGTCTCGTGCCTGAGAAACTTTCATTGCTGTATAAGGCTGCAGCTGCCTGGAACAAAGGAAACAGATAAAAGGTACATTCTTGGGAATCAAGGAGATCACCACCCTCAGCAAAGAGGAATAGGAAATAAGACTAGATATAGAAGAGATCCTGTGGGATCCAAATGACCAAAAGAAAGCAAAGGTCTCCTGGTACCTGGATTGAAATAGGAAGTATTGGTGAAAAGTGGACTGGAAAAGCAGGTAGAACAGACATATGTCTGGATAGGCCATGTTATACTGTGGTAACAAATAACCCCAACGTTTTAGGAGCTTCAAACAGCACAGGTTCATTTCTCACGCATGCTTATTGTTCCTCACAGAGCAGCCAGAAGCTCTGTCTCTTGTGATCATCCAGGAACTGGGCTGATAGAGGCTCTACCTTGACGATGAGGCAAGGAAATAAGAACATAAGTTATATTTATATTGAGCACAAGGTCTTAAAGCTTCCACATAAAATGGATACATGTCATTGCCAAGGCAAGACACTTGCTCACACCTAACTTCCAGAGGAGGAGGAAGTGTAATCCTACCATCCTTAGAAGGAGAACCAGAAATTTTGGTGAGTAGCAGTAATGACAAGCATAGCAAACACAGATTGAGAGAAGGATGGGAGGGAGACATGGGGTGAGAGTGATGACCAGGATCATGCGTATGAGAGAAGTTGGGTGGGCTTTGGATGGGGATACCTGCACACATATCCAGGAGGGGGTATAAATCTGGCAGGGAAGTAATGTTACCCAAGTTTCTACTTCTAAAATCTTGAGGTCAGTCTTGCCTTGCTCATGTAAGGTGTTGCATTGCCACAAGAATTTATACACACACACGTACACAAAGCCATTGATTCTTATCAGTTAAGTAGTATCTCTTCAAGTATTACTTTTTCCCCATTCTCTCTCTCTTTTCCATCTGAGACACCAGTTCAATTTATATATTTTCTATCTTTTTGTCTTTCTTTCATCTAGATTTTTTTTTCTGGCCTAACTTCCAGCTTACAAATTCTCTCCTTTACTATGTCTAATCTGATGTTAAACCCATCCAATGTGGTCTGAATTTCAGTCGCAATATTTTTCCATACTAGAATTTCCATTTAGTTCATCTTTTCAGTTTTTAACCATAATTTCCAGTTATTCATCAAAATTCTGAATCCTGCCTTTTATATTCTTATACATATTTATCATGGTTATTTTAAAGTTTGTGTCTGCTTTATTATCTGGACCTGTTGTGGGTCTGTTTCTATTGCCTATTTTTTTCTTTATTTTTGGTCACGTTTTATCTTCCTGCTTGTCTAATTATGTTTTAATAAGTGCCAGACATTGTGTATGAAAATCTATAGAGATAATTTCAGGATTTTAATGCTGTTATATTCTTCCAGAGAGGGTGCACTTTTGCTTCTGGCAAGCATCTAGGCTTTGAAGGCTCATAATGCCAGATTTCCTTAATTCAATCAAGGATTTAAATTATTTGAAACTGAGCTTCAGACCTGTGAGGGCTGGTCTATTGGTTCACACTTATTTCCAAGGTAACTGATAGCTTAGGATATTTACCTGGGCCCCTCCTCCTCAACAGTCTCTTGAACCCATAGTCTCTTGATTTGTGGAGAACTCTGTTCAGCTTTTCAGGCTCTCCGCTTCTACTTTCAGAATTTGCATATGTCTCTGAGGAAAAGTGGTCCCAGACGCCAGGCTCATCTGTGGGCCTCCTTTCTCTCTTAGACGTGCAATTCCTCATTGGTTTGGTAGCTCTCTGATGCCTCCAAACAGATGTAGTTATATCTTCACCAGCCTTCCTAGCTGTTCTCAGGGGGAGAACCATTTCCGGAACTGGAAATTCGGGAAGTGACATTTGGACTGAGACCTGAGTGAGAAAGAGCTAGCAATGTCAAAATCTGGGGAAGAATGTCCAAGGCAGGGAAAATATCGAGAAAAATACCTTGTAGTGAGTGAAAATGTGGTTATGTTTGAGGAGTAGATAGGCCATTGTGGGTGGAGATTAGCGAGCAAGGAGGAGTATGGTATGACAAGAGGTCAGCAATGTAGCAGGGGCCAGAGCATGTAGGCACTAGAGGCCATGGAAAGGAGTGTGGATCTTTTCTTCAAGAAGATTCAGAGGGAAGTGGACACAGTGCTCAAAATATGTTTATTGAATCAGTCCCTGCCTTCATGGAGGCTTCACTGTAGAGTGGCTCATGGATTGTGTTCAGTTCATAGGAACTTGAAATAAATGATCCAAAGGCCCTACTTGTAGATCTGAAAAGTAACCAAGAGTCCTAAGTTTTTGGTTTATCTATAAACCAGGCAGCTTACTTACCTCAGAGCGTAGTGATATACAGAGAGTCTTCAGCAAATAGGAGCAAACTCAGAAATGCCATTCATTGGCACACAGTAGCTGCTGGGACTCTAGAAAAATGGCCAATTGACTGCTTTCCCACTCTCCTTTTTTCTTCTCCTTCTTTCTCTCCATTGCCTATTGTTTTCAGGCCATCCAAAGTCTCCCATGTCCAGGCCTTTCAGGAAGCCCAAGCCAAGCCTCCTATTCTCTAAGCATCATGACCCCATTTACTTATGGATCTTTGCCCTGGAAGGTAATAAATCCATATTGAATAAATGTGTGACTGAGTGTCTGAGCAAAGTAATTCACAAAAAGGTGTACTGTACTTGATTCTCTCTGGAGAGAATATGCTTACACAAATGAATTTATTATCCCTAGATGATGTATAGGAGCTAATTTTGAGCATGATTTCAAATGATTTTTCTTTTCTCCAGAAACCTTCCAGGGAATAGAATGTCTGTTCTCAGCACAAAACCTTCACAAGTTATCTAAATTCCTCCCTCATCATTTGGAAGTGACTCAACACCTCCAGAAGCCCAGGAAACAGAGGTTAGTGCTTCTGGGGAAAGGCTCTGGTGTGGGAAGGTAGGTACTAAAACATTCAAAACCAGAAATCATGTCTCCTTGAATGCAAAGGGCCTACATATGTTCAGTTCATAGGAACTTGAAATCAATGATCCAAAAGTCCGCCTTATAGATTGAAGGTCTTATCCATGATTCCTGAGTTTTTGGTTTATCCATAAACCAGGCAGCTTACCTACATTGGAACATATTGATATACAGAGCAGTAGATGCCACAGCTGGCAGGCCAAACGTCAAAGAGAGAACCTGTGTCTGGCCTGCTGTCCTGAAGTTCCTGCTGATGTTTATCAGGTGACGCTGAGCAGGGCTGATCTTCTTCTACATGCTTGAGAGTCTTAATTTCATACATCACAGTGATTGGTCTGAATACAGGAAGAAATATTTGCAGGATTATGCCACCAAGAGATACCTCTGAAAGAAAGAGAAAAAAAGGAGAAGGGAAATATCTTTCTTTATATTAACAGTTTCTCAAATGGCATTTTCTAATACTGTATGCTTTAGGCATATCCCACCTGTAGTGGGATTGTAAATGCATCTTGTGCAGAAATGCAATGTTCTGGGCTTGTAAATGCATCTTGTGCAGAAAATGCAATTCATTCCGTCTCAGGGTATGGTGTGCCTTGTTATCCTCAGCTGGGAGTTTCTCACCTCGCCTGTCATGCTGATGACATACCCTTGATACATGTGTGCGATCCACTGCCCTTTCTTGAAGTGCTAACTCATTTGCACCCCAGAGCCCTTCCTAGAAGACATGTCCACTTATTTTGTGACATGTTTGATGAGCCGAGCAGCATCCTGAACTTGTCGTTCCAAATATACTAGGAAAGTGTGTCAATGTTGAGCTCTTTGACAAGAGAATTCAGTGGCAGAAATATTCAAGGGCAAACAGCCCCGGGGTCCAGAAATGCTGCTGTTTTCCTTCCCTGTAGCTCCAACTGAGGCAGTTAGGATCACAGGTGGCAGCAGAACACAGGGCCCTCCTGGGAGCATTCTTAAGTCTGATTCTAGAGTAAATACAGTCATTGCACAGGAAGCGCCTGCAAACAAACACCTCGTGTCCATGAGGGTGAGGCTCTGTTTAGCGCCCAACCTGCTTCGTCAGCACGTGACCCTTCCGAGTAGAGCTAGGTAAGATGCATCTCGTGGGAAAGAAGTGGACAAGGAGAGATGCAAAGTGACTTACGTGAGATCATTTTGCACGTCAGTGCCAGAATTTTCTGAAAGAACCTAACTTCCTATTCCCAAAGCTCATGCTGTGGAGCCTGCTGTCAGCCAGCATGAGGGACCTGAGGAGCCAAATATTGATTCACTGATTCATTCAACAATTTTTGTGGAAAGAGGGGCATCTCTCCTGTTGGGTGCTGAAAATGCAGCTATGAACAAGCTGACACAGTCCCTGCTCTCACAGAACACACATTCTAGAGGGAGAGACAGACAATAAATAAGAAAACAAACAATCAACATTATGTTCAATGCTATGAAGGAACGACACAAGATGAGGAGTTCAAGAGTTTCAGAGAGTGGTGGGGGAGGAGTCTCTGGGGAGGGACACTCAGGATGCTGAGATGGGAGGCAGAGCTGGAGCCAGCCAAGCACAGGCTGGGAGAGAGAGTGCAGGAGTGACAAGTCAGGGAACAGCTGGGCATATTCTAGAAACAATCACAATATCAGAGAGCCTGGAGTGTGGTGAGCAAAGGCCAGAGGGACCAAAGACAAACTGGAGACAAGGGAGTGGCCAGACTGGGCAGGACTCCATATAATAGGTTAGGGACTTCACCTTTGCTCTGAGCACCAAGCGAAGCTAGCGAAGCTTTATAAATAGGAGTGGCCACAATTTGATTAGTACTTTTAAAAGATCATTCTGGATATTATATGTAAAACTTAGACTTTGAGGGCCAGAGTTGCAACAGGAGCTTATTGCATCATTGAGAGATAATGGAGGCATAGACCAGGTGGTGGCTATGGGGCAGCAGGCGTGGGCAGTCTCCTTTTATTTTGGGTGAATTGGAAGGATATACAAATGGTAGGATATTGGAGTGGGCAGGATGAGAAGAGGGAGGAATCAAGGATGTTAGCTAGATTCTTTCCTTCAGCAACTAACCAAGTTAAGAGAGGTAGCTTGCTGCGGTGGGAAACACAAGGGGAGGAACAGGTTCGAAGGACAGGAAATCAAAGAGTTCTGTATTCTATCCAAATGGAGAGGTAAAGAAAGCCATTGGGTATGTACATCTGGCACTTAGAGGAGTGGTCTGGGTTGGAGATAAGAATTGGGGAGTCCTCAAGATATAAATGATATTTAAGGAAATAGGAATAAACTAGAGCACCAGGGAAGAAAGTGTAGCTAGAAGTGTAGCTAGAAAGGAGACATTGGCTCAGCGCTGAGCCCTGCAGCACTTGAGAGTTTAAAGGTCCCCCAGGGGAAGAGAATCCCACGGGGTGACTGTGCAAATATATTCATTTCTACTGCACTGTATCAAGTCACCACAACACGGTGTTTAACATAACACACGGTTATTCTCTTACAGTGCTGGAGGTCAGAAGTCCGAAATCAGTTTCACTGGGGTGAAACCATACTGGTTTCACCGGTCTGGGCTGTGCTCCCTACGGAGGCTCTAGGCGAGAATCCATTTCCTTGCTTTTTCTCGTGGTCCCTTCCTCCATCTTCAGGGTCAGTGGTCAGCATCTTGTTCAGTTGTGACTTTGCCTTATTCTTCTGTAGTCATACCCTCCTCTATCTACCTCTTACAAGGACTCTTGTGATGGCATTTAGGGCCCACTCAGATGATCCAGGATAATCCCTCTTACCTCAAGATTCTTAATCACATCTGCAAAGTCACTTTTGCCATATAAAGTAACATATTCACAGTGTCTGGGGATTAGGACACGGACATCTTTGAGCTATTTTCAGCCCACCACTTGCTGTCACCAACAAAATAAGAACAAAATAAACACTCCAGGAGAACAGAACATCATAGAAGCTGAAAGAAGAGCTTTTCAAGAAGAAGAAAAAGGTCCTCTGAGTTTGGAGTGCTGTGAGGCTAAGTAAGAAGGGATAGGAAAGCGTCCATTGGCTCTGACTTGAAGACACTGTTGGTGATCTTTGGTAAGCTTCTTGATGTTGGTCTTGGCGATGATTTTTTGGACTTGACACCAAAAGCAAAGGCAACAAAAGCAAAAATAAACAAGCGGGACTAACTCAAACTAAAAAGTTTCTGCACAGCAAAGGAAACCATCAACAAAATGAAAAAGCAACTTATGGAATGGGAGAAAATATTTGCAAACCACATAGCTAATAATGGGTTAGTTTTGAGAATATACAAGGACTCATACAACTCAATAGCAAAAAAACCCAAACAATCCATTTAAAAAATGGGCAGAGGAATCGAATAGACATTTTTCAAAAGAAGACATACAAATGGCCAACAGGTACATGAAAAGGCGCGCAACATCACTAATCATCAGGGAAATGGAAATCAAAACCACAATGAGATATCACCTCACACCTCCAAGAATGGGTATCATAAAAAGACAAGAGATAACAAGTGCTGGTGAGGATGTGGAGAAAAGGGGACCCTTGTGTGCTGTTGGTAGGAATATAAATTGGTACATCTGCTATGGAAAGCAGTATGGAGGTTCCTCAAAAAATTAAAAATAGGACTACCATGTGATTCAGCAATCCCACTTCTGGTATATATTCAAAGGAAATGAAAACAAGATATCAAAGAGCTATCTGCACTCCCATGTTTATTGCAGCATTACTCAGAGTAGCCAAGATGTAGAAACAACCCAAGTGTCTGCCAACAGATGAATGGATGAAGAAGATACACACACACACACACACACACACACACACACACACACACACACAGTGTAATATTATTCAGCCACAAGACAGAAGGAAATCCTGCCTTTCAAAACAACATGGATGGCCCTTGAGGGCATTGTGCTAAATGAAATAAGCCAGATAGAGAAGGGCAAATACTGCATGGTATCACTTATATTAGTGGAATCTAAAATAAAGTTAAACTTATGGTGATCTTGATAAATAGCAATTTCAGTGGAGCAGTGGTGATAAGAGTGAGTTGAAGAGTGAATGTAGATCTTTCTGGTCAAGTTGGTGGGATTTCATGTGTTAAACCTCTCTCCTCTGCTCCAACTCACAGTCATAATTAGATAGAAGTGGCAGACAGATTCCCACCCCTTCTTTATAGTATGTGCTTATTGCTGGGAGCCAGCTGCCCAGCCAGAGACTGTACTTCCCAGGCGCCTTGCTTCTAGATGGAGCTATGTGGTTAGTTCTTGCCAGGGGACTTGAATAGGGGAAGCCATGTGCTGAAAATGGAGGAGCCACAAGATGGAAGGTGCTTAAGTCTTCCCTGAATTACTGCTAGGAGATAATTATCACGCTGGTGAGAAATGCATTTCCATTGTATTTAAGCCATTATATATTTTCACATTTGTTTGTTAATAAAGTTAACTAAGACACAAAGCATAAAAGCATATTAAAATGATATGTGTGGCCCCAAATAGGACAAATAAAAAATACCTTTGTGGTCTCTCCACACCCAGATAGATGGGACTAAGGCTGTGGGCTCAAGGATCCAGGTTCTAAGCCCATCACTTGGCAGAGGCAGCCTCGAGTTCAATTCTTCACAGAACCAGAAGCTGTGACTTCTCCCGAGTGACCTGTCCTGCATCAAGCTGCCCTGGGGATAGCAAAGGGACCTGAGACAACCTAGAGTGAGCTCCTGGGCCAAGCCTTCTGCTTATTGGGTCAGCATATCTCCAAAACCAAGAGTTATAGGGGCCGGCCCCCTGGCGTGGTGGTGAAGTTCGCATGTTTCGCTTTGGCGGCCCGGGGTTTGCCACTTTGGATCCTGGGCGAGGACCTACTCACTGCTCATCAAGCCATGCTGAGGTGGCGTCCTACATGGAGAAACTAGAAGGACCTACAACTAGGATATACAACTATGTACTGGGGTTTTGGGAAGAAAAAAAGAAAAGAGAAAGATTGGCAACACATGTTAGCTCAGGGCCAATCTTCCTCAAAAACAATAAATAAAAATAAAAGCAATATGAGAGCTATTAAAAAAAAAGAGTTATAGCCATTCATCTTAGCCTTGCTTTGAACTGGGCAGCCTATTGGATTGGGTAGATGCAATTAAAAATAACCAGACATGAGCATGCGAGAGGAAACACACACACACTCTCTCTCTCTCTCTAGCTGTCTTTTGCTCTTTCTGTCTCTGTCTGTGTCTCAACCCTCCTACTGAAGATGAGTCTATATTAAAATTCCAAAGCACACACAAAAAACTAATATAATGAAAAATAGCCAACAAACTGAACAAATAGGAAAATTAATTCCTGACGCACTTCAAATAGAGAAAACTTCTGAAACTACTTAAATTAAGTATATTTGATTCCTCAAAGAGATAAAGGGAATAATAACAGCCATAAAGCCAGCATAAGAAATTGTGAACCAAAAACCAAGAGTCAAGCAGTGGTCCCAGAATTCTGAATGCTATGCCTGAGAGCCCTCCTGATCCTGGCCCATTTGTCCCAGATTCCTTGCTTCCATGGCCCTCTGCCTCTCCATCAGCAGAAGTGAAGAGAGAAACCCAGAGTTCTGTGTGCTTCTGGCAAGAACCCCACCCCTCTCTCCCATTGCCTCTCTCCAACACTCCCACATTTTCCACCATTGCTGAGGCCCATATTGCCTTTGATCCAGCAAGCTGTACATGCTTAATAAATATTCTTCAATGAATGAATGAGTGAATGAATCACAAACAGATGGAGATTTAAAAAAATAATAATAAAGAACCAATTATAAACTATGGAAAGGAAAAATGGAGTTATTGAAATAATAATTCAAACATCTAATTGGGTAAATGTTAGACTGGATACAACAGAAGAGAGAATTTGTGAATTGGAAGATAGTATCAAGAAAGTGACCCAGAACACAGCTTGTAGATACAAAGATATCAACATTATGATGATAGATTGATAGGCTCCAATATACACCCAAGGAGTCAGAGGAGTCAGAGAAGTAGAGAATGACAGAGTCAATAGTTAGAGAGAATTGCCTTAAATTGCAGAAATACATGAGTCCTCAAATCCTCAGACTGAAAATGCACACCAGGTGTCTAACAAGATAAATACAAATAAATCCATCCCTAGACACATTCCAGTAGAACTGCAGAGTGTCAAGGATAAAGAGAACAATCTAAGAGGCTACTAGGGAAGAAAGACAAGGTTACCGAAGAAAAGAACAGCAGGCTGACAGCTGACTTCTGTGAGTAATAGAAGGTGCCAGAAATCAGTGCTGAGCTAAAATAACTCATCAAAGTGCTGAGGTAAAATAACTGCAATCTAGAAATCTATTCACAACTAAACTATCTTTCAAGAATGGCAGATGTAACTAAGAAATTTTCAGACATACACAGGTTAAGAGTTTATCACCCATAGATCTTTGCTGAAAGAATTGCTAATGAATCTACTTTCCCAAAGAGAAAAGTAAACCCAGAATTAGGAGTGGAGCACAACAAGCATGGTACACAATTTTATCAGTAAAATGTGTTGGGAAAACTAATTAACTCTTGACCACTCATAAGAAGAATAACTAGTATTTTGTGTTAAAACAGGAGTGAAGTGAGGAAGTGGTGACAGCATGTCCAGATAATTCTTTGAAGATTTCTTGCCATGAAAAACATCAGAAATGGGGTCACAGTATGGCTGAATGTGGGTCATTACCACACATTTACACATTTCACATCCCCCATTCTTTCAGAATAATTTTGATTAGATAAATATTCAGTATTACAATATTATGAATATGTATGCTAGTCAACAAGTTCTTTCTGTTGACTTCCAGTTTGGGGGGCTGCCCAGCTGTCATCCTGGGATCTCCATTTACCATCATTCTGAGGATTCCATCTGCCTTCCTCCCCTTGGGTCTCCTGTTTCCTGTATCCCGTACTTGGTTGTCTCTGTCCTCTTTCTTGGGTCACACCCTTGTTTTCCTCTGTATTTCTTTTGCTTAGTTCACTGCTTTGTTTTGATTGAACCTATCCTCCAGGGTGCTCTTCCTGAGAAAGTCTGAAAGGGAGTTTATAGCATTAAATTATAATTACTGTGGTTTTATAATGTAGGGCAAGCCTATCACCCAGCCCAAACTTCCTCTTATTCAAAATTATCATAGCCATTCCTGGCACTTCATTTTTCCATAAGTTTACATTCTTTAATTAATTAGTCAACAAAATTTTATGGAACAACTTTTTTTTTTTTTTGAGGAAGATTGGCCCTGAGCTAACATCTGTTACCAATTTTCCTCTTTTTCTTTTTTCTCCCCAAAGCCCCAGTACATAGTTGTATATCCTAGTTGTAGGTCCTTCTAGTTCTTCTATGTGAGATGCTGCTCCAGCATGGCTTGATGAGTGTTGAGTGGGTCTGTGCCCAGGATCCGAACCGGCGAACCCTGGGCCACCAAAGCAGAGCATGCGAACTTAACCACTACACCGCCGGGCCACCCTCTGGAACACCTATTCCACAGGCACTTTTCTAGGCTCTGGATACTGCAAAGAAGATGATGGACACATTTCCTGCTTTCATGGAGCTTACATTCAAGTGAAGAAGAAAGATAAGGAACAAATAAAAACACATAAAAATATAGCATAATGTAATACAAAAAACAAAGCAGAATCAAGGGATTTAGAATGGTAGGGATGGAGGGGGTGCTCTTTTACTTAGGAAAGCCTCTCTGTGGGGGTGACGTTTGAGCAGAAGCCTGGAGGAAGCAATGGGACAAGCCATGTAAAAATGTGAGTATGCCAGGTGGAGGGAGCCTACACGAGAAAGGCTCTGAGATCTGAGAGACAGTCAGAAGGCCAGTATGGATAGAGGGAGCTAGCAAGAGGGAGAGAATTAGTAGATAAGATTAAAAAGAGAGGTAGGGCCACGTGGGCCATGACAAGGACTTTGTATTTTATCGAGAGTGTCATGTGGATCCAATGGGGGTTTTGAGCTGTGGAAGGACAACTTCTGATTTTTTAATTAAATTTTTTATTTTGAAATAATTTTAGATTTACAGAAAAGTTGTAAAGATAGTAGAGAGAATTTCTGTATCCTCTCTGCTCAGTTTCCAGCACAGCTTTCCTCTTACATTTGGCTAACTAGGAGGACCCAGGAGTTGCTATGTGATTAGGACGCAGTGACCCAAGAGATAGTTCAGTGTTAGAACCTCCACTAAATATAGGTCAGGATCTGCAGGGAGCTCTCAAAACTCTACCTACCTCCTGCTGACTTTTACTTTGCCCAAATTCCCAACAGGAAGGGGCACATCCATCAGCAGTGTCCACTCCTGCCTGCCTTGCTCAAGGACTTGGTTGTCAGAATTCTCTTCCTACAGCCCCAAGATGTCAAGGTTTCAGAAAAGAAAAAGTTCCTCATCACGAACTGTCAGGATTCTCTGGTTGGTGGGACCTTGGAAAAGTATGTTATTTTACTGTGCAGTTTTTCTCTTCTGTGCACAATGCCTCCCTGGGATTTTGGACACCCTCCCTCCTTCTTTCCTCCCTCCCTCCCTCCCTCCCTCCCTTCCTCCCTCCCTTCCTTCCTTCCGTCCTTCCTTCCTTCCTTCCTTCCTTCCTTCCTTCCTTCCTTCCGTCCTTCCTTCCTTCCTCCTTTCCTCCCTCCTTCCCTCCCTCCCTTCCTTCTTTCCTTCCTTCCTCTCTTCCTTCTTTGCATCCTAGGATTCACGTGCTCAGTGGGACTCTCTCTACCATCCATCATTGTGGGTGAGAAGGCAGGAGGGCCCATCAAGTCAGTTGCCAGTCCAGCTGCCTCACCTCGCTGACAAAGCGAGACCCATCAATGGTGCACTGGCAAGGAGAGTTCATGGTGATGATAGGAGGAATTTCATTTTCTAGTATCTTTCCACATCTCACAGCTTAGATCAGTTGAGTTCTTTGCTTTCCTGGTTTTTGTCAATCACAAACATTTAGGGTTCTCTTCTCCCTCATTCAGAGAAAAGACAGGGAGGTGGTAAAAGCTGGGAGGAGGAAACCCTGTGTTCCACAAGGATAAAAACATAAAAAATGCCTCATCAAGATGAAGTGATGAGAAAATATGCAAAACCTGGGGACGGAATTCCGTTTAGCGGAGGAAATATTATTATTATTGGCCTGTGAAAGGATAGCTCTCAAAGTATGGCTTGAGTGAGAGAGAGACAGCTGAACATCTCTGAAGAAGAATTTCAGAGAGCTAGTGGGAGTTATTTAAGAAGGAGACAGAAGGAGGTCTGAAGAGAAAGGAGGGGCCCAGAAATATGGCAAGATGCTGAGCCTGGGTGGAAGAGATCACTAGTGGTGGGATTAGCTGAAGAGCTCTAATATTTGACACTAAATTAACTGCTAAGCTGGATGACAGTGTAAACTCCTGCCCTAACCCCCTGAATCCTCAGCAAAATCCACCATTTTGTGTAAATCCATTTACACAATTATCATGTGTAAATGGTATTTGTTGCAAATCAAGGCAAAGGGGCTGCTTTTGGTCTCTGCTTTCTTTGTAAAGCCCTCCACACGCCCCTTCCTGGTGATGAGGAAGAGAGAGAAAGGGGCCACATTAATTTGTTTCATGCCCCATCCTCTCATCCCTGTATTAATTTTACCCATCTTAATTTTAAGAGCTTTGCACTTACAGAAGGAAAAACATGTCAGTTCAAGTTGCTATTACGTTTTATATCATTTGGTCGGGGAGGAGTTAAAGCTCTCTCAATGAGTATAAAACTAGTAAGTTTTCTGATCTCCTAGTAGGATCTACAGAAGAGCTCCAGAGAGAGAGAAGGGCTTAGACTTAGTGATGATTTTCCCATCAGGAAAAAGCCAGTTAGATAGGAGAAGTGAGGGGGCAGCCAGTTGGTTCAAAGGAATGAAAATGAGAATTGGATTTTGAGCTGAATTTCATAAGGCTGGCCTTAGGTCTACGCTAATTTGGCATTTTAAGAAAAATCTCTGGGAAGAGAATCAGCAGTAGAGTAGGTGTAGGTGGTATTAGATTCAGTGGGGCCCCCAACACTGGGGAGCTCAAAGACACGCTACAAAAGATTAGGATGTTTGGTGGTCATTGGACAGTAAGTAACAAGAAAGGAGGAAGCCATAAAAACTAATCTAATTGTAAATTCTGTGTGGAACGCAATAATGCTTAAAAGATGACTGGGGAGGAGTGTGGGCGGGATGGTGATAAATTAGTAAGTTAGGAAGGTTTTGCACAGACTTTGCATCACAGCACTGAAACTCCTAGAGCTCTCTCCAGACCACGTTGGATTGGAGAGGGAAGTGCTGGTGGGATTATTTTCTTTGAGAATTTGGAAGCAAGATGAGATGGAGATGCCTCCCTGATATGTATGCCTACAGTGGCTCCATAGAAAAGCCTCACCTTTTGCGGGGAGGAGGCGCTAATTCTGACTCCCTGAGACATAGAGTCCTCCGGGAATAGGGGATGCTACCTTAGGATCACAGGGAAGGGCCTCCTATTGCTTCTACTTCCCTTCTCTCTGGAATTTCCAGCAGCCATGGAGGCAGGGACAATGACAGGAGGGGAGGAGAAGCCTGGCGACTGCAACCTGTTTGTAGAACCACTAGATGCAGCAAAAAGGATTCATTGCCCGATAATTAGGTACAGGAAAAGGCACTTAGCTTTATTTTTAAAAATTAGATTTAGATTTAGCTCCAAGTCCTACTTAGCAGGATTTTGAGTAATTCAATCTCAAGCATGTATTTTTGGGGGTAGAGAGGTGGGAGGGAGAGGAAAGGCTGCCACTTCCTAAGATCATTCAAGCGTTCTTAAGGGTTAAGATATATGCTTCCTAGAAAATCTGAAGGAAGACTGTATTAGTTTCTCGTGGCTGCTATAACAAATTAACACAAACTTTGTGGCTTAGGACAAGAGAAATTTATTCTCTCCCAGTTCTTGTAGCCAGAAGTCCTAAAGCAAACTTGTTGGCAGGGCCACATTTCCTCTGAAGGTTCTAGGGGAGAATCCTTCTATGCCTCTTCCTGGTGGCTGTTGGCGTTCCTTGTCTTATAGCTGCATCACTCCAGTCTTTCCCTCTGTCTTTATATCACCTTCTCCTCTGTGTCTTCTCTTTTCTATCTTCTCCTCTTTCTCCTCTTCTCTTTCTATTATAAGGATACTTATAATGTCATTTAGGGCTCACCAAAATAATCTAGGATTGTCTCCTCATTTCAAGATCCTTAACCACATTTGCTAAGATCCTTCTTCCAATTAAGGAAGCATCCACAGATTCCAGGAATTTGACTTGGATATCTTTTCGGGAGCCATTTTTCAGCTTACCACAAGGACCTTCTGGTTTTCAGTTTGCTTTTGCACTACTGAAATGCAACACTGTCCCAGAGTACATGGTCCTTTTCAAAGCTAGAGCACAGAGAACTTTGAAGGAGGCTCCTAAGCTTGGCGTTTAGTATCCTGTTATCCCAGGTCTCTGCTGTTCAAGAAAACTCCACTCCCTCTCCCCTCCTCAGTCTCAAAGAAGATCTTTCTGAGGGGCCTACATATCTTCATTGCAAGCCCAGTCTCCATTATCCACCCAGTTTACTCCTCCAAAGGAACTAGACTCCCAAACAGACTGACTCTTGTCTGGCCACAGAGGCACAACCTAGAGGACTTGTGTGGGTTACTGGGGTCAGCCAAGAAAGATGTGAGCTAAGAAGTGATAGAAAAGGACTGGCCTGTAGAAACATTTGAAAGACATAGCAATCATGTGTTGGCCTATTGATCTTTGAAGGTCCTGGAAAATAAGCCAGCATTGATAGCAATTACTTAGAATGGATTAATGGGAACAATGGCAGGAAGTTAATAATAATAGTAATAATAACAGCATCTACCAGACATTGACTATTAATTATCACTATACGCTATGCTAAGCACTTTATAGACGTATTCTCAGTTCATCATCAAAACTTCCCATTTTTCAAAAGAGAAAACTAAGACTCAGAAAGAATGAGTAATTTAGTTAAGGTCACCCAGTTAATAAGGTAAAAACAGAATTGCCACTAAGATTTGTATAATTCCATAGACTGTAATTCTAGGCTAAGTATAAAGAAAACTACTTTCCTATAAAAGCCATTGTTTTATTTAGAACATACAGCTGATCAATCCAAATATTTTCCTTATTGTCTTGAGAGATTCCAGGAACCTAGAAAGTCCTTTAATGATGTGACATGGACACAACTCATCCAATATTCCCAGTGAAGCTCTGAACGTATTGCTTTTGCCTCCTGAGAGTTGAAGCTCCTCTAGGCAAACAATCCAATTTCCCAAATTATTGAGGAAAGTAGAAGCTCACATCTACAGTGTTTCTAGATGGCACGATTTGCTCTGCATTCATCACTTTTTCTTGTCAGTAAGAAAGTATGAAAGTCCTCTTCTGTAAGGATAAAGTAATGCTGCTAAGACTGATACTAATAAAGAAATACTTTTATTGGGAAATTACTCGCTAGTGTCCTGAGGTTGAGGTTCTGGAATGTAACTTTGTGGTTTTGTTTCTAGCTCTTCCTCTGACCTGCTCATGTAAAAGGTCCTGTGACAGAGCTGAGCCTTGGGCTCCTATTTAGTTTTAGTCGTGAGAAAATGCTTTTATTACAGAGTAAAGGCAGGAGATGAGGCACCTGAGTGGCCTAACGGCTAAACACTGTGAGGCTAGAGAAGCTGCGCTGTTAGATTTTACAGCCTATCAGAATATAGTTTTTAAAAAATCCTTCCTTAATTTCTCATTCTAAAGATAAATGCTTTTTATTTGAGTTCATGATTTAGGGAAAAATGGGAGAGGCCAAATTTGGGTATAGTTTTAAAACCAGATTCTCCTGTCTGAAAATCACAGAGTGGAAGAATCTGAGGACCCAAAGGCACTTTCGAGAGCCCTGGTCCAGCCTCCCATCTGACGACTGAATGCCTCCCTTTCAAGACTAAAGTGGAGAATAATATCAATTGGTTACATCAGTTTCATATTTTAAAGAGATCAATGAGAGTGGAATAATCTCCCAATTCATATTTGTCTTAAAAATCGTAAGAATACTTTTGAGTGGGAAACAAGTAAGTTCAAGCAAAGCTGCAATGGATCAATGACAGAATAAAGATGATGTCAGGTTGCTAAAGACAAAATAAAAGGAAATTATGAAGGAGAGGGTATAGTATGATCCTGATATCATTTTTTAAAATGTGGTCCCATACGTGTGTGTACATTTGCAAAAGCCTGGAAGAACCTACACTGAATATCAATTCTGCTTTACACTTGCTCAGTGGTGGGAAGATGGCTGTTTTTATTTTTCTTCTTCTTTCTCTATTTTCCAAATTTTCTAAAATAAACATGTAAATCTCTGAACACTTCTAAAGTGGACATTTACAATAAGAAACAAAGAAAATAAGTAAGTTGCTGTCTCCTCTGGGGTATTTCCTTTTCCCTCTCAGATGCTATGATCCCCTCTATAAAGGGGCCTATGAAGGTAGAGGTGGCTGGGAAACCCACTACCTGGGCTTAGGCCTTGACTGTGCACAGTGCACAGACCACATGAGTGACTCTGTCAGTTCTCACTGAATCTCCATCTCTCACACTTCATGTCCAATCTATTTGCAAGTCCCATTGTCTCTACCTTCCAAAATATCCCCAACCCTATCTCTTCTCACCTCTCTACCTCTAGTAATTTAGGAATTGGCTTCCCTGGACTACATAGCAGGCTCCTAACTGGGCTGTCGGCTTCTCTTTTGGCCCCCTCATCTCATTGTCCACACATGTAAAGGCAATCAAAATGATCCCTTAAAAATGGAAATCAGATCATTTCACTCTCTTGTTCAAAACCCTCCAGTGGTCCTCACCAAGACCTACAAGGCCCTGCATGGTCTGGTTGGCCCCAGCATCCACTCTGCCTTGATGTCCTCCTCACTGCCTCCCACAGCCTCCACTTCTGGCATCCTTGGTGTTCCTCAGAAACCCCAGGGGTGCTCCTAGCTTTGCACTTTTTTTTACCTAGAAATATTTTCCTTCAGATACCCACATGGCTCCACCTCTTTTATCCTTTAGGTTTACATGGGCTCCAATGTCACTTATAAGAGAAGCGTTCCCTGACTGCTCCATATAA
Source organism: Diceros bicornis minor (assembly GCF_020826845.1). Taxonomy (NCBI): domain Eukaryota; kingdom Metazoa; phylum Chordata; class Mammalia; order Perissodactyla; family Rhinocerotidae; genus Diceros; species Diceros bicornis. The sequence continues at coordinate 19,745,698 of NC_080745.1, read as the reverse complement.
AACAGGACCTTCGATCTCTGTCTCCCTTCTTTGCTCTATTTTTCTTCAGAACACTTCTCTCTTCTGTGCCTAGAACAGTGTCTGGCACATAGTGCACAATACAATTGTGTTGATTAAATAAATGAATAATTAATATATATTCGTTATTAATGCTAAAATGGATCCATGTTGTGCTTTTGTTTTCTTCAGAGAAATACCCGTGTGTAATTATCCTCTACCGTAGAAAACAGAGAAATGAAGTAATTACTGAATCTTTCAGTCCCAGGGACAATTTTTGCCTAAATGACCTAGAAAATTGAGATCAAACTATATTTTGACCCAAATATAACAAGAACTGCTTCAATTTCCTTGCTCATTTTGTCAGCCACGCCCTAGTTTGCTAAGATAAATTAGATTTTAGCCAAATGCAGTCATGGATCGTTGGCCTAACTAATGATAAGTAAATGAAGTTTACATTTTCTCTCTTTTTAAAACGAGACCTTAGAATTACACTCATAGTTCTTCATGTACTTCAGACAACTGTTTATATGCACCAAATTCTTTAAACAGAGAGCTTTTGTTTTAAAGCTTCAATAATCCTATTTATATAGTAAATGCTTTGTCTGAATACCAAAAGGGCTTCCGGTTCTTTGTTTATTCATTGCATATGTGATCTAAGGTCTGCCTCCCTATTTTCCTCAATAGGGAAATACCCTTGAGGGTATTTTCCTCAACTGTATTTGAAAAGAAGGGATTTATATCATGTCCTCACCTGAGTCATTTCTTAGTGACTATTTCTTTCTACCTCATGCTCTATCCTTTAGTCCAAGACAAAAATAAAATAAAAAAAAAATTAACTGGAGAGATATTTCATGTTCATGGATTAGAAGATTCAATATTGTTAAGATGTCAGTTCTTCCAATTTGATCTGTAGATTCCATGCAATCCTAATCAAAATCCCAGCAAGTTATTTTGCAGATATTGACAAATTGATTCTAACGTTTATAGGAAAAGGCAAAAAACTCAGAGTAACTAATGCAATCCTGAAAAAGAAGATGAAGTTGGAAGGCTGACATGACTCAACTTCAAGACTTACTATAAAGCTACAGTAATCAAGACAGTGTGGTATTGGTGAAAGAATATACAGATCAATTGAACAGAATGGAGAGCCCAGAAATAGACTCACACAAAAACAGTCAACTGATCTTTAACCAAGGAGCAAAGGCAACAAAATGGAGAAAAGATCAGCTTTTCAACAAGTGGTGGTGGAAAAAAAAAAAAAAAAAGAACCTAGAGACAGACTGCACAACTTTCACACAAATTAACTCTGAATACATCTTCTTCTTCTTTTTTTTTTTTTTTGTGAGGAAGATCAGCCCTGAGCTAACATCCGTGCTAATCCTCCTTTTTTTGCTGAGGAAGATGGGCTCTGAGCTAACATCTATTGCCAATCCTCCTCCTTTTTTTTCCCCCCAAAGCCCCAGTAGACAGCTGTATGTCATAGTTGCACATCCTTCTAGTTGCTGTATGTGGGACGCGGCCTCAGCATGGCCGGAGCAGTGCGTTGGCGCGCGCCCAGGATCCGAACCTGGGCCGCCAGTAGCAGAGCGCACGCACTTAACTTCTAAGCCACGGGGCCAGCCCACTCTGAATACATCTTAAACCTAAGTACAAAATGCAAAACTAAAAGAGTTCAAGAGGAAAATAGAGGAGAAAAATCTAGTGACCTTGGGTTTGGCGATGAGTTTTTAGATACACCAAAAGCATAATCCACAAAAGAAAAAAATTGGTAAGTTGGACTTTATTAAAATTTACAACTTCTGCTCTGTAAAAGACACTGCTAAGGGCATAAAAAGACCAACTATAGACTGGGAGGAAATATTTGCAAAACACATATCTGATAAATGACTCATATCCAAAATATACAAAGAAATCTTTAAACTCGACAATAAGAAAACAAAAAACCCAACTAAAAAAATGGGCAAAAGATCTGAACAGACACCTCAGCAAAGAAGATACACAGATGGCAAATAAGCGTATAAAAAGATGCTCAACATTATTTGTCATCAAGGAAATGTGATTAAAACAATGAGATACTACTATACACTTATTAAAATGGCCAAAATCCAAAAAACTGACAATACCAAGTGCTGAAGTCTTTCTAAATGTGTATTTATAATATATTGTACATATATTTATATTGCATTTATTGTGTGTCCTCGTGAGAGATGAGAAAGCGGGTATTTGCACCACAAAAATAATCAATAAGTTTACTCAAGAATAATAAAGAATTCCTACATATCAATAGGAAAAACAAAAACAACCCAATATAGAAAAATCAGCAAAAAACATAAAAATGTATTTTGCCTAAGACAAAGCAGAAATGGCCAATAAACACATAAAAACATGTTAAGCCTCAAGAGATTGTACAGCATGTGCACAATTAGACACTATTTTATACTCATGTGATTATAAAATTAAGAAGTCTGACAATGCCAAATTTTAGAGATAAAATGATCATTGGCATGTCCTGTATATAACCAGCGGGAAATTAAAGTAGCATAACCACTTTAGAAAATAATTCGGCATTACCCTGTCCATGTGAACATTTGCTTATTTGCAATTCCACTTCTAGGTAAATACCCAAGAGAAGATTTAGCACTTGTGCACCAAGACACATATACAAGACTGTTCATAGAATTCCTGTTCTATACAGTGAAAAAATGAAAACAACCCAATGTCCCTTGACAAGAGAATAGATAAATAAATTGTAGTATATCCACACAATGAAATATCATACCACAGGGAAAATAGATGATCTCCAGCCACATGTGACAGCTTGGCTGAATCTTAGCTAGGCAATGTTAAATAACAAGTAAAATTAAATATGTTGCTTAGACATACATATATATGGGATAAAACAAAAAAAGTGAAAGGATAAGAATGATAAATACAAAATTCAAGGCATTAACTTCCTGTAGGAGGCAAGCAAGGAAATGGGATAGTGGGTGAGCGCATCTGTAGCTGTATATCTTTGGTAAATTTCTAACTCGAATAAGAGCTGCATTTGAGGAAAGCACCAAGGCATTCGCCCCAACAGAGGGGCAGGCAATAGCATTCCAGATGGAGGCCTTTCTCCTCCTCAGAGTTTCTCCTCGAGCCCCAGGCTCCCCTTAACTCACCCCGTGCCCAGGGCTGTGCCCTTGCAGCCCTGTGTCCGGCTCCATTCTGTCCTAGCTTCCCAGTGTCCACGGGGTAGATCTCCTGGCCCATGGCCTGTCCTCAGTGCCCATGGTTCACCTCTTCACATATTTCTCATATTTTCCTTTTATTTCCAAAATCCTTCTAAATTCATTTATGATTTTAGTTTTGCCTCAGAGGTTTATTAATTATTGTCATTTTAAGAGTGAACCACAATAAGGCAAAGTGGATGGAAGCAAGAGAGCAAGGAATCCAGCCTGCCGGCCAAAATGTGCCCAGTTTGATCACTGCATCTCCCCACGTTTCTCACCTTTGTGCCTTTAGGGAGGAGAATACGTGATGTCTTAGTAGCAAATTGCACATAACAAGGAATCCGGAGATTGGCAGTTCCAAAGGTGGTTAATGCACTGGTTCAACCATGTCAGGGCCCTGGATCAGCATCTCTGTGCTGCTCCTGGCTTTCCCTTTCTGGGTGCCCGAGGGAGGCTGCAGTGCCGAGCCCCGGGTCCTCTCAGGGCAATGCCCAAGCAGAAAGGAGGAGGCGGGCTTTTCCTCACATGGCTTTCTCCTTCCATCAGGGACGAATGTCTTTCCCGGGAGGCCACCATTCCCTGTGGTGCTTTCCCTCAGGTGTGGGCAGTCTGAATTCATCTCATGCCTACCTCAAAGCAACAGAGAAGCGATGGGATTCCACGACTCCTGTAGATGAATCATGATCCATTCCTGGGTGCCAGACATAAGCCACTTGCTCCCTGAACACAGCTGGGGTTCAGGGAGCAAGGAAGGAATATGGAATGGCTGTTGGGAAAGCAAAGAATGGTGTCTGCCACCCAATTGCTCTCTTGTGTACTTCAAAGTTGGCGTCATGATGGTAATAACAATGCTCTATATCTCATAGCACTTCATAGTTTGCAAAGTGTTCATGTACATTATCTCACTTGATTCTCACCACGACCAGGAGAGATATAGGATAGCCATTATTCTCCCTCTTTGACAGAGAGGAAGCCTGAGGATTGTAGGTGGTGGGTGATTCACCCATGGTATTGCAGCTTCTCAGAGGTGGAAATAGAACAAGGGCTTCTTCTTCTTTTTTTTTTTTTTTGTGAGGAAGATCAGCCCTGAGCTAACATCCATGCTAATCCTCCTCTTTTTGCTGAGGAAGACCGGCTCTGAGCTAACATCTATTGCCAATCCTCCTCCTTTTTTTTCCCCCCAAAGCCCCAGTAGATAGTTGTATGTCATAGTTGCACATCCTTCTAGTTGCTGTATGTGGGACGCGGCCTCAGCATGGCAGGACAAGCGGTGCCTCAGTGTGCGCCCGGGATCCGAACACGGGCTGCCAGTAGCGAGCGCGTGCACTTAACCGCTAAGCCACGGGGCTGGCCCAGAACCAGGGCTTCTGACATGAACGTCCAGTGTCTATTCTACTATTCCTTTCAATGGGCATGTAGCAGGGGAACTGGCAATTCATAGATGTAGCTGGACTGTAAGTTCTGTGTGAATTTCCTCCACAAGCCGATGCCCCATGTGCTCCCAACAGATGTAGAGTGATGGGTGCTGTTTGACTGAGCCCAGGCAGCTGCCGAGAAGGTGTGGGTGGTGAAGTAAAATTTTTACACAGACATGTCTTGTGCAAAGTAAGCGATGCCCGAACAGAGGATGATATCCTGCAACAGAGGAGCAGATGGAGGCTGCAGATGTGTGAAGGCTGCATTCGGCCCACGTGGAATCTGAGAGCTCCAAAAGGCGTCTCCGCAGTCCAACTTTCTGTCAGAATCGGCACCTAGATGGGATTCAGCTCCTAGCTTACTCCTAATGATTTAAGGCAAATAGGGTAGAGATGATGGCTTTAAAGAAGCAGTTGGGAACACACAGACAACAAGAAAAGCATTTGATTATTTTCTAAAGCAGAGACTGAAGGCAGCGAGATCTCCCAGGATGTACAGCCTGCAATCCTCTTGTCACCACTTCCCATCTGGTCCCCAGGCCTGGTCTCCTCCCCCAGGAGTCAGCTGGAAAATTGTCTGATAATGCACTCAAACAATGCTAGTGACCATCCATGTTGGAAAATTCTTTTAGAAAAGCAATTTGGAAATACATATCAAGAAGCATAAAAATGTTAAGGCCATTTAAACCATGGGCCTCCCTCTTGAGACTTCGTATTAAGGAAATAACTAAAGCAAAGGCAAAAAGCTTTAGGTATGGTGATGGCTGTTGTTTTGTTATACATATATGAGTGAAGAGTTGGAAGCAACCTAAATATTCAACAGCAGGAAATAACCATATGATCTACTCAATGGAATCTAAGCAGCTGTTAAAAAGTATAATTGTAAAGATTACGATTCATTCAATAAATATTTATTGACTGCCTACAATAAGCCAAGCACTGTTTTAGACACTGAAACAGTGAACAAAACAGACCAAGTCTCTGCTTTTGCTCAGTTTATACTCTAGTTTATGTGGCAAAGGGGAGCTGACACAACAAGAAAAAGGTGATGATTCAGAATTAGTAAAAAATGCAGAAGAGAAAAATTTTAAGTATAACATGGCTCTTTCTATGCAATGTTTCTCATTCTATGAACAGGAATTGGAAGGAAACAAGGAAAAATAGACAGCTGATGGGATGATGTGATGATGAATAATTTCTTTCCTTTATTGTTGTTCCAAGGTTTTTAGTGCAATATTTTTTTCAAAATCTAAATGGGGACAGAAATCATCTGATATTTTTAGCATTCACTCCCGTTTCAAAAGACATGTGTTTATCCAACTTTGTAGAAGTCAAAGAAAAAGCATAATAAAAACATGTTTGAGGAAGGAAAGGAAGAAGAAAGGAAGGAAAAAGTGAGAGAGAGAGGGAGAAGGAGAGGGAGAAAGGAGACTAAATGCAGATTTTGTGTTTATTTCCGGCTTTAATCAGACCTCGTTTTGTTCATACTTGTCTCTCTAGGCCCCAAGCCTATGAGAATGAAGTGAAAGATCTAAAATGTTATTCTGACTTAAGTTCCGGTTTGTCTGGGCAAATAAGAACCTTTATATTGTCACCACCATAATGGACTAATGAAATCCAGTCAAGGCAATTTCTCCAACCACTGTAAAAATGGCAAGCATTAGGTGACTACTTGCAGCCAAATTCGGTCACAACTTTTAAATTGCAAGTCTAACTCTAAATACGGAAAGTGTGTCTGTCTTCATGAATGCTTGTTGTCTAAGACTAGCCCCCCAGCCACCCGAGACAGATGACTCTATGTAGACTTTACTGTTTGTATTAGATAGCAGTGATGTGTATTTCTTTAGAATATCTTTTTCCTTATTTTCAAGATGCCGGCAGCATCTGTTCCAGGTTTCAAGCATTTGGGGTCATGAAAGAATCCAGCACTTTGAGTAGAGATGAGACGATGAAGCCCTCTTTTGCTGCTCAGTTTCTACCACCTGCTCCTTATATTCCGGCTACTTAGAATCCCACCTGCTGCTTCACGTACGATGCATTTGTCTTCAGGTCCTGCCCCGAGCTCGTCCGCGCCATTGCCCTGCACTGCTGAACAGCTGCTATTTCAGAGCAGGCTGCATTTCTGTGAGCTACAAGATGGTCTTTGCAGGTGTCTGGTGCATGAATTTTCAGCTTGCCAAATGCTTGGAGATATGAAGCTAAAAATACACGTGTGCGTGTGTCCATGATTATTCTTTGTGATTATGAGCAGCAAGAAAAAAGTGACAAGGGAATATATGCGGTTGATGGTTGCCACATCATTATCATCATATGGCTGATATTAATGGCTTGCAAGTTCTCATGAGATGAAGACTGGGCTTCTATTTTCTTCCTCTCCTTGTAACCAGCCTTCAACATTACTTTCCCCTTCATCAGCCTCTCGATTTAAGCATTTTGTATTGGTCTCTGTACTGGGACTTGAACAACCAATGTTTTGAAGGAGAAAAGGAATGCTATGGTCAGAGAGGGATGGCTTAACATGCAAAGCACACATCTTCAGCCTTTCTCAAAGAGCAAGAGAGAGCAGGCGCTGAGCCTGTCTAAGGAAGCCCTGAAATGAATATTGTCCTTTCCCATGGGGAGGAGATTAAATACAAGTAGAGAGTTTCTGCCTCAAAAACTGTTCTGGAGACTCCTTCCAATGAAGCCTTATGATGCTTACCAATTTAGATCAATATGGGAAAAGAACTGTGTCCCAGAGAGGCTTGCAAGATCTCACCAACGTGTCCCGGCAGGAGCTTGGTGAGTACATGAGGCAATGTGTTCTGAGAGTGTTTGATCAAGGAGACCTGAACATAAGATTGGATAAAGAAGGACTAGTTGACTTAGGTGGGACTGCAGAGAGTTAAGAAGATGCTTACTAAAACCCAGTGTCGCCGGAGGAAGAAGAAATGGGCACATGGCAAAAATATCACTCGCCTTGTACCATCAGAAGAAATCATCCCAGTAAGAAGTCATACTCCTTGCCAATTCCCAGACCTGACCAAGTCTTGGACCTGAAACGCATTGATTGAAAGAGAATCTGTGTCTTCAAGCTGAAGGACCCTATAACTGCATGACAAATGTACGTGGTACATCCAACCCAAGGAGAAGAACTGAGGAAAGAATACCAAGCATTTTAATAAATAACTATTGGACACAGAGCCCTACCTGACATTTGTTATGCGCTAAATGTTTGTATTCCCCCCAAATTCATATGTTGAAGACCTAACCCCCAATGTGATGGTATTTGGGGCCTTTGGAATGTTACTAGGTTATATGAGGGTGGGGCCCTCGTGATGGGATTAGTGCCCTTATAATAAGAGACACCAGAGTTCTGGCTCTCTCTCTCTGCCACGTGGGGACATAGCTAGAAGGCGGCTGTCCAGGAAGAGGGCTCTTACCAGAACCCAATCATGCTGGTACCCTGATCTTGGATTTCCAGCCTCCAGAACTGAGAAAATAAATTTCTGTTGTTTAAGGCTCCCTGGATGTGTTACTTTGTTATGGCAGCCTGAGCAGACTAAGACAACATTGACATCTGAAGACCTGAAGCATCATCTTTGGCCGCCTATTAGAGTGAGGGCCTATGGAAGTTAGGCAATAATATTATATTAATTTGTAAGAACTCTCTTTTTTATTATGGATATCAACCCTTAGATTATCATATATAACAGGGAGATTTTCCTAGTTTGTTGTTTGTCTCAATTTTTTAAAATTTAATTTACTTGTTTTTGCCTTTCAGTACCGTTTAATTTTTATGTTGTCAAAAGAGGATTTTTTTTTTCTCTTTCTGCTTTTTGCACCAAGATTACAGAGGTTTTCCTACTTGGAGATGACAAAAATATACATCCATATTTTTCTTTAATAGTTTAACTTAGAACTTATTTGATCTTTTGTGGGGTTTTCACTGTGGAGCTTTATATTTTTAATTTATTTTTTATTATTATTTCAGCTTGGAGCTTTATTTTTTCCAAAATGGATAGCCAGTTGTCACCACACTGTTTACGAAAAAAATTCAAAAAGCATACCTTTAAAAAGACATTCTCAGGGCCGGCCTGGTGGCCTAGTGGTTAAGTTCATGTGCTCTGCTTCAGCAGCTCTGGGCACGCAGGTTCGGATCCCAGGCATGGACCTACGCACTACTTATCATGCCACGCTGTGGCAGGTGTCCCACATATAAAATAGAGGAAGATGGGCACGAGTGTTAGCCCAGGGCCAATCTTCCTCAGCAAAAAGAGGAGAATTGGCAACAGATGTTAGCTCAGGGCTAATCTTCCTCACCAAAAAACAAAAAAAAAGGAGGTTCTCCAGCCACTTTGGAAAGCAGTTCTTCAAATGATTAAACATAGAGTTACCATGTGACCCAGCAATTCCACTCCTAGGCATATACCCAAGAGAAATAAAAACATGTCCACAGAAAAGCTTGTGCACAAATAGTTCACAGCAGCATTAATCATAATAACCAAAAGGTGAAAACCACCGAAACGTCCATCAGCAGATAGATGGATAAACAAAATGTGATATATCTATATGATGGAATATTACTTATCCATAAAATGGAAATGAAGTCCTGATACATGCTACAACATGGGTGATCTTTGAAAAATTACACTAAGTGAAATAAGCCAGTCACAAAAGTCCACATATTATATGATTCTATTCATATGAAAGGCCAGAATGGGGAAATCTATAGAGACAGAAAGTAGATTAGTGGTTGCTTAGGGCTAGGGTGGGGTGGACTAGGTGGGATGGAGAATGACAGCTAAAAGGTATAGGGTTTATTTTTGAGGTGATGGAAATATTCTAATATTGACTGTGGTGATGGTTGCACAACTCTGTGAATATACTAAAAACCACTGAATTGTACACTTTAAATGGGCAAATTGGATGGTATGTGCACTCTATATCAATAAAACTATTTAAAAAAAAATAAAGCAAGAAAACCTAGGTATAGAGACCTTAGAGAACTAAAACAGAAAACTAAAAAGAGGCCTTCTGCTGAAAATTGAGGCAAAGATTTGATCTTCAGTGAAATAAGTGGGTGTGGGACAGCAGAACTTACTCCTCCAGGTGGGCAGAGCTATCTAAAGGTGAGCTGACTATTTTTTTGGGTAAATGATGTCGTTCATTGGCATCCCAGTTGACACGTTGCAACAAAAATCCTTGTGAGAAAGAAAGAAAGGAAATATTCTACTAGATTCACCAAACCAATGACAAATGAACAAGTCTCTTCTATCTCAGCTGGAAGACTTCTACAAAACAGGTTGAGCAGATTTTCAACAGGCCATTAGGCTAAGCAGCAGATTTTTCCAGGCATTATGTGTCTCTACTGCTTCCCCCTATCACTTCTTAAAGGGCATTGGAGTTTATTTCACAGAGGTGAGTGATGTTTTCTTAGAAGACGTGGTGATAGTAAAGGAGACAGAGATCCTTAGTTATAGAATTGGCTCTGCCACCAAAAGGCTTCAGATCCTTGAGACAATTAATTTACCCAAATGTAGAAAATTTAAATTTTCCTCATCTAAAAATCGAGAGGGTTGAACTGTGTGGTATCCTAGTCCCTCTTAACAATGGCATTCTATGCCTATTTATGGAATTCCAGAAAGCCTATTGGTCTGATTCTGGCTTTCAGGCTGAAATACTTGTGCGTGGTACCCTACTCTGCAGTGGAATGTCATTGTAAGACTGTGTTGAGCATTATCTCCCAAAAAGTGTTCTTCTGGCTTTGTCCTTATGGGAAGTCAAGAGCAGTGAGTTGTCATATCATGTAGTCCCAGCATTAAGCTTTCATCTCAGACAGGGACTTTCATCCAACTCCTACTCTTCCTAAAGTACTGTTCCTTCAGAATTGCTAAAGATCTCATAATTTTCAATAGGCTTTTAGTGGTTATTATCTTCTCTATGGCCACATATTATACACTCATACTCCTTTTTGTCCAGGAAGCTCTCCCATTCTGTGGCTTGATGATGCTTTTTTTTTCCTATTATCCTACTTATTCTGGGCCACTCCTTTTCTGTCTCCATGGGTCCCTCTGTGTTCTCCTGTCCAGAAGTAGACAACCCTCAGACTTCTGCCCTTGGCCGCCTTCTCTCCTTCCTCCATTGGCTTCCTGAGTGAGATTACTCACTCTTACAACTTCAGCTGTTCTTTTTGTGTATCTCTCTCCCAGAACCTTCTCTACCTCTGACCACTTTCTGGAATTCTAAATTTCTACCTGCTTGCTAAACATCTTCACCCAAATTTCTTGCCAATGCATTAAATTCAACATATTCAAAATAGATCTCATCAACGTCCCCAAAGCAGTTCTGTTTCCTAACCAGTAATCTCCAGGCACTGAGTGTCAAAATTCCAAAGGCATCCATCAATTACCCTTGACACCTCCCTTTCCCTCAGGCCCCATTTCCAATTTGGCCTCTACAGGGTCTTGGCAAACTCTCAACTTCTGGACCTTCTACAAACCTATTCAGCTGTATACCCACAGCTCGCCTTCTTTTCTCACACCCATGGATAGAAAGCCTTATTCTTGCTGTGGCTGGTGTCTTTAATGCTGCCCTAGAGTCTATCCCATCAGCCTCTTCAGGGACCCCTTCTCCATCCCTTCCTCTATCTGAGTCCTTCTCTCTTCTGTCTTCAAACTTTGCTTTTTTATCAGTATTGTAACATCCTTTGAGTCTAGGGAGAAAAAGTTGTCTATTGTCTCTTTATCAATATCTTCCTCCCGTTAATTTCTTTTTAATTGAAATATAATTCACATACCATAAAATTCACCTTTTTATAGTATACAATTCAGTCAGTTTTAGTACATTCACAAGGTTGTGCAACCATCATCCCTATCTAATTCCAAAACATTTTCATCATCCCAAAAAGAAACCCCATACTCTTCAGTCTCTATGGGTTTGTTCATTCTGGACATTTCATATAAATGCAGTGATACAATATGTGGTACTCTGTGACTGGCTTCTTTTACTTAGCATAATGTTGTCAAGGTTCACCCACGTTGTAGGATGTATGAGGAGTTTATTTCTATTTTATGGGTAAATAATATTCCATTGTATGGATATACCACATTTTGTTTAGTCATCTGATAGTCGATGGACTTTTGGGTTGTTTCCATCTTTGGATATTATGAATAATGCTGCTATAAATCTTTGTATACATTTTCTCTGAACACCTGCTTTCAATTGTCTTGGGCATATACCTAGGATAGGGGAATTGCTGGGTCTATGTGCAACTTTTTGAGGAACTTCCAACTGTTTTTCAAAATGACTGTACCATTTTACATTCCTACCATCAGTTTTTCCACATCCTTGCCAACACTTATTATTGTCTTTTTAATTCTAGCCATCCTAGTGGGTATGAAGTGGTATCTTATTGGGGTTTTGATTTGCATTTCTCAAATGACTAATGATGTTGGGAATGTTTTCTGTGCTTATTGGCCATTTTTATGTCTTCTTTGGACAAATGTCTATTCAAATTCTTTGTCCATTTTTTCCATTAACTATTTTTTAAAAGTAAAATCTTTGTTTTAATTTTTTTGTTGGTTGCTACTGTTTTAATTGAGATATAATTGGCATTTAACATTATACTAGCTTCAGGTGTACAATATAATGATTCGATATTTATATATATTATGAAATGATCACTACAATAAGTCTAGTTAACATCCATCACCACACCTAGTTACAATTTTTTTTGTTGCTATGAGAACTTTTAAAATTTACTCTCTTAGAAACTTTCAAATATACAATACAGTATTATTAACTATAGTCACCATGCAGTACATTGCATCCCCAGGACTTATTTATTTTATAAATGGAAATTTGTACCTTTTGACCCCCTTCACCCATTTTGCTTCCCTCCCGTTTCACGTTTTGGCTAATGTAAACAATGCTGTAATGAACATGTGGGTGCATATACCTTTTTGAGTTAGTGTTTTCGTTTCCTTTGGATAGATACCAAGAAGTGGGATTGCTGAATCAAAGAGTAGTTCTATTTTTAATTTTTTGAGGAACCTCCAATACTTTTTTCAAAGTGGCTACACCAATTTACATTTCCACCAACAGTGCACAAGGGTTCCCTTTTCTCCACACCCTCACCAACGCTTGTTTTTTCTTGTCTTTTTGATGATAGCCATTCAAACAGGCGTGAGGTGATATCTCATTGTGGTTTTAATTTGCTTTCCCTGATGATTAGTGATGTTGAGCACCTTTTCATGTACCTGTTGGCCAACTGTATGTCTTCCTTGGAAAAATGTCTATTCAGAGCCTATGCTCATTTTTAAATTGGATTGTTTGTTATTTTGCTATTGAGTTGTATGAGTTCTTTATATATTTTGGATATTAACTCTTTATCATATATATGATTTGCAAATATGAAATGAAATATTACTAATACCTTTAAAACCTTTGTGCACTTCTTGCTGATAGCATCCCCTTCTCTATCCTCTCCCTGGGCTATTTTACTTTGATGTTTAACATGCGCATGAATTTTATCTTTATATTTCTAATTCAGTATCAATATTGCTTTAAACTTTATATAAGTTGTATCATATTGTATATTTTCTTATGCAAGTTGGTATTTTCGTTTAAACTTATGCTTATAAAATTCATCCATGGTCATATGTTTAGCTCTGGTCCATTTATTGCCACTGCCGTGTGTTATTTCGCTATAAGAACATACTGCAACACATTTATCCATTCTTCTGATTTGCCTGCTCCAAACAACCGTCCATACTGCTGCTAGAGAGAGGTTTCTAAAACGTAAATTCAATTAAATCACTTCGCTGCTTAAAATCCTTTTGGGTCTTCTCTTTGCCATCAGGAAAAAAAGAAGTCCAAACTTGTTTGCATGGGGTATAAAACTCCTCATAACCCGGTCCCTCTTTACCTCTTCAGACTCATCTCTTTGTCTAGCTGCTTACAGGAGTTCCCCTTTATCTTTCAGCTGTTTCACTCTGAGGTGTCTAGTGTGTGTTTGTGTGTATGTGTATTTTATTTATCCTGCCTGGGTTCTCTGAGTTTCTTGAATCCATGGTTGTTGTTTTCTCTTTAATTTTGGAAAATTATCATCTGTTATCTCTTTAAATATCTTTTCCACCTCTTTATTTCTATTCTTCTTCCTCTGAGACTCCAATTCCAAGTATGTTAGAGAATTTGATATTGTCCAACTGTTCTCGGATACCTTGTTCTTTTTTTTCCCCCTCACTCTTTTTCTCTTTGTTTTTCGTTTTGGGTCATTTTTTAAAATATAAATTTACACTGACTGATTTTTTTCCTCTCTGCTGTGTCCAATCAAAGAAATTCTTCATATCTGATACTGTGTTTTCCATTTCTAGCATTTCCATTTGACTTTTGAAAAATAGTTTCCATCTCTGCTTAAATTTTCTATCTGTTCACACATTGGCCCATCTTTTCTACTAGATCCTTTAACACTTTTATCACAGCTATTTTAAAGTCCTTAAGAGTTACAAGATCTGTGTTATCTCTGAGTCTGATTCTATTTATTGCTTTGTCTCTTGACCATGGGTTATATTTTCTTTGCTTTTCTGTGTGTCTTGTTATTTGTTATTGAATGATGGGCACCATTTACAGAATAGTAGAGAGTTAGCTAAACAGTATTTACACCTAGAAATAGAAACTCCTCTTCTTCTGTCAGGTTGTTAGTGTGTGTGTGTGTGTGTTTGTGTGTGTAGTGTGGTGGGAATGAGTCAATCATCTAGTCAGCAGTTGAGCAAGATTTGAGTTTTCTTGTTGTTTGTTACCCTTAGTGCACCATGGGCTTCATATTCCTGCAGGGTGGGGCGGCCAGAGGGTTTTTCTTGGTGTTCTTACTCCACTTTTAGCTTTCGCCATCTCTCCACATCTAAGCTGACAGGGGTTCTCTCTCCACACTCTTTTCACTTCTCCAGTGGTAGACTGCTGTTGTTTATTACTCAGTGCTGGGTTCATTGTGGGGGATAGGGAGGATCTCACGGTCCTCCTGGCCCAGCCTCAGTTTTAGGCAAGGCCTGTGTGCCTCAGGTGTAAGCCTTCTTGGAATTCGTATCTTTACCTCTATCACAGACAATAGTAGATGCCAGCTCTGTGTTAGTGCAGGATCCTGGGTCAATGACGTTTTCTTGCCCTTCCTCTAGGGGCAGCTGACTGATGCTTCTAGCCTTCCTCCAGACACAGTATACCTTTGGCTGGTACCTGGGGCAGGATAGAGGGTTTCTACCCCTGCCCTAGAAGCAGACAGGTTTTCTTCTTCCTGTTCTTCAGCAGTCCTAGGGGAAAAAAAGGTTTGCTGCTTCTCCCCCATGGCTTAAGGCTTTTGCTTCACAGGAGAAGAACATCTAGGGAAGCAGGTGGTGTTTTGTGTCTGTCCCCTAGAGGCAGCATTCACCTCCCACACACCTGGGTCAATGAGGGGAGCTCTCTCGGGTCCCCTGCCCTGCCACCTCCAATCTTTCTTGTGAGCACCAAGTGGAGGTTCGTGGAAAAGTCTTGGGATGAGTACAAATTTTCTGGGTATCTGGGGCTTCCATTTCTAAACTGATAGGCTAGCCACGTCTGGCCTTTAGGAATCTGTTCACTTTTTAGCTGATTTCTTCTTACCCATTTCTAGTATAGCCTCTTTTTCCTCCTGTACTCTTCCAATGGTGAAAGACTGACTCATCCTGTCTGTCCTTGGAGGGGCTTGTCACTCTTTGGAATTCACTTCCCTTGGTTGCTTTGAAATCTTAGCTCTCTGTTGGGTTCACGACAAGTTATGATTTTGTAGACTATCCAGCTTTTTATCACTGTTAGAATGCCCCAAGGACATGCTCTTGGGGCTCTTCACAGCATAAGTAGAAGTGGGACTCCCAGACTCATCTCTTTCTTCCTTTTCCTCTTTGCATCCTAAGTCCTATGCAATTAGAACATTCTGTGATGCTGAGGTAATACCAAGCCATTCCCTCTGCTAAGAACATCCTTTTGCTTTTATTTATTTTCATTGTTTTATCAAATTTTTGCACAACATTGTTTAAAAGCAAATATTTTATTTTATTTTATTATTATTATTTTTTAATTTTATGTTTATTGCAGTAACATTGGTTTATAACATTGTAAAAATTTCAGGTGTACATCATTGTACTTCTATTTCTGCATAGATTACATCATGTTCACCACCAAAATACTAATTACAACCCATCACCACACACATGTACCGAATTATCCCTTTCACCCTCCTCCCTCCCCCCTTCCCCTCTGGTAACCACCAATCCAATCTCGGTCCCTATGTGTTTGTTTATTGTTGTTATTATCTACTACTTAATGAAGGAAATCATATGGTATTTGACCTTCTCCCTCTGACTTATTTCACTTTGTATTATACCCTCAATGTCCATCCATGTTGTCACAAATGGCTGGATTTCATCGTTTCTTATGGCTGAGTAGTATTCCATTGTGTATATATACCACATCTTCTTTATCCATTCGTCCCTTGATGGGCACTTAGGTTGCTTCCCACTAACTAACTAACTATCAGGGAAATGCAAATCAAAACTACAATGAGATATCACCTCACGCCCGTCAGAATGGCTATAATTAACAAGACAGGAAACAATGTGTTGGAGAGGATGTGGAGAGAAGGGAACTCTCATACACTGCTGGTGGGAGTGCAAACTGGTGCAGCCACTATGGAAAACAGTATGGAGATTCCTCAAAAAATCAAGGATAGAACTACCATATGATCCAGCTATTCCACTGTTGGGTATTTATCCAAAGAATTTGAAAACACCAATTTGTAAAGGTACATGCACCCCTGTGTTCATTGCAGCGTTATTCACAATAGCCAAGACTTGGAAGCAACCTAAGTGCCCATCAAGGGACGAATGGATAAAGAAGATGTGGTATATATAAAAGCAAATATTTTAAAAGGCTTGTTACTAAAAGTAGAGGTCCCGCTGTTCCCTTGGAGCTCCTTTCCCAGAGGGCAACACTTTGAATTCTTTTAGATGACTTTTTTAGTATATACTTTCATATCTCCAAATAACATTTTTAGATGGCTACTTCTTGATTTTTCGGTTTTAGATAATATCAATTTATATTCCATTATGGAAGATGAGGAATTGTCTCTCTTTCACCCTTTCCTCTACCATAAACATCTACCTATTTGGTCCCCCTACCCCAACTTCCAAAAATATTTGCTTATGTCATAACTTCAGCAAGATCGATATTTAGAGTTTATTTTAATATGACCTTTTGCATACTCTTCAGAGCTGAGCCATGGAGTAAACTGTAATTATTTTAACTTTCCTGAAAAATATTTTGCTTTCCCTGGAGTAAATTGTCTTGTTTGCTTAGTTTCTATTACTAATCCAATACGAATCATTAATTCAACCATAAACTCTGTGTCAACGTCTCAATTTCTTCTGAATACATTTAGATGCAACAGGTATTCTATCAATTTCATCTTCTTTCTGATGTGCTCCAGTGTGGACTGGCTGGCTCTGTTCTACACCTGGTGCCTAGTTGGTCTGGCTTGAGTCTTGCTTCTCTCTCAATCAACCTGCTGAATTCTGTTTCCTGTGCTGATGTGTTTTTTTTGTTGTTTGGTTTACTTCATTGTTTTGATGGAGCATATACTCAAATAGCTTCCTCAGGTAATTGAAGTTCCCAGGGTTCACGCCAGGTAAACTTATAAGGCTTTGTGCATCTAAACGTGTGTTTATTTTACCCTGTTATCTGATTGATCACTTAACTGCATATCGTGTTCTACGTTGGAAATAATATTCCTTTCAAAATTTTAAGATATTTTGACATTGTCTTTAGTTTCTGGTGCAATTTTAATTTCTGGACCATTGTTTGTCCTTGGTATTCTGAAATTTTATGACATTATCCTGGGCACTTCCTAAGCCCTTTCCAATGCAAACTCATGTCCTTTGGTTCTGGGAAATTAAATTATTTTGTTGATAATTTCTTCCCTTTTTCTCTCTTTCTGTGAACTACTATTTGGTGTTAGATCTCCTAAATTGGTGCTTCAAATTTCTTATTCCTTCTCTCCTGTAATCCATCTTTTTCTTTCTTCTTTGCTTTCTGAGAGAATGCCTCAACTTGATCTTTCACTGCTTCTGCTTAATTTCTCATTTTTGCTCTCATATTTTTAATTTCCAAGGGTTCTTTTTTATTCTCTGAATGTTCCTTTTTGAAAGCATCTTGTTTTTGTTTTATGGAAGCAAAATCTTCTCTCTCTGATGATATTAAAGAAAAATTTTGAAGCTTCTTTTTCTTGTGTAGTCTTTGTTTCCTTCAAGTTCTCTCTTACTTTTTTTTTAAATTTTGGTTTCTTGAACTTATTTTAGGGACTTTTCTCAAATGTCTGGTGATTCTTGGTTCTGCTCATGTTTAAGAGTGGAGTACTAAGAAGACTTCTGGAAGCTCTAAGTTTGTTGGTGGGGCTTATGGAATTGTGAGATTCACTGTAGGGAATGCAGCTGGCTGTTGCATTGGGAAAACTCTGTCAGTAGTGTTAAGTCTTTCTTACAGAGCTGGCCAGAGTCCCCAAGGATCTTCTAGTCTCCTGCCTCCCAGCATTCTGAGTTGGGGAAGAGGGCTGGGGATCTCAGCATCTGTATATAAATGTTCACTTAATCCCCTGCTTTCAGTATGGTGCTCTACCCCCCTGCTGGGCCTGTTATCCCCTGTCTAGGGACCCTCTTCAGGGAATAAGCCTCTAGTCTTTCTCTGGGATGAGAAGGCACATCTGTATGGAGGGCGTTGGGGAGTGGATCTCAGGCTCTTCTTTGTAAGCACTTTAGCGCCATTCTGCTTAGACCTCCCTTCACACTCCTGCCACCCCCACACACCCCCACCTTCCAGAGGTAACTAGTGATTCTCTGATGGAAATTGAATTGATTTATGGATTTCTCCATGCTGGTTTAGGATTCAGCTTTCTCAGGTCTTCCAGTTAGTTATCACTCTTCCAACAGCCTTCCAGCTACCTCTCTTCTCCCATCTTCTTTTTTATTGGGAGTTTTTGCCTTCAAAAACTTTTCCCTTTATTATCATTTTAGATGAGAGCAAAAGTAAATGTGTAGGTTCAAACCACTATCTTTACACAGAAGTCTCCAGCCGCCTGTTTTTACTTGGGTAACTTCCACTAGTCCTTCCCTTGAGCCTCCTCTGATTCTTCTCCCCCACCCCTCCTCTGCCATTCCAGGTCATGCGTCTCCATGATGCCTCCTGTGTGCTTCCACGACATCACGGTGCACTCTGCAGAGAGCTCCTTCGTTCATTCAATTCAATAAATATTTATGGAGCACCTATGATGGGCCAAACTCAGTTCTGGCACTAGGGTTCCAGCAATGAATAAGATGCACAGCCTTCATGGAGCTTTCTTTCTAGGGGGTGGAAAAAAACAGCAAACAAATAAACGCACACAAAAAAAGACAACTTGAATCAATAATAAGTGCTGTGAAGAAACTAAAACAGGATACAGAGTAGAGAGACTTGGGGTGGGAGTGAGAGGACCTGTTATAATGGATCTAAGATGTCCTTTCTGAGGCGGTTAATTCAGTCTCCATTTGAGAGAATGGAAAGTAATCAGGGTCCTCAGTCAGAGCAAAGAGGCAAAAGGATAATTCAGAGAGGAGTTTGAAGATATGGGGGAATTTTTGGATGACAGTCTACAGTTTCCCTAGGCCCAATGGGAGGGTTAGGGTGGGGTGAAGAGTGGAGGAGCACATTAGGGAGGTATGAAGCGACGAAGTCATAGGAGTCAGGTGATGCTGAATGAATGGAAGGTTTGAGTTTCTTGTGGTTGGCTGAGGTGAGCAGGGGTGAGGGGCCTGATGGTACAGTCCTGACGGCCTTTTCAGTGGAGGGTGAGGCAGATGTCCAGGCTAGAGCCCAGTGTGTTTGGCCATTATGGGGCCTCTGGCTACAAATCTCTCTTGTAGGAGAATCAAGCTCCCCAGAGCAGACACACAGGTGTTCTGGGATGGAGCCCTCAGTTTGTGCATGTTGCGGGGAAGGGAGATGTCACTGGAGCAAGCACGTGGAGCTGCACCAGCTTCTTCAAGGGGCTCTGCCAAGTGTGTATGTTGGGGCACGGGAGAGGGGGAGGTACCCATTATTCATTATGATTGGTGATAAGGTTTTTGCTAGGCAGAGGTTTGGGGGTAGAATATTACGAAAACTCTAGACAGTGAGAAAGCACCTGTGACCGTTCAACGTCCTCTCCTCCATGATTGTCTTTCTAGCTTGACCAAGTCAGTCACACCAGTTAGATGACCTCGTGCCCAACTTCCTTGAATGGAGATGTAGAGAGCTGTCAGTGTCAGAAGCTCGTGGATGTCACCTTGCTCTGCGTCCTTTGTCACCCCCTCCTGCTGACAGGACTGTGCTCATGAGCTTTGGCAAAGCTGACGAGGAGAGGACAGTTCCTTGTCACTCTGCCGTTGAGGCAGCACTATGTAGGGTGGCCTTCTGTCCCCTCCTTGGCTGTGGCCCTTTTGATATATCAGTGTCCTCATTTCCCCCACAAACCAGAGGATGACTGACATTCCATGTCACTCAGTGACTGCACATGCCACGAGAAGGGGAATGGGGTCTGGCACGCTATATTTTCTCTGACGTTGAGATTGACCTTTCACCATCAGAACACGTTTGTGGGAGGATACAGTTTTCCCCAAACTCGCAGCTGGGGAAGAGAGGAAGAAAATACCACCAGTTAAATAAAAAATCCTCAAAAAGCACTGTAAATACAACACCAGAGTGAACCCTAATGTAAGCTATGCACTCCGGGCGATAAGGATGTGTCAGTGTAGGATCATCAGTTGTAACAAACATACCGCTCCGGCAGGGGCTGTTGATAACAGGGGAGGCTGTGCATCTGGGGGAGGCAGGGGGCATATGGGAAATCTCTGTACCTTCTGCTTAGTTTTGTTGTGAACCTAAAACTACTCTAAAAAATAAAGTCCTTTTTTTAAAAAAAGCACTGTAAATTCCGAAAGCAGGACTCTTAAAAATGGTTTAAATTATAGGACGAAATAAGGCTACCTGACTCCATGCCTAGAAAAACTGACCAGCTCAGAAGAGCTTTGTCATTATTACCTCATTTGCAAGCCAATTAGCCCTGGCAGGTCTTGCTGCCCAGAGCGAACGCTTGGGGACTATTGGTTGAATGCAGGCCGGAGGCACGCTGGCTGTGGTTCTTCCCAGGCTCTGCCCAGCCACCAGACGGACACTGTGCAGGATCCCAGTTCTGGTTGTTTCTCCAAAGGGGTAGAGGAAACTGGTGTGTCCAGGGGGCCAGGCAGGGTCTTGGCAGTGGATGAATTTGGGTAAGCTTTTTCCTCTCCCTCCATCCCCACTTAAGGGTTCTTTCAAGAGAAAGGAAGTTGGGGTTTCTTTGCAGTATGTCACCCTTGACCTGCCTCCCCAATGCTTTATGAGGCCAGTGGGATTCCTGATCCTGACTTGTGTGGTCAAAACCCATTGAGAGAGATAGGTCTGAACTGAGACTCTGCCACTACCTCGCTGTGTTAGCAGCTAACTCCCTGAAACCCTGGGCATCCGTTTCCCTCTCTGTACTACCGGGGGGGGGGGGGGGGGGGGGGACTTGAGGGGCCTAACTGCTCCAAACATTCTGTAGTTCTAACGGATCTCTGGCTGTCCACGGGAAACACACCTTTCTATTTTGCCCTTTATTGGCAGGAGCTGAGACTTTTATTGATTTGGTTTGATCTGAGGAGAAAGGCAGCCCAGGCACTCATAGTCTCCTCATTAATTTTTCATGTTTCACAGCAGCTATTCCTCTGACAACCAGAAGTAGCTGGGCAGTGGCCTCTGTGATGCTTTTTTAGCATCAGATATGAGCAGAGCTCCTCTACCTACTGGTCACTGAGTCCCAGTGGGTGTCTGGGGAGGGGACACAGTTGTCCCTTCTGTCTTCTCAGAGATAGTGTGGCTGAGAGGAATCGAGGAGGGAGATAAGGAGAGAAAGAGAGGAGAGGTGGTGGGGGAGAGGGATGAAAGGAGAGAGACAGACAGGGCGGGGGAATGGCTTGAATAATTGAATTGCAATTGTCCTCCCTGAGATGAGGCCCCACACACCCTCCCTAGGCCCAGAGGATGATGATCATTTCCCAGTAGAGAATTGCTGAAACCCAAGGTGGCCCAATGGCTTCCTCCAAGTGATAAATGGTGCCACTGCAATTCCTATTGGTTTCCATCACTGAAGTAGAGCTGCCTTCTGCCACGAGGGCAAGATTTCACCTTTCCAAATTGTCACTGAAGATAGTAATGTGCATCACTCTTTGCTATCAGAGGACTGTCTTTTCTCTTATCAGGAAGTCCTGTGGGTCTTGTTCCACAAGGCTATGGAGATCTGGTTGGCCTGGGGACACCTGCGATGCTGACCACGGCACCCTCTTTGTTAAAGCACACATCACACTCTTGGGAATTTCTTGTGTTGAATTCCTCCACTGGACTGTGAATGCTCTGAGGAGAGGAAGTCTGTCATATTTGTCTGGTTCCCAATATCTCATCAGAGCCAGGCACACTAGGAGGTGCCCATTAAATAGTTGTCCAACGAGTGGGAAATAGATATGACCCTTGCAGGTATCTTCTCTGGGGTCCTGAGCTCTGGCATTTAGACTGAATTATTACAGTTTATGGAAGTTGATTCTGTAGGACTATGGCACATGAGCACAAGGAAAGGGGGTCTGCCGAGTTAGAGCCCTTCATTGTATTAAGTGCCCTGTGCTTCATTTCCAGGCTTTTTGATGTAGCTGGGAAAATCCACAGTGAATTTCAAAATAATCTCCTTAGAGATCATCTAGTACAATCCCCTCATTTTCTCAAACAAGGAGGCCCAGAGAAAATAAATTAATTTATCAAGTTCCCCATTGGTAAGTGCCCCCACTAGCTGCCTATTAGGAATCCTGCTTTGCAATCCTATACTCTTTTTACCATATTATCCTGACTCCCTGTTTATTTGCTTTTTTTAAGAATAGAAATTGCACAGAATTTAAAGAATAGAAATTGAAAAACTAGTGTAGTAAGTGGGTAGTAAGGAGAACGTTTAAGTGACTTGCTTCAGAATGCAAGAATAGTAGTCTGCCCTTATCCACAGTTTCGCTTTCTATGATTTCAGTTACCCGCGGTCAACCATGGTCCAAAAATATTAAATGGAAAATTCCAGAAATAAACAATTTATAAGTTTTAAATTGTGCACTGTTCTGAGTAGCATGATGAAATCTCACACCATCCCACCCTGTCCTGCCCGGGATGTGAATCATCCCTTTATCCAGCATATCCACACTGTATACTACCCACCCATTAGTCACCTAGTAGCCGTCTTGGTTATCAGATCGACTGTCAAGGTATTGCAGTGCTTGTGTTCAAGTAATCCTTATTTTACTTAATAATGGCCCCAAAGTGCAAGAGTAATGATGCTGGGAATTCAGATATGCCATAGAGAAGCCGTAAAGTGCTTCCTTTGAAAGTGAAAAAGTGAAAGTTTTCGACTTAGTATGGAGAGAAAAAAAATCCTATGCTGACTTTGCTAAGATCTGTGATAACTTTTATTACAGTATATTGTTATAATTGTTCTATTTCATTATTAGCTATTGTTGTTAATCTCTTACTGTGCCTAATTTATAAGTTAAACTTTATCATAGGTGTGTATGTACAGGAAAAACATAGTATGTAGAGGGTTTGGTACTATCTATGGCTTCAGGCATCCACTGGGGGTCTTGGAACGTATCCCCCTCGGGTAAGGGGAGACTACCGTACTTATCTTTGTCTCATCCATTGGCTACCCACGAAGGACGTACAGATGTAATTTTTCTGGATAGGACGAAGGAGATGTAGGTCTATATTCTGGTATCTCCTCATTTCTTTCTCTCATGCTTAAGGTTTCCTGGCGAGATGTTGTTAGTTCGTTTGCTTGATTAAGTTTATGTCCATTTTGAAACATAGAATGTAAACCAATCCTTCTCTCTCTTTTCTCCATTCTTGCTCAGGCTGGGTCTGTGTTCCCCAGGGAGGACTGGCTCTGGAGCTACATTCTTGCCTTCTTCCTCTGACTGTCAGTGAGGACACTGACGAGGAGGTAGAGGAGGAGAGAGAAGATGAGGAGGAGGAGACAGATAAGAAAACCAACCACCATCCACGGTCACCAAATGAGCAGGCCAGGCTGCTATGCTGCACAACTCCAGGGAGTGCCACTGTCACGGTGGTGAATATGGACGGAGCCCTCTGGAGGTGTGCAGGGACAACTGCTTACTAAGCACAGAGGACATTCTTTTTCAATGAAGGACAGTGGGCTACCTTCCACAGATACCCAACAAAGTGCCCTCCTTTTGCTCCTTCTGTGAAGGACTGGTAGAAACTTCCTCGTGGTCCTGCCTCTGGAGACAGCAACCTCAAAGGAGCTGTGGAGCGCCTTTCTGTTCAGGCGTTTGGGATCCACGAGAACTTGACAGACAAGCTCTCAAGGGGTTTGGGGATTTACTCTGCCATGACTATTCAGGCCAAGATTAAAGCTGACGCTTACCAAATGCTTTCCATTACTAACCCTTTAATCCTCACAACAACCCCACTCCACACATGAGGAAACTGAGCGGGCAAATCTGATATGGAGCTCTTCCTATCACAGCAGTTTGCTGGGGCACAGGCCCGGCCCCCACGGTAAGGTGGGTTAGTTCTAGTGGCTGCAGTCCTGTGGACCCCAAACCTCCATTCTCTCCCTCTACTGGCTAGTACCGGCCTGCTCACTGCACCTTCTCATGATTCCCTCCCAAGGCCTTGCTGCTTTTCTCCAGCCAGGTGGTTTCAGCAACTTGGGGATATGGATAGGAGGTTGGATCCGTTTCCTTCAGGAAGGGACCGAGGCTCCTTATACTCCACATACCAACTGTGTTGTGTGTTGGTCTCAGCCTATTGATAATGATGCTCTCAGCTAGGAATGCCTGAGGTACTCACCTGGGCCTGTATTACTCCTAAGGAGCCCCCCACCCTAACATTTCCCTGACTAGAGCCAATGTTGTGGCTGGACCGGCCCTTGTAGTTCTTATTATGACTACAGGACGCACTTCAGCAACAACCATCAGAGAACTTTGAGGAGCAGGATTTATCACTCACAGGTCCTGCAGGGTACAAGGCACACTCGAGGGCCACATGAGGAGGTCATGGGGAGAGAGAGAGAGAGTGGACCTGGGGGTCCGTTTTTATTAGGGTCTGAGTGTGGAGTATCTAGAGGTTCCTAGGTTCACTCTTTATTGGTGAGTTTAAACTGTAAGAGTGGGAATTAAGGTACAGGAGGGAAAAGGGGGGGCACTCAAATAAGTCAGTTTCAGGTCACCCAGGGCTTTCTGAAAGAGGGAACTTCATGGGTGGGGGTGGCCTAACTCCTCATCTGGTTGTTTAGCTAGTAGCTGTGTCATATGGCTGGCAATATGTTTATTTGAGATTGATGTCTTTTTTAAATAATTTTATTTATTTTATTTTTTTCCCCCAAAGACCCAGTAGATAGCTGTATGTCATAGCTGCGCATCCTTCTAGTTGCTGTATGTGGGACGTGGCCTCAGCATGGCCGGAGAAGCGGGGCCGCCAGTAGTGGAGTGTGTGCACTTAACCGCTAAGCCACGGGGCTAAGCCACGGGCCGGCCGAGATCGATGTCTTTTGAAATGGATGCCTCGGCAATCAAAAGCTTGATGTCAGGCACTTAAAGTACAATCAAAGAGCTTAACATCAGGTGCTTATACTACAAGTGTCTTTATCAAAATATTCAAAGTTGTGTTCCACAAGAGACCTGACACACAGGTAATACATAAGGTGTCTTTTTGCCGATGCAGAAAGTGGAAGCATGAGAGTGGCTGCAGAGAGGGAAGTGAGGGGTGTGAGAGCAAGGTCTGTGTGACAGTCGCCTGTCCGTCTTTTCTCTCCCAGGGACGACTGAGCCCCTGAGGGGAAGCCTCTGACTCACCTCCACCCAGAACTGCAAAGAGGAGCATGGAGACAGCCCAGCGAGCTCCCACCCACCCCAGCCACCATGGGCCCCCTTAGTGGAGGATGAAATACGTTTTTTAGCCAAACTGGATGGTTGGTCTTAGTTTCTATTTTTTTATATCAGACAGTGCTCTGCTGCTATTCACAGGGTTTTCATGGCCGATTTTTTTTCAGAAGTGGGTGGCCAAGTCCTTCTTCCTAGTCGTCTTAGTCTGGAATCTCCGCTGAAACCTGTCACCATGGTTGACCCTGCTGGTGTCTGAAATATCTGTGGCATAGCTTTCAGCATCACAGCAACACGCAGCCACCACAGCGTGACAATGGACAGACAGCAGACGGCTGGTGTGGTTCTCTGACAGGGAAATGAACCCAGGTGGCAGTGGCGAGAGCACCAAATCTTAACCACTAGACCACCAGGGCTGGCTATACAATTTTTTAAGGAATGCCAAATTAATCTTGTATACAAAAAAATATTTCTCACCATTTTGGTCTACATAAGCCCTTACATGTAATTTTATGACTATGCTTTCTGACCACATATTAGTGATAATCTGAAGTGAAAAGCATAAAAGAGAATTGTTGCCGTTGAGATGCTGAATATGTATAAACACTTTTAGAATCTAGTAATTTTTTTCCAGGCTTTTGGGAATTCTTGGCTGTTGTTGTTTTTTAATTGCAACATAACTAACTGAAGAATAGATCTGAAGTTATACAAGAATGCCTCAGGTAATGCCCTGTGCTTATTTTATCCTAGTTTTTAAGTCTATTAAAAGGACTTATCACAGAAATTCTAATTTATCTTACAGTTGAGTTTCCATTAACTGAACATACTTAATTTTTAGTCTTTTCTTTAGTTTTTAGTCTTTTCTTTAGTTCAAATCTTTATTTCATGTCGTCTTTATTATAAATACTGGTGCTAGAACGTAAAACACAACACATTCTATTTTGTGTATAGAACGCTTGTTCGTTCAGCTCTGACAAGCATGTAGAATGTGGTCCTGTGCACAGCTCTATCCCAGAGCCTGCTCATCAAAGGGATTCAGTGAGTATTTGTTGAATGACTAAATAAATGAATGAGTGAGTGAATACAATGATGCTGATATATGACATTAGATTAGTCACTTAATTATGATGCTTATTTTTTACTGTATGTCACCCTTCACTAAGAGGAGGCCACAAGTGTTGTCTGATTTATTCACAGGCACCTCACACCTGGCACACAGAAGACACTCAGGAAATATTTCCTGAACAATTAATGAGTCTGAGGCTACAGCCACAGATTACGCTCCTCATCTGAGACAGATGGTTCTTAAAGGTATGTGTTTGGTCACGAAAGGAATTGGGAGCGATATTTTAGATGTGTTAAAGGATCAGAGCAGATTGCTCACTGTTCCTGGTCCCTTTACACAGCTGTAGTCTGCCCACAAGAGCCCTCGCTGGGAATGTGTGACAGGCAGCTGCAGACATCTATATATACATATATATGTGTATATTTAGGAACTCTTCCAGATCACCTCTAATTTGTTTGCTCTACAATTTCTCACTTTTGATTTTTCACTTTTTGATTCCTCAAAACAATCACTTCTAGTGAAAGCAGGCACTCGAACAGATATTTGTACACCCATGTTCACAGCAGCATTATTCACAAGATCCAAAAAGAGAAAGCATCAATGGACAAATGGATAAACAAACGTGATATACATAGGTACGATGGAATATTACTCAGCCTGAAAAAGGAAGGAAATTCTGACACATGCTACAATATGCATGGGCCTTGAAAATATAATGCTAAGTGAAATAAGTCAGTCACAAAAAGACAAATATTGTATGATTCTACTTTTATGAGGTACCCAGAATAGTAAAATTCATAGAGACAGAAAGCAGAATGATGGTTGTTCAGGGGCTGGGAAGAGAAGAAATGGGGAGTTAGTGTTTAATGGGGACATTCCCTAAACTGAAATGTTTCGGAAGATGAAAAAGTTCTAGAGATGGATGGTCATGATGGCTGCACAATAATGTGAATGTACTTTGTGCTACAGAACTGTATACTTAAAAATGGTTAAAATTACAAATTTTATGTTATGTATATTTTACCACAACTGAAAAAAAAAACACTTCTGTACAGTTTGGCTCTGCAGTTCAGCTCATGACCATTACCTTGCCCTTAGTTTGAGGTCCCATTTTTGAATAAATCTCCAGTCATGGATTTCAGGATGCCTAGAGGACTCAGTCTGTGCTCTCTATCCCAGGTTTGAGTGGCATGTTCTCAGAGTCCTGAGCTACCACATAGGAAGTCCAGCAACCCTGAATCTCTCATACAGGAGAGGCTGTGTGTTAGGGGTTTGGTCCGTGGTCCCAGATGAACCCAGCTTTCCAGCCATCCCCACCAAAGCAGTAGACACATGCTGGAAGTCATCTTGGACCTCCCTGATCAGGCCACCCACCACCTGAGCATCACTTAGAGACCTCAGTCAATGCCACATGGAACAGGAGAACTGCCTGACTGGGCCCGGCCTGAATTCCTGACCCACAAGACTAGGAGATACAATAAAATGGTGGTTCTTTTATTAAGCCACCAGGTTTCGAGTAATTTGTTATATTGCGGTAGACAGCAGCTTTTGCCACTCAAAGTAGTTTCACTTTTGGAGATTATCTGCTGTTGTTTCAGCTAATGTGGGTCAATCAACTAGCGAGAGTCTCCTCCTACAAAATTGCTCTAAGTCTTTAAAGATCTCAGCATGGCCAGATTTACTCTAGCAAAGCCAAAGGAGTACCAAGGTAGTTTCCAGAATGATTCAGAAACCCCCACCCTTTCTGCTGCCATTGTCCAGGTATTTGAGATGATCACAGCCTACTGATTCTAGACTGTGCCTTTGCTGGTGGAGACATGAGCAATAAAGTAAATGGAATTGGAAAATAAAATAAATGGAATAAAATTCCTGTGATATCTTTTTTAAAAAATTAAGGACCAGAACTGTTCTTTGTTGTTGTTGTTGTTTTGTTTAATCAGAGTAATGCATCCACATGCTTAAAAGAAATTCAAATGGTACAGGAAGGCATAAAATAAAAAGCCTCTCCATCACCACTGCAGACTCACTCCCCAGGGGCGATCACTGTCGCTATTTCTTGTGTATTTCTTCCAATGTTTACATCCATATCTTTAAATAATATACTCATAGCTACTTTTCTTCCTGTGTTAACATTTGACGGTACCTATTTACTCCTAGCTGTTAAAGATGGAAAATCTTCTCACTTAAACTCTCTCCTACCTCCCCTTCTCCACCCTGTTTACACGTTTGTTATTATTTTGAATTCTTCTACTGGTTACCTTTATGACATTCATCAATACACATAAACCTCTACTTCTTGTTCAACTTTAGACAGTATCTCTACTCTCCTCATTGTGTAATAAGAGCCTGTCTTCCTGGTCCACTGCAAACTTCTGCTAGTTACGTTGTTATCTTTACATTGTTCACTAGTGTATCCCCAGAGCCCCGAAAAGTTCCACACACATGGTAGGTCCGAAAAAATCTATTGAGTGAATGAATAAATTGTCAAGATCTAGAACACTTAGATTTTGTTCCATAAACCATAATTACATCTTTTGTGCTTTTCTTATCATTGATTCTAAAAAAGGAAAGAAACAAACAGCATTAAAAATATGATTATATAGATATTATTTACTGAAGAAACAGTCTAATTGAACCCATAGAGAAGGAAATATATAATGTGTCACTAAACCTGTGCCTCTTAAAGTCGAATGTTTTGAGCTCTCAAGGTCACCTGGAATTTGTTTTCTAACATTCTGATTTAATTTTCTAATAAACTCTAGTTGCTATAAAAAACAGCCCCAAAATTTCAATGGCTTAACACACAAAAAAATTATTTCTTACTGACCAGAATCCAATACAGATGTTCCTGGTTGGGCAACTCTTCAGGGAAGCTCTTCTCCAGCTGGTAACTCAGGGTCTCTGGGTCCTTCCATCGAGTAGCACTACCAATTTCTAAGGGCATCAGAGTCCTTCACTTCTAGTTGCAGAGAGGGAAGAAAGAGTTTAAGAATGGAAGATCATAAAGGATTCTTTATAGACAAGCCTAAAATTGGTACAATCACTTCCTCTGGCCAGAAGTCACCTGGACTGATCTAAATGCAATGCGGGAGGAGTTTGCAGCTAGAAAATGTGGTTTAGTTGTGCAGCCAGGAAGGAGATGGGAACCAGACTTTGGCGGGCACTGACAGTATCTACTACATACTCCAGCATCCTCAGAAGTATGCCACATTTTAGTTTGCTTCATGTACATACACTGCCAATCCTTGCAGTTAGACGTGGCTATGTGACTCACCTTGGCTCACCTTAATGAAATGTGAGCCAGTGCATGCTACATGACACTCTCTCTCTCTGTGACAAAAATTGGCAATGTTTCAATTTTGGCTGCCTGTCAGCCTGAGTCCTAGATTGAGGCCAATGCAGAGTAGAGCTTCCAGCTGACCCTCAGTGGGCATGTAGTGTAAATAAGAAAGAAGACTTTGTGGTAAGACACTGAGATTTTGGCTTTGTTTATTACTGCAGCATAATCTGACTCATCCTGATAGAAACAAATTTCTCCCCTACTTCCTACTCCTGCTCTCCCTTCCCATCTACACTTCCCCCGACAGCTTTATTGAGATATAATTGACATACAACATTGTGTAAGTTTAAGGTGTACAATGTGATGATTTCACACATGTATATATTATAAACTGTTTACCACAATAAAGTTAGTTAACACACCTTCACCTCACATAAAATCTCTTTTGTTGTTCTTGTTATGGTGAGAATGTTAAAGCTCTACTCTCATAGCCAATTTCAAGTATCCAACACAGTATTGTCAACTATAGTCACCATGCTGAATATTAGATTCTTGGGACTTATTCATTGTATAATTGAAACTTTGTACCCTTTGATCAACATCTCTCCATTTCCCCTACCCCTCAGCTCCTGGTAATCATCATTCTACTTTCTGTTTCTATGAGTTTGATGGTTTTAGATTCCACTATAAGTGATATCATACAGTATTTGTCTTTCTCTCTCTGGATCTCACTCAGCAGAAGGCCCACAAGGTCCATCCATGTTGTCACAAATGGCAGATTTCCTTCTTTCTCATGGCTGAATAAGACTCCATTGTGTATACATACCACATCTTCTTTATCCATTCATCCTTTGATGGACACTTAGGTTGTTTCCATGTCTTGGCTATTGTGAATAACACTGAAATGAACTTGGGTGTGCAGATATCCCTTCGAGGTAATGATTTCATCTCCTTCAGGTAGTCACTCAGAGGTGGATTGCTGGATCATATAGTAGTTCCATTTTTAATTTTTTGAGGAACCTCCATACTGTCTTCCACAGTGGATGTACCAGTTTACATTCCCACCAATATACACAAAGGTTTCCTTTTTTCCACGTCCTCACCAGCATTTGTTATCTCTTGTTTGTTTGTTGGGTTTTTGTTTTTAGTTTTTTTTGATAATAGCCATTCCAACAGGTGTGAGGTGATATCTCCTTGTGATTTTAATTTGCATTTCCCTGATTATAAGTGTTGTTGAGCACCTATTCATGTACTTCTTGGCTATTTGTATGTCTTCTTTGGAAAAATGTCTATTCAAGTCCTCCGTCAATTTTTAAATAAGATTGTTTTTTTACTATTGAATTCCTTATATATTTTGGATATTAACCCCTTATCATATTTATAGTTTGCAAATATTTTCTCCCATTCTGTAAGTTGCCTTTTTATTTTATTAATGGTTTCTTTTGCTGTGCAGAAGCTCTTTTGTTTGATGTAGTCCCATTTATTGATTTTGCTTTTGTGGTTTATCCTTTTGGTGTCATATCTAAAAAATCATTGCCGAGACTGATGTCAAGTAGGTTTTTCCCTATGTTTTTTTCTAGGAGTTTTATGGTTTCAGGTCTTAGGTTTAAGTCCTTCATGTATTTTGAGTTAATTTTTGTGAGTGGTATAAGATATGGGTCCAATTTTATTCTTTTGCATGTGGATATCCAGTTTCCCAGCACCATTTGTTGAAGAGACTGTCCTCTCCCCATTGTGTATTCTTGGCTCTTTTGTCAAATATTAGTTGACCAGACACGCACGGGTTTATTTCTGGACTCTTGATTTTGTTCCATTGGTTTATGTGTCTGTTTCTATGCCAGTACCACACTATTTTGATTACTATAGCTTTGTAATATAGTTTGAGATCAGGAAGCATGATGCTTCCAGCTTTGTTTTTTCTCAAGATTGCTTTGGCTATTCAGGGTCTTTTATTGTTCCAGATGAATTTTAGGATTGTTTGTTCTATTTCTGTGAAAAATGCCATTGGAATTTTGATAGGATTTTGTTGAATCTATAGATGGCTTTCAGTAGTATGGACAGTTTAATAATATTAGCTCTTCCAATCTGTGAACACAGGATATCTTTCCATTTATTTTCATCTTCTTCAACTTCTTTCATCAATGTCTTATAATTTTCAGTGTATAGATCTTTCACTTCCTTGGTTTATTTATTCCTAAGTATTTTATGGTTTTTGATGTTATTGTAAATGTATTGTTTTCTTTATTTCTTTGTTTATATAATTTATTGTTAGTGTATAGAAATGCA
Source organism: Diceros bicornis minor (assembly GCF_020826845.1). Taxonomy (NCBI): domain Eukaryota; kingdom Metazoa; phylum Chordata; class Mammalia; order Perissodactyla; family Rhinocerotidae; genus Diceros; species Diceros bicornis. The sequence continues at coordinate 19,713,434 of NC_080745.1, read as the reverse complement.
ATTGATTTTTGTATATTGATTTTGTATCCTACAACATTACTGAATTCTTTTATTAGTTCTAACAGGTTCTTTTTTTAATGGGGTCTTTAGGATTTTCTACATACAAGATCATGTCATCAGCAAACAGACAATTTTACTTCTTCCTTTCCAATTTGGATGTTTTTATTTATTTTTTTTGCCTATTTCTCTGGCTAGAACTTCCAGTACTATGTTGAATAGGAGTGGTAAAAGCAGGAATTCCTGATCTTAGAGGAAAAGCTTTCAGCCTTTCGCCATTGAGTATAATGTTAGCTGTGGCCTATATTATGTGAGATATGTTCCTTCTATACCCAATTTGTTGAGAGTTTTTATCATGAAACGATACTGCATTTTGTCAAATGCTTTTTCTGCATTTATTGAGATGATCATGTGATTTTTGTCTTTCATTCTACTAATAGGTGTATCACATTTATTGATTTGCATATGTTGAACCATCCCGGCATCTCAGGGATAAATCCCACTTGATCATGGTGTATGATCCTTTTAATGTGCTGCGGAATTACGTTTGCTAGTATTTTGTTGAGAATTTTTGCATCTATAGTCAGTGGGGATATTGGTTTGTAGTTTTCTTTTCTTAAAGTAACCTTATCTGGCCTTATAAAATAAGTTTGGGAGTGTTCCCTCCTCTTCAATGTTTTGGAACAGTTTGAAAATTGGCATTAATTATTCTTTAAATGTTTGGTAGAAGCCATCTAATTTTGGACTTTTGTTTGTTGGGAGGTTTTTTATTACTGATTCAATCTCCTTACTTGTTATTAGTCTGTTCAGATTTTCTATTTCTTCATGATTCAGACTTGGTAGATTATATGTCTCTGGATATTTATCCATTTGTTCCATGCTATCCAATTTATTGGCATTAATTTTTAGTAGCAGTTTCTTATGATCCTTTATATTTCTGTGGTATCACTTGTAATGTCTTCTCTTTCATTTATAATTTTATTTATTTGAGTCCTCTTCCTTTTCTTCATGGTGAGTCTAGCTAAAGGTTTGTCAATTTTTTTTATCTTTTCAAAAAACCAACTTTTAGTTTCATTGATCTTTTCAATTGTTTTTCTATTCAATTTCAATTATTTCTGCTCTATTTCAATTATTTCAGCCATTTCTGCTCTGATCTTTGTTATCTCCTTCCTTCTGCTAACTTTGTACCTAGTTTGTTCTCGTTTTTCTAGTTCCTTGAGTTATAAAGTTAGGTTGTTTATTTGAGATCTTTCTTTTTCTTAATATAGGCATTTATCACTACATACTTCCTTCTTAGCACTGCTTTTACTTCATCCCATAAGTTTTAATATGTTGTGTTTCTGTTTTTGTTTCAAGATTTTTAAAATTTCATCTTTGACCCATTAGTTGTTCAGGAATGTGTTGTTTAATCTCCACATATCTGTGAATTTTCAAGTTTTCCTCCTGTTACTGATTTCTAGTTTCATACCATGTGGTCAGAAAAGATACTTGGCATGATTTCAATATTTTGAAATCTGGTAAGACTTGCTTTGTGACCTAACGTATGATCTGTCCTAGAGAATGTTCCATGTGCACTTGAGAAGAAATTGTATTCTGCTGCTGTTGAATATAGTGTTCTGTGTATGTCTGTTAGGTCCATTTGGTCTAAAGTATAGTTCAAATCTAATGTTTCTTTTCCATTTGCATGGAATATCTTCTTCCATCCCTTCCTTTTGAGCCAATGTACCTCCTTGAATTTGAAATGTGTTTCTTGTAAGCGGCATATAGTTGGATCTTTTTTTTTTTTTTTTATCCATTCAGCCACTCTGTGCCTTTTGATTGGAGAATTTAATCTATTTACATTTAAAGTAATTATTGATAGGTAAGGACTTAGTATTGCCATTTTGTACACTGTTTTCTGGCTGTTTTGTAGTTCCTTTGTTTCTTTCTTTCTCCCCTGCTGTCTTCCTTTGTGAATTGATGATTTCCTGTAGTGGTATACTGCTCTGGTATCCCTTTTCTTTATCTTGTGTGTATCTACTATAGGTTTTTATTTTGTGGTGACCCTGTGGCTTACTTGAAACATCTTATAGATATTATAAATACAGTCTATTTTAAGCTGATAACAACTTAACTTTTATCACATACAAAAACTTGATACTTTTGCTTTCCACCCTCACACTTAATGCTTTTGATGTCAGAATTTACATCTTGTTATATGCTCATCCATTAACAAATTATTGTAGCTATAGATAATTTTAATACTTTTGTCCTTTAACCTTTGTACTAGAGTTAAGTGGTTAACCCACCACCATATTACAGTGTTACAGTAACCCGAATCTGACTATATACTTACCTTTACCAGTGTGTTGTATATTTTCATATGTTTTCACATTATTAGTTAGCATTCTTTCATTTCTGCTTGAAGAACTCCTTTCAGCATTTCTTGTGAGGCAAGTCTAGTGGTAACGAACTCCTTCGATTTTTGTTTGTTAGGGAAAATCTTTATCTTGCCTTCATTTGTGAAGGGTAACTTTTCTGGGTAAAGTATTCTTGGTTGGCAGATTTTTTCTTTCAGCACTTTGAATATATCATCCCATTCTCTCTTGGTCTGCAAGGTTTTTGCTGAGAAATCTGCTAATAAGCTTACAGGAGTTCCCTTGTATGAGAGAAATTGATTTTCTCTTGCTGCTTTTAAAATCTTTGATTTTAGACAGTTTTATTATAATGTGTCTTGAAGAATATCATTTTGGATTAAAATTTTGGAGTGACTTATTAGCTTTATTCACTTGGATGTCCAAATCCCTCCCCAGATTTGGGAAGTTCTTGGCCATTATTTACTCATATAAGTTTTCTACCCCTTTCTCCCTTTCTTCTCCTTCTGGGACTCCAGTGAAGCAAAGTTCTTTTAATGGTGTCCCATAAGTCCCATAGACTATCTTCTTTCCTTTTCATTCTTTTTTTTTTTTTTTTGCATCTCTGACTGGATAATTTCAAATGATCCATCTTCAAGCACACTGATTCTTTCTTTTGCTTGGCCCAGTCTGTGTTGAAACTCTCTGCTGAATTCTTCAGTTCAGTCATTGTATTCTTCAGCTCCAAAATTTCTCTTTGGTTCTTTTTTATGTTTTCTATCTCTTTGTCAAACTTCTCATTTTGTTCTTGTATTGTTTTCTGATTTCATTAAGTTGTTCATCTCTGTTCTCTTGTAGCTCTCTGAGCATCTTTAAAACAATTATTTTGAATTCTTTGTTGGGCAATTGCTGTATTTCCATTTCTTTGGGGTCAGTTACTGGAAGTTCACTGATTCCTTCAGTGGAGTCACGTTTCCCTGATTCTTCATAATTGCTGTAGCCTTGTGTAGGTGTCTGTGCATTTGAAAAAGCAGTCACCTCTTTTGGACTTTATGGACTGACTTCAGCAAGAAATGATCTTCACTTGTGGGTGGGGGCACACTGGAATGTGCTGTGATCCCATGTCTAGTGGTGCAGGACACCAAGTGTGTGAGTGTGTATTGGCTCCAGGTCTGGGGGTGGATGGGTGTGGTGACTTGTGGCTCAGGCCACTGGGATCCACAGTATTGACAACTGCATGGCCCTTGGTGAGCACTTTGTGTGTGTGTGGGGGGGGTCTGTAGAGGCTACAAACACTGTTGGGGTCCTCAGTGGCTCCTCCAGATCCAGTGGCTAGGGACTAGGACAGGCAGCAGAGGTGGCCAGAGCCAGTGGTATGCACACACTTGGCTGTGGGGGCCAGCTGTGGGTGCTTGTGTAGTGGCAGAGGCTGGTTGCAAACCACATAGTGGTGGGGGGCAGGGCAAGCAGCAAGGGCTGGAGCCAACTGTGGATGCCCTGGCAGCTTCGGGGCCCCTGAAACTTCTGTGGTTGCTGGTTCTCACTATGGGTGCTTGGCAGTGGAGGCTAGTGTCAGGAACCAGGATGGGGCATTGCAGGTGCACAGCTGACAGAGTTAGCTGCAGGTGAGCCCAGTGGTACAGGCCAGTGACAGGACACAGGGCTGTATCTGGGCCCACAAGCAGCTGCAGAGGTCCTGGCTGTCAGTGTGCCCTCCTGTGGCTGTACGATCTCCCCATGGGCATGCAAATGGCAATGGAGGCCAGTGATGGGGGTTAAGCCAGAGGTGTGCAGGTGTGCAGATGATGGGGCTAGTTACAGGTCAGCCGAGTGGTGCAGGCCAGTGACAGGAGATAAGGTCAAATCTTGGCCCACAGCAGGTCTGTGGGCGTTGGCTATCGGTGTGTACTTCTGTGGCTGTAAGATCTGGCCATGAGTGCATACCCAGCAATGGAGGCTGGTGTTGGGTGTCAGGCTGATGGTGTGCAAGTGCACAGATGGGGGAGCTAGCCCTGAGTGCACACACATGGTCTTGAGGGTCTTTTGCAGGGATCTAGGCTGGCATCTTGCACTTTCACAGCCGCAGAGGCCTGAGCTGGCTGCCAGTGCAGGTCCCAGGTGCCAGTGGGGGCTGGGGCAGGAAGGGAGCACGGAGGAATTCAGGCAGCTGGCATCAGTGAGCATGAGTACCTGTGGGTGCAAACTAGGGAAGTCTGCAGGGGGTCCACAGTGGCCGTGCTGGCCATTGGTTTCTTCAGTAGCAAAAGCTGCTGGAGCCTCTGCAGAGCAGGTCGCTGGGAACCTCGGTTGCTTCCGCCATGCAGTTGCTACTGGTAGTCCCTGCTTTTCTTCCTTGTTCCTAGCCGGTCTCTATACATTTCAACTTTCCCAGTCTGGGTGGGGTGAAATCAAAGAGGGACCTTTGTGTTGTGTCCCAAAAGGCTGGGGAAGCTTGTCACTCACCCCGCTCTCCTTTTCCTGGTGAAGGGAACTCTTTCTAGCCGGGGAGTTCCCTCTGGGTGCTGAGCACTGCTGGCTTGGGGGATGGGATGATGCAGGCAAAAGGAAGCTGTTTTCCTTCTCTTCTTGTGTGGTTATTCTCAGGTTTTTTTGTTCCATTGTGTTGCTGAAGTTTCTTAAATGGACTCCAGAGCTCTCCCAGAGACGTTTTTATTTCTGGATGGCTGTCTAATTATTGATCTTTGTCGGGGACAGAGGCTGGGGTCTCCTACTCTGTCATCTGGGTGAAGTCATTCCTCCACCCATTGACTCGAGTTTGGAGCCTCCATGGAGCTCCCTCTCTGGCGTCCCCTTCACTCTTCCCTAATGCAAGGTCTGAACTGTAGCTTCCTACACTCTGTTTTTTTCTATTAAAATATTCCACACATTTTCCATATTCCAGAATTTGTCAAAAATTCTGCTTCATTGATATCTAACTTTTCCCATTTGTTGTACTATGTGGGATTTATTCTATTTGTATGTCTTCCATGTGGCCTCAAAGTGACTGGGATTTGGGGAGGCAAGAGCAGCAGTCTTGTATGTTCCATTTGTTCACCATCTTGGACCTATAGTAAGGAATTCACTTTTGAATGTTGTCTTGGTTTAACTCAGGGGCCAGCACATTAGAACTGTTTTTTCTGGGTTTTGTTTAACCATTCGGCATTATTCAGGTCCCCACTGAAGAGAGGTTGAAAAGTTTCACAGAAACAGAAAACAATTAGGAACTACAGATTGTAATTATGGTACTATTAAGATTGTGTTGCAGATAGAAAGGAAATAAATATTTTAATAGAGTACATGTCTATGTACACATATAACTTTGAGTCTATACATAAAAAGGTGGTTGGTTTGTACATTTGCTTATGTATTATCCTCTAGCACGTAAGTTTATGAAGGTAGGGATTTTTGTCTGTTTTATTCTGTATTCTATCCCCAGTGCCTGTATAAATTAGGTGCTCAGTCAACACTGATTAAGTGAATGAATGAATAAATTTTACACACGTGCGTGCGCGTGCACACAAACACACACACACACACACACACACACAGTGCCATTGCTGCTTCTGGCTTATTGCTAAGAAGTGCTACATGTGGAGAAACTCAAATCTATTAGGACATTTAGCTTTTGACAGGCTTTCCTCCTTCTTGCCAAATCATAATCATGGCCGGTTATAAATGGCATTTCCTCTCATTCTTGGGAAGGTTGTCTTCATTGTAAATCTGTTTTATAGTCCAAGTTAATTCTCCTTTCTATACTGTGTGCAAGTTCATGAGCGGGTTGGAAGATGAATTTTAAAGATTTTAATGATGATGTTTTGAGTACATAAAGGAGAAAAGCACTGAAATTCTCTTTGTACAGTTCTTAATGCTTTAGAATCCTCACGGTAATTTGACAATTATTATTTAAGCAGAATATAAAAAGTTATGTAGATTTTTTGCTGTATTTAAGACATATGTAATGCACTAATTATTGGTGTTAGTAACATCAGTTTGTATGCAGCACTGAATATTTGTTAAGCATTACATAATTAATTTTGTTAGTTCACTTTAGATCATTCCTCTAAGGCATATACGTGACCATGTATTGTTAATCCTCATAACACTCTCGGGAGCTAAATATTGTAGCTTGAAGGTAACAAATGTCTCAAATATTAACAGATTTGCCATAAAAACAATAAAAATTCAGGAAAATGGGAGATTATGGTAGAAGTATTCTGAATGGCTCTGAAAACACTTGAATTTCGGCCCAGTCCATTTTGTCAAGCAACTACGCAGTATCTTTTCTATGATTTTAGCTTTTCTTTCAAGGCAAGGTTGAGCCAGATTTTTTTCCCCTCAGGTAGTGAGCCTCAGCCTCTTTGAGGCCAGGACACCCACACTGGGATTTCAGCTGCACGGAGGCCTGGGGCTTCCTGAACGCCAAGAGAAAAGCGGGAAAGGTGAAAGTGAGTGCAGTCTTTGAACACCTACTTTAACTCCACAACGCCAAAGGGGTTAGATAAATCGCCTTCCAAGGGTTTAAGCAACTGAGCAAAAAAATAAAACTTAATTGGAAATGATATGAAGAGAGCTGAATGAGCAGGAAGGAGTTAGCGGGGTGCCACTGATCTCTCCAGTTTCCCTGAAGCCTCATAGCGTGTTACCTTCACACCTCCTTACTCCCTTTCTCCTTCACCTCCCTCCTTACAGGCTCCGTGTCAGCAACAGGAAAGGGAAGGTGGGCAGAAGAGCTGCTGGGGATTGAGATACCAAAACAGGGGAGACAGAAGGGGAGGGCTTGGTTCTTACTCCAACTATTCAGTTCCTTCTCCTCTCTCTACTCCCTTTACCAGTCCATTGCATTTTCCCACACTGCCAGCTCTTGCAAGGGCAACCACAGAGGCTCTTCAATATAGCATTAAAAATCCAGTTACTGAAAGTCAATTGATCTATGCAAAATAAGTATGCAAGATAAACAGGATGCTCAGTCTCTAACGATCTGAGGACTATAAGCAGGGATGGTGGAAATGCCATAGGGCTGCATTGACACCCCACATCCATCATGTGGCTATCCTTATCTGCTGTTAAGCAGCAAAATTAGACAGAACAAGTTGACCCAGCCAATCAGGGCTAGAGAAGCCCTTGTTGAGATTAGGAACCCACAAGGCAAAGAGATAAAGCTGCAAATAGAAAGGGCTTCACACAGTAACCATGGCCATAGTCCAGAGGATAGTCTTAGCACGTAAGCAGTGCAGCTGTGGCTTCAGTGTTGGCATTTATTATTAATATTTTTTAAAATGGTATGATCTAGAGTCAGAAAACAACTAAGTATATTTCAAATGGAATAATAAAGAAGAGAAGTCACTACGAAAAGACAGTGGCCCCTAACCAGCATACTAAGTAAAACATTTTAATTCTATGTCAAATTTAGATTTTAAATTATTTTAAAGACAATTTCTCATTAATTTCACAACAATCCTATAACACAGGAAGGAAATTATTCACACCCTCGTTTGACCAGTGGATCAGCTAAGGGCCCTGCCCAGGTCACCTGACAAGTGTCTCTATCTTTGGGACCAACGATGACCCGCTCACCCAGGTTGGGAACCTGCTCATTTCTGAATCATTTAAATTTTGTGTCTTCCATTTCCAGGTGGTATCCCCCACTTGTTTCAAAGTTTCACATTTCTCTTCTTCATTCACACCACTTCCTTTACCAGGGCAGGTGCTTGTGGCCTCATTTTTGGCTAATTGTCCAGAGTCCGCTAGCTGAGGTCTCTCACTTTCCATTGGGTTCCTCCAACCCCGCCTCTGTTCAACACCACTTTCATTCCTCCTGTTGTCGATGTCATTTTCTGACATCCCTGCAGTGCCTGGCACACGATAAGGAATGAATAAAGTTTGGTAAAAGGAATCCTTCCACATTGTATCTAAACTCCCCTGTCTGGCTTACCAAGTTCTCCATACGCCTGCTATTTCCAATGGCCTCACGAGCCAGCACAGGTAGTCTTCCCTCCCACACTTTGGCCCACACTTGGGCTCCTCATCTGGAAGGTGCTGTGCCCTCTTCTTTACCTAACAGTCTAACTTCTGCCTCCAGGCCTCATGGGCTCTCCTTTTTCCTCATTCCTTGGAATCATGTATCAGCATAGAACCTCACTGCAAACTTTCTTACTGGGTGCCGCTGTACCTTTGGTTTTAATTTTGTGACACCAACTAGATGCAAAATCACTTGAGGGAAAGGATGAACCATCTCTTTTCCTAGACCCCTAATTTACTTGGAATTGTGCTATAGTGAATGCTCAACACTTTTGATTAAATGACTTGTCTAGAGCAGGACACTAGGACCCAGGTCTCCAATTCTCTCTCCGCAAAGCCATTGTTCTAGAAGTTATAGCACTTATGTCCCAATTCTGTGATATTTTCTATGCTTAGCCAGACAACAACGTGACTTCTATTTGTCAAGGAAAGTCAGAATTATATCTTCTCACTAGAAACTAAATAAAACTAGTTTAGCTTTAGTTGGTCTTATAACCAATTTGACCACATTTACAAAAAGTGGTTACTTATATTCAAAATCACTTCATATACTTAACAGAGATTTGAGTTTGTTTGTTTCTTTCAAGAGACTGACGAATGGAAACATTTTTCTCTGGTTCTGACTGTGATTAAAAAACATTTAAATGTTACTATTATCTACCTTCTAGATATGATCATCTGAAAGTTGAGGTAATCTGATCTGGCTTTACTTTATAATTCACATTTTCATTTCAGTGTGTAGGGAATATTTTTGAATATTCATGGAGTCACACAGTTCCATACTTAGCTCTTTTGTATATAAATAGAACATTATCTTAAAAATAATTGTAATTGGTGACTAATCTAATAGAAGGGTGAAATAGCTTCTCATTCGCCCAAGTTGATTTCGCTGCGTTCCGGAAACAAAGGCCAAGGACGGCAGGGCAGCTTCCTCCCCACACTGTGGCTGGCCACCTCACTTTTCTTTTGCCCATCTTCCCTCAAGGGGCCCTGGGCCATTCTCCTTAAAGCCCAACCCAGCTCTGTCTCCCAACTAACTAACACCGGAAGCAGGAAGGTATGAATGGTTCTGCACCTCCTCTAAGAGGATTCAGAATGAACACTGTGAGGTGGGGTCCTGAGTAACACCAGGACCCCCAGGGGAAACCAGCTGCTTCCACAAGTAGCAACTCTTCCTTGAACTCACCAGTTTTTCTCCCAATGTTGGAAAATTCTGTGGAGTGGGTTTTGGCTGACCCCACCCAGGCCATGTTCTCCGCCCTCTGACGAGGTATCTGGTACAGTACTAGGAACCTAGTAAATCCCAGGCTAAGTGGTTGGAACCAGGCACCCATCACATAGGTCCCAGCTGATGACTGAGTGTTTAGGATGCTCCTGCCCTTGGGAGCCAGATCATTGTGCCTGCTCTGTCCCTAAGGCTCCAGTGTCACTTGGATGCTGTGCCTTGCCAGGAGGGCTGGGCCTTAGAAATTAGCTTCCATAGCCTCTCAGTGCTCCCAGCTCCTGGTTATCCCTGCCAACACCATATTGCTGGCAGCAAGCCACCATGCCTTGTGCCCATGTCCCAAGTTATGACAAGGGTGAATGACCACTGTGAATGATAGCGACAGTGACAATTCCCATATATTGAGTATTAGTGCTTATCATAACTTTTCTCATTTAATTCTCACAACAAGCTCATGAAGGAAGAATTTCCCCCTCCTCTTTGCAATTGAGAAAACAGGATCAGTAAGTACAGGTAACTTGCAAGGATATATAATGAGTAAGTGAAAGTTGGAATGCAAATCCAGGGCCATATGAAGCCAAGCTCATATTGTTAACTATTAAGACATGTTGACTTTCAACAGGATTTTGGATTTTTCTTTCCTTCCCACAACTACCTTTTTTTAAGACTCAGACAGTGGGCTACATAAGCATGAGTTTATTTGTCTCATTTGCATTATATCTTTGGCCAGAGTAGGGTAGGTCTTTTTTTTTTTTAATATTTCCAAAGCTCCTGGCTCAGTGCTGTGCACACAGTCGGTCCACAGTAGATACAGACTGACTAATTAATGGTAAAGCCATGTTTTATAAACACAGAGATAGTAGGGATAGCAGGACCTAGTTCAGACTTTGTCCCAGAATCTGATACCACTGGCAAAATCAAGTTCTTGACAGCACATTAGTCGCTGTAGACTTGGAAATGCGTGTACCTGTTGTCTACAAATAGTGGTTCAACCACTGGCTCCCCTTCATATGCTGACGTCCAGCCCTATATAAACATTTCTTTTTTAGAACTAGTTCTTAGTTCCTACACCCCTTGGTTTATCACTAGTTTCTTGAGAAAATAATCTGTCTGCAGTCTCCAGTCACGGGAAGATGATTCAGGCCAGGGATCTGGGCCATTTTCTGGGCAGTAGCTGGACTTTTGGCCCTGTCCTGGTAGGACTCGTGCCAGCACGCCACAGAGAGCTGCTCCTTCCACCTCCTTGCTACTGACGCCAGCCCTTCTGCTCCTTTCTTCCTGCCCACTCTTGCCTCTGTGGTTGCCAGAGTAACCATAAAAATATTACTCCACATGCTCTAGGAACAAAATGTCAGCGTACTTTACTATTGTTTTAATTTAAAAACTAAAGTGTGAAAATAACTCCAGCCTGGGAGAAATTCTCTTTCTGGCAGACAACTCCCTTTGGAAAGGAGAGATACAAAATTGGTATGAAGAACTCAGGAGTAGCAGCAATATTTAGGCTTATTAAAAGAGTCTAAACTCCTGTGTCTAGCACATGGTGAATGTGCAATAAACACTTGTTCAATGAATGAATGAATGAAAAATGTGACATAAACTTTGCTGAAAAATTTAGGAAGATACATAGATAGATAGATAGATAGATAGATAGATAGATAGATAGATAGATAGATAGATGAATTTTAGAGTAAAACTCTTAATTCCTGGATGTTTATAAATTTCAGGATGCTGGGAACAGTGGGTCAAGAAGCATGACCCCAAAATTCATGTCGACCCAGAACTTCAGAATGTGCCCTTATTTGGAAATAGAATCTTTGCAGATGTAACTAGTCAGGGATCTCACAGGTGAATCATACTGGATTTAGGGTGGGCACTAAATCCAACGACTGGTGTCCTTACAAGAAGAGGAGATGACACAGAGATATACACAGAGAAGAAGGCCACGTTTAGAGCATGTGAAGAGAGGCAGAGATTGGAATTATGCTGCCACAAGCCAAGGAACACAGGGGGCCACTAGGAGCTGGAGAAGGCAAAGATGGATTGTCCCCTAGAGTCTTTGGAGGGAGCAGGGCCCTGCCAACCTCTTAATTTCAGACTTCTGGCCTTCAGAACTGTGAGAGAATCTATTTCTGTTGTTTAAGACCCACTTTGTGCTAATTTACTATGGCAGCCCTTAGAAACGAATATAGTGGGATGTTTAGGATTAATATTGATGTTTCCTTATTTACTTAGTAGTCAAAGGGCATATCATGGACTCAGAAGGTGTGTGAAAAAACGAACTTATTATAACAATGATGGTAAAGAAAGATAATCTCTTTTCAGCCTATTTTGAGGAATTCTTCCCTTCTTCAGCACACCTTTTTTTCTAAATTTACAGCTGCTCAGCAGTGCACATGTAATGGGAAGAAAGACAACTGATGGGCTAAGGAGGAGGGTGGGATTCTTGTTAGGGAGAGGACTCTTTTGGATCATGAAAATGAGGCCTCTGGAGCCTAGTCTGGATAGTAAACGTTCTTTTAAAAAGAAAAGTTAAATTGCTTGGCATGAGAAAGTGAGAAGAACTTGGAGTTCTTTTAATTAGCCCCAAAGAAAGGAAGAGAGGGGATCTTGGAAAAACAGAGAGAAGATGGCATACAGAGATGTTGAGGGAGAGAGAGAGTGGGGAAAAGGGGGAGGGGAGACAGAGAGGAGGTGGGAGAGAGAAAGAGAGAGGGAGGTGAGAGAAGGGGGGAGAGAAACAAGGAGAGAGAGAGAGAGAAGGGGGGAAGAGGAGAGGAGAGACTGGGGAGGAGAGAGAGAGGTGGATGGAGAGAGATGTGTTTTTATCCAATCTGTCCTGTAATTGAAATGTTTAGACTATTTACATTTAACGTAATTAGTGATAAATTTGGGTTTAAATCACCGTTGTTGCTATTTGTTTTGTTTGTCCCATCTGCTCTTCCTTTTCCTTTTTCTGCCTTCTTTTGGATCAGTTGAGTATTTTTATTATTGTATTTTATTTCCTTTTTTTTTTTTTGCTTATTAGCTATACTTCTGTTTTATTTATTTATTTATTTTTTGAGGTTACTCTAGGATCAAAAAGATACTTCTTTAACTTATCACAGTTCAAACCCTCAAATAATGTCATACCACTTCATATATAAGGTAAGAACCTGTAACAGTATACTTCCATTTCCCCCTTCTATTCACTGTTTGATCACTGTCAAACATTTTACATAACATTATAACATATGTATATACATGTACAATGTATATACAACATAACATGATGTATGTTAACACATATTATATTATCTATATTATAATTATATTATATTGTTACCTATAACATAATATATGTATATACAATGTAACATAATATATGTTAACATAATACAATATATAGATAAACTCAATATATATACATTGTTATTAGTTTTGCTTTAAATAGTCAATTATCACTTAAAGAAATTTTAAAATGAGAAAAATAAGACAAGTGTTTCTTATTACACAAAAAATCAGATCATGTTACATTCTTGCTTAAAACTTTTCAACAGTTTCCTGTTGCACTTGGAATTAAATCCAAACTCAACATGTCCCACAACTTAAATCTAGTTAGGAGAAGGGAACAGGTTTTCAGCATCTAGTTCCACGTTCATTTCATGAGAAGTTCTCAAGAAATGGTAGCTAGTTTCATTATTAAGTTAATTCTATCTCAGTGTAATTTACATATCCAGAAGACGAGTCAATTAACCTAAATGATTGCCTAGCAATAAAAACTTCCTTCCTTTTTTCCTTTCTTTCTTCTCCCCCTCCCTCCACCGCCCTCCCACCCCCCGACTTTGCTGCAGTCTCAGAAAAAACACAGCCAGCTGGTCACACAGGATTTGTGTTAGAGAATTTGACCTTTTGGATATGTGATGTACCTCTTACATTTGTCTTGTGTTTTTAACAAGGTGTTTTGAAAATGTAGAGATTTTCTGCGAGTTATTTGCTCTTTTTTTAAAAGACTTCTTTCTTCCTTGTCAGGGCTCTGTCTTCTGGTGGGAGGGATTGGCTTGTTCTGTTCTTCAGAATACTGAATTTAATTGTGATTACTGTTACACAGAGCTACTCAGCACCCGTATCCCTTAACAGTTCGATGAACAGCCCAATATATTCCTTTTCCTTGTGGGCTCGAAAATGACTGGTTCTTATCCAACACCTCATCTACATCTGCTCTTGATGAGGTATTCCGCCAATCTGTGTGTGGGTTACTGAAGTTCTCCATTATTACTATCTGACCTAATTTGACGTTTCCCCAGGGCTGCTAGCTTTTTCTGTTCCATCTCAAGGCTGTGCTGCTGGGCACGGCATTACTCCTCACGGTGCCACTCTGATCCTGTCCCTGTCCTTCTCTCTCTGTCCAGCCCTTCCCACTCACTTGCTGAAGGGAAGAGCATAAACGTGCTTGACACGTATGACCTGCTCCTTTGTCCCTACAGCCCCCTAAACTACCCATTCCTGTAGACTTATTTGCTCACGCAGTTGCTCGTTCATTCCTTCTTTCAATCCATGTCCATTGACTCCCTCCTCCATGTCAGGCACTGGGAACTGGAGTGCCTTGAGAACAATGAAGCAGATCACTCCCAACAACCTGCTGGCCTTTCAGGGGTTATAATTGGTGTTCTAACTTGGTTCTGTCTGTTCTAATTATGAGAATTGGATAAGAGAGTTTGGGCTAGGTCCTCTCCTCTCGTTATACTGATGGTGCTCCATGGTAATGATGCTACTGCTCAATGGTTTTGCAGTTCTCATGTCAGTCTGCCAATCGGTTCTGCTTGGTCTTCTGGGAAGCCTGGTTTTCCCCAGTACTATCTGCCCCCTGGAGCCTACGGCTACTTAATCAGCCATTGTTATTAAACAGCAGACACTCCCTTTTCCCAGAAGCCCAGACAGCTCAAACACAGAGTGGAGAAGACATTCCTCATGCCATCTCAGACTCTCTGCTTAGAGGCTTCGATTCTGTATTATCGTTTGGTAATTTGTCCCTTTTATTTTCTCTATTCTTTTATTTTTTTAACTACTATGAGCTAGATAGGGCCCCTGAGTCTTCATCTTTCTCTCCTACTTTCCATCTCTGTCTTTTTGTTCTACTTCTAGGAAATCTCCTCGATTTTAACTTACAACACTTCTATTGAAATTTTTATTTGCATTAACATTTTGAATTTCTAAAAACTCTTACTTGTTTTCTTACTATTCCTTTTGCATAGGCACCTGTTCTTGTTTTATGGGCATAACATCTTATCAATTCTATGATGATATTCATTGTTGCTGTTGTCATCGTCATTCTTTAGCTTTATTCTACACCCTACATTTTCTCTGTGTCTTGAGGTCCTTTTTCCTGTTTATTCTGGTTTTGCTTTTTCGTGGTAGTGGTTTCCCTAAAATATATGTTTATCCCTAGCTTTATATTCTTATTTAAGATTAAGGTGTGGTGTTTGTTAGGGGCCAAGCTCAAGCTTCTGTAACACAGATGCCCCAAAACCACAATTGCCTAAATAAAATGGAAGTTTGTTTATCTCTGTCATGGGTACACTAGAGGTAAGTGGTCCCGGTTGGTGGGCAGCTCTGCTCTACAAGGTCATTAGAGTCCAGCCAAAGGGGATTGTGGCAATCAGTTAGTGCCAAGGGTTGGGGGAGGTGCGTTGGAAAGAGAAAACAGAGAATGGAGAGAGCCAAGACATAACAAGGAGTTCCAACAGAGGGTAGAGGGGAAAATGAATAGGGTTGGTGGCAACTGGAAACATAGGTAGGGAGACAATGAGCAATATCCAGCTAGCTCGAGGCTCAGGGGCAGAGCTCACATGCCTGGGGTGGAGCCTGACAAAGGCGAGGCATAGTCTCAGTCTAGAAAGAGACAAGGGGTCATAACAGAACTCAGGAGCAGGGCCCAAGGTGCTGAGCCCAGAATGACTTAGAACCTTAGCAACTGGAGGTTTGCTCCAGATTGTGAGGCTTAGCTGCCAAGTGCTTCTTGCCTCGGCTCTGTGATGTACTGAAGGTTTGTGTCCTCTCAAAATTCATATGCTAAAATCTTAACCCCCAATGTGATGGTATTAGGAGGTGGGGCCTTTTGGAGGTGATTAGATCATGAGGGTGCAGCCCTCATGAATGGGATTAGTGCTCTCATAAATGAGACCCCAGAGGGCTCCCCCATCCCTTCCATAATGGGAGGACACAGCAAGAAGATAGCCATCTGCAAACCAGGAAGAAGGTCCTCAGAGGTACCAGATCTGCCAGTGCCTTGACCTTGCACTTCCCAGTCTCCAGAACTGTGAGAAGTAAATGTTTGTTGTTTCAGGCCCCCAGGCTAAGGTGTTTTTGTTATAGCAGCCCCAACAGACTAAGAAAGGCTCAGAGTGATTTAGGGAAGCAGGGAAAGGATCCATCATATGTATAGGGTTAAATGACTCCTGCTGTGGGGCTGTGGTTCCCTGAATAATAAGCTGTTGTTGTTGTTGCTGATTGACTTTCAATGTTTGGAAACAAGGAGGATTGTGTTTTCTATCTAGAGATATCTTATACTGAACAGATTAGGATTGATGAGCAAATAATTAAAACGCATTTTAAGGGTATGCAAATTGAATTAGCAGAAATGGAAAAAGAAATAAAAAATGAAGCCAGAGCAAAGAGACTGGACGTTTTTACATACACTTTATTAAGAAGAAAATAGTAATTTCCATATATGGAAGAAGAGAAATGTAAAATGAAAACTAATTGACTAAGCAAAATAATTTCTAGGACATGGAATATAAATGAGAGTGTTACAGGAATGAAAGTGAGGCGGTTTACTAGGAGAAACATGAAGAAATGCTGAAAGTTAGTAGGTAAAACAAGAAAACTAAAGCAAAGTTCATAAAGGAAAATTGAAAAAGAATAAATGTCTTAGTAATGATATATATAAAGAAAGTATTTCTACTTATTAGGTAGATGTAGAAATCTGATTTTAAATGATACCTAGAGTGTGGAGACATTAAAAGAATGGTTACTTATCCATCTATCTATGTATCTATAGTGGAACAGCACTGTGCGGTTACTTATCCATCCATCCATGTGTCTATAGTGGAACAGCACTGTGTGGTTACTTATCCACCCATCTATGTGTCTATAGTGGAACAGCACTGTGTGGTTACTTATCCATCCATCTATCTATGTATCTATAGTGGAACAGCACTGTGTGGTTACTTATCCACCCATCTATGTATCTATAGTGGAACAGCACTGTGTGGTTACTTATCCACCCATCTATGTATCTATAGTGGAACAGCACTGTGTGGTTACTTATCCACCCATCTATGTATCTATAGTGGAACAGCACTGTGTGGTTACTTATCCACCCATCTATGTATCTATAGTGGAACAGCACTGTGTGGTTACTTATCCACCCATCTATGTATCTATAGTGGAACAGCACTGTGTGCTTTTAATTTGGAGGTATAGCTTGAATCTAAAATAAGGAAAAAAATCAAAGTCATATGTATCCACAAGCTTCGGTTATTTATAGTTCTAAGTGCTGAGCAAGCATTGGTTCCATTTTAGAGGGTTTGTGGAGGAGAAGTTTGGATATTAACAAAAATAATAAGTTACATATTTATAAAAAAAAATTAGATGTCTTCAGACTGATAAACATAAACTCCATATCAGGCACGAAGATGGATGAAAAACTCTTTTACAAATATTCTAATAAGAATAGTAGTAAATGGCATGGCTTTGTAAAGAACTAATCCTGTCAGACTAAAATCATCTCCTCCTATGAAAGAATGACAAGTCTGCTGGGTTGAGGGGGAGGTAACTGATATTAGCTATCATGCCTTCGGCAAGGATTTTTATTTCTGTTTGGGAAGCAAATAAATAAGATAATTTCAGGTAGTGATAACCCTTTAAGAAGGAAATAAAGCAGAATAACGAGGAGGGAAGTGATCTGCGAAGGCTGGTGCCTTAGAAATGGTGGTCACAGGGGCTTCTTGGAGAGGATACTTGAGCTGAGATCCAAACAATGACAAGGAGCCAATCACGTGGCAATCCAAGGGAGACTGCCCTGTGGAGCGAGCAGCTAGTGAGTTACCTCGGCCTGTTTGATGGGTGGAGAGAAGGCCAGTGGAGTGAAGTGCAGTGAACAAAGTTGGCAGGGAGAGTGGATGATGAGAGGCTTAGGAAGGGACAGGGAATGCGGGACCTCAAGGGTGTGTGATAGAGGGTGTGGATTTTATTCAAGGGCAATGGGAAGAGGAACAAGGGTTTTAAGCAGGGGAATGACGTGATCCAATTTACATTATGTAAGAGGCCCCTGGGCTGCTGTGCAGGGTGGACTGGAGTGGGCAAGAGGGGAAGCAGAGAGAGGCTATTGAAGCACAGCAGAGAGTGGAGGCTTGGACGAGGATGCTGGCAGCAGGCATAGTTAGGCGTGCCAGATATGGAGTATATTTAGAGGTAGAACTTGACAATGGATTAGATATGGGGAGTGAGGAAAGAGAGCTGACTGACCCAAGGATGATGCCTGGGATTTTGGCCTGATCAACTGTCCACCATTAACTGAGATGGGAGAAGACTCAAGAAGGAGGGATTTGGGGAAAAACTTTGGGACTTGTCAGCTCTGTCTGGATAGATGGTATTTGACTGCCTGCTCTCCAACCACATGAAGGGGTTGTGTAAATAGTTGGATATAATTCTGGAGCTTAGGTGGAGAGGTTGGTGTTGGAGATAAACCATTTAGAAGTCACAGCATAGAGGTGATATTGGGATGAGCTCATTGGGATCCTCATGATTTCTCTGTGAGGCAGTTATAACACTAGATGGGTGGCAGGTATGTGGTGGTCCAGGTGTGAGCAGGTATGTCTGTAGAACCCAGAGTCCAGGAAGAATAAGAGCTATGAGGAGGACAGGTTCCAGGGCCCATCTCTGTCCCATGAGCATAGCTTTACCAGGTTTAACAGATAAAAATATTGCATGGGGCATACTTATACTAAAAAATTATTTGTTGTTTATCTGAAATTGAAATTTAACTGGATGTTCTATATTTTATCTGGCAATCCTACTTCAACATCTACAAAAATTTGAAGCCATCTTTCTCCATCGTATATGTCCCACAATCATAGCACGTTGGGTTATAATCGCTTTAAATTTCTTTTCCCCATTAGACTTTGTGTACTTCCTGCAGGCAAGTCTGTGTGTTTTGCATCCTTGTATAGCTGTTATGTTCAAAGTCCAGAGTTGAATAGGGACATGAGGAAGGCTACTTTATTCTTTTCTCTCACTGGCCCTTTGAAACCACTTAAAGGCCTGTTTTGTTTTGTTTTGTTTTTTTTGAGGAAGATTGGCCCTGTGCTAACATCTGTTGCCAATCTTCCTCTTCTTTTTCTTTTTTCTCCCCACAGCCCCAGTACATAGTTGTAGAGTTGTAGCTCTTCTATGCGGGACACCGCCTCAGCATGCCTTGATGAGCAGTGAGTAGGTCCGCATCCAGGATCCAAACTGGCGAACCCTGGGCCGCTGAAGCGGAGGGCGAAAACTTAACCAATACCGCCAGGCCAGCCCCCTAAAGGCCTGTTTTTTGCTCTGTTCCATGAATGAAATCTTGCGCCCATAATTTAGAGGACATTCCTGTCACTTTTAGTCACAAGAATAGTCTTGGTTTAATACTAGAATGTTTAGTCCAGCTTTGTAATGCTGACTTTAAACTTCAAGTAAAAAGTTTCTCCTCTCCTGGAGCTTGGGAGCATCTGGTTGAGAAGCCTAAGGCTGGAGGACCAGGAGGTTAGCTTCCCTCTATTCCCCTATTTTGTTCCTCTCCTCCTCTCCCCCTTTTATATTCTCAAGGACTAAGAGCTTCAAAATCGGTTTCCAGCACCTTCTCTGCAATTCCTACATGGGTGTTCTAGAATTACTCTTGGAATGTGGGAGTCTTTGCCACTTATTTTGTTGGTTTTGGCTTTGGTGCCTTAGCTGAAGCTGAGACAAAAGAATACCGTCTTACTATCTTTTGTTAAACAGTCATGCGCCGTACAAGGATGTTTTGGTCAATGACCAACTGTGTGTACGATGGTGATCCCATAAGATAGTACCATGTAGCCTGGGTGTGTAGTAGGCTATACGATCTAGGTTTGTGTAAGTACACTCTATGATGTTCGCACAGTGATGAAATCGCCTGACACATTTCTCAGAACGTATCCCTGTTGTTAAGTGACCCATGACTGCATTTGTATTTTTAGCACCTAGCTCAGTGCCTGGTATATAGTAGACACTCAATAACTTGTTTTTTGTTTTTTCTGTTTTCTTTTTGGTGAGGAAAATTCGCCCTGAGCTAACATCTGTGCCAACCTTCCTCTATTTTTTTGTATGTGGAATGCCGCCATGGCATGGCTGATGAGTGGTGTAGGTCCATGCCTGGGATACAAACCCACAAACCCTGGCCACCAAAGTGGAATACACTGAGCTTAACAACTAGGCCATAGGGCTGGCCCCACAATAACTGTTTTCTGAACAAATTAATTATTAACAAGAAACTACAGTAAGGAACGGAGGTTGGCAATTCCCAATCCAGACAATCCATTAGTCTAGCTCAGGCAAAGTATTTCCCTGGGCCCTGAGATTTCACAATTGAAGTGAGATGAGACTTGAGGGAATTCAGAATGTCTGCTCAATTCCTGGCTCCCCTAACTACAATATGACATCAGTGACGGGCTCTTATGTAATGCCTTGGCCCATCACAGTTGAAGTGGAGATTCTTGGGACGGTGCCTACCATTTCTCAGCTTCTCAGGTTCATCCTTGAGATCTCAGCCTCTGCCTTTGTCCTTCCTATGCTCCTCAATCATGAGGACCACTGCTCTTCCCATGCCCACCCCTCCCTCAAATCAGGATGACACCTCCTTACAATTCAGCTTGTAAGTCACTTCCTCCTTATTGCCCTCATTGGCTTGCCCCCCATTCCCCAATCCTAAGTACCTGTCACAGCACTAATCTTTCTGCACTGTGTACCCCTGTGAGCTCCGGGAAGAGTGGCACTGGCTCATTCACTCTGTGTTCCAAGAAGAGACACAGAGCTAGGCAGTAAGTAATAATGAATGAATGAATAAATGAATGAATGGATTGGCACCAGAGTATTAGTTGTAAAACCCAAACCTAGGTTGGGTCTCAGGGGTAGGTCTATCCTGGGCCTGTGGCCTTCATGTCTCATTAGAGCCCAACGTATATCAAGGAGAGGGTGCTGGTTTGGGGAACCTCATCCTTCATGGCTGGATGAAGCTCCTATTGGTGGCTCAGTGCACCTCCTGCCTGAAGTGTAAGTACAGTCATGTGTCACTTAACAACTGGGATACATTCTGAGAAACATTGTTAGGCAGTTCCATCACTGTGCAAACATCATAGAGTGTACTTACACAAACCTAGATGGTACAGCCTACTACACACCTAGGCCATATGGTACTGATCTTATGGGACCATTGGTGTATATATATGGTTTGTCACCAACTGAAACGTTGTTACGTGGTACATGACTGTATAGAATTTTCCCATATATCACATCACAGAGGTGGATAAATCATTTGGGTCTTGAGGTTTATAGCTCCTTTTCTCAAATTCACATTCTTTAGTTGATCACCTCTGGACACCAATTTCACGTTGATCATGACATTCCAATGACAAATTTAAAAACATAATTCTGTTTGTATCATAATATCATTATTTGGTTTGTATCCAGTTAAGCACTGTAGAAGTCAGTGTTAAAATTCTCCTGGATTTTATACTTTTCCAAAAGTATTATAATGTTGGCTGTGTATGTAACCCACTCTTTTCCCAGCATCACCTCTACTCCAGACAAATGCATCTCTTATAGTCAAATCAAGATGAAGCTAGAATATGGCATGAACTTGTGGTTAAAAAAAAACCCAATATATTATACATAGAAGAAATTCAGTATGTGTGATTGGAAAATCTGATTAAACTGAAAATGAAAACAGAGAGGAGACTATTTTAGTAAATTACATAATTAATTTTTTTTAGGCTTCTGAGGAATACCTAAAGTATTTCCATTTAGGGATTAAACAAATGGGTATCCTGATTGATGACATAAAATATATTTCTTTTCTTAAGGGATTGTAAACATTCTTGAGACGATGCTCTTAACTATAAAATTGTAAAGTCATGTACATATATCATCCAAAAAGACAATTGTAAGGAGGTTGAGGCCAAATTTGCTGATTGCCTACCCAATGTCCACCTTCATTTTCTTTCTCACCAACAGAGCCCTGATTTTGTTGAGGGCTGCAATACAACCAGCTAAAACCTGTATTTTATAGTCTCTCCTATAAAGAGAGGTGACTAAATTCTGGCCAATGAGACAGAAGTGAAAGTTATTGGTGGGAATTCCAGGAAAGCTCCTTAAATGGTGGATTAACTCATATAGCATGAGCCCTTCTGTCCCACTGTACACCTTTCATTTCCATCTGAAACTTGGATCTGATGGCTGGTACTGCAGCAGCCATTTTGCAACAGTGAGGCTTGATTCCATGAAGTACACTACCTTGTCCCATTTCCTGGGAGATGACCAGATGAGCATGGGTCCATTTGTTTTAGCCATTTACCATCAGTAGCAAGGGTGGTGGAATTCAGGGTGCCTTAGTGCAACAGCAAATATATATAATCCATCAAGTTGGACTTAGCAAAATCTGACAGATAAAGAGAATTTATACACAGGTGGAAGATTCCTAGTACCCAGGAATTTGAAATGTACGGAGCACGGAGATACAGGTTAGATGTTAAAATGGGTAGCCAACTGGCCTAGTTTAAACCAGACTGAGCACACTAGACCCTCTTCCTCAAAAAAGTGATGGGTGTTCCCACTCGGAATGGGGCAGGATATGTACATGTTCACTCCCTCCCTGACCTCACTGCCCACCATCCTCCCACTCCCTTGCTCTCCCGCTACACTGCCCTTCTTGCTGTCCTTCGAACATGCCACCTCACCTCAAAGCTTCTGCACATACCAGCCCCTCTGCATGGAATGCTCCTCCTCCACATACCCATGAGGCTCATTCCCTCACTTGATTCAAGTCACTGCTGCAGTGTGACTTCATCAGAGATGCCTTCTCTGACCATTTTATGTAGAAAACTGTCCCTTCTCTTGCTCTCTATCCTCTTATCCTGCTTTATATTTCTTCATAGCACTGAATGCACCTGACGTATATATTTATTTGTTTATGTCTATTTCCTCCCCTAGAATAAGCCCCATGAACATGGGGCCTGTGCTTTATTCACTAGGACAAGACCTGGTACATACTAGGTGCTCAATAAATATTTGCTGAATGAATGAATGAATGAATGAAGTGTTCCAAGAACCTGCTCATGTCTTATTTTATTATGTGAAAACCTGGAAGGCATTAGAGAGATAGTCCTATTCTGGAACAGACTCTATATTCACAAAAGCTTTTAGGTTACTTTCGTGTTGTGAGCACATCAAGGTGGTTGGTACCTTGCAATTAACGAATGACTTCCATGTAGGGGAAGTGATAGAAAGAAGAATGGCATTTCAGAATGGAATTTTCTTAGAAGGAAAATGAAACTGGAAAGTTATATACAAAGCGCTAACAGTGACTAGCAATCTATGACCACGGAGAGAAGAGATTCTTAATTGCCACCCATGAAGAACGAGCATGATGAAAGGCAGATGCCTCCAGGTGGTTGTTAGTGCATTTGGGCGATACTATCCTTAGACGCGTAGTGACAATCCTGGGCAATACAGGATGAAGGGCTGTGATTCACAGGAGGGAGTTACTGTCTCTGGCCAGAGTAATCAAGCCAGAAGTGGGCTTTGAACTACCCTCAGAGGATGGAAGGGATTTTGACAGGATTTTGTGGCCCTAGGTGGCAGAAGAAACAGCAAAAGAAAAGGCATGGGTGATTAATGCACACATTTTGTCTGAGGAACAGTAGCTTGGTTTGGGGCCAAAACAAGGGATATTTGGAAATAAATATTGAAAACGTATGTGGAAGTCTCTATCCTGGAGGGCGCCAAATGCCAGGTGAGGGGTTTGAATGCAATATGGTAGGTGTCTAGGAGCCATTCTTCAATGGCTTCAGTTCTAACTGGCAGTCAGGAAGAGCCATAAGTAAAGAATCATAATAGGACACTGATGTTGGGTGGTGAAGGTGCGGGGGTATCTTAGTCTGCTCAGGTTGCCATAACAAAATCCCATAGACTAGGCAGCTTAAACAACAGAAATTTAATTCTCACAGTTCTGGAGGCTGGGAAGTCCAAGGTCAAGGTGCTCACAAGATAGCTTTCATTCTGAGGCCTCTTCTTTTGGCTTGTAGGCAGCTGCCATCTCGCCGTGCACTGATATGACCTCTTTTTTCTCCCTTCCCCTTCTTATAAGGGCACTAAGCCCATCATGGGGGTCCCACCCTCATGACCTCATCTGAACTTAATTACTTCCCAAAGTTCCCACAGCCAAACACCATCACATTGGGAGTTAGGATCAATGTACAAATCTGGGGGGACACAGACATTCAGTCCATAATAGGGAGGAATCAAAGAGGATGATTAGATTTTGCATCCAACTTGTGGTACTACAGGAATAGGCAAGCCAGGAGGAAGACCTGCCTTAGCTGGTGTGTGACAGCCATAATGACCTACTTGTAAAGCCAATGAGGTCATTTGGGTTGGGGATGTCTCTGGGGAGCCCACACCTCCTCAGGAACACTTTTTTCAGAAGAGAGGGCGCTTAATTAGCAAACTTTCAGTCATGTAGGGTCAACGCTCTCTGTGATGTCAAGGGCTCTGCTGACCCCAAGAGATAGATCATGTTCACTTTTATCATCTATATGCAGTTCAGTCCTGACTCTGGATATCAGAATACTAATTATAGTTTGTGGCTTCACAATTTATGGATCAATTTAGGGAACTGGTAAGGTAGTGATGAATAACTTTCAAGTCTTAAAAAACTGATTTCCCCTAAGAATCCGAACTCCAGAGGAGGGTATAAGTTGGATTTTATTTCTGAGCACATAGTAAGCCCTGTTTCCTTCTCCAGAACTCGTGTGGCCTTCCATGAGCTAGCAGGACCCCTAGGGTTGGCTTGAAACCGGGACTAAATCTCCTGGGGCTGCCAGGGCCTTTTTTAGTTCGTGCTGGTCTAGACTTTTCTTGTGTTTTCCACACTGGGATGGGGGAGGGGCAATAGCATAAAGAGCTCAGGTTTGGAGACCTCAGACCGCTGCCTCACCGCTCAGCAGCTGTGTAATCTTGGTCAAGTTACTTAACTTCTCTCAGCCTTGGTCTCCTTTTCTCTAAAACGCATTGCTCTGAAGATGTAAAGAAACAAAAATAAAGTGCCTGAGCCCAATAAATTCTCAGTAAACAAGCCTTTATCATCGTCATCATCATCATTCTCGATGTTGTGCCTGGTCACCTGGCATTAATGCAGACCCAGAGATTCAGGCTGTGCTGCCTGAAGGACAGCTCCGGGTGAGTACCCGGGATCTACTGGTGTTTGTTTTTAGTTCAGGTCCACATCAGAACTGTAGTGTTTTAGAATCCACGTAACAAAGATGTAAATAAAATGGAAATTTTCTAAAATTTTGGTTTGTTAAGTTCTTAAATGGGATAAGAAGAAATGCTATGAAAACTTTCCTAGAGATATTGAAACTGGATATTTGAGTGACAAGGAATGGGCTGAATCTTGAGATGTTAAGGCCTCTCCAATCCTCATTTTATAATGATCTAGTGACAATTCCAGACGCTTTCACTTCAGCAGTAAGGTCTTCATGTGACCTTAACTGAAAGAAGCTGAATTAAAATGATAACAGAGTATTTTAGCAGACTTTCTGTAGAAACCTTGATGAAGAGCTTAATTTTCTAATGCTCATCTACATCATTGTTGAGCTGAGTAAGTTGGAAGTCAAAATGAAAAATCTTACATCTGTCTTAATTTTTTCTTCTTTAAGAACGTCTAGAGTCCTGCCAAGTGAATAGTGGGTTACACTGGCCCATTCTGAATTAGACGACTATAGAAAAATTCTAATTAAAAAAAAGGGGGCCTGCCCAGTGGCATAGGGTTAAAGTTCACATGCTCCGCTTCCGGGTTCTTGGGTTCAGATCCTGGGCACGGACCCACACACCGCTCATCAAGCCATTCTGTGGCGGTGTCCCACACACAGAAAAATAGAGGAAGATTGGCACAGCTCTTAGCTCAGGGACAATCTTCCTCACCAAAAAAAAGAAGAAATATGACTTTTTCCCTCACCTTCAGGGTATAAAATTGGTCATAAAGAAAAACACTTCCCAAATTTGGACTAAAAAATATGGAAATATCATTCTGTAAACTATTTTATATTATGATTAATAAAGTCCTAAAATGGAGTATTATGGGAAACACGTCTATTGAGTGTAAAGATTCCAACAGCCATATTAAGATGACAAATTTCAGTAGCAAAAAGCAAAATAAACTATTATATGTGCTATGCATTTAGAAAATAAGAAACATTTTTATAAAAATTACAAAACCCATAGATATCAAGTATTGTATGCTTATAAAAATTTTAAATAAAAATATATTTTTTCTATTTTATGAACTATAGTTTTGTGCCTGTGAAAATGTGTAATTGCTAATCTCTTATAGCTTAAGTCTACAATAAGAATTAAAGACATTGAACATAAACTTTAAGTTGTATCCAAATATTTCTTTTTCTCAACTAAAATTATATTTAAAATTGAGATTAGTTCTCATGCTATCATTCTATAATCTTTTCAGCCAAAATCAATTTTGTTTTTTACTACAGTTGTTCATCAGAAGAAGAAAGTGGGAAATCATACATAAACTAAACCAAACAGTCAAAATAAAGAAATACTGTAAATAAGAAATTCCCATAGCTTTTAGAGGCTTTAGTAGTTTTCTTGTAAAAATTATCCCAATTTTTGTAATTATGAAATATATCAAAAATACCAGAGTACCATAAATAATATGACACCCATATACTCACCACCAATATTAAACCACTTGCTATATTTGAGTTCTCCTTTTAAAAATAAATATTTTGTATCATTCTCAAACATGTTTTTATACTTTTAGTATCAATTAGAGATCTATAAACTTCATAGTATTGTATTTTTGTGTTTTACAGTCCATTTAAGTGGTATGTTTTATAAACATCCTCTGCTCTAAGTCTTTTTGCTGTTGAAGACTGTATGTGGTGAATCATAATCATTGAGTACCTAGGCCGTTTAGCATCATAATGATATATCATTATAGGAGATATATCATATATGTCATCAACGATTTATCACAATATCACTTATGTTGAGAGAATTAAGGAAATAATAAATATAAATCTTGTTAGAAAAGTTTGCAGCCTAGTTAAAGTGCCAAAAGGAAAAAACAGAGAGTTTTTATATTTTACCTACCATATGAGTAGAATGGAGTAATTCCCAAACATAGAGTATGTATGTTTATTTTAATTAAGAAACTATGTGTAGTTCTTCATAAAATACTTGAAAAGGTCAATTTGATATGTCATAAGTTTGGAAGATCAAATTATTTACTATTAATTATGAGCCCATTTCAGAAAATAGTCATCCCTCATGGAGGACTTTTATCTTTTGTGAGCTCCCTGATTGCTCATTTGGAGGTTCCTAGGAGTAAAAATTCACATAAATTATGGTGGTTTAAGAATTAGTTAGTTGTCATGGATCAATACACAGGAATATGTCAAGTACTTGGGTAAGCTGACTAGTATTATAAGATAGAGCTGAGCATTACTGTTCTCACCAGGGAGGAAGAGTATTTGCAGACATATTCTTTTTTTTGTGTGTGAGGAAGATCAGCCCTGAGCTAACATCCGTGCTAATCCTCCTCTTTTTGCTGAGGAAGACCGGCTCTGAGCTAACATCTATTACCAATCCTCCTCCTTTTTTTCCCCCAAAGCCCCAGTAGATAGTTGTATGTCATAGCTGCACATCCTTCTAGTTGCTGTTATGTGGGACTCGGCCTCAGCATGGCCAGAGAAGCGGGCCTCCGTGGGCGCCCGGATCCGAACCCAGGCAGCCAGTAGCGGAGCGCGTGCACTTACCCGCTAAGCCACGGGGCCCGCCCAGCAGACATATTCTTTATGGCATTCATTGTACTGGAAATAGGCAAAACTAGCTCGGTAATATAAAGTTAATAAAAGCTAAAAATAAAATGTAAGCTGCATAGAACTTACTGGTAGAGTTTAACAGCTAATTAGATGCTGCAAAATGTGTTATGTAGGTAAACTGATGCAAAAACCTTGATTTTACCGTTTCTGCATCTTTGTAGGATTGACATTTGGAGCCTTTGTGCTGGATTTTTAAGTATCCTAAATAAAAGAGCTGCGGACTAGGAACAAGAGACAAGTGCTAATTCTTGTCCAAATTGTCTGAGACCTTGCTTTTCTTAGTCACAGCCGTTTGTCAAATGGTGATGTGGTGGGCTATTGCACGGAGGATTGCAAGAGCTAGATATTGATATCTGGAGAAACGCTCAAATTCCTTCAGAAATAAATGGCTTTATAGTGAGGATAATGAGTACCATAGTCTGAGCTCATCAGTGATTCTCATTGACAGATATTATCCCATCAATTATTGCAATTTCTTGTTGAATTAAGGTTTGCACTTCTAAAGTATAAACTCCTATCTGTCTTGTACTACAGTCTGGCATAGGCATTCACCATATATTTGTTGAATGAATCTGTTCAACTTCTGTGAACCAAGAACTTTGTATGGTTAATCTGTGAAAAGCATGGTATCCTGAAACTAGATACTACTGAAGAATTCTCATGTGGTAATCCACATGAGAATGGAGGTAATCCGAGTATAAAATACCATGTGTTGGGTAATCTTTACTTGTAGAATACCCACTTGGTGCATCCTTGGGTGAGATCCAAAGTGCAGTGGAAGTTACTGCCATAGCTCCCTCCAGGAGGAAGGAACGCCAGCGCTGGGGCTAAGGGCAGACGGGGCAGGTGCATGAGCGCCGGAGCTCCAGAAGGGCGCTGGAGGAAGGCTGTGCGCTCGTCGGGTGCGCTTTGGCCCCGATACCCAGAGCAGCCAGTAAGCGGCGCTGGGCCTCGGCTTTCGCGGCCCGGAGGAGCGGGCTGCGGATTACCTGCAGCAGAGGGGAGCCGGCGAGCTCCTCCCCGCCCGCCCGCCCCCACTCCCCACCCCCACCCCGGCACTCACCCGGGCTCCGCGGGCTCGGCGCACTCGCTCGGAGGAGCCAGGCCGAGCAGTCTGCCTGCTGCAGGCAGGGAGCGCGAAGCGGGCGCGGCGGGGCTGCGAGGCCACCTCCCCGAGTCCTCCGGGCCGGGTCGCCCTCCTCCCGCACAGTGCTGCGCAGGGAGGCTGCCTCCTCGGCCGCCCCCGCCCGCCCGCGCGCGCCTCCTCCTCCGCTCTGCAGGCGGGGACCGCCTGGCGCTCGGCACCCAGCAGCCGCGGGCCCTCCCGCGCCCGGCTCCGGGCAGCAGCAGCAGGAGGCAGCGCGAGGGGCCGCCGCAGCCGCCGCTGGGCTCCGCGGGGCTCGGGAGCCGGCCCCGGCGAGAAGGCGCGGAGCCATGGCCGATGGGGGCGAGGGCGAGGACGAGATCCAGTTCCTTCGAACTGTAAGCGCCGCGCGTCTCGGGTGCCCCCAGGGGCAGGGGAGCCGGGGCATCCACTAGCGGGGTCTGGGCAGAGTGACAGCGGGCAGTGGGACGCGCAGGCGGGGCGGCGGGTGCCCACCGGGGTTGCGGGAGGAGCCGGGCATCCCCCAGTGTGTGCAGGTGTGCGTGTTGGGGCCAGGGAAGGTGCGTGTCTGTGCGCGCGTGTGTAAAGCCAGGGGACCGAGGCGGCGAGAGCGCGGCGAGCTGGCGGGAGGCGCACAGGCTCGGTCCCGGGGCACTGGGGACGGGCGCCTCGGAGCTCTCGGAGTCGGGGGAGGAGGCGGCGGCCGGTCCGGCCTGACTGATCGGCGGGGCTTGGACCTTCCGGGCAACCCGAGGCAGGGTGCCGACAGGGTGGCCCGTGGGGCGCGGGGGCGCGCGCAGTCGCCGGGAGTTCCGCCGCGACGCGGTTTCTCCGGCTTTCCGCCTGGACCCGCGCGCTGTCACGCAACCCAGGGATTCGCCCGCTTAGCGTAGCGCGCGCCGCGGCCGGCGGGCCGGGGAGGGGGTGCCGGACGCTCGCCGAGCTGTCCCCCAAGTCAAGGCGTTGCGAAGGGGAGGAGGAGTCGCCTGCGTGGTCACCGCGGTTCCCCGGGCCGTGGTGGTGCTGTTATTGCTGGCAGAACGTGGAAGGGATGGGAAGCGAGTGTGTGTGTGTGTGTGTGTCTGTGTGTGTGTCTGTGTGTGTGTGTGTCTGTGCGCGCGCGGGGGCGGGGGGAGGACAGCGCGAACGTGTCGTTCTCTAAATGCTGGCTTATTGAATGCCCAGTGCAGCAAAGTGTGTGTCTGTGTGTGTAAGGGCAGGATGGCTGCCCGGAATTTCCACACTGGGTGGCAGCGGGGAAAGGTTGGCTCCACGCTAATACAATTTTTTTTCCCTTTAAGTACCCCTTGGCACTGCTTCTTCCTCTCGCCGATTTGTTCAAACGCTGCAGATACTTCCCAGGCTGAGGCATTGCTCACCTCAGAGCTGGGACTGGAGAGCCTCTGACTAAAGAATATGCCCTAACTTCGCGTTAAGAATAACCTAGTTAGCCTTTGCAGCATCCTTTCCGCCCTGTCGGTCGTTTTCCTCCACTTCTGTCCGCCTCTCGCAGCGATAGTCCCTTACAGGGTTCCCCTACCCCCGCCCCAGACTGCAGCTTTGCTGTCACTTATTTCCTCAACAGTGGAACAGATATCACTTCCCAGTTACAAGTATCTCCACAACCACAGAAAGTCATAGAAATACTTAAATTTTGAAATAGTAACCAGACAGTAACTTTTAGGTTTAGGTTTTGGGTGCTAAACAAATGAAAAGAGTACATTTGTCCAAGAACATTGTGACTGTGTTTTCCTTTTTGCTCTTCTAATTTTTTTCTTTTTTTGGCACTGACTTTTGCATTGAGGGGGAAAATTCTTTAGAACGGATAAAAACCAGGGTATGCATCAGATGGTGAATGATTTGGCTTAATGGCTGCGTGTTATGCACCATTGCGTATGCTGTTGGCGGTATTGCTGGGGTAGGATCAGCTCTGAGGAGCCTGTTCACTAAAACCTTGCTCATGGGGAATGTTTTAAGCCTACTGGTAATACAGTTTATTTTTTATTTTTTTCGTCAATGTGGAAACTGTCTATAAGGTTTTTAAAAAAATATTAAAAGCCACATGAAAAGATATTTCTTAAAACCACCAGATCTTTTGTTCAGGTGGACAAAATATTTAGTTACTGTGTAATTTTTAGATTCTTTTTTTTTTCAAACTCTGATAGGGTTAAAATTAGCTAGAAAATTTTGGAAGGCTTCGTGCACTCAGTGGCTGTCTGCAGGCTTAAATGTTAAGCTGAGCTCATGGAGGTGGTGTTATCAGAATACTTAATGGGGACCGAGGTAATGTGCTTGCTGATGGGGTTCTGTACATATAAAGTAATGTCAACTCTGTGCCACTTGACAGCTGCCTGTCAGCCAGAGCAACACCTTTGATAAGTGGGTCCTGGGTAGAGATCTGGCAGTCCTAGGCTGGGATTTTTCTTTTAATAAAACATCCGTAGGTTGTTGTGCTGATGATAAATGACCTTGAAGGAGGTAACACAGAGGAGCAGGGGAATTTTTTTGGTGTAGCATTATCTAAAAGGAAAATGTGCCTTTCCTCTAAATTTTGCAGTTTTATTTGGAAATTCTCAAATCTTTTACCAACTCTTCTGTTTACTGCCTTTGCTCCTTTCCATTTTATTCTCTTAACCTGAGAATGTTAATGGTTCAGAAACGGTAATGGAGTTAGTAATGGAGAGAATGTAGTTCTTACAGTAAATTCATCTCTTTTGGGGGGGGGCATTTATTTCTCTGTTGTGTACAGTCTTGTCCATATGAGTTATTTCTTCTTTTTTTTTTCCTGAGGAAGATCAGCCCTGTGCTAACATCTGCCAGTCCTCCTCTTTTTTTTTTTTTTTTTTTTGCTGAGGAAGACTGGCTCTGGGCTAACATCCATGCCCATCTTCCTCCACTTTATATGGGATGCCGCTACAGCATGGCTTGCCAAGCAGTGCGTCAGTGCATGCCCAGGATCTGAACTGGCAAACCCCGGGCCGCGGCAGCAGGGCACGCGCACTGAACCGCTTGCGCCACCGGGCTGGCCCCATTTCTTCTTTTTTTCAATAGCCCAGGGAGTATTAATAATCTGTACATGTAGATGAAATAGTTGTAGATTATGGATGAAGCTGTTGTGCTTAAAAAAGAAAATCAAACAGTCATTAAGAGACCATAACTGTGAAGTGGACTAGACATTTCATATATTCTGATTAGAGCACGTTAAGTATTATCTTGGATTTTTATTCAAGCACTACAGCTCACTGAAGCATCTTTGGCACCTTTCTGTCCACAGAAAGCTTTTTTTCCCCCTTGTTCTTCTTCTAGAAGAGGTCACTGTTAAGGGAAGCAAAGGTGAAATCTTTAATGGCCCGTGTCCATGAGTTATGTCTGCTGCTGTGAATTAATTCTTCATTTGAGAAGGGGAGTTTTCTCACTCTTTAGCCTGTGCCCACACCACTCTGATCTCTTTTCCTTTATGCACTTGTGAGTTTGCTAACATTCCCTTCAAATGGTTACATAGACTAATGATCATCTTCCATTCAGTGGCTCCCCCACCAGTTGGAAGCATGCCTGCTCCGATGTATTTATCTTTGAGAGAAATTAAGAATGCGTCCATGTAAACTCTGGATGTACTGGACACATAGAAGAGTCCTATAATAAAATAAGCCTTCGGCCCCCTAATGCATTTGTTCACTGTCATATCCAAAGATACCCGTGATTTGGAATGTGGTGTTTATTTAAAAAATTTTATTAACTTACCAATATAGCAATGAATTGTAATTTGGTACTTAAAAACATGAATCTTTTTAGTTACACTCCTCTTTTTTTCAAGCAGTCTTTCAGAATTTTATAGAAGGAATTCCTTGACTTTAAGAAATCTTACCATGATGTATAATAACCTAGGTCAAGGGTTGATTCTAAGTGCTTTGTCTTTCTTTCATTTTCTAAGTACAGTGGAGTTACTCTTGGGGTGTAGTGTGTCATGTAGTTTTGTATTGATATAGAGACTGAGACTTCAAACTTAGTCCTGGCTGCAAAAATTAGTGCAATAAGAATGATTTTAGCTTTCCTCTGTCCTTCTTTTGCAGAATGAACTATTTCACTGTAGATTTCTTCTCCATGCTTATGCATCTTGCTCGATAGTGATAGGAAACATCTTAGAAAGTATTCAGCACTTAATAGTAATAATCATAAAGTAGAGATGCCAAAGCACAACACTGTGAAATAGATTGGGCTGAAATATTTAGCCTGAGTTTGTAGGCATACAGGAAGGTTAATTGTATGAAGTCAGAGGCTCAGCCGTGCAGAACCACGACTAAAACTCAGATCTTTGACTAATGTCCTTTCTGGGAGAGAAAGACTGCTTTATCAGCTGCTCAAGTATGTTTTAGGTTTACAGCAAACAGAATATGCAATCAGATTTCTCAGCTGTAGGAATGTCACAGGGTACAAATGAAAAGACTCTGAGTGAGCAGTGGGAATTTGCACCTTTTGCTCCCTTGATAATGAAGGCGTGAGGAGCTTTAGATAGAAATGCACGGTGGTATTTTTTCAAGGAACTGATGGAAAGCCCATCCAGGCTTACTTTTTTTTACTTAGACATTAGTGTGTACACATTGGCAGGAAGGGCAGGGACTAAAACACTTAGGGCACTAATTTATTTGACATTCACTCCTATTTGTACTTTGACTTTAGGTAAGTGTTTTTATCAAGGCTGAATTACCCAAGAAAGGATTACAACTTCTGGGTGACTGCTTCCATAGATAGCCGTTGGGGCAGAGGGAGAGATGATGAAGAACATATTTGTCTCCTGAAACTCTGACATTTTGGGAATTTTATTAATTCAGAAAAATGTTTGTTGAACACCTTCCGTATGCATGGCATGATGTTAGGTGTTAAGGAAGCATTCGAAATAAGGAGAGAAGTGGTTTGCAATTATAATCACAAAGAAAAGACTTAGAGGCTGACATGGAACAATTAGAAGGAAAAAGCACATGTATAAACTCTAGGATACTAGAGTACGAAGAGACCTTTAGAAAACATTACCCAGTCTCCCCCTGCTTCCCCAACCTCTGTCATTTTGCAGATAAGGAAATTGGACTCAGAGAGCTGAAATAATTTGCCCAGTGTCACACTCCAAATTAGTGGCTGTCTTAGTTCAGTTTGCTATAACAGAATACCATAGACTGGGTGGCTTAAACAACAGACATTTCTCTCGCACAGTTCTGGAGATGGGGGAGTCCAAGATCAAGGTGCTGGCAGATCTGGTGTGTAATGAGGGCTCTCTTCCTGGTTTGCAGATGGCCATCTTCTTGTTGTATCCTCATATGGCCGAGAGACAAATCATCTCTCTTGTGTTTCTTCTTCTAAGGACACTAATCCCGTTCATGAGGGTCCCACCCTCATGACCTAATTACCTTTAAAAGCACCACTTCCTAATACCATCCCATTGGGAGTTAGGATTTTAACATATGAATTTGGGGGGACACAAACGTTCAGTCCGTAACAGCTGCATAGAGTAATGCAAAGTGTGTGAAAATCTCTGAAGAATTGCCAAAATGGTAGTTTATCAGACACTGTTCTTTGTAGAGTAGGTTTAAACACACCTGTCTCATTTTAACCTTATCTTCACCTTCACAGGGTTCACTGTCTAAATCTGCCCTCTTGTTCTTCCAGCCACTGAAAAGGAGGTTTCTTTCCTCCTTTCTACAGTTCCAATCTCTCGTGTGTGTGTATGTGTCCTAGATCTCAATACTTACTCACTAGTCCAGGACAGGAATCTTCAGGTATCCTATCCTTGCTTTGCCTCCCTCTCCACTTGTTCCTTCTGGTTGATCTTGAAGCATGCTAATTTCTCCCGTCTTAAAATTTCTTTGTTTGACCCTGGTGCCTGATTCAGCTGCTCAATTCCTCCAAATGTGGTCTCCACTCACTGCTTGTCTCCACCTCTCTGTAATTGTCATCTAGCTTCTCTTCTCTGTTACTGGGTGTTACCAGTGACCTCCTCCATGCCGAATCTAAATGCTCATCTCTGCCCCTGTTCCTTAGACCGCTCAAACTCTACTAACCTTGCCCTCCTTTTTGAAACTCCTCTGTTTGGCTTTGGAGATGTGGCACATTCTGAGTTATTTTTATACATTTCTGATCATGCTTTTTTGAGGTTCTTTTCACTCCTTCTACTCCAAGTCTGTGATTATCCCAAAAGATTCCGTCCTATTTCCTGTTCTGTCTCTTCTGCCTCCATGAGCTTATCTGTGCCACAAAGTCTGGGATCCTTGGAATAATAGAGTTTTAAAAAACTTAACAATGACTTCATTCAGCTCTGAGAGCCAGAGAAATTACAGGAACTTTTCCAAAGCTGTTCCTTCGTGTAGAAGAAACCCGCCACAGATCTGACAGCCTTCAGCCCCTTATTCCCAGCTTCCCGCAGCCTCTGTTTTGACTCCACTCCTATCTCTGGACTCTGGACACACTGTGCTGAGCTCACGTGTGTTTTGTCCCCTGAGTGGCTCTTCCTCCCAGTGGCTGTGTGTCGGCCAGTGGCACTGCCATTTCAGGCTCTGGCTTACAGACACCAGTGTGATCCTAATCTGCAGGAGACCTGGGTCTGAGGCCTGAATCCACCAGTACCTAGCTTATGGATTTGAGAAAATTTTAAAAATTTCCCTTATAAGAAAAAGATAATATTAGGCATCTCAGAGGAATTTTTGAAGATAGTATGATGCAATTTATGTGAAAAACCTATTACAGTGCCTGGCTCATGGTGGGTGCTCAATGCATTAATTTAGTTCTTTTTTCTCCCCTTGTATCTGATTTGTCATCATCTCCTGTCGTGTTTTCCTTGGCAATCTAGCTCACATTGAGATTTCTTTCATAGCCCAGTACTTAGGTTCTAGCCTTCATCATCTCCCTTCCCCCAATCAATTGCAGCCCACCATGATTTCTCTTGCTGTTTTAATCTTCCTAAAACCCTTGTGTTCATGCCACTACACCTCAGTTCCAGATTTCTGTCACATCCAGTCTACCTTCTCTACTTGGCTCATGACTTTCTAATCTAGTCTGATTTTTTTTGTGTGTGTGAGGAAGATCAGCCCTGAGCTAACATCCGATGCCAATCCTCCTCTTTTTTCTTTTTGCTGAGGAAGATTGGCTCTGGGCTAACATCTGTGCCCATCTTCCTCTACTTTATGTGGGACACTGCCACAGCATGGCTTGACAAGTGGTGCATCAGTGCATGCCCGAGATCTGAACCTGGGAACCCCAGGTTGCCAAAGCGGAGCGCACGTACTTAACCGCTGGGCCACCAGGCCGGCCCTTAATCTAGCCTGATTTTTTGACACCTTATTTAAATTCCCCATCCTTCGTGGAGCTTTCTTGGATCACTCCAAGCAATTCTGAATTTATCTTTTTCTGACCATCTCTTGAGCTTCCCAGTTCTACACATCTTATCACTTTTTTGTGATCCTAATTTTGGTCCCCTAATTCTCTGTGGGAGGGTTGTGACCCTGTTGGGGGGCATTAGTTTCCCATGATGCTTAGCACATTGTTAACTACAAGGACAGGCTTGAGAGAAATCTTCAGGCAAATGGAAGGCTGGGACAAGAGAAATTTTCCTCCTTCTTTTCTCCCCCGATTAAATGTGAAGATCACCTGAATGTGTTCAAATGCAGAAAGAAGGAACCTGTTATGAGGGAAGTAGGCAAAGATAGCAGGGGCAGGAGGGTGGAAGTAAGATCCCTTCCAGAGGCAGAAGAGTAGGAGGTCAGTGGGTTAAATTCCGAAGGGAGGGCAGAGGAGGTGTGTGGTGATGGTTGCGGACTTGGAAGGTGGCTGTGGCTCCTGGGCCAGCTTGGGGGGCATCTGGTCTCAGGCTTATGAGGGGAATTTGAGAGAAGGAAGTTCGTTGTAGTTACAGAGGCAAGTGAACTAAGGAGAGGAAGAGAATAAGTGAAGGAGTGAGTCTGAGTGATTGGGGCTGCCCAAGAGAGACACTGGGTTCTAGTCAGAATTCATATTTCAAATGAGAAGCTTCTAGATGGTGAGATGACTTCCAGGGCATCGCAGGGGCATCCAGTGATGCAACTTTATCCACTTACTTTCATCCTTTTTAATCATGGGAAGAAGATCGGGATGGGAACTCTGCTGATAAGTGGTTGTGTGACTTTGGGGTTGGCAGGGTCCTGTAAAAACTCTTGTGAGAAAGATAAAATGGGGAGTTAGTTATCTCCGAGGGGCTCTCTGTGGTTGGTTCATGTTATCTTGTGAAGAGTCCTGTGGTCAGCTGGACTCACCGTTTAGAAGGATGTGTATAATAAAACTTGCCCTTGGACTGGAAACGCATGCTTCTGATGATCCTGGGGTCCCTGGAAATTCTCATTCTGGTGGATCACAGGGTCGTTAACTAAATTCCTAGCAATCTTCCTTGCTAATCCTCTCTACTGTCTTACCTTTGAAGTGCTTCTTTGGATTCCTATTATTGCTTGGGCTAGTGAAGAAGTGACCCATATTTCTGGGCTTTCCTAAAGCATTACAGTTGACCTCAAAGCCCAGATAGGTTTATTTGCTAGTTCCTGTGGCCCAATAAAAGTTCTGTTAGTGATGTTTCAGCAATGAAATGGAAATCTGAAGCTTTCCGTGTTATTAACTTGGGGTGTCCAGAGGACCTGCACATAACTGCCTCTACTCATTATCCAAGCGGAGTAAGGGACAGAGAGAACTAGAGCCACCGACACGTGTGCCCGGGTGAGACCTCCACTAGGTGGCTGTGCTCGGGCACCTGCTGTCACCAAATGATGATCACTGTTTGCCAGTTTACCTGAAGAAAACCTTAAGTTTAGCTGGGGAGCCAAGGCAGATGCAAGGCAGAAAGTGCTTTAGGAGCTCAGAGGGTGATGGGGCCTGCTGGATCTGAGGAGGGTTGAGGCAGGAGTTACAGTGGGTGCTGTGAGTTCACACTTGTTTGCAGGGACACACACTTCTCAGTGTGTGGGGGAAACTTGTATGATTGTTGAGCGACACAGCCTCACACGTGCCCTTCAGCGAGGCAAGAACAACTCCATGTGGTCAGTTTATTTTTTCTACTGTGGCAAGCACTTTTTTTTTTCCTTAAAAAAAGTTTGTGATTTAAAAAACTTTTTGTACATTTTTTCCACTTCTCATGAAATTTTTAACTGTTTTATTTCTCTCTGAATTTAGAATCTGACTCATAATGTTCACGTGAATCCATGAATTTCACTTGTATTTAATACATAACCAAAGATATATATTGAGAGGACAAAAAAAAGAGAAAAGAAAAATGAAAAATTACAAGAAAAATCAAATCCTTAGTGTTGAGTAAATTGAGACATTGTTAAAATAAGTACTAAATGTCACACCGAGTTTACAGCCGTTAAAAGTTGTGCTCACTTATTTTCCACAGTGGGTTTCTGATTATTAAAATAAAAGGAATTATAATTTAACTTCTTGTAGATTTCAATGGAGTTTATATTTATTTCACATTCAAGGAAATTTTCATGAGGAAATTTTGGTCACACACACACACATGAAAGAAAGCTAGTATTCCATATTTCTTTTTACCAAATTTTGACCCTCAAGTGAAATTCTATTAAGTTATTCATGGGTAGCAGTGAAATGTTGGTCTCTGTTACTGCTTCCAGTACTTGGGGTTTTTTGTTTTTGTTTTTTTGAAAGGAGTGGATGACAGGCCCCATGAGTGAGAGATGCCATTTAGATAGTGGCAGGGCTGAAGATAAACCAGCACCGTCTTAGTGCTTAGGGAAAATGGCGTCCACTTGTCTTTTCGAGGTTGTCTGGGGCATTCTTAGGGCACATCTGAACAGCTCCACAGGCTGAGAGAAGTTCCTCCTCTCCTGTGAAGTACGGTGGCAGCCCTGAGGGGTAACCATCTCTCTGGTGTGGTCAGGAGGCCAGAGCTGTTTTATATAGTTGCTTACTTTCTAGTGTTGATGGCTTTATTTCTTGTAGGTTCATTTATGTGTGTCATGCAGAATGTCTGCTTTAAGTTTTTCCATGTATTTTCTCACGAAATCCTTACAGAATCCCTCAGAGGAAGGTACAAATAAGTCTAGTTGCTGGCCCCATGTTTGCAGATGGCAGGCGGTGGGGCTAGTTTCAGACCCAAGCAGGTGGCTCTAGAACCTAAACTCTTAAAGACCATACAGGGTCCCTTTCTGCCAGAGAAGAATGTGTTCGAAAACAGGAGGGAAACTTGGTTCCCTCTGTGGGAGTATGCTTTATATTATCAACTGTGACTTTCTTAAACTACCAGTGCCTCACAGAACGTGTACCATGTAACAGGTCATCATTAAATGTTTGTGGAATTGAGTTGAACTGATGCTGTGAGACAATATTTTAGATAATAAATATAGAATAGAGCAATTGTATGCAAAGTTCACTAGGTTATCTTAATTCAGGATGCACAAATTGGGTACCTAGTTTGTTCACAGCACAATACCAGGTACATAGGAGGTACCCTGGAGGTCCCGTAGAGTTGCAGGGTCGAAACAGTGGAACTTTATACACATCAGCTTGGGAACAGTAAGCTCATGGTCCTGTGAGGATTGTGCTCTGTGTAAAGTCAGAGGGGACGGTGGGTGAAGATGTGATGATTGTGGCTATGGTAGGGGGCTCAAAGCCTCCACCTCTATAAGGTGGATTAAATGGCTGTAAAAGTAGACTAGATTTTATAAAATGTAAAAATAACACGAAAGACAGTATCCAGAATGTAGAACAACATGTAAGGCAGGAATTAAAGCTTCAATAAAATGCCACATGGATCTCTGAAAATGCCCCCAAATTCCACTTGTAGTTTCTGAAAATTTTGATTCATTTTATTTTTGAAACAGTTGAAATTTGAGGGAATAGGCTAAGGGGTCAAAATATATTTCAAAGTGCCTTTTTAAAAGGAAGAC
Organism: Diceros bicornis minor; assembly: GCF_020826845.1. Classification (NCBI taxonomy): domain Eukaryota; kingdom Metazoa; phylum Chordata; class Mammalia; order Perissodactyla; family Rhinocerotidae; genus Diceros; species Diceros bicornis. The sequence goes on along the minus strand of NC_080745.1, from coordinate 19,673,694 downwards.
TTAATATTTTAAACAACTGTTCTTCAGGGACATATACAGTTCTGAGCCTATAGGGCAGAGCAGAATTTTTTTCCTTCTTTTCAGGGAAGAACAACATATTGAAGGATGATTGGGGCACTTGAAAAATTGAGCAGAAACACACACACTCACACTGGCTGGTTTTCATCCTCGCTGCCCTTTTACCTCTCTCCTTATTATCTTCTACAATATTCCGTCTGTCTCCTTTGGTCTTGGACTCATCTGACATGATTTGTCTTCAAGGACAGTGCCCACGGTTGGGAGCTATGATCAGCTTACAGGTTCTGGCTTGTGGGTTCAGTGAAATGTCAGGAAACATTTCTTCTTGAGTCGCAGACAAACGAAAAGCTGAGATGAATTGTTTCTGATTGATGGCTGTCAAAGGAGCTGAAAGCATCCGTTCTGCTGTGGTCCTCTTTGTGACAGTAAAGGGGGCCATCATCTCCTGAAGGTGGGGCATCGTTATTGAGTATCAAGTCCTACTGCTGCTGCAAAGAAGAGCATCACTCAGGAAAGCCTGCAAAGTTGGCCCAATTTAAGTCCTACTTAGGCAAAAGAGGATACATAAACTGGTAAAGGAGAAGAGAGTTGTGGTTTCACTGCTGCCTGCTCCAATGCCTGTCTTGTCTTTTTTCTTTTTTTCCCATGGGACTGCTTTAGCATGTATGTATGTATTTATTTTATTGCGGTATAATTGACGTATAACATTAGTTTCGTTATGTACAACACAATTTGTATTGTATTGTATATATATATTTGTATATATTTTGTATATTTGTATATATTGTGAAATGATCATCACAATAAATCTAGTTAACATCCATCACCACACAGAATTACAAAATATTTTTTTCTTGTGATGAGAACTTTTAAGATCTACTGTCTTAGCAACTTTCAGATATATAACACAGTATTGTCTGGCAACCACCAATTGGTTCTCTGTATCTATGAGTTCAGTTTTTTTGTTTTGTTTTTGTTTTTAGATTCTGCATATAAGCGAGATCATACTGTATTTGTCTTTGACTTATTTCACTTAGCATAATGCCTTCAAGGTTCATCTTTGTTGTCACAAATGGCAAGATTTCATTCTTTTTTATGGCCGAATAATATTCCATCGCATATATGTACCACATCTTTATCCATTCATCAATTGGTGGACACTTAGGTTGTTTCCATATCTTGGCTATTGTAAATAATGCTGCAGTGAACATGGGAGTGCAGATATCTTTTTGAGTTAGTGTTTTTGTTTCATTCAGATAAATACCCAGAAGTGGGATTCCTAGATCACATGGTAGTTCTATTTTTAATTTGTTTAGAAACCTCCATATGTTTTTTCATAGCAGCTGTACCAATTTACATTCCCACCAACAGTGCACAAGGGTTCCTTTTTCTCCGCACCCTCGCCAACACTTGTTATTTCTTGTCTTTTTGATAATAGCCATTCTGCCAGGTGTGAGGTGATGTCTCATTGTGGTTTTGATCTGTCTTTTCTTTTAGTTCATTTTGAAATATTTCTTGACTACCTGCTGTGTGCCAAGCACCATGCTGGGTGCTGGGACTCACATGTATCTGAGCTTGTTCCTGCCTTCAGGGTGTTTATTATATCTCTGGTGGGTGGGATGGAGAAGAAGGAAAAAGCCAATGTTCTACTACAGAGTGGACATAAGGCAGATAACTGTTATAGGAGAGGATGTTGAGGAGGGGGGGATCCATGTCTGATCATTATGATTGTCCAAGGCTTCATGGAGGAGGCAGCATTTACAGTCACAGAATTTTCTGACTGAAAAGGAACTTCAGGTCTAACTCCATGATTTTGTAGTGAAGGAAAATGAAAGGACCTCAGTATTTTGGCTACCATTTAGCTCGGATAGGATAGCCACAATGCATTTGATTCCTGGAACAATTCATTTAGTCTGTAAAGCAGTTAATTGCTTTTAACACAGATCAGGAAACTGAGTTGCAGAGAGGTGAGGTGAGTTGCTCAAGGGCAATTAATGAGTAAGTGATGTTGTTGGTGTGCCCAAGGTCTTTCTGATGCCAAAGCCCTTTTCTTTCCTTCCTTCCTTCCCTCCCTCCCTCCCTCCCTTCTTCCATCCTTCTTTCTTTCCTTCCAGTGGTCAGGATCTCTAAGTTGTAGAAAACTGATAGTAATGATTCCTGAGTGTTTAATTCTTAACCACAGAAAATGCAAATTTTATCTGGTGGAATGCACTTGTGAATACTGAGCACTTTTGCACCTGGCAAGCAAATTCATTTACGTTTTCCTGATAGGCTTGTATATTTGTATGTTCTTTGGATTCTCCTTTGAACCTGCTGTAACATCGTACTGGTTCTTTCATGTTATTGAATTCATATTGATTATGAATTCAATAAAATCTTAGACACATGTTCATTTTATGTTTGTTTGAGTTATGTTTTTACCTTTTTAAAAAGTGTATCTTTAATATCACTAATATGCCTTTTAAAAATGGGTAGGATTTTGATGAATTGGGATGAGAAGGGTGGGCAGACAGGCTCCCAAGTGAGTAGAGGCAGTGTGTTGGTATTCTCTGTTTTCTCAGCTTTTAGTGCATTTCGCACTCGTCTCTGCCCTGCTCTGTGTCCAGGAGGGTCCTGTTCTCACTGGGCACTGGGAACACTGTTTCTTCCCCTTGTCACCTTGATAGAGGGCTGGTAACAGCTGCCCACTGTTGTAGTCACTAGGTGTCTCTCCCTCTCTGTTGGACCCCATCACCCTCTCTGTCCACTCCTTGACCCTTTCATTAAGTGCCTTTCAGTGAAGCCCTTCGAGAGTGCCATCTCTTTCCTCGGCAGGTCCCTGACTGAAGCCGCTGGGAAACCCAGGGGGCGTGTTTGGGAAAGAGACTCTGTGAGTGTGGCTGTGGTAATCCTGGGGGGGTTGGGAGCCTTGAGACCACCAGGGGCAGGGATTTATACTTAATTCATAAGGTAAGAAGGGCCTTTGAAGTTATTATTTTTTTCTTCTTTTTCTTTTTTTCCCCTCTAGGGAGGGAAATGGGTCAGAGCTGTCTGTTAGGAAGATTAATGTGGCAGCAATTTATAAGATAAATTGGGATATAGAGAGATCAGAGAGAGACTGGAGTGGAGAGGCCTATTAGGAGACAGTCACCATGCAGTGGGTGCAAGATAATTCAGCCCAAATTTGTGTGGTGGTTGTGGGAATGAAGGAGGAGAGAGGTTTAAGAGATGCTGTGGAGGAAGGGTTTCAGGATTGGTAACTGATCAGACATAAGGAGAGGAAAATGACAGAGATGAGCTTAGGAGACTCGAAGAAACGTGGTACAAGTGATGGTTTCAGGGGAAGGCAGTAGAATTAGTTTTGGAAATTTTGATTTTGAGGTATGTTGTGGACTGACTTGTGTCCGCCCCCACCCCCCCCCCGCCAAATAATATGTTGGAATCCTAACCCTCAGTACCTCAGAATGTGATCTTATTTGGAGATAGGGTCTTTACAGAGGTAATCAGGTTAAAATAAGGTTATTACAGTGGGCCCTACTCCAGTATGACTGATGTCCTTATAAAAAAGGGGAAATTTGGATTCAGAAGTGTACAGAAGGAAGATGATGTAAAGACACCCAGGGAGAGCACTGTGTGAAGACAGGATTGGAGCAATGCTTGTGTAAGCCAAGGAACACCTAAGGCTACCAGAAGCCAGGAGGGAGGCCTGGAACATGTTCTCCCTTTCAGCCCTCCGAAGGAGCCAACCCTGCTGACACCTCGATCTCGGACTTCTGGCCTCCAGAGCTGTGACAATAAATTTCTGTTGTTTAAGCCGCCCACTGTATTACTTTGTAATGGCAGCCCTAGGAAACTAATACAAGGTACGGAGCTGGAAACGTGGACTTAGTGTTTTGGAGAGAGAATGGGCCTAAAGAGGCAGATCTGAATGATATCTGAGTGATAGCAAAGCCACAGAAATGGATGAGATGATCTCGGATAAGGAGCATGTAGAGCCCTTGGGAGTGAAGGCCAGGAGGAAGGTGACTGAAAAGACCTTTGAGGGGGTCTCCAAGGGGAAGGTCAAAGTAGATGCCCTACTGCAGGAGACTGCAAAGGGAGAGGGGTCAGGAAACTGAGGTAGGCAACGTACCTCATACACTGAGGAAGGGGAAGACGGAGAAGAGGTGGAAGCTTGAGAGGGAAGCAAGTTTGAAAGAAAGTTATGATTTTTTTCTTTTCGCGTGGGAGAGACTATAATGTAAGTTATGGGGAGGAGGGATAATTCATGGAGCAAGGGCCTCGGTACAGGACAGGATAGAGACCACCCTGCCCTCCCCCTGCTGCCATAATTGGGCACACAAAGAAACTGATGCATCCCCTCTTTTTGCAGATACTTAATTATTTATTGCTTTACCTAATTTGAGAGCACACACTGTTTTCATTTGGTTTTAGGGTAGCTTTGCGTAATTTCATTTTCTGCTGGGGACTTTTTGGTAAGCAATTAAAGTTAGAGCTTCACTGGTTCTAAGCTGGGTGTGTTTTGTTTGGATGTTGTGTGGCATTGGTGATTAAATAATCCAGCGAGGCTTGAAGCAAGCGTATCTCATTAGGACAAGTGGGAGAAGTTCATATTGCTAGTGCTTTTTTTTCTCCCCATAGCTACTGACTCAAAAAGATTGCAGCGTTTATATAGGTATTTACAAATAATTTTTAGCTAGTGGACAGCCTAGGAATATCTTAGAACAATTTTCTGACAGCTCAGATTGGGGAACATGTTGAAATATCTTAGGAAACAAAATGATGCTGCTGATAGCACCTGCCCTTGGCTCTTTTGCTGTGATAAACACCTTATCTGGCTAAACAAATTTCAGTAATTTATCAGAAAATGAAGCAATTTACATTTTCTGAGATACTTTTCCTCACATTTTTATGTAATTGGCACTATACCGCATATACAATTTATAGCTTGTGAAGCTCTGTTTTTAAAAAAATCTAAGCAGGAGATGTATATAGCATTTAAATGTGTCAATCCCAGTTTGTTTCATACTTAACGCCAGTGATTTAAAAGCAAAAGCTTTCAACAAACATCTGCACTTAACAAAGAATCTTAATCTCTTAATCTCTTCGGTGCCCTGAATCACTGCCCACACTTTCTTAAAAGGAGACTGCTTTTGAGATGATGATTATTACAGGATCTGCTCAAAACTAACCGAACCACATGCTTACCATGCATCAAACACATAATTAAGATAAAAGTATGTCACCTCTGCCCCTATCAAAATAGATACAATACATCTAGCCTTCCCTAATGTATATGGATATGTAGTACATATATGTGTGTATGCCAAATGTCAGTAAAATTTATGTCCTCTGTAACTTCTTAAGAACTTTCTTTAGTCAGTAATATGCTAGGTGAAGTGTTCAGACATGTCATCTGTGTCCTCGGTTTTGCCCAGCTATGCTCAGGGCTGCTAGCACTTGCTGGGCATGCAGAAGTTCCCAGTTTGAAGGTTGAAGATTCTACTTTTCTACGTGCCAGAATTAAATTTTAGTATGGGCCCAGAATCAAACTTATATCCAGTTCTCACTCCTTTCTTAGAAAATGAAATTACTCTTGTGCAAATATAAAAGAGGATTTGGGAATCAAATTGGGGGAAGGAAGGGTTGGACAAAATGATTTAGAGGCTTCTTTCTGTCTATCCCTGGGACTCTACCATCTTTTCACTTGGTTACAAACCTTATGGATACTGGCCAGAGAAGAGGAGAGGAGGAGGATGGTAACACTCAAGTACGAATTAGAAGATGGGGAGATAGCTACCCAACATTTTCAGTATAGAGTGATAAGAAACTGCCATATCTACTGTTAGTAAAACATTTTCTAGTTTTGGTCCTGCCAAGGACGTTTTCTGCCAACAAAATTTTGTGAGTTTCACATGATTGGCAGAACAAGAAACATGGCACAAGTTATAACAAACAAAAATATTGCTCTGGAAAGGCCTAAAGCAAGGACCTGAAAGTCAGTAGAGAATAGTACCAATGATTCCATAAATCACACCAGTTTCATGCAGTCACACAGTAGGGGTGGAACAGAGAGATCATTTCCCCATTTCCTTCCACAGATGTGCAGACTGAAGCCCAGAGTTTTTTAAGAAGGGGTATGTATATAGATAACCCAGATGACTAAGGATACAGAAATGGACTTGAAGACCTCAGCATTAACAATGATCATGCTGTTCCCTCTGCTATGAATAATGGAGCAAACTAAAATCTGACCAAAACAGTGTGGTAAATAAATCAAGGAGAAGGACTTGCAAATCGTTACATAAGAGAGAAAATGAGTAATGGCACCCTCTTTTGCTTGTTGTTCAGACTATCAGGAGTCAACATAATTTAGCAGTACAACTTTCAAGAAGGGGCCAATATTGTGGATAAATGGAGTCTATTTTTAAGGTTAGATAAATTCAGCCTATGTTTATGGGCAGAGGAAAATTATTGCTGTAGTGGTTTTGATAAGATTCTTCTATGCCATCAACTTAAATACTGAGAGCATAGCAGTTTTTCATATGAGTGAGGTGGAGAGAAAACAAACCACTATAAATTATAGGAGACCAAGGCTTTACTTTTATTGGGTACTGAATTAGTAAGTTTTTGGGCATTTGTTTTATTTAACTATACGATTGACTTTGTGGTTGCTCCAGTTCATTATGAATGCTATAAATATTGGATTGACCATTTATTAGGCTGCTGTTTTCACTGAATGGTGACATTATGAATGTCCTGGATGGGACCATGATTATCTGTGTACATGTATTCCTGCCTTCAACAAAGATGTATTCACTACCACCTGTGTGTCAGGTGTTTGTAGGGTGCTGTGGGCTTATCCTAAAGCTTCCTTCTTCATTTGTATTTTATTTTATTTTATTTTTTTTTGTGAGGAAGATTAGCTGTGAGTAAACATCTGTTGCCAATCCTCCTCTTTTTGCTGAGGAAGATTGGCCCTGGGCTAACATCGGTGCCCATCTTCCTCTACTTTATATGGGACACTGTCACAGCATGGCTTGATAAGTGGTGTGTCTGTCCGCGCCTGGGATCCAAATGCGCCAACCCCAGGCCGCTGAAGCAGAGCTCGTGAACTTAACCGCTGCGCCACCAGGCCAGCTCCCATTTGTATTTTAAAATAGTTTCCAAAGAGTCGCTAATAAGTCTCCTAAACAGGGAGAGCCTGAGGCTAGAACCCGATGGCCAATCTAAGATTTCCTTCTAGTTGTCAAATCAGTTCTACATTACTTTATAATAATCCAGTCCACACTTTTCCATTTTATCTAAAGAGAAATTAATGAGGATGATCAAAGCGTGGCTGAAAGCCCTCATATTTGTGTCCATAGAAATAGAAATTATATGTAAGTTTATATAATGTTATCATTATGTTCTTAGCATTTCTAATTATCTATTTATATGCAAGACATTCTACTTGACTCCATGGACATAATGAGATATATAAGACATAGTCCTTGCCAACAAGCAACTATTCCTAAGACTTATTTATTTGCCTTCCGTAGATTTTTTTTCCTGTTAAATTTTTCTTAAGTAAATTAAAAAAAAAATTGAAATTGAAATGTAGTATATAACATATGTATAGCAAAGTATATACCTCTTAAGTGTACAGTTTGACTCACCAAGAAAAAAAGAGAGAAGGCTCAAATAAGTAAAATCAGAAATGAAAGAGGAGAAATTACAACGGACACCTCAGAAATACAAAAGATTATAAGAGAATACTATGAAAAGCTATATGCCAACCAATTCGACAATCTGGAAGAAATGGATAAATTCTTAGAATCATACAACCTTCCAAAACTGGATCAAGAAGAACTAGAGAATTTGAATAGACCCATCACCAGTAAGGAGATTGAAACTGTAATCAAAAACCTCCCCAAAAATAAAAGTCCAGGACCAGACGGCTTCCCTGGTGAATTCTACCAAACATTCAAAGAAGACTTAATACCTATCCTTCTCGAACTCTTCCAAAAAATTGAGGAGGAGGGGAAGCTCCCTAACTCATTCTACGAAGCTGACATTACTTTGATACCAAAACCAGGCAAGGACAACACAAAAAAAGAAAATTACAGGCCAATATCACTGATGAACATCGATGCAAAAATCCTCAACAAAATACTAGCAAATCGCATAAAACAATATATTAAAAAGATTATACACCATGATCAGGTGGGATTTATTCCAGGGATGCAGGGATGGTTCAACATTTGCAAATCAATCAATGTGATACACCACATTAATAAAATGAAGAATAAAAATCACATGATCATCTCAATAGATGCAGAGAAAGCATTTGACAAGATAGAGCCATCCATTTATGATAAAAACTCTGAATAAAATGGGTATAGAAGGAAAGTACCTCAACATAATAAAGGCCTTATATGACAAACTCACGGCTAATATCATCCTCAGTGGTGAAAAACTGAAAGCTATCTGTCTAAGAACAGGAACCAGACAAGGATACCCACTCTCACCACTCCTATTTAACATTGTGTTGGAAGTCCTAGCCAGAGCAATCAGGCAAGAAAAAGAAATAAAAGGGATCCAAATTAGAAAGGAAGAAGTGAAACTGTCACTATTTGCAGATGACATGATTTTATATATGGAAAACCCTAAAGAATCCACCAAAAAACTTTTAGAAGTAATAAATGAATACGGTAAAGTTGCAGGATACAAAATCAACATACAAAAATCAGTTGCATTTCTATACACTAATAACAGAGTAGCAGAAAGAGAAATGAAGAATATAATCCCATTTACAATTGCAACAAAAAGAATAAAATACCTAGGAATAAACTTAACCAAAGAGGTGAAAGATCTGTACACTGAAAACTATAAAACATTGCTGAAAGAAATTGAAGAAGACACAAAGAAATGGAAAGATTCTGTGCTCTTGGATGGGAAGAATTAACATAATTAAGATGTCCATACTTCCTAAAGCAATCTATAGATTCAATGCAATCCATATAAAAGTTCCAACAACAATTTTTCACAGAAATGGAACAAAGAATCCTAAAATTTATATGGAACAACAAAAGACCCTGAATAGCTAAAGGAATCCTGAAAAGAACAAAGCTGGAGGTATCACACTCCCTGATTTCAAAATATACTACAAAGCTATAGTAACCAAAACAGCATGGTACTGGTACAAAAACAGACACACAGATCAATAGAATAGAATTGAAAGCCCAGAAATAAACCCACACATCTATGGACAGCTAATCTTCGACAAAGGAGCCAAGAACATACAACGGAGAAAGGAAAGTCTCTTTAACAAATGGTGTTGGGAAAACTGGACAGCCACGTGCAAAAAAATGAAAATAGACCATTACCTTCCACCATACACAAAAATTAACTCCAAATGGATTAAAGACTTGAATGTAAGACCTGAAACAATGAAACTTCTAGAAGAAAACATAGGCAGTACGCTCTTCGACATCGGTCTTAGCAACGTATTTTCAAGCACCGTGTCTGAGCGGGCAAGAGAAACGATAGAAAAAATAAACAAATGGGACTACATCAAACTGAAAAGCTTCTGCACAGCAAAAGAAACCATCAACAAAACGAAAAGACAACCTAACAATTGGGAGAAGATATTTGCAAACCATACATCTGATAAGGGGTTAATCTCAAAAATATATAAATAACTCGTGCATCTGAACAAGAAAAAAACTAACAACCCAACTGAAAAATGAGTAAGAGACCTGAACAGACATTTCTCCAAAGAAGATATACAGATGGCCAACAGACACATGAAAAGATGTTCAGCATCATTAATTATCAGGGAAATGCAAATCAAAACTACAATGAGATATCACCTCACGCCCGTCAGAATGGCTATAATTAACAAGACGGGAAACAACATGTGTTGGAGAGGATGTGGAGAGAAGGGAACTCTCATACGCTGCTGGTGGGAGTGCAAACTGGTGCAGCCACTATGGAAAACAGGATGGAAATTCCTCAGAAAATTGAGGACAGGACTACCATACGATCCAGCTATTCCACTGCTGGGTATTTATCCAAAGAATGTGAAAACACCAATGCGTAAAGATACATGCACCCCTCTGTTCATTGCAGCGTTGTTCACAATAGCCAAGACTTGGAAGCAACCTAAGTGCCCATCAAGGGAAGAATGGATAAAGAAGATGTGGTATTTATACACAACGGAGTACTACTCAGCCATAAGAAACGATGAAATCCAGCCATTTGTGACAACATGGATGGATGTTGAGGGTATTATGCAAAGTGAAATAAGTCAGAGGGAGAAGGTCAAATACCATATGATCTCACTCATTAAGTAGTAGATAATAACAACAAACAAACACATAGAGACAGAGATTGGATTGGTGGTTACCAGAGGGGAAGGGGGGAGGGAGGAGGGTGAAAGGGACAATTAGGCACGTGTGTGTGGTGATGCATTATAATTAGTATTTGGGTGGTGAACATGAGAACATGATGTAATCCATGCAGAAATAGAAGTATAGTGATGTACACCTGAAATTTATACAATGTTATAAACCAGTGTTACCACAATAACCGCCCCCCCCAAAAAAAGTATATAGCTTGATGAACTTTTGCAATGTTAACACACCTGTGTAACTACCATTCAGGTCACTGTTGTGAGCTCCTAGAAGTCTCTCTCATACCCCCTCCCAGTAGTCACCTGCCTCTCCAAAGATAACCACTATTCTGATGTCCACCAAAATAGATTAGTTCTGCCTGTTTTTGCACTTCATGTAAATGGAATAATATAATAAGTGCTCTTTTGTATCTGGTTTCTTTTGCTTAATATTATGTCTGTGAGATGCATACGTGTTGTCGCATCAAATGGTGGCTAATTATTGTCATTGCTCTATGTCACAATTGATTTAGCCATTCTGTTGATAGACATTGGGTTGTTTCCAGTTTTTATTATTATGAATAAAGCTGGCATTGATATTCTCAAATGGTAAGTATTAAAATGAATGCCTGAAATATAGGTATGTGTACATTTCTGTTGTATGTGCATCCATGAGTAGAATTTCTGATTGGAGTATACATATGCTCAGCTTTCTAAACAGTTTTCTAAAGGGGTTGTACCAGTTAATGCTTTCACCAGCAGTACTTAGTAAATGCTGGTTTCTAGAAAAATTAATCATTATGGTGTATTTCATTGTGATTTTAATTTGCATTTCATGATGACTCATAATATTGAATACCTTTTCATATCTTTAATGGCCATTTGGATATACTCTTGTGAGGTGCTTGTTCAAGTGTTAGTCTGTTTTTAAAATAAAGTTATCATTTTCTTATTAATTTGTTGCGAGTTTTTGTATATTCTCCACGAGTCTTTTGTCAGATATGTCTATTGCAAATATCTTCAGCAATACTGTTGCTTTTTAACTCTTTTACTTGTTTTTTGTTGTTGAACAGCAGTTTTTCATTTAATGAATTTCAATTTATCCCTTTTTTCATTCATGGTTTGGCTTTTCGTATCCTGCTTAAGAAATCTTTGCCTACCCAAAAGCCATAAAGACATTCTCCCGTGTTATTTTATGGAGCTTTTATTATTTTAACTTTGAGATTTAGGTCTATGACCCATCTAGAATTGATTTTTTTTGTTTCTGGTTTGAGGTAGCAATCAGTCTCCCCCCTGCTCCCCCATGGATGTCCAGTTGATCCAGCACCAGTTATTAAAAAGACTGCTTTTTCCCCATTGCACTGCAGTGGTACCTTCATAGTAAATCAGGTGACTGTAAGCGTGGATATCTATTTCTGGACTCTATTCTGTTTCATTGCTCTATTTGACTTTTCTTGCTCTGATGTTATCACTTTTAAATTGCTCCAGTTTTATGTGGTCTTGTTTTATGTTGGTGTTAGTCCTCTAACTTTGCTCTAATTCTTCAAAATTTTCTTTGCTATTCTTGGCTCCTTTTGTTTCAGTTTAAATTTTGGAGTTAGCTTGTAAATTTCCATAAAATAAACTGCTGGAATTTTTAATGAGATAGCGTTGAATCTATAGGTCAGTTTGGGAGGAACTGACATCTTCACAATATTAAGTCTCCCAGTCTATGAACGTGACTTATCCTTCCGTTTATATTTAGGTATTCTTAAATTTCTCTCAGTAATTACACTTGGTTTTCTATGAAAGGTTTTGCACATTTTTTGGATCAGATTTATTCCTAGGTACTTGATGTTTATTCATGTTAACGTAACTGATATCATTTAAAAATTGTTTCCTAAAATGTAAAAATATAATTGACTTTACATATTGACCTTGTATCTAGCAACCTTGCTAAATTCACTTACTAATTCTAATACTTTATATGTAGATTCTTTTGGACCTTCTGTGTACCGTGTCATGTCATCTGTGCATAATGACCATTTTATTTTTTGCTTCCCAGCTTTTCTTTTTTGTTCTTGCCTCATTGCACTGGCCAGGACCTCAGTAAATGTGGACTAGAGGACGTGATAGCAGGTCTTTGATCCTTTCCTTCAATTTCAGGGAAAACTTAGAGAATTCCATCAAGTATGATGTTGCTGAGGTTTGCTAAGAGGTTTTATTTTGTTGTTTTAAGCAGCTGAACTCTGCTTGGTATTGTGAGTTTTACCCTGTGCACATGCAGCTTAAAAATGTGTGGGTTGAAATCTATTATCTTACTTTTTGTTCTGTTAGTTCTTTGTACCTTTTTATCTTTTCATTTTTTGCCTTCTTTTAGATTAATCAAGTATTTATTAACATTAATTTGTAAGTTATACATTCCTATGTTTACAGTAGAGATTATAACATATATCCTTAACTTAACCTTAAATGAATACTTTTATATTTTTCTGGATAAAAATAATGTTGCAAGGGCCTTGTAACACTTTATTTACCCACTCCTGCTTTTTTTGTGCTATTGTGGTCATGTATTTTAATTCTATTTTTGTATTTAAACTCCACAGGACATTATTATTGTTTTTTTCACAGTAAACATTTGTTTGGATTTACCTGTATGTTATACTGTCTTGTACCTTCCATTCCTTTCTTGCATTATCATGCTTACTTCTGGGGTCATTTTTCTGCTGTCTGAAGAACTCCCTTAGGATTTTCTTTCAATCATGGGTCTACTTATAATAAATTCTCTTGGTTTTTGTTGAAAACGTCTGTATTTCTTCTTGTCTGAGTATAGAATTGGCAGTTGCTGGTGGTTTTTCTTTTAGCATGTCTGGCTTCCATTGTTTCTATTTGAAAAGTCTCCTGTAAGTCTTACTGTTTTTTAATTTTTAAAGGTGATATTTTCATTCTATTTATCCTGTTCAGGATTTGTAACATATCTTGAATTTGTGCCTTGATATTTTTCAGCTATTTTGGAAAATTCTTGGCCAGTATTTCTTCAAACATTGCTTCTGCCTTATTCTCTATCTTCCCTCTTTTTGGGATTCCAATTATATGTATTTTCTTCCTTTTCACCCCTTTCTCTTTGTACTTCAATCTAGATGTTTTCTTTTGACCTTTCTACCAGTTCACAAATCTCTTTTGCTTTGTTCAGTCAGCTGATGAACCCATCTATTGAATTCTTAAATTTTCAGTTATTTTATTTTTTAGTAATAAGATTTGCATTTGAGTCATTTTCTAGATTCAAATTCTCTTGTGATATTCTTCCTCTTTTCAAAGATATTTATTACAGCAATTTTGTCATAGATAATTCCAGTGTTTTTCTCACATGTAGATTTGTTTCTATTGTCTTGTTTTTCCTCTTGGTTTTCAGACATTTGGTCTCATTTTCTGGTGTGCCTAGTATTTTTTAAATTGCAAGCTGAACACTATGTTAAGAAAAATTGTAGAGGTCTGGATGATGTTATCTTCTTCTACATGTATTATTTCGTGGAATACTCCATATTCTTCCACAGATATATTAATATCCTGCAGGTAGAGTATGGACACATAACATTAATCTAATTGATGCTTATTTGTTTCTAGATTGCCTGTACTGGCATAGCTCTTTCGGAGTCTTACCTGAATGCTTGAAAAATTCTGACGTGCAGAGACTGGGCTACTGGCTGGGGTCTCATTTAACAATGGGCAAAATTTGCGCCTCAGTAAAAATACTAGTTTTATAGGTCATAAACCTTTGACATGGCTTAAGAACAGTTGAAAGTGCTATTGTTACATATATGCAGTTGAAACTTTTATTGTGATAGATAAGATTATGTTGGCTATCTGTCTGTCCCTAGCCAATGTGGCTGTTTGTGTAAATAGATTCTCTGTTTCAGTCTGTAGTTCTTCATTTTCACTGGTGGATGGATGGATGTTCTCTAGTCTTAGGGATTAAAAAAAAAAACTTTCCATTTGTTAATTTAGTGTCATCTACCCTATAGTCTTATTATTACATTTGCCCTGACTTTTGCAAAAATGGGTTTGGGGATGGAAACTTGTTTAAGAAATTCCTTACTCTGTTATGATTAAAGCAAATATTTAAGTGAATTCTTGTTCTTCAAAATCCATTTTTACTTTGAGCTTAAGTGGTTTCACTGACTCTCTTTTCTGGCTTTTGATGTCTGAAATGAACTTCCTGTTACTATTTTTAGAATCTGCCTGTACTGTGGTCTTTGACTGACATTTTCTTCCAACTGCTCTTAGGTGAGCCAGTTGATAAAAAAATACATGCAACAGAGACATTGTTCTGGGGCAAAATCTCTTGTATCTCTTAAAGTTGGACATCATTGTAGCAACTCCAGGAGACCTACCTTTTTCTGAAAAGAGCTTATTAAAGTAGGAAAAGTTTAATGATGGATGGGGGAAAATGGCTCCTCAGGACATGACGATCTCAAGCTGCTAATTTTTTAAAATGGAATTAACATCTGCTCTTTATAGGTTGCCCTGGAGGAGTGTTGGTGAATACGTCCTAGGCCCTAGAAAAATCCATGTGATAAATTGCAGCTTATCCCAGTGTGCATCATTTACTGATAATCTGGCTGTATTTTGTGATAAGAGAAAATGAAGGAAGAATAAAGAAAACCACTCAGACATTTAGCAATAGGATTTAAAGGAGTGATTTTAAAATGGTAATTTTGTTATGTGTATTGATACATAAATTTACTTTTTAAGGGATTTAATAATTTTTAAAATTACTTGTGTCTGGTATAAGTAATTCATTTCAAAACAGGCCCAGCAAGTTGGACATTTATAGCTTGTATGATGGGTACAGAGCAGACTTTTGTACTGGACTTAATTATTAATGTCTGCCATCCAGATGGCTAAAAGTAGTCCAAAAAAATCAGGAATGTTTATATAACATTTACCTTAGAGAAATATTTTCCAAGAAAAATCCTTGATGATGCTTTTCATCAGTCAATGCTATTGCCTTTCACAATTTTTTAAATCTAAGTGAAGTACTGAATTATCAAGAGTGAATAATTTCCTTTAAGATTTTGGCAAAGTCCATTTTTTTTCCTTCTAAATAGTGTCAGGCAAGAGTTTGGACATTTTTTTATGATGTTTTATTTTTGAAGTTATTTACTTCAGGTTATTTTTATTAGGCTGTTTCTCAAGGAATATGTTTTGCTTTACTGTTTTTCACTTTAATATTGGTTTTCGCTAACCATTGTTTTTATTAGGAAGTTTTTCTTAAAAACTTACATTTGAAATTGAAATGCGCATAGAGTATGGCATGACATTAATAAACATTTTCCTTTATTCTCCTCACCCTAAATTTTTAATTATTTTCTATTGCTCATCATATTGTTATAAACTCATCACTCACTAGCAAGAACAACATGTTTGTCCGGTGAAGCCATTGGGGGATGGTTTGACATACGTTTGTGTTTAACTTTTTATTTTTCCATTTTTTTTGTTTTTCTGTTGCACGCTGATTTGAAGCAGAATTGGCTGCACATTCTGTTTATCCTTCAGTCAAAAGCAAACACTCCAGGGAATTAGAAGCAGTGGGAGATATAGTCCCCGCTCTCAAGGATCCTATGATGTAGGAGCAGAGAGAAAGCTGGCTACCTAACAATGTTAAGTGGGTATAATCGATGCCAGAAAGGGAGAATTGTGCAGCTCTTGAGGTCAGGTGGAGTTAAGGAAATTCTACCTTCCACCAGTCAGGCGGGGCTTCCTGGTGTCTTAGATGAACAGATAGGGTGAGGGAGAGCCAGGTTGGGGGAACACTACCAGCAAACGAACAGAGACAAGGAGGCATGAGCTATGACCAGGCGGCACTGCGCAGTCAGGGCTTTTCAGAGTGTTCTTATCAGTGTGCCAACCAGCAAGAGGGGAGAGAATGCTAGTGGGAGTGGTTGGAGGTTTTTTGCAGTGTCAGTTTTAAAGCTGCTGCCGTAGCCACGAAATGTATTTGGAGACTTCTGTTCAATCTTAACAATTGGTAGGGGTTTCAGCCTTCTCTTTCAGTATATATCAGAGCATTTTAATACAAAAATATTTAAAAATACTCACCAGTTATTATAACTGGTACTCCAGGAAGTTGTAGCACATCCACCTTGTGACCCTTTTCTGCCTTCACCCCCTTGCACCCTAAACATTTGGGAGCCTAGAGTAGAGGATTTACGAAGAGGAAGATGAGAGAATTAAAGGCTAAACCTGAATGTCATTTTAAGGAATTTGGATTTCATCCTGGGGTATTTAATTGATTGACTGTTTAATGAACATTTTTGACTGTGTGGTTTGTAGTAGATGTTGAGAATACAAATATGGCTCCTACTTTGGGTGAGCCCCTACTTTGAGCAAGAAAGTTGGACCATGTTAAGTAGATGACTCCAGCTGCAACATGGAACATGGTGAGAGTCGGCAAGGGGCAGAGAAGAACCTCAGTGAGAGAAGGGGGGTGAGTTAGTGCCTTGGTCTGTATTTGAAATAATCATTATTGAGAGTGATTTGTGTCTAATATGGTAGCCACTCGCCACATTGAACACTTGAAACATGGCTAGTGGGAATGGAGTTGTGCTGTGAGTATAAAATACACAGCAGGTTTCAAAGACTTAGTATGGCAAAAAGAATGTAAAATATCTCATTAGTAATTTTGTGATATTCGTTACATATTGAAATGATAATACTTTGGACATATTACATTAAAAATATATGGTTAAAATTCAGCTTTTTCTTTTCACCTTTTATTTAATGTGGCTTTAAGAAAATTTAAAATTATATGTGCGGCTCATGTTATATTTTATCGGACAGCAGCTCCTTAAACTATCGGACAACTGTGGGAACGGGAAAAAAAGAATGGATCCTTGGGGCGGAAGACGTGGCTGTGGTAGGAGACAGAGGCTGCTTTAAACCATAGAGACCTTGAGCAGGATTCACCCTGAGGTTATTAGCATTCATCCAAAGTCACCCGCTTCTGTCTTTTTATGTAACCTATTTCAGATGGTCTGCCCTTGCCGTAACTTCTCCCTGCTCAGACATATGTATGGTGTTATTTTATGACTAGTCACTTGCCATAGGTATAATGTACGTTCAAGTGCAACATCAGTTGATGTTGTTAACCAGGGTTATCAGTTAACATCAGTTGATGTTGTTAACCAGTGTTAACCCAGGGTGACCACCTTCTCTGCCCTGTGTAGAGTCTGGCCCATGCCTGGACACTGAGGGTCGGGGAAGACAGTCCATCAGAGATGGCTCAAGAGGTTTTACATTTGTGTGACTGGAACTATGGTTATACTGTTAATAGATAGAGGGACATCACTGGGGAGAGATGATTTGCAGGTTAGGGTGATGAGTCATTGATTTTTAAGCTGGTGTATGTCTAAGAAAAAATATTGAACATGCAGCTAGAGTTGTGTGGCTGTGCCTTGGAGGAGAGGTCAGGGCTGATACGGCATGTTTGGGAACCATACTCATAGAATGGTGTGTGGGAGTCACCACATTGTTATGAGGATAGAGACCCAAGAATTAAACTCACTCTGATTTAGGTTTCATGCTTGGCTGTCAATGGTCTGATTTTAAAATCTGAGGCTCTAAGAAAAATTTTGTAAAGTCTGTTTCATAATTCTGCCTATTCAGAGTTTTCTACCCTTTCTGCCCTTGTATTTTTTTCTGCCTTCAGAAGAGGGTGAAATGTGGGAAGCAAGTTTGTGGGAAGGAATGTCAGCAAAGGTTCTGAGCCGTAGACATGTTGTATCTACATTTGCTTTGGTCCAGGATGCACCAGGTCTGTGCTCCTTAGTCCCCTTGTGTGGACACCCAAGGTCCACACTTCAGGGAGGGACTGCAGGTTATAAAGGGACAACCTGGACCTATGAGAGATCCCTCCCTTTATACATATACACGTGTATATATATACACATTCATATGCACACATACCTATGCACATACACATATATGTCTGCATATATATGCTTGAAGTTAGTTACTAAATAAAATTCCTCACAACAATTTAGAAATTTCTCAATGAATTTATATGTAATATATATGTTACATATATGTTGCATACATGTTACACACGTCACACACCTCTCTCGTCATGGTAGCCCACCACAGTGACCCATCCGAATTGAAAGATGGCTTAATTGGCTCTTCTCTGGCGACTTGCCCTTCCCACAGGCTTCCCTTGATTATGTCAGAAGGAGAGAGCCATCTAAGGGCTGAAAACACAAAACCTTTACTCCTGAAAAATCGTCCATTTCTTCTCACCCTGCAACTGTTCCTCTCCTGGCTGCGTGACTAAGCTCTTCTTTCATTTAAAGGTGAGCCCCACCAGGCAGTACTTGGGGATAATCCCTGGAAGGCAGGAGTTATCAGGCCCTGCATGAGAGGAAAATTAACAGCCAAGATCACTGTGAATTTTTGATGGGGAGAAAGAAATGGAGGCAAAGACTTCTGTAGAGGTGAAGCTCTCCGTCCTGGTCACACTGTTTGTGTTTGTGAGGTCATCAGCTGGAATCTCTGTTTGCTGTGATTAGGTGCTGATAAGTATTAAAATAGTAGCTAACATTATTGAGCACTTAGTAGGTGTGAGGTCCATTGTGAGCAGTGTTTGTGTATTAACTCATTTTCTCCTCACAAGTCTGTACTATTATTATCTCCATTTTAACTGAGTCACAGGGAGATTAAACTGCACAGCTCATTGTTTTCAGCCAGGACTCAAAACCTGAGCCAGAGCCGGCCTGTTAACTACCACTTGATACTGCTGTAAAACCAAGGTTTTTTGTAGGAGCCATCAGTGAACTGAGATGCTCCATATTTCCGGTGATCTGGAAATGAAGTATTAAAATTGTTATTGTCAGTGCACCTTTGTATTCATTTGTTGGTGCTGCTTTCATGCGCTTCCCCGTTATCTTGTGCAATTAAAGCCGTTGTCTTATGTTCCTTCAATTAGGAAAAAAAATTATCTACGTATTATACCAAAGAGAGAATTGCCTCTTACAGCTGCCTGTCCTGCCATCCTGTCGGGTTTCCAAGTTCTCAGTAGTGTAAGGTGAACCACCAAATGCTTGTCTAAGCAGATGCGTGTGGGCCAAGCGCTCGTTAGCTTCTCTGTGAGTGTCTTCTATATGTAAGGAGTGTCAAATTGGACCCTGCCATTGTTACAGTTCATTATTTGAGGAGTTTAATAGGGAAAGTTTGTTACACAATTTACATGTGAAATAAATGTTTCCATCCACACTTGCAGTGTCAGCTGACATGAATTCTTGCATCTCCTTGCTGTCATTATAAAATACTAGAGAAATCACACAAGCTTGAATAACGTCTAATTGTTGATGAAACGAAGACTGGATGTTTTAACAGTTTTCCAGATGACTTACTTTCTATAACTACTTGCATGTTTTCTTTTTTTGTGGAGATTTGTAATGACTTGTAGCCCATCCAGAATGAGAGGTTGACCCTGCATCAAGTGTGCAGGAGGGGTCCATTTTTGCCATGAATGGAGATTCAGAAGTTACAGATAGCTATCAGCAGTTACACTTTTCAAAACTAACTTATCTGGGGGCCGGAGAATAGGACGACAAAGCAGCCTAAATGTTCTGTGGCATTTAGGTACATGCTTGAAGTGAGCTAGTAATAAAATTTCTCACAAGCATGTAGACATTTCCTGATAAATGTGTGTTCAAGCAATGGCGGTTGGAAAGTGAACAGCCAGATGACAGGTCCTTGGAATCCCAGGATCCAGGATGTGCTAGGTGGTGCCCCTCACAACCAGCAGTCAGCCCTCTGTTGGCGCTTCCAGTCTGTGATCTCATCCAGGAATTAAAACAGAAACCCAGTGTGCAAGGCCCAAGCTCCTTTCTAGATAAATCACAGAATGCCTCCCATTCTACCTCCTTTCCCCTTCTCTGCTTGTGTTGGTGTGTGAACTGTTCCCAGGTGGTACCATGGGGATGAGAATGGAATTTGGGAGGCAGTATGTCCGTGTCTTGCGGGGAAAAGAAAGGGGAGCTGGTGTGCAGTTTACAAACATTCACAGGTCTTCCCTTTCATAAAAAACAAAACAAAATGTCCCTTAACTCTACTTCTCTATTTCCCTGCCAAAAAATGTGTAGATACAGCAATGGTTTGTTTACTCACTGGGGAGTAGTCCAGCTCCCCTCCCTCCACAACGGCTGTCAGATGCTTTCCCTCGGCGTTAGTCCCCTTGAACTCTCCTAGTAGACAGGGGACTTTTGTCCATTTAGGCCTCAAAATCTAGTGTCTATTTTGTACTTACAGCACATCTCAGTGCGGACTGGCCACATTTCAATAGCCACATGTGATGCGCTGTATGGGATAGCGTGGCTCTAAACAGTGATAATTTCACTCTCTACCCTGGTTTCCTTTGGCTTCCCCTGGTTCTCCCACTGCCCAAATCTGAATGGCTCGGGGGTCTGGTCTTGGGTCCTCCCTCATCTACCCACACATTCTCCCCTTTGAAGATCTCATTCACAGCCAGCCACCAGCTCACTGTGGCGAGGATTCGACCCCAGTGCCTTGTCTCCATTTTCACCCGATGCGCCATTGTTCCCTCAGACTCAGCGTGTCCAAAATCAAATTCATCTGTATAAAGCTAGCTTCTCTGTTTTCATCCACGCTTCTTTTATTCTCCTGGCTTCTAATGTGCCCTCTAAGTTTATAAAGCAGTAAGAGAGCAATCAGGCTATATAAGCAAAACACTGTGAATAGTAAGAACCAAGAGCTGAGGGTATTGTGGAAATTGAATGGCACTTATAAGAAAGCCCAGCATATTTAATGATGTGCATAATTCTTATAGGCAGCAAGGTGACAAGGTATGTGGAGCTATTCATGAGCATTAAGGTGGTTATTGCTTTTATTCATGGGCAGAGCTAGCGTTTTGGGTAGCAAATGGGAAAGTGGGAGAGGGAGTTGCTTATGGCCCTCCTTCCCCTCCTTGCTGCTAGGATGCTCTGCTCTCATCATCCCATGCTCCACTTCTGTTCCTCGGAGCTGGTCTTCCCGTGTTGGGTGCCTTCCCTGTTTCCAGTTTCACTGCTCAGGGACTAGTGCTTCTCTTTCAGTCAGGCATTTCCTGACTGTGCTTGTGTCCTTTTTCAGCTCTCAGGAAAGAAAATTAAATTAAGGGCTGATTTGGGGCTCATGAGAAGGTGAAGTTAACTGCTGATTTCACCCGCTGCACCCATGCAGGAAGCATGAAAAGAGCTGCCTGGAGGGGCAGGGCTGGCTCTCTTGTGGACTGTGGCCTCTGAGAACCTGGAATAACTTTGTCACCAAATCCGTGTCCTCCACTTGCTGAATAATGTTAAGAAAGCACGGAACGCACATTACATTTTTATAGTCATTATTCCATGTTTTAAGAGTAGGTATTCCATTGATTTTTCTTTCAGCAAAAACTATTCAAGGGTGTTATTGTCATTTATGTTCATTTTCAGCGTGATTTGTAAAATTTGAAATGAAATTTTAGTTTCTCTACAGGCTTCCATAGTAAAGAGCATCTAATTAACACCAATTTAAAATTGATCTCTAGGGATATTAGGATAGTGTTTACAGTGGCTTTTTCCTCCGAATAGAACTATTTTATAAAACATTAGGCCATCTCAGCTGTGGGAAAGAAACTGTGGCTTGGTGGGAAAAATAAGGGCTTTGGAGTCAGAAATATCTGGATCAATTCCTGGTTCTACTATTGGGAAAGTTACTTTAACCTCTCCAGGTCCCTCCCCTTTTGCCTAAAATAAAATCTACCTTATAAGATAAAATTCTTAACTCATTCAGTAAATGTTAATTTCCTCTCTGCTGTTCCTGGAAGCTGGAAGGGGGAGAAGGGAAGCAATGGAAAGATTAATGGACTGAAGCCATAGGTTGTACAGCTGCTGTATATTGGAATAGTGTAATGTGTGTGTGTGTGTTTAATCAGATTCCTTTCCTAATATCAAGAACCAAGAGCATTTGGAGTGAAATGCTCCATTACTTGATTTCAGTTGGGGGACAGTTTTCAGTTGGGGGACAGTATGAGGGTGATGGGGTCCTGGGGACATGAGGGGAGAGAACACCGGGGGGAGACAGCTCTGTGGAAAGGGATAGGAAGAGGCAACTTCTGACATTGTAATCTAAGGTGTGCTCTGTTCCTTCCTGGATTCGTTTGCTAGGGCTGCCGTAATAATATACCACAGGCTAAGGGGCTTAAACAACAGACATATATTTTCTCACAGTTCTGGATGCTGAAAGTCCGAGATCAAGGTGTTAGGAGGTTTGATTTCCTCTCTCCTTGGCTTGGAGATGGCCGTCTTCTCCCTCCTCTTCACGTGGTCTTTCTTCTGTGTGTGTCTGTGTTCTGATTTTCTCTTCTTAGGAGGACACCAGTCAGATTGGATTAGCGTCTACCCTAATGACCTCCTTTTACATTAATTACCTCTTTAAAGATTCTGTCTTCAAATACAGCCACATTCTAAGGTAGTGGGGGCTAGGGCTTCAACATATAAGTTTTGGAGGGGACACGGTTCAATCCATAACACTTTGCCTCTTAGTGACTAAGATTTTTTTTAACTCTTCTATGGTCTGGATTCATCCTTTCCTCCATCCCCATCTGTTACCTTTAAATTACTAAAGTGTCTTGGTGGGAAAGAAAGGAGAGGTGCTGACCTCAAAAGGGAGCTGAAGCATGTTGGTTGACTCATCCAAGCCAGGGCTTGCTTAGGGGAAATTTATTTCCTGCAACATCACTGGTACCCTGTGCAGGGTGGTGAGTAGCACAGGGTGGCAAGGAGCACTGGGCAGGGCCACTTTGCTTTGCTCTGTGATGCTGGGAGTGTTGGGGCTTTGGGAGGAGAGGAGGAGAGGTCACAGGCAGTGTTATGGTTTGAGTGTGTAAAGTTATGGGCCTTCATTCTCCAGCTGCAGTGGAACCAATTTGGCTAAAAGCAGTAAAAGTTATGCATTTTTTTGGTGAGGAAGATTAGCCCTGAGCTAACATCTGTTGCCAATCCTCCTCCTTTTGCTGAGGAAGACCGGCCCTGGGCTAACATGCATGCCCATCTTCCTCTACTTTACATGTGGGACGCCTGCTTCGGCATGGCTTGATAAGCGGCACGCAGGTCCACGCCCGGGATCCGAACCCGTGAACCCCGGGCTGCCCAACCACTACACCACGGGGCCAGCCCCAAGTTATGCTTTTTTAATTAGATAGAATTGATGACAATGGACAAGTTAATACTAAGCCCAGAGGAGTATGAATTGCCTGTATTTGTGTGTATATATACCCACAACTCTCAAATTATAGAGTTGTGTCTTGTTGTGGCGTGTGAGTTCTTCTCTTTTCAGGCTGCGTGGTGTATTTTCATGGCCACTGGCTGTGAAAAAAACTCTTCTCAACTTGCAATTGTGGAAGACAGGAGGACTGCTTTGCTTAAAGCTTTGATTCCCTACAGGAGGGACTGCTTTAGGGCGAACTTGAAATCGCTGCATTTCTCTTCTTCCCTGACGAGTTGCTGTTGCTTCCCAATGGCACCTGAACCAGCATCTGGGCCAGGAGAATAGTGTACTAACCAGTCTTCATTCACAGGGCTGGGTTTTTATCGAGTGTCTTTGTGGCAGCAACTCTGCCACATACTATTCTGTTTCCAGGTTCAATCCCAGGGTTAAGGTATACTGCTTTTAGCTTTCCTTTGCTGCTGCTGCTGGTTTTTTTTGCTCACCTTGTTACCTGCCTGTGATGAATCGTCTGATTTTATAGCCTAGCAAAGTCAGGATAAAAAATGTAAATGTTTTTGTTTAAAGGGAGATGCAAAATGTGAGAAGTGTAATGAGTAATGATTCACTCTTCAAGTACCATTTGTGGATGTAGATTTATTCCTAATACCAGATGCTCCGGGACACATTTTTTTCTTTTCAGCCCACAGAGATGTCAATAAGCAGAAAATGGTGTTCATGCATCTTGTCAGAAACCAAGCGCACAGAAGTGCAACTTAGTGGATCTCACTACATTCTCAGATTTGAGATGTTGACAGAATTGATGTCCCTCTCTGCAGCTGGGTGGCCATCTTGGGTTTCTCTTCTCACATTCCTCCTACCACACTGGGCTTGGATGTGTTTTTAAAATGAGCGTTAATAAAAACTTGAGATCTCCGTTCAGCTTTATGTGGTTTTCATCTCAGAAATTCTTCTCATTGTTTAGAATAGAGAAAACATTTTAGACCACTTTAAAAAGACAGTATTCACTGCCATTATTTCTCTGTGAATGCTGACTTAAATTAGTGGTATATGTGCCACCCATTTTGTATCTGCTGGCACCAGCTGAGAACTGTGCCCAATAACACCTTCAAATTTAGAAATGGAATGATGGCTACATTTGCTATTTCTGTCTTTTAGAGAATGCTGGAAATTGATGTAAATAGATGGAAGACATGATACTCACTAAATTTACTCCTTCTCAAATTGCTTGGGATTAGCTACCTACAGAGACATGCCTGGCATATGTGCCTGGCATGTATGCATTTATGGATTGGTGGCCTTTGGTATTTGGGCAGAATGCAGATGGTTAGTGAGGTCTTCCTGGCCACAGCCACACCCTTTGTGACCACCATTCATAAGTCCCAGTGCCTGGTCAGGAGAGATGGAAGCAAGTACTAGTCCTGTCCTTTCCTTCTTGTACTTTCCTTGCAGGAGTGGACCCTATTCATAGTTTCCTTCACCAAATGTGTGAATGTATATTGGATGTCTGCTAAATGTTGGGCACTGGAGTAAATGCTTTTCTCCACCTCTCACCCCACACTCCTATGCTGTATGTGACAAAACCAACCAAAGCCAAAGCCAGGGCATTGGTGTTGTACCTGATTTTTCTAAGGTTGCTGATCTATGATTTATCATTCTTCCATGTTTTTGGGTTCCATTACTTGGCAAAAGATTAAACGAGCGACTCACAAATTAGCCTGCATTGGTTTTATGTTGTTGTAGAAAATATTGGAGGGCTAAAGTAAGTTCTCTACCCATCAAGTTAATTCTTTCCAGCCTTGTTTCTGTGGTAGGTAGTATTTTTCCCATAGTACTTAGACATGTTTAGATTAAGCTGTCATGTGAAAGATACAAGATATAGCTCATAATATCTTGCTTTGAAAGAGGTAACAACAGGACAGTATTCTGAGAGAGAGCATTTTATTGAATTTCAGTTAAGAGTTTGTATTATTTATAAAGCCAAAATAACCCTTTCTTGAAAAGTCTTTTTTTGCTTCTAAATGGAAACCAAACCTGTATGTGATTAAGTTAAGGATCTTGAGATGGGAAGATTATCCTGAGTTATTTGGGTGGATTCAATGTAATTACAAGATTCCTTATAAGAAAGATGCAGGAGGGTCAGAGTTAGAGAAGAAGATGTGACCACGGAAGCAAAGGTGAGAGAGAAAGATTGGAAGATGCTACTCTGCTGGCTTTGAAGATGGAGGAAGGGGCCACGAGCCAACAGACTCTCCCTTGGAGTCAGCTCTCTCAACCCATTTGAGATTTCCAACCTCCAGAACTATAAGATAATAACTTTGCATTTTTAAAGTGACTATATTTGTAGTAATTTGTTACAGCAGCAATAGGGCACTAATACAGTTGGGTGTAGAAGTAGAGTATTATGATAGGCACATTTAGTGCAATCAGCTTGAATGGTTTGAGGCTTTGTGTACCCTTGGTTATAGATGGCTGTCCTCTCTGATCTCCAAGTGAAGTGTGGTCTGTGATTTGACTTTTAAATATGAAAAAATTCTCAGCTGCAGAAAGCTCTGAGAATATTTTACTTGGCCAGGTGTTTTAAGAGGAAGGTTCAGTTTTAAGAAGGGAGGTTGTGATGAAACTTACGAGTCAAGACCTGCTGTGTTACAGTTACAACTGATTGACTTGAGAGAATTGCCACATGTGCATTATTAAATTTAAGTTACTGGTTAAACAAAGATTATGTACTTGTGTTTGAGCTTATACATTTAGTTTTGGAAAAATCTTCACATAATATTTGTATGGAGTAAGACTTTTGGTTGGTGAAGGAGTTATTCTTCTGGAGGAAGATATTAACAGATACTGAATTTGAAAGTGTGGCTTGGTGAATGGACTGAATGGAAAGAAATCTGGTATCAACCACCCCTGTTAACTATAGGCGGGCTCTGTGAGCATCTAGAAAAACAGTTGGCAGCTGCTGTAGTGTGAACTTCATCATTGGGCAGGTTGTTTCTGGCTTCTGATTGAGGGATGGAAAGATGCTATTTGTACCCTTATGGTGGACTTAGGCTCCTATAGGAAATAGTTCACCCTAAGAAGGGCACCTTTCCCAAATCCCTAGTGATATGGACTCAAAAATATGGACACAGCAGGGACTGTTCTTCTGAGAACTGTTCCTCAAAGCCTACACCATGGCCAAACCTAGGGCTCCCACTTTTCCTTCCTCTCAGCCCCACCCTTGCTTTTTAAATCGTAGACCTGCGCTGCCTAGTATGGTAGCCATTAGCCAGAGCGTTGCTAAATCAAGGGCACCCTGGAAGCAGAAAGCACAGCTTTTGATGCCAGGGTTCTTGGCTAAGAAGATGGGAATATGGAGAGAGGAGCAGAGAGTCATCAGGGGATGGGTTAAAAATGGAGGTGAGTACGTTTTTGATATCCATATGTTCTTTTTTCCTTTTATTTTGTCCTGTTTTTTCCTAGCCCTCTCTGGTCTTGATTTGACATGAATATAGCTGGAATGACAATTGCCTGATCAGAATGCACTGGAGCACCTTCATAATAGTGATTTCAGAGGAAAGGAATCTTTATAGAAAAGATGCATCATCAGGATTTGTCGTACAGTGGAATGTAGTCTGTCCACATCTGGGTTAATGATGGGTTACTGTTACCTGGTAGCGTTGTACACTGTTGTTAAAGTCAAATGAAGGGATATAAAAATGGGTTGAAATGTCTTTAGACAGAATCTAAATGGCCTTTTGATGACCTTAAAAGCCCCTCAAATTAAAAAATCTTTGTTTTCTTGAGAGAGAACATTTGCTGAGTTCTCAGGCTTTGCTTTTTTTCCTGTGTGTCTTTGCATATGCTATTCTGTCGTATAAAATGTTACCCTATTTGAAATCATGTTATTGAAAATATATGTAAAAATTCCTTGTATATGCAAAATACTATACGGATATAAGACAGTGTTATCATTATTTCAAAACCTATTCAAAACTCACTTCCTTCATGACATTTCTTGTATAAATCCCACTGTAGCCAAATTGGCCTCTCCCCTTTGCATGTAGAACCTTGCTTGACTGTGGCCAGAGCAGCAGTATATGGGTACATATACAGTCAGCCCTCCGTATCCGCAGGTTGTGCATCTGTGGATTCAACTAACCCTGGACTGGAAGACCTACGATGGTTGCATCTGTACTGAAAACGTACAGACTTTTTTATCTTGTTATTATTCCCTGAACAATACAGTCTAACAACTATTTACATGGCATTTACATTGTATTAGGTATCATAAGTAATTTAGAGATGATTTAAAGTATACAGGAGTATGTCCGTAGGTCATATGAAAATACTATGCCATTTTATATTAGGGTCTTGAGCATCCTCGGATTTTGGTGCCCGTGGAGGTCCTGGAACCAATCCCCCATGGATACCGAGGGAGGACTGTCTATCAGTGCTCTGTAGCAGCGTTGTCCTGGAGAGCTCTCTGATGACGGGCATGTTCTGTATTTGCACTATCCAATACTGTAGCCACTAGCCACATGTGGCTATTAAGCCCTTGAAATGTGGCTAGTGCCACTGAGGAACTGAATTTTAAATTTTATTTAATTTTAATTAATTTGAATTTAAATAACCACATGAGGCTGGTGGCTACTGTATTGGACAGCACTTCCCGGAAGCCTGGCATGTTGCTAAACATGTTGGAAATATTACAAACATTTCTCCCTTTGTTAATTTTCCCCTCAAATTCTAGAGGTTGTGAGTTGGAGTTCCCCCTAGGTCTGTCTCACTTCTTAGCCCTTGTTTTTCCTCTCCACTTTGTGGATTCATGGACTGCAGTTTTAGTGAGCCGGCAGTAGAGAAAGGAAGCAAAGTGATGGTCCATCTCTCCTTGGGTTGGAGAGCAGCAGCATAGAGTGGGTTAGGGCCTCACCTCATGGGGGCCAGTTGAAGGCATTAGATAAAGGAAGATTGGGGGGACAGGAGAGACCCCACAGTGAAGCTGGGGTTGAGAGAAGAAACATAGAGGACCAGAAAGAGGACTATCTGTACAAAATCAAGATGGCGAGTTAGCTGGGGTTGCTATTAGACCACGTCCCTCTAGGAAATTACAGTGTTGAAAATAACACCATACAGGTAGCAAGCCTTTTCTCCCTTCGGTATTTTTCTATAAACTTTTAGAGACGATAAAGGGCAGGAGACATGTCAAAGATATCTAAGATAAAGTTTATGTATTCATCATTTGTCTTGCTAAGGGAAGCCTTGGCTTCAACTCTGAAACTTGGAATTGTGTAAGCCAGAGTTGGGCACTGCATATTTCTAGAATTTGGTCTCAACTGAAAACTATAAATACTCTAAATATGTACCACATACTTCCATGGCAACTTCTTTGGGGCCGTGCAGCACCCTTCCAACAAAGATAATCTAGAAGTTATGGGACGACTATCCTTCCGTGCGTGTAGGAAAAGTATAACATGTTACGTTATGACCTTACCTGAAATCACCATGCCTGAAATCAATTTTTGTAGCTGAAAAGTGCTGTACAAAATAAAAGGGTTATTTATCATAATTTTAGCTGACAGTAGGACTGCTGAAACCTTTCTCTCAGCGAAAGGAAATGCCCAGTAGGCAAGCTCCAATGAATCCCCTTAGCCTGGTAACTGGAGATCAAGGAGCTTCCCTGTAGTGTTCAATCTGTGAGGAACGCTTTGCTTCTGTGAGGAACGCTTTGCTTCTGTGAGGAACGCTTTGCCTCTGTGAGGAACGCTTTGCCTCTGTGAGGAACGCTTTGCCTCTGTGAGGAACGCTTTGCTTCTGTGAGGAACGCTTTGCCTCTGTGAGGCTTTGGGAAATGTTAACAAGCAACCATTACCACACAGTGCTCCCAGCTGGCGAGAAGTTATATGTGAAGGAGACCAAACAGAAAACAAGATGGCATATAATAGGCGTGTAATAAGCTACTCATGGCTTGGCTCAACTTGGCTCAGGCAGCAACTCAGACGAGAGGAATCAGCAACAAGAGATAAGGATGTCAGCTGGATATATAGGGAAGTAGACTTGTGGTTGACCTTGAACCCTGGACATTGCAGGCAGGAGGGACAACATGAGCCCTGAGAAAACTAGGTTTCACTTGAATCATTCTACTAGAATAGTTTTCCTTTTTCATGCAGAAGTCTGAGTCTTCAAATAAATTATTGTGAAGAATTAGACATATATATATTTTTTGTTTATTGCAGTAACATTGGTTGAATTGGACTTATAAACTGTCACAAGAAAATGGTGAAGGTCATGGCCTCAGGGATCCTGAAAATTATTTTGTGTTTTCATAGACTTGCACAGTCCTGGATTTATAGGAAGGATGAATAAAAACCAGATTTGACAGTCTCTTCCTTCAACAGAAGGGACATGCCTTTTAGTTATGACATTAAGCAATGCTCTATTTCAAATACTTTCCACTACTGAGGAAAGAGTGCCCTTTGCTGTCCGATTGCCAGTCTGGGAAATCTCTTTCTGGACTTGTTTTGTTTGGGATTAAACCACATGGAACTCTTTTCTCCAGCTCTTGTCATTATACTTGAGACACTCTTGCTGTTTCCCTATCATTTCTAAACTGGGAACTTTTTCTTCTGTTTTTTTTAAAACCAGAAATGAACAGTTCTAGTGTATGGTTCCTATGAGAAGGCTTTCTTCACAGCACCATGTGGAAGATAACAAGACCTGAAACCTAAAGTACTCGGGACCACATTGTTTTCAATTCCAGTTTCTCCGAGCAGCTTTGCCTTTTGGCAAAGGAATATATATTGCTATCTTACTTTTTGAGCCCCAGGAATGGTATTTGGGAGTAGTGTGGACTTTTATGCTAGTCATTCTACCATCTGTAACCTGCTTCAGAAAGAAAAATCCGAAGATACTTAACTAAAAAATTAAGGCTACTCAAGATTGTACCACTTAGACAAAAGATGAAAGTTCCAGAAGGGTACAAACTGAGCTCTGCAGCGTGTTTGGAACTTGTCTTCTATGACCTACCCAGTAGAGGGCAACATCTCATGCCCCTTTAAATCTGTGGGGGTGTGCTCCAGAAAGCCTTTCTCCTAAACTGTTGAATTAGAAGTCTTATACCCTGAAGGAATTGGAGTTGAAGTCCTGTCGCACAGTCTGCTGTGGGAGTAGAGTCCCAAGTGAGAGCTGTTCAGCTGCACTTGTGATTTTAGTCTATTTTAGTCGAGCCTGTTTGTTCAAAACCTTACTAAAATTGGGGTTGACTAATGACATTCTTATAATTGGGTTGATTTTAGCTTGTATATATATTTTCTTTTCTTTCTCAGCTTCAGGGTGGCTCATATTCCAACTAGTATGATTCAAGTATTCCAGGGCAGTAAAGGATCCAAACTATGTCCCTTAGGTAGATAAATAAATAGAGAGTGGAATTCTTCAGAGCTGCCAGACTGACCTTTTCCATCAGCACTAAACTCTGAAAAATGGTACACAGATTCAAGGCCTGGAGTTAAAAGGGGAAGAGACTGAGCTGTTGAGTTAAGGAATCCAGGAGAATCTCTCTGTTTGGTTCTTCCTTCTTGTGTATTAATGTTTAATAAGGAAGTGAACCCCAGATGACAGAACTGATTTTCTTTTATTGGGTGACTTGAAATCTATTTCATTGCTTCAATCAGGTTAAATCAGAAAGAATTCTGTTTTGTAAGTCTGGCCTCTGGGTCTCTGGTATATTTACAAAGATTTCTACTTAATACATAGTTCTGTTTCTCAGGGATCCTGAGGACACTGCCCTCTAGTATAAGAGATCGACAAGGATAAGACAAAAGGAAAATATCTTTTATAAGGCAGTCAAAGGAACTTTAATTTTTTTTGGCAGGGAGTTTATGGGCTTAAGTAAAAGACTTCATTTCATTCCTTCTGGGAATTTATTTTCTTAAACCAAATATGATAATCTTCCATGTATGTCCATTACCAGGGATGTTGGTAATCATCAGTTAGTCTGGAGACCTGGAGAGGGAGAAACCAAGCCTGACATTCTGTGATCTCTTGGCAGGCGAATGCCCCCAGTCCTGTTAGCCTTTGTGTTACAGTGGTTTCATGGGTGCACACTTGTATTTTAGATAAGTATCTTGGGTCGTGATTTGAATTTCCAATTGAATTTCCTTTACCATTTTTCTTTATGAAAACGTATGCATTAAAATTTTTGTACTTGAAGATAAAAATTAAGGTAGATTCTGATGGTCTCTTTTACTCTCTATTTGTTTCCCATTGGAATGGTAAAAATTCAATTATTCATGTAGAAAATGGCATTTAGGACCTTGAAAATGGAGAAAATTTGAAAGGGAAGGTCACTTGTGCCATAAAATTCCTGAACACAGAAGAAGAGCCAGTGACTCAATCTTGACTGAAAGAGAAATCTATGAGACTTAGAGGAGACCCTGCTAATTCTTCAGCCAGGACCTGAGACAGTCTCTCCCTACCACACATCTCAGCCATCTCTGTTCCCGAATCACATATCGTGTGCCCCGTTACATATGATGCAGAAGGAATCTAAAAACTACCCAAGTTCCTTGTCTGCATAGACTCTGAGTCACATTACCCCCCTGATAAATTAATGGTTGGTATAATCATCTTTTAACAATGAGAAAATAATGTGAACATTAAGGGAAAAAACCCCAGAAAATGCAATATCAATATAAATACAATATTTAGGTTAATTCAGCCTAGCTGGTCAGCAGAGGTTGCTCTTCTCTCCATGTTCCGGAACCACAGATGGCCATCCAGCCCTAATGGCTTCTTTTACAGCTCTCTGCCATCGGCTACAAGATGCATGCAAGGACAGGGCATAAATATATGGGGACAAATTATAAATTAAAACTCCTACTCTGTACTATGAAATTATTAATACCACATACCCTATGGTGGATCAATAGAACCTTCTTTTGCTCTAAAAAACATTGCATTTTGAAACAAATGTTTAGGTATTTATTTGGGGGGAAAAAAAGGAAGGAAGAGGTGAGTATTCAGTGCCATTCACTATTTTAAGTACTTATTTAATTTTTCCCAAAATATTGTAAAGTAAGCATTCTTATTTTTTCCATTTTAAAAATACAGAAACTGAGGCAGAGAGAAATTTTGTAACTTTCCCCAAGGTTGGGCAGCCCATTAGAAGCAGAACTGGATATGAACCCAGGCCGATTGGCCTCAGAGCCCGTGCTCTCAAGCTTTGTGGTACAATCTGCCTTAGTTCTGTCCCCTCCTGGCCTCAGTTCCTGGGTTAAGGTAACTGCTACCTCCAGACCTTCCTTCTTGGGCCCTTCCTCCTGCCCTTGCTAACGATTTAGGTTAGAAGTAGGTTAGTTTCCATTTTTCTTGGGTCCCCATTGGGACAAGTTTAGAGCTTTTCAAGGAACGCTTACTAAAAAATAAGGGGCAGGAAGATGGTATGAAATTAGAAAAAAGAAAATGGAAAAGCAGAGAAGGAAGTCGATGAGGTTAAAGAGCATGAATTTCTTTCCCTCATCCTTGCGTTCATTGAGCCTCTCCTGCACACATCTGGGCCTTCAAGGAGTTCCTCATCTAGAGTTTAAATGGGCAGTTGCTGAGTGATCAGAAGCTGGGGCCAGAAAAGCATTATATCCCTGGAATTCTTGGGGTGTTTGACTCAGCCACTGATTCTTATCTTTTGTATGGGTCTCTCGGGGTCCCTTGGAAGTTATCCTGGCCCCTGGTCCCTGAGTACAGAAGATACTTCGTCATGTGGCACCATCCCACGTCTTCCTTCCCTGCTGCACTGACCTCTAGGTCACGCCTTTCATCCCATCTGTCCAGGCCCCAAAGTCTCCCCTTAGCCCAGTCTAATTCTGTCTGTCCCCCTTGGTCTTTCCAGAGGTGACTGTTCGCTTGTGTTTGCCGCCTCACTTCCTAAGCTGACAAAGGGGTCTCATAGGGACTGCTAACCCAGAGCTGCATGACAGTGCTTCCTTTCAGGGTCCAGCAGCTTCCCTTTTGGTGTCTGGCCTATCTCCTAATGGCCTTGTTGTCTGTCTGAGGGACAGTTCTCCATTTCAGCTTGTTGGCAGAGCTGGCGTGACGTACAGGTCCCCAGCTCAATGAATAAGCTAGTTCAGACGCTTGGCTCTGGCCATTCTGTTCTCTTAGGCTCATCCCTTTGATGCCTCCAGGGAAATTACCTGCCAGATTCCAGCCACTACATTTTATAAGTTAAAAAAGAACTCAAGAAACCTCGTGAACAAAACCTTTTTTTTTGTACAGATGTAACAATATGTGATCTCACCATTAAGAAGGGAAGCTATCTCCTTAGAGTAATGGTAGTTTTTTTTATTATACAGAAAACACACCTCATCTGTATTTCTATATTGTTTTTTTGTGAGGAAGATCAGCCCTGAGCTAACATCCGATGCGAAATCTCCTCTTTTTTGCTGAGGAAGATTGGCCCTGAGCTAACATCTGTGCCCGTCTTCTTCTGGTTTATATGGCACTGCATGGCTTGCCAAGCAGTGCCTCGGTGTGCGCCCAGGATCCGAACCTGCAAACCCTGGGCTGCTGAAGCAGAGCGCGTGCACTTAACCTTGTGCCACCGGGCTGGCCTCCTATATTTTGTTCTTTTAGTTAATCATTCAATTAAATATTTATTGAGCACTTACTAGGTTCTATGGAGGTCAAAAGCAAACACACACACAGCAAGAGCAATAATTGCTGCTCGTATAATGTTTTCAATTTTGTTTAAAGTACGTACACACGGAAGAGGCTAATTAACAGTATAAGGCAGTATCAGATAAGTGCCAGAGGGGCCTCCAGACAGGGTTATAAATATCACACAAACCTTTATTCGTACAAAAGCAAAAGCAGGCACCTCAGCGTTAATAGAGCAGTTATTGCCTCACAACCTAGGAAGCTCTTCAAGAATTACACAAAATGCTTTTCACCTGTTTTTTACTATTTCTGTTTTCCACTTTTTTAGTCAATGACCTACTTAATATTTATTGAGGATTTCTTCTAAGCTAAGGTGGACGAAGGTGAGATTTCAGTCTTGTTTAAAGGATGTGTATTCCTAAGAGATGAGTTGGTGAGATAAGGTGGTATCAGATGCGGGCCTTGTGGGCCTCTCGACAGTGAGTGTTATGGGAAGTACAGGCCAGAGAGAAGTCTTCATGGTAGACTGGGGCTGAGATGAGCCCTTAGAGGTAGACAGGATTCAGGTAGGTTGTTGGGGAACGGGACAGACAGGTGGGGAGAATGCCCACAGGGAAGAAGGAGTGGAAGAGGTAGTAGGTCACCCCCCTGGAGTCGAGGGTTTGTTTAGGGAAGAGGTGGTACTGTTTAGCCTGGAGAGGCATCCAGGAAGGTCAAAACTAGATTTCCGTCCTCACCTCCCACCCTGCATGCATGCCCACACACATACACACACACCAACAGACCCTCCGTAGTTAACGCCTCTTCTTTCTAAATACAAACACATCCAGGGAGTTTATACTTACTGCTCATTTCAAGTAGTTAAATATCAGTGAAGCAGGCTGCCCAGGGCATGGGACCTGACCTTAGCACAACCAATCAGAGTCTGGCCTGGGACTTTGAACCTGCAGTAGGTGACGTGAAGAGTTGGATGGGGCCGGGATAGAGCTAATTCCGCTGTTGGTGCTGGGGTATCGTAACTGTTCCTGTATGGGGCCGTGGGCCTTATTCTGGCCACCAGCTTCCTGTGCACTTTCCAAGCCAGGTTCTCCACTCTCCCTGTCAATTCTGTGAACTCCCGTCAGCATTCCAGCTGAGTTGTTTTCTATTGTTTGCAACCAGGAACTCTGACTGGCTCTTTTTGGTCTGGTTGTCCCGCTGTGGTCACCCAGCCCTTTCCTGGTCTACATCATCCCGGTTGAAGTTCCTCAATGGGCTCTTAATCTCTTGTGGCCATAACTGCATCTTCACTGCAAGTGCGTTAGGTCAGCTCCTCATCATTTCTCACCTGGACTAGGACGGGGCTCTCCTCTCTCCAGTCCATCTCCCACCCTTGGTGTTTGTAGTAGGACCTGGAGGGAACAACAATAATCTGTCATCCCTGGAAGGTGCCTGCTTGTGGCTTGGACTTGTTGGATTTGTCCCTCTTGCATTGCAATTGGTGCTCCGAAGCTTCCCTCAGTGGTCAGCAGCTGTCCCAGCTCTTCAGGAGTTTTGCATCATGCTCTGGGCTATTTTCTCCTCTTCCACCAAACTGTGCCTCTTCTCACTTCCCACTGAGTCTTCCTAGGTGATTGGCTAGATAATTCCACCTCATAAATACCTTTAATACATAAATACCTTTGTCTCCTCATTGCTCTTGCCTTAGTTTAAGCCTACCAGGTTTTGCACTGGGACTCCCATGGCAACCTTTTCATTAAGGGCCCTGCCGGTGAGGTCTCTTCCCTGCAGCTCCTCCTCCTGCCTGCCGCAAGGGCTCTCTCCCTGGAAATCTGCGCCATTCGCACAATCTGCCGCCTTCTCCCAGCTCTGACAAAGCCAGTGTCCTAGCTCAGCACTTTCTCCCTCCAGCCTCATCTTCCACTGCTCCTTCCATGTGATATTCCAGCCCAGTGAGTTTATCAACACTGTTGTTTAAGTGTGCCGTGCCTTTTACAGTTTTGTGGCTTTGCAGGCACTGTTCCCTCTTCCTCCTTTCTTTGCCTGGCAAATTCTGGTGGTTTGTCAGCCACCCCTCCTCTCTGATACTTCAGGGCACTGTGCACACCTTTCTTGCAGGTTTGACCTTAACAGTGCTGCAATTGTCCGTGGACGCTCTTCTCTCCCTGCTGAGAGCCCTATGTCCTTGAGGGCAGGGGTGGAGTCTCCTCCTGGTACTGAGTTTCTAAGCACAATTCTTGTGCATGGCAGGCCCTCTCTATATGTTTACTATTGTGGATGGATATTCAAGCAGATTCATTTGTGCCCAGATGATAATGGCTGTGGCGGTCTCACCACATTCTCTCCTCCCTGGAGGCCCCATCCAGAGGTCTGATGGTAATGCTGCGAGTTTCAGGCACTCTGGCAGACTCTCAGGGGGGTAATTTGGTGGAGAAGGGCCTTCTGGAATCTTGCAAATAAGATCTCAAGTAAGGGTTGCTGCTCTCTGCTTGTGAGTCATCCTCCTCCTGACATAAGATCCTCAGTTCTGGCCCACATGGTTTGTGAAGTGGAGCCGAGTGCTGACCCGGCCCAGCTGCTCTCTTCAGTTGTGTTTGGGGAAGGCGCGGATGTTCATTGAGCTCCTACTACGTTCCAGCCACTATTCTAGGTGACTGGGATAGATTGTTGAACAAACACTCTGCCTTCATGGAGCTTAGATTCTAGTGGGGGAGACATAATCAAAAATAAACATATTAAGTGAATTGCATGGTATGCTAGAAGGTACTTTGGGGAAAAATGAGAAGTAGAACAGGATAAGGACGTTGAAAGAGGGAAGAAGTATGATTTTAAATGTGGTCATCAGGATGAGTCTTCTTTAGTTGATGCCGTTTGAGCAGACTTGAAGGAGGTGAGGGTTTAGTCCAGGGGCCTCCAGGCAGAAGGAGCAGCCAGTGTGAAGTCCTGGGTGAGAGTGTGCCTGGAGAGTTCAAGGAAGAGCAGGAAGGTCGGAAAGGGGACCTGGAGGGGCTGGGGCAGGTGGAGCGGGGCCTTGAGGACTGTTGAAAGGACTTGGCTTCTTGGTGTAGTGACCAGGGAATCATTGCGGGGCTTTGAGCACAGGGGTAACTTGTTCCTTTTCATTTTAAAAGGACTCCTCTGGCTGCTGTGTTGAGAATAGATGGTGGCCAGGTAGGAGGGGAGCAGGGAGACCAGCTTCGCTGTGGCAGCTCCTGCTGTGCCTCAGACAGGATCTCATGTGGCTTGTACCAGGGTAGGAGCAGGTGGAAATGGTGCAGAGTGGCAGGACTCTGGATGTGTTTGGAACCTAGAGGTGGCAGGATTTCCTGGTAGTTCCAGTGTGGGCTGCGAGAGAAAAGGAGTCAAGGATCACTGCGAGGTTCTGGCGGATGGATGACGTTGCTGTCAGCTGAGATGGGAGAGCTGCAGGGGGAGCAGGGCTGGCAGGAGTGGGGATTGGGAGGCTGGTTTTGGACACGTGGATGTTTTCCGCATCTGCTGGAGAGTCAAGTGGAGCTGCTGGCAGGCGGTTAGTATGGGGTTCGGGAGAGAGGTCTGACCTGGAGATATAAACTTGTCCTGGGAGGGATGGATTTCTCAGTGGTGTAAATACAGCATCTCTTCCCCAAACATGTGGAGGTTAATTTGGATTAAGAAATCTAAGCCCGCATGGGAAAAATAGGGTTGGAGGACTAAAGTCAGGAGTGAACCAATGAAGTCTCTTACAGACATTATTATGTTTATGAAAATAAAATGGACCACATTATATAATGACATCAAAATGTCATATGCTTTATAATTCTTAGAGGTCATGGGTACTGTACTATGAATCCCATTTATGATTCCTGGCTTATTAGAAAACATTATAGGATCTCACTTCCCTGCAATTTTAGTTTTTCTGAGATGCTTATAAACATACCTTGCCTGGTTCCAAGTAGCAAGAGCCAAGTGCTTCTGATTTCTGGCCCAGAGCTGGTGACTTCCATCTCTGATGTCTTGCCCCTGAGTGCCCTCAGGCTCTGGCATGGTCGCAGAGATGTGGAGAAGTCCTGTACTCAAGGTGGAAGATGCTGTGGGGAATTTCCTTCCAGATACACAGTGTCATGTGGCCTTGGTTCTGCCCAGAAGCACTTCCTGCCAGAGCAGGTGATGGCCACCCCCTTCCCCCACACGCCGACTCTCCCCTCCTTCCTCATGGCCCCTGGACACTCTCAAGGCTGAGTTTTACCTTCCTTAATCTTCCTTTGTTTTCTGGAGTCATCACTGGAAAACCTCTCCTCCTTTGCCAGGGCTAGTTTACCTCCTGGTAAAAAACTTCCAGTCTTAAGCTCATGGTTTCTCTAATTTTCCCCTGTGGGAGTGATTAGAACTAAATTTCTTGATAGTGCTGTAAACCTCTGTGGGAGGTGGTCATATAGACCCCCAAATTTTTGCGTAACAGGAACTCAATACTAGAATATTCTTTTGGACAGTATTTCCCCAATTTTCCCTATAATGACAATCTCCTGGGCTCCTCGTATAAGCATTAGGTGCTAATTAAGACTTACCGAACCAGCACCTCTAGGGGAGGGCCTGGGAATATGCATCATTAGACCATACCTGGGGGCCCAGTGTATACTAGTCCTCTTTCCTGCCCAGGTTCTGAGCAAACTGAGAAGAAAAACAATGACTAGGACAAAAGGGAGGTCAAAATGTCACTCATTCCCTAATAGAGGCTTGGCTGGAGGATGTTGTGTTAAGTCAGCTAGCCTCGTAGGCCTGCTAGCCTCGTAGGCCTGCTAATTGAATTCCTGGAATGAGGCTTATTTGCCTCAGAGTCCAGAGCAGACCTCTCCCTCCGGGCAGAGGCCCTGGTGCAGCACCAGATGCAGCACCAGAGCCTTGCAGCCTGCAGAAGCTCACTTCCAACGGGGGAAGGGGCAGAGCTGAGCTGAGCTGAGCGCCCGTGATTCTTCCAGATCCATCAGTCAGAGAACTTCCTCCTCCCCCCAGGAAGAGAGGGAGGGGAGAGACGGAGAGAGGCCAGGAGAGTGTTGGGGGAGAATCCCTCCTCCTGGCCATCAGGAGTGGGGAACCCCTCTCCCTTCAGCACCACAGGTGATTTGCAAGATCAGGAAAATCCCGGAAGCAGATCTTAGGATTCCTACAATATCATCTCTCACCTGTGAATGCTCCCCTTTTACACTTGCAGCATC
Source organism: Diceros bicornis minor (assembly GCF_020826845.1). Classification (NCBI taxonomy): domain Eukaryota; kingdom Metazoa; phylum Chordata; class Mammalia; order Perissodactyla; family Rhinocerotidae; genus Diceros; species Diceros bicornis. The sequence goes on along the minus strand of NC_080745.1, from coordinate 19,634,283 downwards.
TCTGGGCTAACTCAGAGCAGCTGGGGTTTGCACCTGATGGTGGTTAGAGGAGGACCAACCTCACTAGTTTATCCCTGTGGGGGCCACATTGTTTTACACAGACCTGAGCAAGTGGGTTCAGTTCTGAAATCACCAAAAAAATTGTGGCTTGTGACCTCTTGCACATGCGTGTGTGTAACAGAACAGCCAGGGGGAAAACCTAACCGTGTGTATGTGTACGTGTGTGTGTATATATATATATACACACACACATATATAAACTTTTATTTTGGAATAATTATATAGTCACAGGAGGTTGCAAAGGAATGTACAGCAATGTTCCATGTGCCCCTCTAATTTATATTTTTTACAATTGAAAAATATAATTTTTTTTAAGCTGGCAAAGAACATGTAGTTAAGTTCACGCATGGAGTTACTTGGAGAGAAAAATGCCTTGAAAAGGAAGATTTTTTTGCATTGATTTTTGTCTGTGATGTTAGCTGTATGTTTTGGAAAATCTAAAAGTGATATCTGACTATCTGTGCTTCACATCCCTAAAACCACCAACACGCCGAGACTATCGATTCTTCAGAAAGGCCTCTGTGACGGGGCTGGTCAGTGGGAGGCACCTGCTGCCTGTGGTGGGGCGGCGGGCAGCATCTCTGCCCTGCAGTGCCCTGCAGCAGGAGTGCAACTCAATTGATTTGGGAAATTTTAAAAATGTGTGCTAGGGCAGGTGCAAGAAATAGAGAAAGTTAGATGATTGCTGACCTGACTACTGATATTTTCCAGGGAAGATTAGCTTCGTGAGGGCTGTTTCTTTAAATGTCATCCTATGGTGTTCGGCGACGGTTATTGAGCGTGTGACCGGCTCTAAGCTCCGAGAGAATTGCCCAGTATAGCAGGTTCCAGAGTTTGGTCACAAGACACGCACATGGCCAGCTGCACCCCCTTGGCTAAGCTGAGCAAGTCTAATCCCCCTGCTGTGCTTTCCAGCAGTAAAATGTTGTCCATGCTGTATCCTGTATTAATTTTCCTTCTAGAACTATAGAACCACAGAACTAATTGTTCTGTGCTCCTGACTTTCCTCACTACTGGTTCTCAAACTTAAACATGCATCAGAAACCTTTGGAGGGCTTGTTAAAACACAATTGCTGGGCCCCACCCCCAGAGTTTTTGATTAGGTGTGTCTGGGGTGGAGCCTGAGAATGTGCATCTCTAACAAGTTCCAAGGTGATGCTGATGCTGCTGGTCCGGGGACCACACTTTGAGAACTGCTGCTCTAGGCAGTGCTGGCAAATTCAGTTTGTCTCAGGTGCACACCTCCTGCCTTCTCAGGTAAGCTCTGCTCCTTTGTCACCCTGTATCCTCACAGTTTTGTTCCTCTTTCTGGGTGCCAGTGCTCTGGAACTTCCTGTTGTGGAATCCAACTTTCTGTTTGATTAATTTGAACTAAGATGTCAATTCAGCGTTACTAACATATGCATACTTTTGCTGTGCCATCGGCTCTGCTGCAAAGAGCTTTCATTTGTTATTTAATGTTCACCACAACCTCCTGAGGTAACTTTTGTAGTCTCCCTTTATCAGGAGTAGACAGTTAAATGACTTTGTCAAGGTCCAACGTGATGACAGTTCTCAGACTCACAGCCTTTGGTGCTGGACCCGCTGTTCTCTCTAGCTTTGAAGTCCTTCTCAGGAGTATTTGCGTCCTGTATGAGGATGCTTGGAGAATGGAGTGCCGACACTAAATAAATGAATGTCTCTGGTGAAATTTCTGACACTGTTGTGTCAGGCTGCTACAGGAGAGGGAAAAATTTTGGATGGAAGGATATTCACAGTACTATCCTTGTTGAATTAGTTATAGGATTGCCTATTCCAACTTATATTTTTCTCTCTTTGTTTCCCTCTCCAAAGTATCAGAAGATGGAGGAGAGGTTATTATATTTGTTTCTGAAAGGAAATGATTATAGTTCACTCCTTTCCTCTCCTGACTTCCCACAATGCCTTGCGTGTATGATGGAGAGTTGGGTGGGCACAGGGAAGAGCCATTGCTCTGAGGAGGTGGCCTTTCAGGTAGGTCTTGAGGGAAAGTGCAAGTTTGAAGTCCTGAGTATGAAGCGTGCTTCAAGATAGGAAGTGGAACTAGAAATGGAAAAATAGCGAGTGGAAGACACTGCTGTCCTTGGGATTCTCTTTAGTTTTCGCTCATTTTTGCTTGTTGGGGACCGTTCAGGGTAACAGAAAGCTCCTGAATTTGAGTTCAGACAAGTGTCCCTGTTCTACACCCTGATTCCGCATGGGCTCTTGGGTGAGTTGTAGTGTTGCATGTCTCTGAGCCTAAAAAACTGGGATGACAAAATGTAATTCACCTACGGTAAGCTCCACGAAAGCAGGGACTGTGTTTGGTCCCCATGTGGCATCCCTGTGTCCCACCCAGGGACTGTCAGACAGACACCCAGTCGGTGATTCAGTCAGTGGGTAGGGAATGGGATGGCCCACAGGGGATGGTCAGGAGGATTAAATGAGATTATGCGTATATAGAGAGGGGAGTAAGTTGTCACTCAGTTCCTGCCCCCATCTCTACCCTTCTTTTAATTTGTTTACTTTCTCCCTTAAATTTTTTTTTTTTTGCCCCACCTATGCCTTAGGCAGGGAGGAGAACTCCAGCCCACCTCTTCTTTCTAAACTGCAACATTAAAAAAAAATTAGCTAATGGCTCACCCCTTCCAGGCAAATTTCTAGGATTAAATGACTTAATGTTTTCTTCCTCTGATACAAGGCTCACCTTTTCAGGCTACATATAGTAATAATTATAGTTTTACATTTCTGGGGATCCACGTTTATTTATCTCCCTATGAGAATGTAAGCCTCTTAGGAATGGGGACTATGATTCTTTCATGACATGTAGCTGACTTTTAAAATAACAACTGAGTTTCTGGCTCATATTTAGTTTATGCTTCATTGTGTAGTTTGCTGTCATTCTTGTGTGTGGCTGGTTTATCCTTAATCCCGGATCTTGGTTGGCTGCTTTTTTATGCCTAAGTGTCTTACCTCACAGAGCGTCAGCATTATATAAATATTTATGAAATAAGCTTCACAGAATCTTACCAGGGATTGTATTCACATATTCACATATCCCAGCAGTGTGCTCCTTCCCACATGCACTTCCCGTTCTGCATCCTAGACACAGTATTCTATAGGAATCGAGAATAAACTGCTGCTCTTCAGGTGTTAACAGTTTCTGAGGTTCAGTTTTTACAAGGTTGGAAAGGAACTTTTTCCCCTCCTCCCCACCCACCTATAGGACATTGGTAGCCTCCCTCACCCCGCCATTATAGGACTCTGCCCCAGGTCGTTTAAGGATGCGCCCCCTCCCTGGAGGCCGGGAATCATGTTGTACTAAAGCATCTCACAGTATCCTGCACTTCCTAATGCAAGTGCTCGGAGTGAGCACTTCCTAAATGTTCGTGCAGTGGAATTGAAACCACCATGAAATGGGGTAAAGAATCCATCTAGCACATGTGTGAGAAAAGGGAGATGAGAACCAGAATTTTGCAGGGAAAGGAATAGAGAGAGCTAGAAGGTGGAATTCCATGGGCTAACACCTATTGGGTGGTAGAGAGGTAGATTTCAATCACATCTATTTCAGCATCTCTGAGTGCCTTATTTCTGAAGATCACATGAAAATAAATACTTCTTAACACTATAGCGTTGATATGCTGGTTAACTCTTCTTTATTGAAGGGAGGGAAATGAAAAACTCAAGGAGCACCCTAGGCTCAGGCAGAACAGGTGGCCTCGGCATAACACCTGCTCAGTGTCCTTCTTGCTCCAAATATGCACAAAACTTACCTCTTCCTCTCCCAGCTATTTGGCCAACTAATGCACGGTCAACTGGGCATTTGTTTATAAAGGGAGCAGAGACTTTTATTTCACAAGTAGAGAATATTTTAAAAGTACAGATGTCCCTGGGAAAAGTACTAATACAACTGATATAAATTCACATCAAATTGTAGAGAAGCGATTCTTTCTGGTTAGACATTTTCACAGGGGTGTGGAGAGAGGGGAAAAGTCAAAGGGCCAGGGACCTCCAAGCAGATGTGGCGTGGTCAGTCTGACCAGGACTGGCCTCAATGCTAACAATTCTTTTTTCTTTATTTTATTTACATTTTCTTATTTATTGAAAACTCTGTTAAATTAGGTGTATAAAATATCTTTTCTCTTTAAAATTTTAGCCACTACAGATAACATTTTACACAAAAAGTCTTTGATTAACAAGATGTTCTACCACATGAAAGCTTTCAAAAGTGATGGAATTGAAATGATGTCTTCACCTTTAGCAAGTAATACTGAATTATAGAAGTTCCTATTGTAGAATATAAGAGTAAAATATTTGAGTTTGGACACTTTACCTCTGTCAGGAGATTGTAAATATTTAGATTTAAAAGCTGCTACTCTTCTATCTGCATCACTCTTGGAAATCATTTTGAAAATAATATTCTTGTGGAAAGAAGACCGAGGGTGGCTAGAGCGTTACTCCATTGGCAAAATAATTGTGGTGAGGGGCAGTCTAGCCTAGAGGGTAAAAACCCACACTCTGGAATGAGACTGCCTGGCTTCAAAGCCCAGCCCCACCACCTTCTAACTAGCACGTGACCTTGGGCAAGTTGCTCAAGCTCTCTGAGCCTTGGTGACTTCTTACTCTGTAAAATGGGAATAGTAATAGTGTTTGCCTTCTAGGGTTGTTGGGAGGATTACTTGAGTTAATATGGCTAAAGGTACTTTGAAAGCAGAATGTGATGACTGAATCTGCCCTTAATTGTGGGTTCTTTGTCATAAAGATTATCCAGGAAACTAGAGAGAGTGAGGTGGTCACCAAAAGTGATAGGACTTGGGGAATGTTCCTAGACTTTGAGATCCAGATTCAAAGGGGGAGAGAGAAAGGACGAAGGTGAAGTGAGGACGTCATTTCCCTCCCCCAGATTGTCATGGTGGGCACCACTGCTAGCTGCTTAGGAGCAGCCACTGGCCCTGGGCCAGTCGTCAGCCTTCTGTTCTTGGGGTCTGTCTTCTTCTTCCCTGGCACTGTCCATTCTGCAAGATGCAAGGTTCTTTGACAGACTTGGAGGGGAGTCCCTCTTCCCTCTCCAGATTCACAGAGAATGGCAGAGAGCAGCCCCTATACCACAAGCCTAATTTCTGGAAGCCCTTAAGAGCCCCCTGCTAGCCTTGACTGCAACACAAAAGAATACTCAGGTGGTTAAAAAAGAATGGAAGGTGTGTTGTTAAGCCTGTTTTTTTTAGAAAGCGTGATAGAAATTTTTCCTTGTGAGGAAGAAAGTGTTCTCCTTCTTGGAAATGAAGTCAATTTCGTAGTAACTACCACCAAAGACAAAGGTTCATTTTCATACAGAAGATGTAATGAAGCCGCAAACACTAGAACTCAGCTTTGATGTCAAAAAGAGGTGTGAAGGGATCTGTGCCTCTGGGTGAGAACAGACTTGTAGGCCTTAGTGCTTTTGTAGGTGGTTACTCTTCAAAAGCTGCAAAGCTAACTTAATAAATCTTGAAACTTTGCTTCAAAGTTTTTTTTTTAAATCAAGTTTATTCTAGGTAGGCAGATGGAATATGATATGATGTTAACAAATTGCCCTTTTTGGTCTTAGTGGATCATTTACTTCCTTACTTTGAACAACACATTTCTTGTGTTTTCTTGTCTGTGGCTGAAAAATGAAAGAATGTGTGGACCCCTAAGTAAAGAGAAGAAAACTATGAGGAAAACTTAATAGGGTCAAAAGATGATTTCAGTTGATCTTAAAGTCTGAAATTATGATATCATAATTTGATTGTCTTCCATTTAGGAATTAGAATTGTTTCACAGTTATTTTGCAAGCCTTCTTTGTTGATCCTCACAAAAGTCTACAAAGAAAGGAGAGTAGGTGTCATGACTATCCTTGTTTTGCCAAGAATAAGGTGAGCCAGGCTAAGTGACCTGCCCAAACACCTGCCCACCTTGCACGGACTGTTGTCACTGAGGGAGAGAAGAAATGGGGGGAGATTTGTTCCTGTCCTTTCTTCATTAGGGAGCTGCTTCATGTCAGAAACTGTGGCCAGGCCTTGGAGAGAGACAGCTGGCCAAGACACCTTGTCTGCCCTCCAGAACGTTCTGGTCCACTGGAGGAGGCAGACATAACGGGAGGTACTCTGATCTAGTAGAAGTGGGAGCAAATGATCCGAGCTCCCAGACTGTAGAGGAATTCCCTCGATGTGAGAGTGAAGGAAGGCCTGGATCACGGCAGGCTACGTCTTGAAGGGGAAATAGAAGCTTCTCAAATAAAGAAGGTGATGAAGAAGGAAGAGAAAATAGCAAATGTAAAAGTAGAGAGAAAAAATTATGAGAAAATTATAGGGAACAGTGAGAAGTACAGTGCAGTAGAACATGAGGTTCTACTTGGGCAGGATGGGGGCATGGTGGAGTGGTAGGTCAGACTCAGATCACAAAAGCCTTTCTCTGTTACACTAAGGGATTCTGACCTCTTTCTGCAGGCACTGGAGGTTTGTAAATAGAGGAGAAACATCAGATTGTGTTATTAGGGAGATAAATATGGTAGCAATGTAGAGGATGGACAGTTTGGGTGGAGACAATCATTTCTTTTCACTTTGCTTCTCTACCAAGATTGGGTATTTTTCGATTCCTGCAATGAGGTTAGGAGGGCCTCATGCCCTGGGCTGGATGTTGGCCGTCCTTAGGAAGAGTTAGAGCTTGTGATTGGTTGGCTATTGTTTCAATCAGTTTTCAACTTTTATAGTTTTGTAACATACACACAAATACCTGCAAATACCCTTTCTCTCATTTCAAAAGAACTTAGAGGAATATGTACATATGTAGGCGTATTTTAAATGGGAGTTGATTGGAATTTATTTGCTTTTTTTTTTTTTTTTTTTGGGAATTAGATTTTCCCAGATGCATCTGAAACTATGGCTGGGAACTAGCACCATGGAGAATGATAGTCCTTCCTGCTCACTTAATGCAAAGTGTTTTTCCACATCTCATGTGATAACTGTACTCATAATGGAAGCCACAGACATTTTGCTAGATGTAGTAAAGCAAGTGCTATTTTTATCATTCAGTAATCTGCCTCAAGTACATGCTGGATGCTATGCTTGGCCCTGGGGAAACAAAAATAAAATTGTTCATGATCACTACCTTCAACGGGCAGGCTCATTAGCTAGTCAAAAATACTTTTCCAGGGGCCAGCCCGGTGGCATATTGGTTAAGTTCACATGCTCTGCTTCATTGGCCCAGGGTTCGCAGGTTCGGATCCCAGGCGAGGACCTACCCACCACTTATCAAACCATGCTGTGGCTGCATCCATATATACAAAATAGAGGAAGATGGGCTCAGGGCTGATCTTCCTCGCCAAAAAGAAAATACTTTTTCTGTATTCAAATTAATAGGGACAGAAAGTAGAATGGTGGTTGCCAGGAGCTGGGAGAAGGAGAAAATGAGGAGTTGTTGTTTAAAGGGTAGAGTTTCAGTTTTGCAAGATGAAAAAGTTCTGGAGATTGGTTGCACAACAACGTGAATGTACCTAACACGACTGAACGGTACACTTAGAAATGGTTAAGATGGTAAATTTTATATTATGTGGATTTTACCATAGTTAAAAATAAAAAAAATACTTTGTGTGTATGTATATGACTATGTGAAACTTGATTTTTCTCGAGTTATGTTTTGAATACATTGTAAGTACTTCAGAAAGACTATCTTTACTTCATAGATGAGGAAACTGAGGCTCAGAGACTTAGAGAGCCTAGATGAAGAGCATGTGGTCAATCAAAGGAGAAAAGATTAAAATTTTTTTCTCTTTTCTATTTTTTTCTCTTTATTAAAAAAAATGTTTTGAATGCTAACAGAAGCAATAAATGTTCCCTAACCCTCCTGGAGATAAGTTTGGCATGTATCCTATGCCTATGTATGAATATACTTTAAATATTAAAATTAAAAATTGGCATCATTTTGAACATACTATTTCATAACCCACATTTTTTTATGTAGTAGTATTTTGTGAACCTTTTCTAAGTCATATACATTCCTCTACTACATGATTTTTAATGGCTGTATAAGACTCCATAACAATGTATTTAATCAACTCTTTAAATGTTGGACATTTAGGATGTTTCTACAGTTTGCTAATATAAAGCATGATATGATGAACTTCCTTTTATATAAATGTTCAGAGTAAATCTATACAAGTGGAATTGTTGGGTCAAAGAGATTATATATTTTTAAGGATTTTTCCTTTCTGCTTATTATTAACAACATTATTCAAGTAGTTGTGGTTAAATATTTAAAGGAGCCTAAATTTAAAAAAATTTTTTGGACATAATTCACATGAAAAAGAAAAAAAAACTTCTGTAAGAAATGAATTTAGAATGAAATTGTTCTGATTAGTCGTAAAGAAGTTTATTTTTAATGTGAGTGTTATGGGCCAAATTATGTACCCCCCAAATTCATATGTTGAAATTCTAACCCCCAATACCTCAGAATGTGACTGTGTTTGGAGAGAGGGTCTTCTTGAAAGAGGCAGTTAAGTTAAAGCGAGGTCATTAGAGTGGTCCCTACTCCAATCTGACTGTTGTCCTTATAAGAAGAGGAGGTTAAGATGCGGACACAGAGGGAAGACCATGTGAAGACACAGGGTGAAGATGGCCACCAACAAGCCAAGGAGAGAGGCCTCAGAAGAAACCACCTCTGCTGACACCTTTATCTCAGGCTTCTAGCCTCCAAACTTAAATAATTTCTGTTGTTTAAGCCCTAGCAAACTAAGACAGCAGGTAATTATTGAAACTTCATGCATGTGTGCACTCTCATCTTGATGCACCTGAGCGAGCGTCTGAATGCTGGGGCTGGTCATGACAGACTGGACTCCAGGTGTCCAGAGACAGACCTACAGGTGCAGTGTCAGATGGACCATCTAGGCTCCAGTGGGTCCCTCTCTCTAAACACAGTCAGTTTGTTCAGGGGATCTGTACACATTTGAAGAATGGAAGGAAAGGCTAGGTTGGCCCCAGTGGGCATGATGCTCTGCTACTGTGCATGTTTAATTGGATGAAGTCAGGGCTAGAAAAATAGACTGTACTATAGTGAAGGGCCTGCCTTCTGCTTCCTTTCGGTACCAGGGTATGACCTAGAGGGAAGCCCTGTTCACCTGGATCCCTAAGGTCTATCTGTTGGTACCACATCTCCTCACTGGATCTCATCTGTGATCACTATTTTTCATAGTTTTGGGCTTAGTTCACAACATGTATACTATTAAGTGATAAATTAATTATTTCTCCTAACATATTTTACTGAAAGACAGAGCAATAACCTTTCTCTGAGAGTATAAGCAAATGCTTTAGGCTGAATACCCAGGTGCTTGTTCTTAAAAGCAGAGATAGTATAGTGTAATGTTTATTTTTATGGTCTCTGGAGTCAGACCACTTGGTTTTGACTCCTGTCTCCCCACTCTGCTTTACATCCTTTAGCAAATTTATCAGCTTCTTTGACCCTCAGTTTCCTTAACTATAAAATGGTTTAATAGTTTTTTCATCATAGAGGCATTGGGAGGATTAATGAGGTAATTTATTTATGGCTCGTGTCATTGCCTAACACGTAGTAAGAGCCTGATAAATGTTAGCTCCTATTGTGATATTATTTAAACATCCCATCAAAAAGTACCTTAGGAATTACGGTGGCTAGGAAGTGCACTTTGAATTCCAACAACCCTGGCCTATTTAGCGCTACTTAAATTTGTGTCACAAATGTAGTAGATTTGATGTGGCTGACTCATCTTTAAAATGCAAAGTTGCTGTGATTCTGAAAGGAGACAATGCATGCAAAGTGTTTAACACATGCGTGGAATCTTGTGAGTGCTCAGTGAATGGTGGCTGTAAATCTAGAGTCAAGGTGAGTCTGAGCTAGGTTTGTCCAGCCCTTCCACTAAGTAGCTTTGTGACTTGACGTAAGTTTCTTAGCTCTTCAATCTTCCGTTTCCTCATTGGTAAAATGTAAACAATAGTAGAACCTACCCTGTTAGGTTTCTTGTGAGGTTAAAATGTGCTTCATGGAGCTTTGTGCAGCTCTGGATTATTATTGTTGCTGTTGTTGTCATTGTTGTTTTTCCCTGATCTGGCTCTCTAAAATATATGATGGCGAATGGGAGATAAGGGCTTTCCAAAACAGAGTTCTGAGTGGCTGTGAGAAGAATCTGTGTGGTGCATCTGTGGCCCTGCTGATTCCCAGAGATCTGGAGATCTGACGGGCATTCTCTCCACTTGTGCCGTGCACATCCCTCCCGAGGCTGTGGGCTGCGTCCGAGAGATGACCTTCCTAGAAAAGAGGGCAGTTCTGCAGGCAAAAAAGGAGGCGATTCCTTCTTCTGTTAGAACGCACAGCATCCAATTTAAACTGCTCTGTGTGTGTTTGTGTGTGTGTGTGTGTGTGTGTGTGTGTGTGTGTGTGTCTGTGTGTGTGCATATTTATTTAGTAAGACCACTGTTAACACATACAGGTAGTATGTAGAAGGCCTGGTACTTGGTTGTAAGGATGGTGACAGAAAGGGTAAATATCCTAGAGAGGTTCGTTCATACAATTTGCAAAATGCAGACACACCGACAAACACTTTCCTTTTTGGGTTGTATGTAGGTCAAGGAGAAAAATGAAAAGGATTACTGCAGCTCCGTGAAATAGATACAGTAAGAAACCAAATCTTTTTGAGTACCACCTTAGTGCCGAGCACTGTGGCTGGTATTTTACAGAATTTCTCTCATTCAGTTTAAGAGTAACTGAAGACGGAAGGAAAGAACACTCAGCTCCCTTTGGCTTCTGCTTTCTTGGTCAAGGAGAAGGCTGTAAAGTGTACTTGTAAGAGAATTGAAGCCTAGGAAATGGAAATACAAAATAAACTCCAAATGAGCTGGTTTCCTGATCTAGACAAATTACTTCCTAGGATTTTTCCAGAATTTGTAGTGGAGGTTGCTGAACCACTGTCATTAGTCATTGAGGAGCTGTAGAAAAAGGAGAGGTAGCAGGAGATGGAGAACTAAACCCCACACACTGTAGATTGGGGTTTTTGGTATTAGTCTCAGATGAAGTTCTGGCCTGATAATCAAACATAGTTTCTGTGAGAAAGGGAAGCAGTAATCACCGGAGTCCATCATGGGTTCACTCAGACAGGCATGGCGGGTGACCTCATTGGGTTTGTAAATAGCATCACTACACTGGAAATGTTAGCAGAATGTTGTAGCTGTGGGATATATAGATTCAGACATGGTGTACTTGATAACGTCTCTCTTGATGTCCTCGTGGGAAAAAAGGGAGTGACCTATAGGAGAAAGCATAATGGATGATGATTCATTAATGTGGACACAAAACTAGTTCAATGTCTGTTTCCTCACAGTTCTGGGTTGGGTTAGGATCCCAGTGTTGGTGGGTTAGAATCACCCCAGCCTGCCTTAGCCCCTTTGGGTTTAACATTTTCATCAGTGCCTTGAATGAGGCATAGATAATAGGCTTATCAGATCTGAAGAAAATTTAGGGTTCGTTAATGTTAGCTAGAAAAGTGGGGTGGCAGTTGAAGGTCACGGATGCTGATGGAAATGATCCAGTCAAGAGGGAACTAATTCAGAGGTGAGGGTTGTTTTAGCAGTCAAGTCCCTTCACATAAACTGTTTGCTGATTTGAAACGAGAAAGGAGTATCTAAATAAGGAAAGACTTAACATTAACAGAATTATGACCCTTCCTTTCCAAAAGAAGGAAGCTACTGGGGAACATGCACAAAAATGATGGTGTATATAAGATGAATAAAGACTTATTCAGCAAATTGTATGATCCTGATTAAAAGATAGGAGAAGCCATTAGCTAACTTTCTTTTAGGCATGCTGCCTGATTTTTGTTAGGTATTGCAGACATACTAAGTTTTTGTGATTGTAGATGAGTTTATGCTATTTGTAAAGTGCCATTGCTTTCTCAAATAATTTTCGTTGGAAGTTAACGTTTCCTCTTTAAATTTTTAAAAATGAAAACCTTATGTATATAAGGGCTAAAATAAATTTTCCAGAGACTCTGAGATGAAAAGACGTTTATATCTTCCTTGAAGTTACTTAATGAACAAATGTCAATGTTATAGCAGTTGTGTATAATGCAACTCTTTTACATACTGAATTGGTGTTTGTGTAACTTTTGTACTAAACTATGTGTGCCTATCCTTTCTAGTACAGTGGCTTTCAGACCCACTGAAATATATATGTTCAAATGCTATAGTTGTCCCTTGCTTCCAAGGATAAACTGTCTATATTATCATCTCAAATTGCATCCTTACAGTGATGTCAAGTGAAATGCTTCTTGATGGTAGGGGGTTTCTATTTTACAGATGGAGAGCAGTTACAGTGAGTGGTGAGTCATAGTCAGGAAACAAGCTGGAGTCTGGTCATTGGTTTATGGTCCATTTTGGGATGACTTGCCCAAAATCTGTCAGCCATCTCATGTCTGGAAATTAGGAGAAAATATTGGCTTACAGACTCTTAGAGTTGAAAGGAGTTGTAGAGGTCACTTGTTATAACTTCTCACTCAGTGCAGAGGTCACTTCTGTGGTATACTCACAATTGACCATTCAACATCTTGCTTGGTTACCTTCGGAAACAAGGAGCTCACTGCATTAGTTTTCTATGGCTGCTGTAATAAATTACCACAGATTTAGTGGCTTAAAGCAATACAAATTTATTATCTTATAGGTTTGTAGTCCAGAAGTCTGAAATGACTTTCGCTGGGCTAAAATCAAGGTGTTGTCAGGGCTGCATTCTTTTCTGAAGGTTCTAGGAGAGAATTTGTTTTCATGCCTTTTCCAGCTTCTAGAGGCTGCCTGCTTTCCTTGGCCCCATTCCATCTTCATAGCCAGCAATGGTCAGTTGAGTCTTTCTCATATCCCATCACTCTGACTGTCAAATCTTCTGCTTCCCTCTTTCTTTTTTGAAGGACCCTTGTCCTTGGGTCGACATTGAGACCACCCAGATAATACAGGATAATTTCTTTATTTTAAGGTCAGCTGGTTAGCAACCTTAATTCTACCTGCAACCTTAATTCCCCCTTGCCAGGTAAGGTAATGTATTCACAGATTCTGGGGATTAGGACATTGGCATTTTTGGGGGGCTATTGCTGTGCCTACCATTCTCACTATCTTCTGAGATAGCCCATTCCGTTGTCTGATGGTCCTAATTGTGGAAAACACACGTGTTAACTTATGACAATGACTTCTATTCATACAACAGGTGAGTTTTTAAAAGTAGAATAAGAAAACCTGGAGATTTTCAACTTGGAGAAAACCAGCAGTGTTGAATGCTGTGACAGAGAAAACTATGGTGGAAACTAATTCACAGGAAGTAAGGTCTCTCTCTACTGGCTGTGAGTTACCATATCTATTTTATAGAGAGAGATATTTGCTTGGTGTTTGCCAGAAAGAGGAGAAACTATAAATCTTGAATAAAAGGCCTAGAAGAATCTGTAAGATATTGGGCTGGTTAACATCTTAGTTGCTCTGTTTTACTTGGTCGATGTTGGGAAGGTATTTTTAAGGTGGCTGCCACCAGGCCCAGAGGTTTGGTCGGTTGTGAGTGATTATAGGGCATTTTTTGGCAGTTCTGATTATATTAGAGATTCTAATCCTCTGAGCTATGTTACTTTGGTCTGCTGTCTGTGACTCTCAGGCACAGAGGGGAAATAACGAAGCAAAGTGATGATGTAATAAAGGCTGTTTAAAAAACACAACTCTCTGGTCCTGTGATTTACTGCTTTATTCGGTTAACATTGGAATTACAACAGTTTACTTTAAATACTAATACTAATATTTTAAAGTATTCTACTATTATGAGGATGCCTTCATTTTGGAGAGGTGACAACAGGTAAATTAAGGAATGGTGTAAAAGTATTAGCAACACTGTTCCTATACTAAGTTCCCCAAGTGCAATTAGAGCATTATCAAACTGAATGAAAAATCGGTTTAGACACACAGTTTTTTAAATTAAGGTCCTTTGTGAAAGCGAAATAAATATATAATGAAAGGAATTTTCCTATTTCCTTTGGTGCCTATTTTGGTTTTAATTTAACATGGGCAAGAAGAGACCTTTGCTACTTATAAATGAAAATGCCGCTTTTCAAAATGTCACTTTATCTAATGTACAAAATAAAGTAAATGTTGGCAAAAAACATGTGACAGAAATGCAAGTGTGCCACTCAGCTCTCCCTTCCAGAGAATCTGCTGTGAGAGAGTAGTTAGTGACAGCCCAGCTTTGGACCTTCAGATATGCTGCAGAGTTCATGCCAAGCCCACACTCTCCCTGGGCTGCTCCCATCCAGTGACTGAGTCTGGTGGAAGGACTAGACCTGGGCTGTTCCTGCCCTATGTAGGACTCTTCTGATGGACAGTCTTTGCTCTCCCTTCTCCTACCCCGCATCAGCCTTACCAAGGCCTGTTCAGAGCTGCATTCCAGCCTGAGGCTCTTCCTCCCTGATCCTCTTTCCTTCCCTCTCTCTTTCACAAATGTCAGACCTGCATCTGGGTCTGAAAGTTCTCCCTGCCTACCCCTGCTTTGTTTTCCCTTCCTCCTTTATGGGTATTTCACCAGAAAACTGCTTGCATGTCTAAATCTGCCTTGGTGTCAGTTCCTTGGAGGACCCGAACTGGTACAGGTATAAAGAATCATTGAATGAATTTTAAGATCCTTTCAGGAAGTTGTTCAGTTTTCCCTTGCAAAGCTTGTGGTATGGTTGACCAACTTATCCAGGTATGCCTGATACTTTCTGGGTTTTAGTACTGAAAGTCTCATGTCCTGTGAACCCCATCCTAGGCAAAGTGGAACAGTTGTCCACCCCAGTGTGGCACGTGCATATGTATCTACTAATTGACATTTCTGATCTTTTTCCCAAAGGATTTGGAGTAGCTGTCAATCAATGACTTACATAAGTTAATGTTAATAAAATTTAAATATAGAATCAGGATAAGCAAAGGAGGAAGGAAATATGCTAACCCTAAGCACTGATCTATTTTTGGGAAACATTTTTCTTGGCATTAAATTCTTAAAGGAGTTTCTTACATGGGACTTCATATAAGGACAATGAGTAACATAAACAATGTCCTTGGCAGTAGTTCTTCAGTAAATCCAAAAATGTTTTTCATGTGGCATTTTTTTAGTGATCTTTGATAAAAGCCAAGGGGATATTTAGATGTGCCTTGGCAGTATTGATTTTATGAGGGTCTCAGTTAATGTAATACAAGTATATTATAAATATATCATCAGTGTTCTGCTCATCAAGAGTTATTCAAGGAAAAAGCTTTGAGTACCGGGGAGGAGTGGATGCATACATGGTCTTATCCCTTAGAAAAGTAGCTTCCAGAGTTGAAGAAATAGGCTCAAAATTTGCTCCTATTAAAAATATCTAGGGGCCGCCCGGTGGCACAAGCGGTTAAGTGCGTGTGCTCTGCTGTGGCGGCCCGGGGTTCACTGGTTCGGATCCTGGGCGCACACCGATGCACTGCTTGGCAAGCCGTGCTGTGGTGGCATCTCATATAAAGTGGAGGAAGATGGGCACGGATGTTAGCCCAGGGCCTGTCTTCCTCAGCAAAAAAAGAGGAGGATTGGCAGATGTTAGCACAGGGCTGATCTCCTCACAAAAAAATAAATAAATAAATAAAAATAAAAATGTCTAGTTAATGCCATTGAAATTTACTATAAATGACAAATGCAATAGCAGAATGGCTAAAAACAGATAGTATGTGCTCTCTGCTTGGTCACAAGTTCTAAGAGAAGTCATCACACAATGTGATGAAGTCACTCAAGCGATCAAGTAGAGGGGCCCATGTGAAGAGGAATGGTGGTCTTCTACCAACAACCAGCACTATGTGAGTGTGTCATTTTAGAAGCAGGTCCTCCAGCTCCAGGTAATCCTTCAGGTGATTACAGCCCTGGATTGCATATTGATAGCCACCTCCTGTAAGACCCTGAGCCTGAACAATCAGCTAAGGTGTTTTTAAATTCTTGATTCACAGAAACTGTGCTTTAAGCCACTTAGTTTTGGGTTAATTTATTATACTGCAATGAATAACTAATGCACATGCGCTTGTCAACAGACTGGGCACTTCAGAGGACAGAGACAGTGAACTTGAAGACAGGTTGATGAAAGTCAAAGCAGAACAAAAAGAATGAAAAGAATGGAAAAACAAAAGAGAAGAGCACATCTGAGATATGTGGGGCAAATATCAAATATATGCAGTTGGACTCACAGAAGGAAAAGGGAGAGATAAAAGTGCAGGAGAAATATGTTTAAAAATAATGGGTAAGAACTTTCCAAAATTAATGAAAGACAACGAACCATAGATCCAAGAAGTTTAGAGAACCCCATGGAGGGCAGGTATGTAGAAAAACACAACTGGGGACATAGTGGCCAAAAACTGTTGAGAACCAAAGATAAAGAGAAAATCTTAAGAGCATACAAAGAAGATGAAACTATTACAAACAGAGGAATAAAGGTAATAATGACATCTGCCTTCTCATAAACTATCCAAGCCAAATGGAGTGATATCTGTAAAGTACTGAAAGAAAAAAAAACTGTCAACCTAGATGTTTTACTGAGACAAATGATCTTTCAAAAATAAAGATAAAATAAAGGAATTTTCAGACAAATAAAAACTGAGAAAACTCATTATCAGCAGACTAAGAATATAATAAATTTTAAATGAAGTTCATCAGGAAGATGGAAAATGATAACAGATGGAAGTTTGGATCTACACAGAAGAATGAAGAGTGCTGGCAGTGGTAAGAATGTGGACAAATGAAAACAGACATTTCTCTCTAATTTTTGATCGCCTTAAACAATAATTGGCTGTCTAAAGAAAAATAATAACAATGTATTGTGGAGTTTACAAAGGGCAGGAGGTTGCAAATGAAAGTATACTGTACCTTATGTGAAGTAGAATAATATTTGAAGGTTGACAGTGATGTTAACAATGTATATTATAAACTCTGAAGCAATAACAAAAAATAAATGAAGAGGTATAGTTAATAATCAAATAGTAGAGGTAAAATAAAATAATAAAAATTCTTAACAAAAAAAACAGGAAAGGAGAAAAAAGGAAAAAAGAATAGATGGAATAAGTAAAAAACAAATAGCAAGATGGTAGATATGCATTGAGCATATTGATAATTACATTTAATGTAAATAAACACTCTACTTAAAAGGCACAGATTGTTAAAAAGGCAAGAACCAATTATATGCTCTCATTAGGAAACCCACTTTAAATATAAAGATATAGATAAGTATTGAAAAAATATTCCACTCAAACACTCATCAAAAGAAAGCTGAAGTTGCTATAATAATAGCAAAGTAAATTCCAGATAAATATTACAAGAGATAAAGAATGATATTACATTATGATAAAGGCATCAATTCATCAAAAGACATAATTTTAGATGTACATTCATCTAATAACAGAACTTCAGAATACATGAATGAAAAATTGATAGAATTGAAAAGAGAAATAGATAAATGCACAATTATAGTTGGGTATTTCAACACTCCTATCTTAATAATGAATAGAAAAAAATAGAAGATCAGTAAAGATACAGAAGATTTCAGCAGCATTATCAATCAACATCATCTATAGACTACTCACCCACTGCCGCTCACTAGTACTTGTTAGGTGTTCATGGATGTTCATCAAGGTTGACTATATTCTGGGCCATAAAAAAAAACTCAAATTTAAGAAGATTGAAATCACAAAGTATATTCTGTGTTCAAAATGGAATTAAACTAGAAATCAATATAATAAAGGTATCTGAAAAATATCCAAATATTTGCAAATTAAACAACACCGTTCTAAACCCATAGACTAAAGAAGACATGACAAAGGAAATTATAAAATATTTTTAACTGAGTAAAAATGTAAGAATAAAATTGCTAAATCATTTCAAAAGGAGGTAGCAAAAGAGGGAAAAGGAGATGGTAAAAAAGCACATAAATAGATTGTAGATTTAAATCCAAATATATCAGCAATTGCATTAAATGAAAATCTTCTAAAATTACCAATTAAAAGACAAGGATTGTCAGACTTAATAAGTGAATGAAACTTAAAAATACATTGTTTATAAGAGAGACATTTAAAACATAAGAGTACAGAAATGGTATAAGTGAAAGACTAGAGAAAGCTATGCTATGTAAACACTATTCTAAAGAAAGGTAGTATAATATGTTAATACCAAATGAAGTAAACTTTAAGGCACAAAGCATTAATAGAGCTAGAGAGACATTTCATAATGGTAGAAGATTCATTTAATAATTCTAAATTTGTATGCAACTAATAACATAGGCCTAAAATATATGAAGCAAAAATTGGCTGAACTTTGAAGAGAAATTACCAAATCCACAATCCTAGCAGAGTTTAACATATCCCTCTCAGTAACTGAAGAATAAGCAGACAGAAGTCAGGAAAGATAAAGATTTGAGAAATATGATCAGCAAACTTGACTCAAATGGTATCATGAAGAACATTTCCATGGTACCAAGAAGAATATTTCCTGAAATTTTTTGTTAGTACTCTTTATCAGATTGAATATGTTCCTTTTTATTCCCAGCTTTCCAAAACTTTTTATTGTGAACAGATATTGAATTTTGCCAAATATTTTTTCTTTATCTCTTAAATGATGTTACAATTTTTCATCTTTATCCTTTTAATGTGGTAAATAATAATTGATTTTTGAATGTTAAACCAAGCTTGCATTCCTAGAATAAGCCCAACTTATTTGTAATATATTATGGTTTTTATATATTTGGCTTGTTCACATTCTATTTAGGAATTTTGCACGTACATTCATGAATGAGCTGAATCTGTAGCTTTTCTTTCTTGTAATGTCCTTGTTGGGTTTTGGAGGGAGTGTAAATTAGAGAACAATTTGCTTATCTATTAGGATTGAACATGTGGTTGAATTACCCAGCAGTTTCACTCCTTGCTGTATACCCAACAGAAGAACTTGCACATGTCGACAGAGATATGTCCAAAATGTTTATAGCAGCATTCTGTGGGTAAGTAAATTGTGGTTTACCTGTACGGTGGAATACTATATATTGAAGATAATGAGTGAACTACAGCTAGAGACAACAAAATGGAGCAAAATATGTTGAGTGAAAGAAGTGTATTTCAAGAGTACATAGTATATGATTCTATTTTTAAGTTAAAAAATTGGCAAAAATAAACTGTAGTGTTTAGAGATGCATGCTTAGATGGTAAGACTATAAGGAGAAGCAAGAAAAGGAAGTGAGAATAATGCCTACATTTCTAAAGAGAGATGAGGGAAAGTCATTAAGTTGGGTCATGAGGGGATTTCGGGAGTAATGTTTTATTTCTTGACATGGGCTGTGATTTCAAGGGTGTTTCATTGAGGTGTACATATTTTTGTGTGTGTACTTTTCTGTATGTTTGTTATATTTCACGATAAAACCTGTTCAAAAAGTGCAAGTCATTCGTGTTATTCCTCTGCTTGAAACCTGCGCAGGCCTGTACACACCCAGAGAAAAAGTCCTTGCGATGGCCTGTGAAGCCTAACAGAATCTGACCCCCTTGTTATCTCTCGGTACTCATCTCTTCCTGACCACACTGACTCCTTGGTGTCCCTCCACCAGCCCAGGCCTGGGCCGGCCTCAGGGGCTCGCACCAGTGGTGTCCTCCATCTGGACCATCACCCTCACTTTACACAGGGCTCTTCCATTACTTCCTGCAGGGGTCTTGACTCAAACATTACCTTCCCATTGAGACCACCCCTGCTACCCCATCTGTAATTGTAACTCATTCCTTCCCCCACATACACTCCCTGGCCGCCTTCCCTGATTATCTTTCTTCTAAGCATCCTCCTTATCTAATCCATTATATGTTTTATTTATTATTTATTTATTATTGTCTGTCTCCCTCATTAGCCCAATAGCTCCATGAGGGCAGGATTTTTTATTGCTTTGTTCTCTGCTGTACACTCAGTGCCTATGCCTGGCATAAAATACATGCTTAAGAAGTATTGTTGAATGAAAACATAGATGAGGTTAATGAATCTGGAGCTCAGAGGAATAGTCTGGGCTGGAGATATACCTTAGGGCATTAGAGGGGAAAAAAGAGAAGAGGATTAAGGATGGAATCCTGAAGATGAAGAGGATCCAACAGAGGACTGGAGGAAAAGCAGGAGAGTGATATTCTGAAAAAGTACTGAAGAAAATCTTTCTAGGAGAATGTGACTGATAATAGCCATGTTGCAGCCGATTTTCCGAAGCCCTTTCCATATAATAATTTACTTAATCCTGACAACAACTTCTATGAGTTAGATACTATTATTATCACCCCCATTTGCAGGTGAGGAAACCGAGGCACATGGAGATTAACTGATTTATCCAGGGTCACCCGAGAAGGGAGTGGGAAGCAGGCAGGATTTGAACTCAGGAAGTCTGGCTTCAGAGTCTGTGCTCCTAACCACTTTGGCTTGTTACCTCCCAGCTAGGTTAAATGCTGCTGATCAAGTAAAATGGCGATTGAGAATTGGACTTATCACTGTGGACTTATTGATGACTTTGACACAGGGTCATGGGGTGAACTTCTGATTACAGTGGTACAAGAGCAGATGGAAGGAGAAGAATTGAGTGTGGACAACTCTTTAAAAAATCTGGCTCTAAAGGAAAGAGAAATGGGATGATAGCTGGATTGGGAAGCAGGGGCAAGAGAATTTTAGTATGAGAGGAATAAAAGCATATGAGTATGCTAATGTGAAGGATCCGATTGAGAGGGAATATTTGATGATGCAGGAGAGAGAAGAGAGTAATGTCCTTGAATTGGAGAAAGGAAGGGATAGGACTTTGTGTTTCTAGCTAAGGGTTGGCGTTATCCAGGAGCTAAAACAGTCATCCATGTAAACAGGAGAGAAGGCAGAGAATATGGACATAGATGCACTTAGGTGAGTGAATGGGTTGGGAACTTGTGCAATTTTTCTGATTGCTTTTATTCTCTCAGTGAAATAGAAGGCATTTTCTTCCATTGAGAGTAAGGATTGGGAAGATATTGGAGTTTTAAGGAGAGAGGAAAAATTAAATAACCTAGGATGGTGTGAGATTGAACAGAGAAAGCTGAAGGATTCCGTAGGGTCCCACTTAGTTTAGTGTTCAGGTAGAGTTGGGCTGTTACCAGAGGTGGTTTTGTCAGGCAAGTAGAAAGAAGGAAGAGAGGGCAGGGAACTGTGGGTGTATACCCGGGAGTGACGTGATGATGGCTTACAGACTTCAGCTGAGTGGTGAGGGGAGTGGAGACTGGAGGAGTGGGGTTAGGGCTGGGAGACAGTCGGCTGGTGGCAGATCAGGGATTGTAGGGTTCAGGGGGTCAGACAAGTCTTGCAGACAGAGTACTAGCAGGAATGCCAGTGGGATGCTTGAAAGTGAGGTTCTGGAGGCGTTACACTTAGTAAGGTCTGGGGAATGACCCTAGGTATGAGGGAGGGAGATCTGGTGGAGGACAGAGCACTGGAAGAGAAGAAATCAGGAAAGTGACAGGCGACTTGCTTGGATGTGATTTTAAGCCGTTGGTTTAGAATGTGTTTTCCAGACTACTTTTCTTAGTTGAGATTTGATAGGAGTTAGTAAATAATTCGTCTGGTCTGATAAATACCTGAATATTTGCTTGCAACCAGTTGAAACAGGAGGTAGGTTGAACTTTCTTGTGGTTGAGACGTCTAATATTCCCAACCATTCAGAATGCCTTTATTATAATTTAGGCACAAGAAGAAAATGTGTAGAGCATTGTATATTTGAACCTTTTAATACTGTATGTTCAGAGTTGGATTGCCCCTCAAAGGGCAAGTAGACATTCCCTCAGTTGTTTGTAGGGAGTGGGAGGAGGGAGCACCTGTGTAGGTATCTGTCATCCCTTGTTAGGAAGGGTAAGAAAGCATGTGCCCTGTTGGTTGTCCACATTTCTGTTTGCAGTGTTAGAGATGTTTCCTTGGATTTGAAGCACAAAGCTCACTAGGATGACTTCTGTGTGATTCATCCACCGATTTGACTGAGTCAGCATTTGGAACGTCTGAAGGGTATTGGGCTGCTTCTGGGACACCGTCGGGGGGAAGCCTATGAAGTTGCTGGTTCAGAATGCTACTCTGGTAACCATCATTGCTCCCCTGGCTTGGTAGACTCAGCCAGTCCAGCCCTGCTCTTGGCCCCTTGGAAAGAGCAACAACTGATTTTTGGTGTTCAGTTATTTTTTAACCAGTTTGTCTGATGTTCTCTTTAATTATACTATGTGTAAAGATGTGCAGGTTAAACAGAATTGAATACGTCTTTTCAAAGCAGGTGGTCAAAGGTAGTGTCAAAATTTTTGATTCTGTAATGATGATATAAAATAAACAGCTGTAGAAACTGCCAGAGACTGTTGTAAGTACTCTACATTTATTAACTTATATAGTCCTCAGAACACTCTGTGATGATTGTTATTATCATCCTTATTCTACAAATGGGGAAACTGAGTCATAGAGCAAGTAAATGGCAGGGCTGGGATTCAAATCCACATAGTTTGGCTCCACTCTTTGCCCTACTCACTATGCTATATTGTCTCTCACTATGGCAGGAAAAATTGAAATGTTGGAGCAAAACAATGCCAGGAACTTGAAAGTGGAGGTAGAGTCCGGAAAACATAAAACTTAGATCACTTTTAACTTTTGGCTAACAAGTAAACTGTTTGCAACATATTTAGTATGCAAGCTCTCTGTGGTAGATGACTCATGCTTTCAATGCCTTATGTAAGGTTACTCAGTTACGTTTAGTTTATTTTCAGGTATCTTCAAGAAATGTTAGGAACGGCAACCAAAGATGGTGTAGCATCACTTTTCAATTATCTTTGTGATATAATACCATGAGGCAAGTAAAACAAGTTCCTATAATAGAATGGCATGGGAAACAGAGGTGTCTCGTTGCTCTTTTGGCTTACAAATTCTAAAGTCACACTCTCGGGCCTCTCTCAGGTTCTTTTACTGCATACATTTTACATTGAGTTTTGATTTATGGCTTATTGAGTGTCCTTAATTTTGATAGAGTCATCTTTTGTACAGCCTTTGCTTTCATACATTATACTATGTGGATACCTCTAGAGGATCTTTCCTGTGCAGAATGCAGTCTTTTGAGTTGACAACATGAAGCAGAGATAGCAGAGTCTCCACTGTGGAGGTGGGGCGTGCAGGCCTGTTACCACTCCTCCACTTGCTCACAGAGTCCTTGGGGAGCACGGGGAGCTGCCCTGGCATGAGGGGTGGGCAGCAGAAGCCCCACTCAGTTCATGCTGCTGTGTTCCTCACTGGTTCTTGGGAAGGTGAGATGTGTATAATTAACTTACTAACATAACTCGAGTGTCTGTGACAAACTACACTTCTACCCCATCCCAAACAGCAGCTTTGCCAATTGAATTTTATTAATGCTATTTGATGCAGTAATAAAGTAGAAGCAGTACTCTGCTACATGCCTGGAATGCAGTTGCCATGTAAAGAAAGTAATATGGAGTGTGATAGTGCTATAATAGAGAGGTTCTTGGAAACATCTCTAGTGCAGGGCAGAGATGTGTAAGGGGCTAAATAACCTTGGGTTATTCTTACTGTAAAAAACCCGTTACCTCTTCCCTGTAGTCACCTGGGCTGTGTGACAGCATGCATGCTGGTCAGGAGGGCTTCTGCGAGCTCCAGATGATAAGGGGCCAGATCAAACCTTCCCCTCTTTTCCCCCCTCTCTCTTGCTTTTCCCCACCATATGGGTTGTCAGAGTCCCACCAAGTTTATAAAGAACACACCCAGCTTCCTCCCGCAGGTCCTGGGCAGGCTTGGCATCTTGCACAGTGATGGTTATTTAGGATGTGTGCTCAATGCATTGAATCTTCTAGAGCAGGCTGTGTGTGGGAGGGAGAAGTACTGGGCAGAGAGGGTTTGTCTGTTCAAATACACTGCAACTTGAAAGCAGAGTGATGGTTCTTAGTACATCAAAGGTTATAAGTTGGTGGTTAAAAAAGGATGCTGAATAAAATATTCTAGATCCTTCTAGCCAGTGGTCTCAACCTTAATGTTCATGACCTATACTAGGGGCCTTGCAAAATTTTGCTTTGCTTTATAAATCACCAAGTAATATAATTTTGTGTCTGTGTGGCCCCCGTTATAACCATTAATTTCATTTCCCTTAAAGAACGATTCTTTGCCAGTGGTAGGAGACTGAGTCAGTGAGAGTGGGGAGCCTTACCTACTCCTGCCATGGTCTCTGGCACCTCGTGGATTGTGTTTGTTCTGCTGGGCTGACCTCTGGTTCCCAGCTCTAAAATAATTTACTAGAAAGCAGGCGCTGGGCTCCTAAGCAGTGTAAATATTAGGGCTTTTAGTAGCTAATGTGAGATGTTCTGTCAAGAATAATTTCTTGGTGGATGAGGAAGAACAGGTGTGACCCTGGGGTTGTGCTTAGTTTAGAGTTGACAAGAATGTCAAGGATTTTATGATCTTGCAATCCATGTAATTTTTAGTAAGTTGTCAGGAAATGATGTTTATCAACTTAGAAGAATGGGTTATCTTTGACAGCAACGCTTCTGTTTATCTGTACAGAATAAATAAAGATGTGCAACTTGGTCTCCATTTGAATAGGTGTGAAGGATTGAAGGAAGATAATTCTCTCCTTTTAATTGTCAGCTTTGGAAGGATTTTAAGCAATTTCTTTTGTAAAGCAACATCTCCCACTTAATTACCAATAAGTTTGCATGAGCAAAAATTTATTTTTAAACTTTTTAATTGTGAAATATGAAGTCCATATGACATCTATAAACAGTTAAATACTTAAGTGATAATAAATAATAAATATTTAACAAGCAAACATTTGTTTAATCATTCCCTGAAATAGGACGTTGTCAGCACCAGAGAAACTTGGAGTATGCTATGCCCTTCCAGGATAACCTCTTTCTGGACTTTTGTGATAATCATTTATTTGCTTTACTAGTTTTAACACTTTGGGGCTGGGCTTATTATATAAAATGTATTCCTAAGGTGTTTTTATTAATTTTGTTATTGTTTTTGTTTGTCTAATTCTACTAGAAAGAGCCGTAGCATGGGAGACGAGAGACTATTATTATTATTATTATTCCTCCAGTCCAATCTAGTTTTGTCATTTAAAGTCTCTGGGCTTATTTTCTTACATGTGGAAAAAACAAATGAGAGATTTGATTAGATTAGTGGTTTCATATTTTTTTTTTAGGTTATCTATGAAACTTCAATATAAAAACAAAATAAATTAGTATTTATTTTGTAAGTTCAGATTTATAAAATTTACTCATGATAACATCAACAAATGAGAACACAGCACACTGGCAGTCTTTAGTGTGTTAAAATTTGTAATCTGGAGATTTTTTATTTGAATGTAATCCTATTTTAAAGAGGTGTGAAAGTTGAATGTGCAATAGCCAATAAGCACATGAAAAGAGGCTCAACATTGTTGGTTATTAAGAAAATGCAAATCAAAACCACAATGAGATACTACTTCACACCCACTAGGATGACCATAATAAGAAAGACAGGTAAGTGTTGGTGAGGATGTGGAGAAATTGGAACCCTCATACACTGCTGGTGACAATGTAAGATGTTGAAGCTGAAGATGGTCTGGCATTTCTTAAAAGGTTAAACACAGAGTTACCATATGACCTAGCAATTCCACTCTTAGGTATATACCCAAGGGAAAGAAAAACAATGTCCACACAAAAACTTATTAACAAAAGTTAATAGCAGCATTATTCATAATAGCCAAAAGTAGGAACAACCCAAATATCCATCAAATAATGGATGGATAAACAAAATGTGGTATATCCACACAATGGAATATTATTTGGTCATAAAAAGGAATGAAGTACTGATATAGGCTACAACGTGAATGAACCTAGAAAACATTATCTGAATGAAAGAAACCAGACACAAAAGACCATGTTGTATGATTCCCTTTATATGAAATGTCCGGAATAGGCACATCTGTAGAGACAGAAAGTAGATTGGTGGCTGCCAGGGGCTGAGAGGGTGATGGGAATATTGGGGGTGGCAGCGAAGGAGTACAGGGTTTCTTTTTGGGGTGATGAAAATATTCTAAAATGGATTGTGGTGATGGTTGCACAACTCTGTGCATATATACTAAAAAACACTCAATTGTGTACTTTAAAGAGATGAATTGTATGGTAAATGCATTATATCCCAATAAAGGAAGTATAAAAAAGTTGAATGTGCAAAAGTGAGATAATGCTCTTGCATGATACAAAGCATGAGACAGAAAGGCAGGACTCTGTTCCTGAGAGAAAAATACCATAATAAAATTTCTGCAAGCAATATTTGATACGTATCCAGCAGGCTTCTTGCTTTCCATGCTGACCATCGCCGAGGGTCATCTGGTCTGGCACGCCTAATGCCTAATGACTTTCTTTATCTGAATTATCACTAGCAGTTGCATTTTCAAAATATTTCTATTTATATTCATTTTTTATAAATAATAAGAGCAAAGTACACTAACAGTTTCAAATACTTTCACAAATACTGTGATACTTTGTTTTGTAAGTATGGGGACTTTGACAAAATGGAATTGCTGGCTGGCAGGCAGTGCTTGGTGATGTGATAGCTCAAAATGTGTATACAAAGATGCATGCAAGTTCAAACTCAGGGATGAGAAGGCGATGTTTGTATTTTAAAAAAAGGTACACTGTAGGTAGTCTTTTAGGACTCCTTTTTCAATTAGCATTATGTTTCCAAGACTCATCTATTGTTGCATGCAGCTGAGCGTATTCATTTTTGCCAATATCTAATATTCCATTATTTGTATATATAAGTATTTGTCCATTTTCCTGTCTGTGGACAACTATGAACAATGATCACAACTATCTGTGAACTCCTTGTTGTGTCTCCTGGCTCCATATGCAGGAGTTTCTCAGGTTGTGTACCAGGAGGGGGATTGCCAGGCACCCTGTGTCATTTTCCTTATAGCACTTCTGCCTCTGAAAATGTCTTGTTCATCTGTTTGTTTCCTTGCTTATTGTCTGTCTCCTGTCCTCCTGCACACTGTGCGATCTGGTCGAGTGGGTCTTTGTCTCAGTCTCCTTTGTGTACACGTTGGGTCTAGACCTGCTATACACGTGAACACCAGTGACCCAAATCCTGATGACTGGTTTTTCTAAATAGACCCTCCAGGATGGAAACACCAGCTTTCCATTCTGGTGAAGGCAGTGAAGAAAAAAATGAGGAACACTAGGAAACTGATGGTTGCTAGCCTAAAAATAGAAGTTTTAAGGGAGAAATTATATGCCTTGGTTGTATTTTTAAATGTAGGGGTTTCTGACTGTCAAGATCTATTATTAGTTAAGGTTGAAAGAGTTTTCTTTTCTAGCTGCCACTGTGTTTGAGTAAATAAAAATCATGTTTAAGGCTTTGAGGTCTCAGTAAACAGGGTAATGCAATATTAATAAGAATGTTAGAGTAAAATTTGCCAAGAGATAGGTATGCTGATAATAGACAATGACTGATGAAGGATTTAAGATTAGCATCCATTTGGATAACAAATTTGATATGTGGTGTTATCTTTGGTATTATAAAGACATAATTAGTTGTTGAATTTCTCTTAAAAAGCCATCTTTTTAGAAGGAGTGGAAAAAGTTTATCAGATGGCAGGGTTTGGAAATATAGGGAAATGTCCAAGTATGATTTATCTATTCCACTATTTTTAATCTCACATTTTAATTGTGTGGTATCTATAAGTAAGCTATCTGAAGAACACACCAGTATTGGGAAGCAGTACTGCAGAATTTAGTGTATGGTTTGTGTCTTCAAGAAAGTTGTTCAGTTGACATGGAGAGGAATGCATGGGAAAGCAGTTCCAAGAATGACTGACGTGGCTCCCCTGGGAACCCACTTCAAATATGTAGATAAAGTGGCAGTCGGCATTTCTGGAGTAAACAATTCCCACTGTTTATAGGATACGCTTCTTCTTGTAGCACTTTGCTCTATGGCTAGCTATTTTTCCTGACTAGTTCAGTTGTGACAATCCCTTTAAAATTCATTTTTTACCAGTTTTTGTCCACTAGTAAAAATCCTTCTAAACTGCACTGGGAGTTGGGCTTTTTCGAATTGTCATTTTGCCAGTTTTTTCTTTTACTTGCAGAATGTGTTAATCTATTTCCAGAATGCATTTTAAGTATTACCCTCATCTATTCTAGTAGTTTAATTTCTGAATTTTAAACTACAGATTCATCATCCTGTTAAATCTTTGAAAAAAGAGATTACAGTTTGGAGATATGTCTTCTCGGAGTTTTTTTCCACTTAAAATCTAGAATAATCACCCATTTACAATTAGTTTAGCATCAAACGTAATACCTTTTAAAATTTCAATTTGCCCTTAATTTTATATCAGGTTTAAAGTTTGGAGGGCTGTAAATGCCCTTTATTTTGGAGTGGGGGTTGATTAATGCCTAAACACAACTCTTAGTGAGAAGTCTTTGGGGTCAACCAGACAACTTGAAAATAGATTTGAAATCCCAGGAAACTCTTTTTACCTAAAAATATTAAGTGCCAGAAAAGATCAAGGATACTGTGCTGAATTATATATTTATGTAAGCGGGACGAAGAAATCTTTTTTTTTTTGATTGAAAGATAAAAGGACTTTTAGAGCATTTTTAGTTTAGCTTAATAATTAAACAAACAAGTGCACACCTTGTTAGTTTTGCTAATTTTAATAAATTTCCCTATTTCTGTTACTGTAAGAGGGAAGGGGTCTGTAACTGTTCTGGTAACATTAACAAAATCCAATGAAATACAACATTACCAGGGTATGGGGACAGGGATGGGATGTACACACAAATGAGCTGTTGCTTAGAGTATCCTTTCTTCCATCTTTTTGTTTAATCTTTAGCTCCTCACTAATACGTCTTCCTCTTGCTCAAATGGTGACCATCTTAGACCTTCAACGATTTGAATTTGTCTGGGAGCAATCATGCAATTTTGAGATCTCACTGGTGATCACATTTTTAAATTGCATTGTGAGTCACTTGTCACTAAGAGGTTGCTACCTCTTAAATAATACATACTGTAAAATAAGCTCCTTGGAAAGAGGAGCCATTTCTTAACTACTTGTACATTCTCCTCATGGTATATCTGGCACTGAGTCCTTGTGCCATGAATATTTGTTGAACTGAATGTTTTGGAATCCTGGAGCACTGTGGCTATCAGAGAATCACAGTTTTAACTCGATATAACAAAGACCAAACGTGTAGTCAGTTATTGCAAGGACTTCTCACATTGGGATAATAACCAAGCAGGTGATGTTGGCCAATTTCAATGGTGTTTTCTTAAAAAGACTTCCACTGCTCACCTTGAATTAACCGCATTCTTATGAGAACCCTATCTGGTTTTATTCAGGCCAGTTTAACTATAGCTAGCAAGCCTGTGCTTGGGTCCTCTGAAAATTTGATATGACATGATAGTTCTCTCCTGAATTATGCTCCACCACAAGTCGTGTCACACATATCTTGTAGCGGAGATGACATGGGCGTGTAAATGGGCTTTGGCTGAAGCGTCCAGGGTCTAATAAAAAAATCAGACAGTAGGATAAATAGTTAATAAAAAGCAGCTTCTCCTTTCTAATTTCCCTTTTTTGGGAAACTGGTTTTCATTGAAATCTGTATCTGTGGATGACTGTTGGTATGCTTCTTGTAAGCAGAAGTTACTGGAAAAGGCAGCATGGAATAGTGGAAAGAATATGAGTTTTGAAGCCAACTGGGCGTGTCTCTGCATCCTGATTCTGTCTGTGTGGTCTTGGATAAATCACTCTGAGCCTCCATGTCCTCATATAAAAATGGTGATAATTACACCTCCTTTGTAGGATTGTTACAAAGATAAGAGATGATGAATATGAAGTGCCAGGTACACAGTAGGTCTTAAAGGGTAGTAGTTGTTATTTCTACTGTCATTGAAATTGCCCTACCCTTTAAGATCTATATAAAGTTGCCTTTGACTCCCATTTTTCAGAGTGGAAAATCTAGTACCCTACCAAAATGTTATGAATTATTCAAGTTCTTACATTTTTGTGTTCACTTCTGGCCCCAAGCTCTTGCTTCTTCCAGATTGGCTTTCCCTTTAGAGTGAGCAAATCAAGTAGGAGACATCGATCAAAGCATTGATGGAGTGTTCAGAGAGTCAGATGTCTTGGGAGACAGTACCTCAAAAACTTAAGGCGATAGTTGATACCAAACGTGATAGAGGAAACATTTTTAGATCTAGATAGTTTGTTCAAAAGGTGCCACTTACATTATTTTCTTTGCCTGTCTGTATCCTTGAACTATTTGAAAGTTAAAAGAAAATTTTAAAGGAGCTAAAATAGGGATGTGAGAAGTAATTGATATGGTTTGTTAGTTTACAAGGATGTTTTGGTGAGATTTAGCCGTTAGGACCCCAAAACATACTTGCAAATGAAGTGCCATAAGCAAAATAAAATAACGGATTCATTTGTTAAGATTAAGAACAGGCAGCATTCTGACTATGAAGGGAAGAGTGCAAGACAGTGGCGGAATAATATTGTTAGATCTCATTAAGAGTGAGATGAGGGATTTTTTATGCTCCTGTGAAATGTAATGAAGGTCCCCTCCCCCATCTATTATAGACCACCACAATATATTGTATTAATTTAACTTTTAGTTTGACTTCTCCATTAATTTAATTGGAACATGAAGATATGTCATAACTGGCCTTTGGTTAGCATGTTACCTTTTTTCATGTGAAATGAAGCTGTCGACTGAAATAAAGAGTCTGGGTATGGGGCCGGCCCGGTGGCGTAGTGGTTAAGTTCACATGCTCTGCTTCTGCGGCCCAGGGTTTGCAGGTTCGGATCCCAGGTGCAGACCTATGCACCTCTTATCAAGCCATTCTGTGGCAGGCGTCCCACATATAAAGTAGAGGAAGATGGGTGCAGATATTAGCCCAGGGCCGATCTTCCTCAGCAAAACGAGGAGGCCTGGCAACAGATTAGCTCAGGGCCAATCTTCCTCACACACACAAAAAAAGAGTCTAGGTAAAGGTTAATTAAAGGAGTTTATTTGATAATCAAAGTGAGGAATTTGAATCCCTGGAAACAATCCACCAGAGTAGTCTGAGGAATTGCTCCGAGGTCTACAGGTCTGAGCGCAGTTTTTATACCTTTTAACAAAGCAGTGTGCATGCAGGAAAGGGCTTACGTCTCTAATAGTCATCTACTTCAACAGTAACATGAACAAGAGCTTTTTGGTTATTCTTCAAACAAGGCTTGGAGTGTTGGTGTTATCTATGTGTGGAGGGAGGCAGGGACTGGGGTCATCACTTTTTCCCTCAATCTCTAAGAAATGCAGCTGGGAAATGTGGGAGTGAGGTACCCTTTATCTTTTCCTGTCGTGGATCTGCCCTGCTGGCATCTTCAGTCATGAGGTGTGGGGTTGCAAGGTCATTCTAACACAGGCTTATGAGACCTGCATGGCTGCTTCACAGTACAGCATGGATTTTTATTGTATAGATTTTAAGCCTATAGACCAGGGAGAGGGGTCCCAGTTTTGTTCACTAAGTCTGGGCTACTTCAATGATGTTTTGAAATAGTGCCCCTCTGGGAACTTTTAGGCGAGGAAGATAGACACCAGTATTTTCAAATCCAGGAGATATTGCCGTTATGATTCACACGCTGGCCTGTTTTCCAGCCAGGAAAGTTCATTAGTGGGTTTTTGTGTTATGTAAAAGTTT
This sequence comes from Diceros bicornis minor, assembly GCF_020826845.1. Lineage (NCBI taxonomy): Eukaryota > Metazoa > Chordata > Mammalia > Perissodactyla > Rhinocerotidae > Diceros > Diceros bicornis. The sequence continues at coordinate 19,602,453 of NC_080745.1, read as the reverse complement.
TGAAGGGTTGGCTTACCAAATAACTAAGACCGTTACTCCACTACTACCACGTCAACAAGCAACGTCTACTGAGAACTTATGTGTGTTAGGTGTAATGCTAAGTATTCTCTGTGCATTCTCGCTCATGACAGTCTTGGGGGTAAGTTCTTTCATTACCTCCTTTGTTCCTTTCCTTTCCTAAGGCTTAGAGACATTAAATAAATTTTCCAAGGACATGTAAGTGTAAGTAGCACAGTTGGAACTTGAACAAGATCTGTCTGACTCCAAAGCCTCTGCTCTTGATCATTGCTATGTCTCTACTTCTCTAATAGCTGCTTCTTGAGATGTTGAAATTAAAAAGCAGGCAAAGAAAGGGAGCACTTAATTTCATGTTGGGCCATGACTTGACCCTCAAACTAGCAATGTTATTGATAGAGTGAGGTCAAAGGATGGAAGGGTCTTGGCAAGTAAGCTGGGACCAAGCCTTTCATTTTTGTATCCTCAGTGCTTAACACAATACTAGCATGTGGAAAGCCCCTGAATGTAGGTTAGGCAGGTACTTTTCTTGGGGTAGCAGTTGGAAAGGGTTTTTTTTTAAAAACAACATAGTCTGCATAACCATCTCCTTTATTCTGTGAAAGAAAACACTACAGGTAAAAAATAGGCTAATGGAAATAGTGAACCCATGGTACATTTTTAAGATATTCAAGAATAGATTTGGGGAATTTGAAAATGAAGCTCTTGAATATTTTAACTGAATGATTCTGGAAATCTTCATGGATTTCATGTCTGGAGGAATTAATAGAAAATCCCACAGATTTTGGCTTCAAAGGCTTTAATTTTGCTTTTGATTGTCAGGGGTCTACTTAACTCCATGTGCTGCTTGCTGGAAGAAGCGAATTCTAATTTGCTAACATGAGGGTCAAGGGTTCAACTTAGTGGTCTTAGTTTTCCTTTGATAACCTCACTTCTTTTAGATCTCAGGGTCATGATTTTGAAGGTGAGATTTAACAAATAAACAAGAATCACAGGAGAAAATAAATAGACTTGGTTAATTTTCATCTTGGTTTTTCCTCTGATTAATCTTAGATCTAGGAATAATAATGGTGCTCTCAGGAAAATAGTTTTAGGGGCTATTTAATTTTACATTAGGATTGTACTGTGCCTGATTTTTAATTTTAAGCTAAGTATCAAGAAATTAGTATTCAGATGCAATTCTGCAATTGCCAGAACTGTCCAGAGACCAAAGCACGCTTCTTCTGAAAGACATTGTTATGTATTGAAAACAAAAACTGGGCATATGCCTGCCGCACTGATGGATGTGTCAGAGTGGAATAATTATCCTACCAGAGGCAGCCACCCTGAACTTTTGGTGTTTTGACTCAGAGAAAATGACTTTCAGTAGTGCATAAGGCACTCCTCCAAATGTTCTTTGAATGGTTACTTCTAAGTGTTGTTTAGAAATAGCAAATGAAATGGTGTTTCCTGTTATAACTGCGCTGTAAGCAGGACAATGATATGATTGTAAAGTCAGAAAGACCTGAGTTCAAGTTTTTTTGCTTACAATCTTTCTGTATTTTCTCATTAAACCCCAGTTGTCTCATCTGCTAAGTGAGGATATAAATGCTTTAAAATTTTTTGAGGTGTATGATATTTAGCTCAATGTGTGACAGTTATTGTTATTGCTATTGTTATTGTTGAGTGTAATGATGAAAATGTCAAGATGACTGCTGATGGGGCAGGGCAGTGCTCTTATAATTGATGCCCTTTAGGAAATGGAGGAGAGCTAAGTGTGGAATCAAAGGTTTTTAAGCAGTGGGACATGACATGGCCATTGACCCTGCAGATATTTCCTAAGGACCCTCATAATAGTCATTGTGCTGGGTGCTGGATCACATGTGCATTTTAAAAAGGTGATTCAAGGTGTATGTAGAGAGACTGGAAACAGGGAGAGGTAATGAAGGTCTGGACAAAGAGCTAGACGGATGTGAGGGACTATTTGGAGCAGGAATGGACAGAAGGCAGATGGTGAAGAATTGGATTGGGGAAATGTTGGGGCAGGGAAAGGAGTGAATTGTGAATAAGTTAATGATTTCTTGCATTGGCAATTGGGTAAATGATGACTTTATTAATGGAGATGGACATACAAGAGAAAAGCAACAAGTTGGTAGGGGATGGGAAAGGAGACCATGTCTTTCCTAGGAATTCTTTAATTCAAACCTAAATTGTTCTTTTTTTCTTTTTTTAATAGTGATGGGCCTTCATTGCCCGTCATTATTCTGACAGTTCAAATTAGGTGATAACATTTCTATGAAATGATTCTGGTGCACTGATGCAATACATTTGGAATAATGAATTAAATGTTGAGTCAACTGGCATGGAACAATTATAGATAGTGTGAGGGATGTGTATGCAGAGCATTTTTTTTTTTTTTTGGTAGTTCTTGAGGGTTATAAACCACAACTCCATAAATATCTTTTAGTTTTTCCAATAAGTTTGCAGACAACCTGCAAAACCATTTTTTTAGGGCATGGGTAGAAAATGAATATCACAGATTTAGATGATGCTTCTGTGAGTTGTTACATAGTTTTCATGTAAATCACCCCAAGGCTATGTTTCTATTGGAAGTAAAGAAGTAGTCCTCTATTGTAGAAATACTGTTTTACTACTGGGCAAAGAGTGTTTTTTGCTTCTGAATAAAACAGATTAAAATAATGATATATCTATAAAAATTTTCTGGATTGGTACTTGTTACTTTCAAAATTTTCCATTCTAAAGGACAGTAGATTTAGAGTGGATGACCTTGGGAAGCAGCTTTGTCATAAATTGATGGATGCCATTTAAGAGGAAGATGAGTAGGAATAAAAACTGCAGCCTGGGAGGGGGCATAGGGCTGCACTGCTGTGACAAGATAACATTGCTAACCTCCAGTATAGCCCAAAGGGAAGTAATCACAGGAGTTGTGAATTATGAATTGTGCGGTTTTCCCTGCAAATCTGATTCTGGGCTTCTCCTCAACTTAACTTTACATTTCTGAACACTTCTAGTGGGGCTGGTTTGTTGCTTCGTTACTTCTCTATGACACAAACAAGAAGGTTCACCCGATGATAAGTGAGTGATTCATTGCTTTTCTGAAGACTTGAGAACAAAGTGTTGCTGGCGGGGGAGTCTGAGATCTATTGAGATCTGCAGTGATTCGACAATGAAGTTATCCAGCTATTCCCTGATGAGGTTATCCCCTGCACAAGGTTGAAGATCTGTTGGCTATGGAAAGTTAGTTGCAACTTATTTTGAGTTTTTTTTTTTTTTTGTAGACAAAGATAGACAAGTTTCTTTTCTTTCTTTTTTTTTTTTTGTGAGGAAGATCAGCCCTGAGCTAACATCCATGCTAATTCTCCTCTTTTTGCGGAGGAAGACTGGCTCTTGAGCTAACATCTATTGCCAATCCTCCTCCTTTTTTTTCCCCCAAAGCCCCAGTAGGTAGTTGTATGTCATAGTTGCACATATTTCTAGTTGCTGTATGTGGGACGCAGCCTCAGCGTGGCCAGAGAAGCGGTGTGTCGGTGCGCGCCCGGGATCCGAACCCAGGCCACCAGTAGCAGAGCGCATGCACTTAACCGCTAAGCCATGGGGCCGGCCGACAAGTTTCTTCATTGCAGAAGTTTTCAAAGTGTCTAAAATGTACAGCGTCTGTCTGCAACTGGGAAATATATACCTTTTTATAAAGTTATTTGACTTTTTATTCTTTTTTTTGGATTTTTTAATTTATTTATATTATTTTATTGAGGTATAATTGACATACAACATTATATTAGTTTCAGGTGTACAACATAATGATTCAATATTTGTATGTATTGCAGAATGATCACTACAATGTCTAGATAGCATCTATCACCATGCATAGTTACAGAATTTTTTTTCTTGTGATGAGAACTTTTAAAATTTACTCTCTTAGCAACTTTCAAATATGCAGTCTAGTTTTATTAACTATAGTCGCCATGCTGTACATTACATCCCCATGACTTATTTACTTTATAAATGAAAGTTTGTACCTTTTGACTTCCTTCACCCATTTCACCCACCATCCACCCCTGCCGCCCCAGCAACCACCGTCTGTTCTCTGTGTCTATGAGCTTGGCCTTTTGTTTGTTTTTTTTTTGATTCCACATATAAGTTATTTTCAGTTTTTGATTGGCCAATGAAACATTCCTAAACTGCTTACCCAGCTTTCTGAAAATAATGTAGGATTTAAACTAACGGATTCAGTAATGACCTGTGTGGATTTGGACTTTCTTCCTCTTTCTAGAACGGTTTTATCGACTTCAGTGTATATAGCATTCATGGTTTAAAGTATATTATACTTGTATATGTTTTCCTTTATACTCTCTTCCCATTGGTTTTAAGAATGAAATAGGATTTTTTAAACGTTTATGTAAATCCCTCCATAGCAAACTACCATTTCTTGTCAGTAATAAAGATGAAGAATGCTCTATTACTGAGAATGAAAGGATGAGCACTTTACCACAGTTCACCCTTTTCTGCTGCTTTTACTAAGTCTTAGATCCCACTGGGGGCCAGTTGCATTCCAAGTCTCAAGGGTCTTTAGGTCTTTTGGGATTTACTTTGGTGACTGATGGTTGTCTCTTTGTTTCCTCAAATTAAACTCCCTGATAAAAGAGGGGAAGTGAAATAAAGTAATGCGTGAAACTGACAACTATTATCAGACAGTGGTATATTAAACTAGAGAAAGGAAGATTTGATTCGATTTTGGAATTTTATTTAGGGGAAAGAGTAGATGGCTTGATTTTAAACTGAAGGTGCATGTTTCTAGTTTTGTATTGGAAGACAACTTATTAAATTTTCATTAAATAATGTGAATGGTCACCTGAGTGTTCCTATGGTTTGTTTCTAAGTGACTTAGTAACATATGCATGGCCAACTCTTGAATGATTTTTCATGCAGTTGTAGATCTGATTGGAATGAAGGAGAATGGTTAGTACTGTTGCTTTTTCTTCTCCCTGAGAACAGAAAGTGAATTCGGAGTCTCCAGAAGTTATAAAAGTTTACTATCACCATGGCACGAGGAAAGTAACACAGGCGTAGAGTAACCTTATTGACCAGTCTCCTCGCCATTTAACCAACCATTTTCGTATATGGTGCTACCCTGTCTCTGAGGGCCTGTGAGTCATTTTCATAGCCCTGATGATGCACCCTCTCTCTCCATACTGGGTCTTTACCCTACTGTTCATTCTGTTCAACCTCACAGCTATCGTTTTTTGGCTAACTCTTGACCTCTGTGTGTCTGGTTAGACATTTAGGCCTCTCTCTGTTGGAGAGACCTGCCCTGGTCCTTCAGTAGTGGCTTGGACTCTGTGTTCTCACAGCATCCTATGCTTTCCCTGCCAAAACCCTGACCATCGTGTCACATATTTCTCAAAATGTGTTCTTGGGGACCCCATACTGGTGGTATTCTCCAGAAAAGACATGGTCAGGAAGTTCTGGAATGAATGATGGTGATAGTTGCACAGCATTGTGAAGATACTTAAGGCCACTGAATTGTATGGACACTGGAAAATGGTTAAAATGGTAAATTTTATGTTATGTATATTTTACCACAATAAACAAAAAAAGAAAGTCTGGGAAACACTCATATTACACTCTGCTCCTGGAGATTTTACATTAAAGGATCTGAGAAGTCTTAAAAACCTGTTTAACTTTTCTTGACTCAATGTTCCCAATGCTGAGACTTTAAAAAAAATGCACAATTACCTATTATTGTCCAGCTAATTAATGTTCTCTGGGATAGTAAATTGCAATTACCTGCTTAATTGTGCCTTTCCCCACACTAAATGGTGATCTTCTTGAGGGCATGGACAGGACTACTTTTCTAGTCCTAGAACAGAGGTCAGAATAAGCCTTCAGTAAACACATGTTGAATGAAATACTTAATCAGATAACGTGTAGAACGCTGTGGTGTATTGTGAAAGGAACATGGAGACATAGAGACCAAGGTTCAAATCCGGGCACTATCGCATTTAGGTATTGTGACTTTCGGTGACTATTTGAACTCTGACCTTTGATTTTTTCATCTATTAGATGGAAATAAAAAACATCTTGTGAGGATTAAAAGAGTTAAGGCATTATACGTATCTGGCATTGAAGGTAACAAATAAATGGTAGTTCCTTTCTCTTCCCATAGAAAGTTAAGTGATTATAAAATATTTATAGATGAAGTGATCTGGGTGTTTAGGATGAGATTACTTCCAGCTGTGGAGATCAGGGAAATTTTTGTAGACATATGGGTTAAGGGATTGACAGAATTTGGACATGGGGAGATAAAGGGAAAGGACATTAAAAAGAGAACAAGATTAATAAACATCTAGAGGCAAGAAAGTAGAGGACATCTACTCTTAAGAAAACTATTATATTCACTTCCACATTTTATTCTTCTCATAGGCTATTTCTGCCTGACTTTTGAGGAAGAAATGGTAATGTTTTTCTCTTTAGGCATATATCTATCAAGATCAGACAATTTTGCCTTATTTCCCTCTCTCTCCCATTTTCTTCTCCCACTCCTAAAAATGCCTTGACTTTAGCTTTCTCACCTTCAGCTTTGAGCATTTTGATATGCTGTGTCTTTTGTCCAAAATATTCTTATCCTATTTTGGTTAACACTTGAACTGATAGGCTATGAGCTCTTTTAGGGCAAGAATCACATTCATTTTTGTCCCCTCATTTTAGCATCATGCTCAACACAGAGTGGTTTCGGACTAAATGATTGCTAACTGACTGACTGCCCGAATGAGTGAATAGATGAATGAAGAAAGAATGGATCTAGTTCCCTGTGCCTAAGACTGAGGCTAAGGATTGCTAATGAGGTTATGTGTAGTGCCAGGTGGTAGCCAATATTAGAAAACAAGTCTTTTCCTTCAGGTTTGATGTGATCTGGCAGAGAGCAACATACTCATAATACATAGTATAGTAGACTACGTTATCCATTGGTGTTAGAAGGTCTGAGAAAAAGCAAGAAGGGAAATGGCAACTAATTCATAGATAGTCATGTTCGGTTCAGGACGAAGTGTGGCCTGTGGTGAATGCACCTGGGGAGGAAAAGGTGATCGAGTAGACAGGAGAGTTCTGTTAAATGTGTGAAGATAGAGGCTCCGTATCGTTGCTTTGATGAGAAATACACTTACATTTTCATGACACTTGTGATTCAGTTCATTAAATACTTATTTAAATATCGACTCAGCAAGGGCCTGGGAATCAGAGGGATACAAAGAGCTTATGGTAGATTGATCCTTTGGGAAATTTTAAATCTTATAGAGAAACAAAACATACAAATCTAGTCTATCTTTTAAGGCCCGTATCAACCACCATCTCCTTCATGAAATCATCCCCAATGAAAATAGAATCCTATGAAATTATGAATGTGCAGTTGGAAGCTTAATTTTGTGTCATCTTATATTGTTTACTAATTGCTTCCTATGTGGCTATTAGTTTAATTCTCCCCTCCAGATTGCATATTTGAGGTCACGGATCATGCCTTACTGATGGAATGATATGACATGTTAATAGAATAATCTACGATTCCTGAAGTCTCTAACAATCAGTACTTGATAAACACATGCTATGTAACAGCAGAATCTTTGGAGTAATTGTTTTAACACTGAAGAAGAATACCTTAATACTGGTATAAAGCAGTTCAATTTATAAAACAAGTTTGTATGTATTATTCATATTAACTTCATTAGGATCTGGAGTGTACACATTAATAATATATTTTGGAAACAAAAGATTGTCAGTTTTTAGACCAAATGTTTTTCAAAGGTGTCAATATAGTTCAACAATTTTATTGTGGTCTTCAATCACATTTTCTTCCTTATTTCTTTAATATTGTTTCTAAATTCTACTGGTCAATAATACCAAGTGATGCTCTTTTCTACTATATTATCTAGATTTTGCCATCTTGAAAGATAATGAGATTTAATTTTTTTTTTCCTGATCTCTGAGTCCTTCTTTTGACTTGGAACAAATGTCTGTGATTTTTATTTTATTATTATTATTTTTTAATGGAAGGGATATTTGAGAGTGTAGACCTGAGTGTCTGAATGTATAGTCATCCTGTCGTTAATGGAGTTGTCCCTTTTACTAATGTCTATGGACAGCCTCTGATCTTTATAGTTCTTTTCTGGGAAGGTGAGATTTTACAAGCTCAAGGTGATTGGCTTAAACTTGGATTTTTTTCCCCCCAATAGATGGTAGAGAAAGCAAAATGAGAAACTTAGAATTGATTCTGAAAATTGATGAAAGAAAGAATTGTTCTTTGTAACTTAATTCTAAACCATTATAATTTGTCTTTTATTATTAACTATTTGTACATGTAGAAACATAATTAGGTTCCACAGGGCTTATTCACGTTCCTGGATGTTAGACCTGTGATGGGATTTTGCTGAGTTAGAGTTTTATTGCCCACTGTAGGTTTCTTTACAGGCTTTTAAGAAATCATTTAAGGTAGACTTGCTAAGTTATGCATTGAATGGAGTGCTGTGTTAGGAGATCCTGATATTTACAGATTAGGAATCATTTGTTTGAACTGTGGGCTATGCATGCAAATATTTTGGATAAAAAGAACCATTTAAGCATCTGAAATCGCTTGTGACCAGATGAAGTTGTGGTTCTAATGTGTGTTCGATTAGGACTGGACTTCTTGTTACAAACAAGCTGAATTTGAAGCACTCTTTTCTAATCATAATCCCAAATGATTGCAATTGCTTTTTAGATTTTTGTACCTTTCACACTGTATAAGACATACCTGTCTTCGCTGTCAGTTAAAATTTTTGAAAAAAAAGAAAAGAAACATTGTGTACAAAGTTGATAACGAGTTTAAGTATAACCAAAGGAAGTGCTTTATAATTATATCAACTGGGAATTTTTTTCAGTTTATTGACCAATACAATAGTTTTAATATAAATTCTTGACTCCAAGAATGATGCCTACTTGAATTTGAAGTAAAAATATATAATGTGTTAGATATCTGTTCCATGTAAATATCCACAAGAATATTTCAAATTGAGAAATTACAAATAGATCTCTTCTTTTGCATACCAAAGAACTGGTTGTTGTGGCTGACTTGAAACTTCTTTCATGTCTGTTTCTCCCCTCATTCATAGATACGTGCAAATATACTTGTTAATGAGATTCTTTTTTGAATGTAAACACAGACACTAGGTGCTGGTGGTACAGTGATACCAGGTTTCAAATGAAAGTCTGTTGGTTCCAAAACCCACATTCTTGCCACTATAACAAAGATGACAAATAGGTTTGTTCATTCTGGGACAAACATTTTTTGAGCATCTGTTAGGTGCCAGTATATGGTAGCCCCTAGCTACATATGGGCATTTAAATTTAAATGAATTAGAACTAAATAAAAATTAAAAATCAGTTCCTCAGTGCTACTAGCTCCATTTCAGGTGCTCAATAGCCACACGTGGCTTGTAGCTCCCTAATGGACAACACAGACACAGAGCATTCCCATCATCACAGAGTTCCATTGAGCAGCTCTGTTCTAGATGCTGGAGTCACAACACTATACGGACAGAAATTCTTGCCTCATGGAGCTTATTTCTAGTAGGAGAACACAGACAAACGTATTTAGCATGTTAGATGGTGATACGAGCTAACAAGGGTTAGTTACTCAGGGAAGGGCGATAGGGAGTATTGGCAGGGAAGGGGCTACAGTTTTAAAGAGTGATCAGATGTGTATACGCTTATCAAATCATCATGTTGTATACTTTAAATATCTTACAGTTTTACTTGTCACTTATACCTCAATAAAGTTGAAAAAATTAAATTAAAAAAAAAAGAAGAGTGATCAGAAAAAAGTCTCAGGGAGGGGCACCATTTTCACCCTATGCGGATGGGAGTCTGGGGCGTGCGGGATGGGACCTGGAAGTTCTGGGCTCCCTTTGGCAACTGATGTAAGTAGGGATCTGAGAAATTATTCTTGATTTTGGGAGGGAGTGATGATAGTATTGTGGTTATATTTATAAAGGGGAGTCCTTATCTTTTAGGGATGCACTCTAAAGTATTTAGAGATTAAGTGGTAAATCCTGGATTTCCCTAAAAGGATCTTGCGGGAAGGAGAGGGTAGAGATATAAAGAAAACAAGATTGACTATGGCTGATAGTTGTTCGAGTTGGGTGGTAGATACATATATTATACAGTTCTCTCTGTATGTTAGAAACTTTCTATTAAAAAAAAATAAAGGGCCTAGTGAGATTAGTGCTGATAGCGTTGTATAGTGGCGTTGAGGCTGTGAGTTTGGGTGGAGGGGATGGGATGTCTTGCCAGCAACTCACAAGGCTCCCAGGCCCTCTCTGAGGAGCTGGCTCCTATCTAATGGGTCAACTCCAATCAATTGGTAGGAACTCCTGGAACATTCTTTTAGAGAATGCTTTGGAGAAACGAGTCCAAGATCCAATAGGGATGTTTGCATGGAGGGAGGAGTAGGGGCCCCTCTGCCAAGCCATTTGCCATGCCTGTAGTATATCATGTGTCCTCCAATGACAACTAAAGGGTAATAGGGTTTCTTCAGGTGGAAAAGGGGGAGAATATTGCTGCATTTGCCTCTCCTGCTTCCTGCGACACTGAGGACCACCAGGGCATCTTCTGAGGGAGTGGAGGAGCTTTGGATGTTTTGTTAATCCTCAGTATCATACTGTATTTAGACTGGTATTCTAAACTGGTACACAGCTTCCTCTGGGGAGAGGAGGTTTGGAAGCAGGTTACCCAGCTTAATCTTTTGGTGGATTATTTAGGAGTCAGGCATTTGTAACTTTTTATAGTATGTTAATATAGACTAATCATGCCATCATATAATTACATAATTCATCCCACAAATCTTTATTGGACTTTGGTGTGTCAAGTAATAGGCCCCCCCGAATACATTAACGTCTATCATCAAGGACCTTAAAAAGGCTAAATATAGATAGTTAGGGATGTGACGACCAAAAGCTGCTTTAAATTGAACAAACATAAATAATTTGAACATAACAAATATCTGATGACAAAAAGCATGTTTAAACTTAATGAACATTAGCCAGCAGTTTCTGATTATAAGTTGCTATTGTTTTCCTTTAATAAAATGTTTGGATTGTATGAAAAAAATTTTTGTTGAGTAGTAGAATTTTGATAGGACAGGAAATCACAAGTTGTAGGAAGATGCCAAAAGAACCATTGCCAAACTTTTGAAATGTTCAAGTACCATGATGCACCATCATCTGAGTATTCTAGCCATCTGAGGAATGCATGACGTGGATAATTTAATATTTTTCACACTTAAATCAGTGGTATCATCAGTTGCCTTTATTGCAAAATAAAACATCTTAATTGTAATTGGCCCCAGCCTAAAATTTTTTAGCTGTTTGGTACTTGTATTACATAAGGGTGGTATAAAAGTCACTTTGCCATTTCAAAAACATATAACCTCACAAAGAAAGATATAATTCTTTAAAATGCTTAAGGTTTTTCTTTCTGTTAAAAAGAAGAAAAAAAGGAAGGAAGGGAACTAGCACACTTGGTCTTGAAGATGTATAAATGCTATAGGCTAATTTTCTGGACCCAGAGATGCTAACAAGCAGTAGTTCGCTGAACAGTTGTTCCAGGTCAATGGTTCTCAAACTTTTAAAATTATTTTAAAAGCTAAAAAATTATTGAGAGTTCTTAAGAGCTTTTGTTTATGTGAATTATGTTTAACATTTGCATTAGAAATTAAAATTGAGAATTTTTTCTGTGTGTGAGGAAGATTAGCCCTGAGCTAATATTCATTGCCAGTCCTCCTCTTTTTGCTGAGGAAGATTGGCCCTGGGCTAACATCTGTGCCCGTCTTCCTCTGCTTTATATGGGACACTGCCACAGCATGGCTTGACAAGTGGTGCGTCAATCCATGCCCAGGATCTGAACCCGCGAGCCCCGGGCCACCGAAGGGGAGTGCATGAGCTTAACCGCTACGCCACCGGGCAGCACCAAGGACTTTTTAACATTTATTTATTAATTATTATTTCATTTAAAACATATCACATATTAACATAAGTAACATTTTTTAATGAAAAATTAAAAAATAGGGAGAAAAATGGGATTAGTTTACAGTTTTGCAAATTTCTAATATTTGGCTTCATAGAAGACAGCTGGATTCTCATATCTGCTTTTGTATTCAGTCTGTTGTGGTATGTTGCTTAAGGGACTTATGGAGAAAATATAGCCTCTAATACATATGTGCTTGGAAAATGTGGACTCCTGGGGCCCCCTACGGGTCTTCAGATCACATATTGAGAACTGTGGTTCGAGTCTATAACTTGCTGAGTTTTTAAACTCTAAGGTACTTAATTGGACAAAAAGTTGCCACCCCTAAAGGCTCCAGGCTTGGTATATCAATAGAACATCATGAATTGAGTCCATTTAATATTTAGTAAGTATCCTGGTACATAGGCTAGAATTCTGGAATAGCCTTTTTATTCACTTATCTAGTAAAAAGGGAGTTGTGTGCTTAGTTTAACTCTGGGGCTCTTTTAAATTAGAAAAACAGGGATATTATAAAACAGAAGAGTACTTACCCTGTTATATAGAGGAACGGTATTTCAGTAGGATGGTTATGGTGGTTGGAAAGATAAAGTGTGATGACTATCTCACTGTCTAAGCACTGTCTGTAGGTTGAGTTATAGTTTTCTCTAGATCAATCTGGCAGTTACAAGGATGTGGCTACTAAGTAATCTTAGACTATCCAAGGGAAAGAGGCTTCTTTGGCATCAAAGGTACTTATTTCTACAACTGCTACTTCTGTAGAAATAGGAGTCAGTCAGAAATGCTCTATCTCCTTTATTCAGTGGTAAGTCCAGTGGTTACTCTTTACTCATTACCTGATAGGGACAGAGATTGAACAACAGCCGACTCTGGCCTCAGATAAGTTCCTCTTTTAGCTTTTCTTATCAAATTGAAATACACAAGTACCCATATCAAAGCTCTCCATCGATTGCCAATTTTGGGAATCCACAGTGACCTCTAAAATACCTTTAACCCCATACTTCACTCAGAGTTAACCAGTGGTTCCTTCTTTTTATTCACCTAAGGAATATGCCACACCACATTCCCCTCAAGAGCATTTCCCCTCAAGTTGCAAAAGAGAGGTTGCAGTTTGCAAAAAGCCCGCAAGTGTTTCCCATAATGCACAAGGTGTGCGTGGGCATGCTCCAGGCCTCTTGGGTCTTCCTTGGGAATGACTTATGCAAACACTGCAGGTTTTCTAACTGTGCTTTATGTCCGTGCGCAGGTTGGTGCCTACATTACTTTAGGTTTAAGTAAGTAATTCCCTTGAAGATTATTCCCTTTATCCCTTCTTATAAAGTTTACTTAAGGAAACTCAGTTCTCAAAGTCATGTTAGTTAGTGGTGGTTGGTGAGTTGGTGTTTCCTTTTGAAAACTAGAGAGAGCTGGAATACACACTACATTTTTCTTAGCTCCCAAGTGTGTTAGCTTACTGCGGCGATTTGATTCACGTTTGAGAGATCTAGACTTTGACATGTGCTTCAGCTGCTGGACATAAAGCATAACTGTTTGAACCTATCTATGTGCACACAGACAGACTCGGAGGAGGCGAGCTGAGGGGCAGAGGGGCTGTCTCGGCAAGTTGCCTTCCCCACCACGTCGCTGACAAAGGGAGGTGGAGGTGGAAGTCTACCTCTGCGTCTTGCAGGATCTGAAAAGTAATTTCATTAGTCTCCTGGAGTGAATCAGATTCACTGCCTCAAATTCAGAGAGCTCGCTAAATTGAGGAATAATATTAGAGCGCCGATTTGTTAAATGACACTGAGAAACGTTACCATCAGCTGGGCTGGATTTTTGCAGTTGCCCAGCTGTAGACTTGGTGAGCCACGTTATTCATTTGTTTATCAAGCAATAATGCTGGGCTCTTGGGGTATAGTGTGAACAAGACACACATTCTAGGGTGTGCCGAGAGGGAGGGAGGATGAGAGAGTAGAGACAGGCAACAAATAAATAAAAGAACAGGAAAACTATCAGATAATGATGAGTACTGTGCAGAAGGTGACAGTAGGAAGCTGTGACAGCGAGTGGCTGGATTGCTGGCTGATGTGGGCTGGCCAGTCAAGCCTTTCTGCGAGTTTAGCCTAAGGGTGCTTGGTGAGCTTGGAATTAAGGACCCCTGGGACTTTCTACCTTTTTTAACAGACATAGGCTTTCTATAGTTATGTTTGTAAATACAGTCTAGTTCAGGCTGATGCTCTCCAAGTTGATTTTGCTTATCTTTGTTTACAATTTTGTTTCTGCTACTTTCTATGCTAACTCTTAAAAGGCAATCCCCCTACCACGTTTTTTTTCCAGAACCACTGGGACTCTGTCTAGGTCCTGTCCGTACTTCATGTACCTATTATGATGTGTTTAAAATCATGAAATAATCTGGCCCCGTGTAAGAATGTATTTCAGATAATTATTTGCAATATTAGTGCTTTCAGGTCTTATGTTATTTATTATTCATTCTGTTTTTTATTCTTGGAATGAGAGTACTGATGGGGAAGGTAGAACAGTGAGTTGAAGTGGGGGGTGGTTGAAAATCAGTAACGTTATAGAAATGAAACTTATTTTCAGGAGAAAATCTTCAGTATTATTAACAAATTCGTGTGCAAATTCTTGAGGAACTAACAGAGATAAAAATTCTTAAAATGGATCAAAATCTCTGCTTTTGACTTCATTTGAAAGCACTGTAGAAACAGATTTGTGAATTACAAATTTTTGAAACTGTCGAAAATTGGGCCCTGGCTTTCTTAAGGTTGGGGTAAATTATGGACTGCCTATCCTCAAATGACACAATGTTGTTTAATATATTTTAAATCGTATTTTTTCATTTATTATTAAAGCTTCAAAATGAAAAGCTGCATGAGGAAGGTCTTAATGCCCCACCCACCACAGCAGGGTGAGCATCTTCTATGGGCCACAGTTGGCTCTTCATCCGCATGTGATGCTATTGGGCTGGTCCCATTCGGCCAAACTGAGCCTGGAAACTTAGCTTCTTAAGGACGGGTTCCAGTCATTGGACCTAGAATGCGTGGGTGTGTTGCCAACTCTCCCCTGCTTCTCTGATATTATTTGTGAGCAGTCTTTTGAAAATAATATTAGACAACACCAGCAATAAAACATATACTTTCTGCATGAATGTTTTTGGAGGCAGAAAGATGAGCCAATTAAACATTTTGTTTCCTGCTGCATATCCATGTACACATGGATAGTCTTTTTGAAATTTGTGATTTGCTGCTGTTTACAATGACATTTAGATTGAAGTCTCTCATGGCTGGAACCTAGATTTTACAATTATTTGGAAATTTTTTTTTAGTGTTAAACTGAATAAGTGAAATTAGCCATATATTTTAAAACGAATGAACATAACAGAGTTAACTGTTAAAAAGCAGGTAAAATCTAACCTAATCGAATCTAATAATGTATTTTATTCTTTACACATGTTACATCATCGAGTCATGTAATAAATATTTAAGAAAACAAAATAATTCTCTGGAACACCTAAATTTCATGTTGGCAGTTGGGCATAATAGAGTATTTGCAATTCTAGTTATAAATTGTACTGCACTGCAGAAGATCTCGTTGAGCTTAGAGCATTTGCTGCCTCACTTATCTGTTTGGAGATGAGAAAATAAAACTGTTAGGGTGTACTTGTTAGGTTCTGGGGTTTCAGGTTCAATCTTTATACAGCAGGACTTAACAAGAAAATCAGTAGTCACCAGAGAATATGCTTGGCATTAAATTACACGAGATGAAGCTAAATGTTATTGTTTGGGTTTAGACAAAAATATACTGAAAAATAATGAAGCAACAAATAAACTGACAAACAAAACCAACTTCTTCACTGCAGATTGGCTATTAACATGTAGCATTCTAAGATCGTCCAAAAAAGCTATAACCAGAGCTTTTTTATTTGATTTCCAAAGCCATGCTTTGTTGAATATTTGATGAAACAGACTGCAGATATCTGCAGTGGCGTTTTTGGTGAATCCCTGCTGGCAGCTTTAGGACTCTGTCCGTTTGGAGATTTCCAGGGATTGCCGCTCAATCTGGAGAATAGAGGAGAGGAGCATGACGATTACAATCGAATGAGTAGGCACCAGAATGATATGTGAACACTCAGAACTTCCTACCTTTCAATCAAAATTCCACATGCGGTGATGTCCTCACATCAGACAGAGTAGTGGTCCAGCTTTTCTTAGAGGAACGAAGACTATTCAACTCTTTGTCTCCAGTGAGGGCAGATTTGCTGAGTAACATCCCTGGACATGATGGGGGAGGATATCCTTTTGTTTGCGATAACTTTTCAACTTAAAGAATATGATAGTCTGAGTATTCTTGCCTATAAGGCAGAGAGTAAGCAATGCAGTCTGTCAGTAGTAGTTTTCTCTAAACGAAGGAATCAGTGTAGTTCTGTGATGTCACTTTGCATGTAATGAACCCATAGTTGAAAGCTGTGATTCAAGGTATAGGCTGACTTTCTTTCTCTTAAAACAAAAACCAAACAACAACAACAATTCCTTCTTTTCCTGGATACCCACCCAGCCAAGGGGAAACTGATTTATTGGGATACTGATCTTGTGAGAACAGTAGTCCTGGGAGTTAGGGCAGGCTGGAACCTATGGCTGTCAGAGTGTGTCTTAGAAAAGGCCTAGTTCCTCACTCACTTCACCTATAGATGCTCTCCGTGGATCCCACACTCGATTGTTGGGCCTAGCCAGCTGCCGAGTAGAGGGTGAATGTTAGCCCCACTCTGTGCCAGTAATGTCCTGCTCAGATGCTTCGGCATTGCTCATTAAACGTTTTGTTAGGGAGGAAGCTTTAAGAAAAATGGCTTTGATCTGTGTGCAGAGACAGAGACTGGTTTAGGAACTTCATATCAGCATTTTTTTTTTTTTTGTGAGGAGATCAGCCCTGTGCTAACATCTGCCAATCCTCCTCTTTTTTTTGCTGAGGAAGACTGGCCCTGGGCTAACATCCATGCCCATCTTCCTCCACTTTATATGGGATGCCGCCACAGCATGGCTTGCCAAGCAGTGTGTCGGTGCGCGCCCGGGGTTCCAAACTGGCGAACCCCGGGCCACCGCAGCGGAGCGTGCACACTTAACTTCTTGCGCCACCGGGCTGGCCCCCATATCAGCATTTTTGATGTCATATTTTTCCTTTGGGCCAATTACTTGAGGGTTATGAACTTTGGTGTTATCTGTCTTCTCATACCCCTGCCTGTTAAGGATAGAGTCTGTTATTTCTTAAAAGACTGATTATCAAGTTGATAGATTTCCAAGCCTCTGCTCCTCTACATCATCTCTTCTCCATCCTTTCCCTGAGAGGATCTTCAGTGCCTTCTGAGGAGGGAGGTGAAAAAATGTGTACCGCATAATATTTGAATTATGGTTTTGGGGGAAATTTAAACATGAGGCAATTTAAAATTTTTAGATTTCAGTTATCTGTTTTTGCTAATTTTGTATGTCAGTGTGAAGAACAGCAGAGCTGACTTTGCCCTGTTTTCAGATGTTAAATGCTGTCTAGTGGCCATAGATTTAATTCCACGGTCAAAAGCAGTTTTGCCTTTTGATATTTTAGGATGTTGATTTCAATGTACTAGGAATATTTAAGTCTATCCAATTCTTTCTTCCCCATGGGGTCCATACCTTTGGAAACAATTTGATAATTGATTTTTCTGTTGTTAATTTTTATTGTTTATAGTCAACCAAAAAGAATAGAGTTGATGAAGTGTTTCATTTGAGATATTTTATTCTATGACATTTTTTCTTTCATCTTTGGGTCTTCCACAATAAGAATAGGAAACTGAGTACCTTTGCTATGCCATGGTGATTTCTTTTTTCTTTTGATAGTGATAGAATGAGATGTCTGTGATTGCATAAAATATGAAATTGTTATTAAACTGTAGTTAGTGTGAATGTGCATTCATCATTTTCTAAATGTCATCTAATCAGATGCTAATTTACTTTCCCCCCAAACACCAAAAGATCATTTTGTTTTCGTCTTGGCTCATGATATAAACGGGCTTCTGTGTGTGGTTGCTTTTTTACTAGGTGAAATATGCTTCTAATTTCTTGCTGGGTTTTTAAAATAAGTATGATTGGAATTTTACTTTCACATTTCTAAATGCATAACTTAATTGAAATATTTTAAGCAAAAAATGATAAAGTAAGCAGATCTGCTTGGAGGTCTAGAAATAATTGTGCCATTTGCACCTAAGTAGGTTTTTGCTGTATGGATAATTCATATACTATAGGCGTGATAAGCTATTTAGTGAAAATTCTAGAAATGGGTACCACTTAAACTCCTACCTTTTATGAACTGTTAGACAGCAAATAAAACTTCGTATCTAAAAATTCCTCTAAAATTTGCTGTTTAATATTGATTTAGCTGTAGTTTGGACATTTTTTCCTTTATTCGTTTGTTGAGTGCTTATTGCATAAAGTCATTATTCTAGGTGCTGGAGATTCAATGGTGAACAAAATCGACAAATGCCCTTCTCAAGTGAAGCTTACCTTGGAAGATGGAGGGATTCTGATAATAAACATCATAAGCAAGAAAGAGAATTGCAGACAGGGTTATTGTTTTGAAGAAAAAACAACAGCACAGTAATGGGAAAGAGAGCAACGTGGAGTTTGGGGGTGAGAGGGAGGATATTTTAGGCAGGTTGATCCAATTTTTCTTTTCTATGGATGTACTATTTGGGTTGAGTCATGAATGATGAAAAGGAGCCAGCCCTGGAAAGATCTAGGGGAAGAGCCTTCCATGCAGAGAAGCAGCAAGTGCCAGGCTCTTAGGCAGGAAGAAGCTTGGCAGGTTAGAGGGCGTTGTGGTATAGACTGGAAGTATATCCAGTGTGTAAGGTGGACGGTGGTAGGAGGCAGGGTTCCAATGAGGACTCATCGCATTTAGAGCAGTAACTCTCGTCAGTCTCAACCAGGTGGTCTGGGAGATGCCAATGGCTAACAGAAGACTGGTGGACTAATTATAAAATGTGACTAAATAGAAACAACTTTGTAGTTAATAAAAGCATGCATTTTATTTCATTTCACCCTCTTAACAAGCCTATGTATATTTTTAATTTTCACAATAAATATTTGTTAAAGTGCTTTCTTTGTAAGGATACAAGAAGGAAATTAGGAAACAAAAGAGGTTATTATCCTACGGATATAGAAAATCTTTCAAAACGCAATGAGAAGGAACATATGACTTATGGTGAGAGGTTGAGCTACTGTGTTGTGGAGCTCGATGGAGATACAGCTGATGCAAAACACAAAACCTGCCTGAACTTAAAAGTGATTCTGGAAAACAGAATAGGTAGGTATAGGTGTAAGTGTACGTGTAGGAGTAGGTGTAGGTGTAGATGTGGGAGTAGGTGTCGTTGGGTTTAGGTGTGGGAGTAGATGTAGGAGCGGGTGTAGGATGGAGCAGGAGTCGGTGTACGAGTAGGTGTGGGTGTAGGAGTGGGAGAGTAGGAGTGTGTATGTGTGACACCAGTGATTTTAATCTGTGTTCTAAGTAGTTCTAGGAATTCGTGGGGGTTCCCGAAGGGATATTGGTTATGGTAAAGAGCAGAGTGAGGCCAAGTGGGTGGACTTAGCTTAAAAATAGGTCTTCTGATTAAAAAAAAGTTTTTAAAATACTCTGCTTTAAAATGTAAATCACAATATGAACTTTAGCACACAAATTACCAAATAAGTGAAATAATAATGTTTATGGAGATAGAGAACTTTCTCATTTTAATCCTTTTGGCCACACATTTACAACTCACCGAGCCTGTCCTGTTGATGACCACCTCCAGAGAAAATATAGGAGTGATATTAATATCATAATATGCCTGTGATTTATATTATCTCACTTCCATATACTCATTTCCTTACGAGGTATTAGAAACCTTCGCAGCTCAGTGTCATAGGTAACCTGCCTGTTGATTTATTGGCTATTAGCCACTTGCCCTATCGAAATATTGTCAGATATTATCTAGGGGCAAGCAAAAATCCCTGCGACTCTGCTGGAACTTATTATTCAAAACCTGCTTTCGTCAGAGTTTCTCTAATTATGCAGTGCAGTGGTTTAGAAAAAGGCTGCAATAGATTCATCTGTATTTGCCTCATTTCCTCGGATTTTTGCATTGCACAATGAGTAATGTGCTTTTGCTTCCTGAACAGGTTGAAGATCATAGAGCTCTATGCAAACATAAGTAGTTTCTTAGCTGGAATATCAATGCTTTTTTTCATGGGTTTCTCTGCTTTGCTCCCAAGAGGTTAATAGCACTTTTCATTCTTGTCAACGTAGTGGGTCCTGGACCTGGCTCTATTTGCCTTTACATCAGTGTCTGCTAAGCAGCAAGTTGGCTTGGCTGTGCCCCTAAAAGTATACAGACCTTTGAGAAGACAGTAGCAAGTTCATCAGAGTCTGGCCTAAGTGGTCTCCATTCTCACTACTATTATTTGGGCGTAATTAAATAACTATTTAATTCTTTCTATTAGGGTGATCTTATTCCTCTTTAACTAAGTTCTTAATATATGGTCATAAAAGATGAATTTAATCAGTGGGCTCTTTCACTAGACTTAGCATTTGCTATTGGGTAGGTGAAGTTCATTACACTTCCCAGGTGTCTTGACATGAGTACAGACATGTTTGGCCATCCCATGGACCTACAGCCACCAGCACACAAAGAAATATAAAGCTGCTTTCTGTGTGGTGGGAACTGGCCCTTCTCCCACGGAGATAGTTGCAAATTGTAACATTACAACGCTCTTTGGGTGTTGTAGCTTGGGACGGACTGGCCATCTGTGCTGGGACGATAACCAGGGAGCACAATGCACGTACACAAGTGCCGGGCTGGGACGATAGCCAGGGGGCTCAGTGCCCGTACGCAATTGATAACTATTTGTGCATGGAAACACTAAATGCTTGCTCTGCAAACTCTGTAACTGCTTACTCTGGAGATTACTGATGCTTTATAAACTGCTGGAAACTGAGGCCTGGTGAGAGTCTCACCTGTGGAGGGGACGCCTTGCCCAGGACCTCTGACAATCAGACTCCCGCCCAGCCATGTCAATGGGAGGGACTTTCCCCGGCGCAGGGGCATGGATGTTGTGCGTAACCAATCTGATGTGTTCTCTTTTCGGTCAACCTGGTGATTCTCTTTCCGGTTGATTTGTGTTATTTCCCTTCAGTCAATCTGGTGTTTCCCTTTCCCATCGATCTGATGTTTTTCCCTCTAATTATATGACCTATTTGAATCTGCTGCTATCTCGGTCGATCTGGTGTTTCCCTTTCCAATCGATTTGTGTCATTTCCCTCTGGTTATTTGACCTATTCGTATCTGTTTGCGGACTACCGCCTTTACTCTCCTCTATATAAAATATACATTCAGTCCATTCGTTTGGGTTGGAAAGTTTCTTTTTACGTCTCTGATCGAATCCACCGAACCTCTCAAAACACCAGGAAAGAATCCAGACAGACAGTTTTCTATCATTAACCTAGCTTTTATCAAAGGAACAATGTGCAAACTAGTTACCACCTGTGAGAAGCATTATTTAAGAGATCAGAAGTGAGATCTAGAAAATTGATGTCACCTAGTTCATAGGTGTGCAGAGGAAACAAAAGAGATGATAATTTTAAAAACTGTTATTTTTCATCTTAAGTACCAGTTTTTTTTAAGAGGAAAGCCAGTGCTCCAACATGCTCATAAAGCCAGAGACAAATGCAATACTTTTATTAGGAGGGGTAAAAAGAGATGTGAAAAGCAAGCAAATATTTTCAGAAATTTACCAAATTTTCTTTTGCCCTAGGATGCTTCTGGCAAAACGAGTTTTCTTGACTTATGTTCTATAAGCACTCACTGTGCATAGAATGTTGGAGCAGGAGGGACTGCCAGCCTCATCTAGGTATGACTGTGACTGTGGACCCCCAGGGAGGGTCCAGAGGAACTCAGACTTTCCCGTTTCTGGGACAGTAGTTTGCATTATGCCATCCTGTACACACACAACAATGCCTGGACTTATACCCAGGGTAAGGTTCTTGGCTGTGTTCAAGTACTTGTGGTATCAAATTCCAGAAACCTGCTAGTTTGAGCTGTTGGCTGGTTGTGCATCAGGGTAATCATATCTCCCATTTAATCCTCTTAAAAACTCCAAGGTTGTTATTATTACTACTAAGGTATTATATATTTTTTGTGTGTGTGAGGAAGATCAGCCCTGTGCTAACATCTGCCAATCCTCCTCTTTTGTTTTTTTTTTTGCTGAGGAAGACTGGCCCTGGGCTAACATCATGCTCATCTTCCTCCACTTTATATGGGATGCTGCCACAGCATCGCTTGCCAAGTGGTGCGTCGGTGCGTGCCTGGGATCCGAACTGGCGAACCCCAGGCCGCCGCAGTGGAGCACGTGCACTTAACCGCTTGCGCCACCCAGCCGGCCCCACTACTAAGGTATTATTGACCTGACTTTTCAGATGAGGGAAAAGAAGTAAGATTCATTTGAAACCTGGTGCCTTGCAATAGATGATATAGATTCAATTCACAACTCTTACTCAGTGGCTCAGTGCATCCAGACAGGGTCAGATGCGGCTCTGAGAATTAAAAAAAAAGAAGCACTCGTGCAATTGTTGTGTGTGTTTTGCTTCGTGGCTAACTGCTCCAACTGCGGTTTGGGACTAAAGACAATTGGTTTGAGGCCTGGCACTGCTGCTTATTCGCTTTGTGCCTTGGGCAAATTACTTAATCTCACCAAACCTTAATTTCCTCATTTGTAAAACAAGTTAGTTACGTAATAGAATAGAACCCATCTCGCCAGGTTGTGGTGCGAGTTACAGGAGAATGGGGAAGATGAGTGCTTGCAGTCAGCTCTCTGTGATTGTCAGCTAATAATATTATTATGGTTACTTCTTTTAGAAAACATAGTGACTATGAGCTGAGAAGAGTTGCAGGAGAGGGTAGCTGGGTCATGTGGCAGTCTTTCACCTCAGAAGTGACTGGTCTCTTTCTCTGTGTCTTAAATTTTCCACATAGATGGGCTGGGACATACATATCCACACACTGTGAATACTTGTCTATATTTTTTATGCATGATTCTTAATTGCTGTGTAGGCATTAGAAAATTAGACAGACACGTTAAAAGAGAGTTTGACCTTCGTGATAAAAGATTAGCGTAGTTATTTTTATTTAATTTAAAAGAGATAGTTCCAAGGATACTTGATTATGGTGTTCAGCATTATGAGAATTTAACAAAAATGTTTCATTTTTCTTCAATTTAGTTTAATATTTAAATAGAAGGTATTTAATGAGGTTAGAGAGTGGTATCTTTATAATAAATCAGTGTGGCTCAGAGTTTTCCTCAAGCATTTTGAGTTTTAATCTGTCCTCAGATTAGTGGCAATATTAACAAATTGTAAACAACTGGTATGTTCTTGTTAATATCCATCTGGCTTGTAACACCTTATGTGATCTGGTTTCTTGCCTAGATCTAAGACATCTTTGCCCACTTCCTCCTAAACTAGGCTCTCTTTGAACTGAACTTTGATTTCAAATGCACCTACTCTTTTGATATTGATCTTTCCTACTCCACCTTCCCTTCCCCACCCGCTGCCCCCTGCCCCTAACCTCACTGCCCTATTTGAGGTCCACCTCCCTCCCATGTGCTACCAAGCCTTCCTGTGATAGCACCCAAGAGAGTGAATTGCAGTTCCCTATTGAATTCTTTTTTTCCCCTTAGACCTAATCTGAAATTTACCAATCTCATGTTCTTTCTAATACACCTACTGCTTTTTAAAATAGCAGTCAGCAGAGTGTGGGGATACATTTAATTTGTGCAAAATATTTAGGAGTAATTTCATAATGGGGCTCTTTTGGACTCTGTTGTTAGAAATGCTCTAACAATGACCCAGGATCAGGATTAAGTAGTATTTGTCAAGTATTTCGATGACTCATGAGGGAAAGGTGATCTATGTGATAGCCTCCACATTTAAAAAACCAAGTCACTGATTTATGTAAGTTGATCAATGAAGGTTAAAAAAGATTATGTTAATTAGGGTTTTCTGTTTGCAACATTTCTTAACAAATATTTTTCTCCAGATTTTAAGTATTATCATGAGTCAAGCTTTATGATTGCAAAGCCTTAGTTTTGTTAATAATGTATAACTTCCAAATGAATCATGCGCTTATGCATTGCACTTGAGTATGCAAATTTTATAATACTCATAATCTGAAGACTGATATTTTTCTGTTTATTTAAAAAAGGTTATGTCTCATTTGCATTACATTTTTTAGATATGTTGTGTGCTACATAATCTCTTCACATTGCATTCAATCTAGATAGTGTCCCCTTAGGGCACCTTAATTATATGCTGTAGTTCTTGAGTTCTTTTTGTATTTTTCAGAAATAATTTCTTCTCTTTATTTTCCTTATAGTGGATCTTAAAATAGCAAAAATGATTTCTCTGGAATCTGCTGTTATAGGTGCCAGTCTTCCGGAAGTGTTTCCAGGTTTATTTTCTTTTGTAGCCTTTAGAACATTGAGTGTTACTTAAGAGTCATGCCCATAACCCCATGGATGATTTTTTCTTTCGGTTTGCATCTCTCTATATGTACCTGCATACTTACATACCTGGGCTTGCATATGCATATGTGCATCTGTAATATATTAGAAAATTGATTGTACTTGTGTAGTAGAGATAATTGAACCATTGATGTGCATTCTTTTGGAATATAAATCACCATTCTTAATGCCTGTGGCATATCTTATATATATAATTTTAAATGACTTTGAAGCTAAAAATATCTCTGGTTCCAAGCAGAATGCCCTGCTAACTAAGACAGTCCCAGCCAGGACAGTTGTCTCTGTGGGGTTCCTGGTTCACCCTGGTCTTGTTCCTGCATTCCTCATTTATAGATTACAGAAGGACCTGTAATAGGGCCCTTTCTGATATGGCAGCTGTAATTTGGAAAGCACATAGCAGATCTTCTACTTTTGTTCTACACTGTCAGTGTTGGGCACATTGTAGATATGATAGGTTGGAAAGTTGATTTTAAAATTATAATAATTTCCTGTTAACTTGGACAAATGGCGAATGTTATTTCACTCACACTCACATTGTAAAATTTTTATAGATAGTTCTGTCGAGTTATAATTGGCAATGGTTCCTACTTTACTTTAAAATACACTAGTGTATATAAACATTTATGGTAATCTTCTTATGAAAATCTCAAAAATGGCGAAGAGATTATTTTATTGGGTTCTCTCACTTAGTTGCACTGAGTATTGTTTGAAATGAGTAAACTCTAGGTTTTGAATTGGAAATCTTGCTATTTTTTAAAAAAACAAACTTTAATAACACAGGTTTTGTTATACTAATACATGAACTTGATTATTTCTATTGGCTTTTCTGAATTTGTGATCAAACTGTCAGTACTTTCTGTACCTTGGGAACTATGTGTTTTTTAAAAAAGTAAAAGTTTTTAACACTGCAAGTGTTAGCTTTTTGCTTAGGATCGCAGTGAAAATATTGACATTTTATTTGATAGAGTTGGTGGCAAATCCTTCATTTGCATTTTACTGCTGTGTGTCTGGTGAAGATGTTCTTTAAGTTTGTATGAAAGCGTAGTGGAAGGTTCAAGAACACACAGTATTTCAAGAAAACTGTGTGTCTGAAACAAGTTAATACTGGGAACAGATATGTGTCAGATGTTTAATTATGGAGGAGGAAATAATATCTTGATATTTACTGAGATTACCAGTGCTTTTGCAGATAGACTAACTAGATCTTTTTGTAAATAAAAGAGTAATCTTTAGTCTATGTTATGTTGTCCTTCAAAATAGTACCTCCTGATCAGCCTCATACAGCGTGGAGCCTGGCTTTGGTGACTCTTAGGGTATTTCTCTGCTCTCTTCTGGCAGTCCCTTTGCCCGAGTCATTCTTAATTGGCTAGTACACAGTCAAGTCAGCTGTCTACTTTGGAATCGCTCTATGATTTTAGGACATGATGTGACATAGCAAATTTGATCTTAATTTTTTTTCAAAATTATGAAACTTAGATATTTAAAATAACGTTACAGATATGTAAATTATAAAAGTTAGTAATAAATTGAAAATGTGTGAGCACAGCCCCCAATTTAAGGAGCATTATCAACTTCACTAGTTCCCTGTGAGCATTTTCCTGATTGAAATTCCTATTTCCCAATTGAAATTCCTATCCTGAATTTTTTTCTCCTTCTCCTGCTTCCCTATTTTTTAAAGCCATGTATGAGTATATTAGTTGCTTGTTTCTGAACTTCAAAAATGATTTCACATTCTATAAATGTATTCTATTGCAACTTGCTATTTTCACTTAACATTGTGTTTTTGATTGATCCACACTCATGCTCCTAGCTACAGATCATTTATTTTCACAAGTGTATAGTATTCCATTTTGTAAATATAGTAGTAGCAATTTACTTATACAAACTATTTCTGATGGTCATTAGATTGTTTCTTTTTTTAAAAAAAAACTAATAGCTGCTACAAACAATCTTGTATATGTCTTCTGATGTACATATGCAAGAATTTCTTTAGGATTTATACCTAGAAGGGAACTTATTGGGTGGTAGGGTATGGGCATGTGCATATTCACAAGATAATGCCAAATTGTTTTCCAGAATTTTCAACAAAATGTATATACAAAATGTTTATATATGGAAAAAAATATGTTTTCCAGGGTAACAAACGTGCATTATATTACAAGACAATACCAAATTGTTTTCCAGAGTCTTCTGATGTATACTCTCACCAGTGATATATAAGAATTCTACTTGTTCCACATCTTTGCCATATTTGATATTGTCAGACATTAATTTTTGCCAATATGAGGGATATAAAATAAAATCTCCCTGTGGGTTTAAGTAGCATTTCTCTGATTCCTAATGTGCTCTAATATCTTTTCAAATGGTTATTGCCTATTTATCTTTCTTCTTCTGGTAATTCTTACCCTTTGTCTATTCAGTTGTCATTTTTCTTCTTTTCTTTGTGTACTCCAGATGCCAGTTCTTTGTCAGTGACATGTGCCATGGACATTTATCTTCCTCCAATTATTGACTTGTATTTTCTGCTCTCTCTCTGGAATTCTCTGGTGAACAGGCATTCTTAATTCTTATAGGAGGAGAATTTGTCTATTATTTTTCTTTATAGTTAGGACTTTTCTGCATTTGGTTTAAGAAATCATTCTCTCCTCCAAGGTCATAGAGATTTTTTAAAAATTTACTTCTAAAAATCTCAAAGTTTTACTTTCAACCTTTAAGTTCTTAATAGCCATCAATTTTTATTAATGTATACTGTATGGTATGAGGTAGATATCCAATATTATTTTTCAGACTATATATAAACTATTATCCTAGCACTATTTATTGAAAAGGCGTCTTGCCCATTGCCACCTTTGTCATATGTGTGTTTCTGAGCTTTCTATTCTGTTAAATTTGTCTATCCCTCTGCCAATACTATCCTGACTGAATTACAATGGTCGCTCTAATAAGTTTGATATCTTTTAGGGCAATCCTTGCTCTTCTTCAAAAGTGTCCTGATTAGCAAGTTTTATCTCTGCCATGTGACAGGTCACAGAGAAACAGAAATGGTACCAGGACTTCTACATTGCTTTCACTCATCTTCAGAAAGATTTCGGATAGTTAAGAGACATACTTGTAGAGCTTGTTGGACAAAGAGTCCCTAAAACTATCTGTTGATAAGGTTCATCACATTGTATTTAACTCAGTCTTTCTCGTTATATTTTTTAGAAGCAAGCTTGACGATTTAGCAAGAAATTTAGGAGCTGGTGTTAGATTCTACTTGTGACCCCCTGGAAATTCCTTAAATTCAGGAGACTAGGAATACCTTCAGAAGTCCTTGTGACAGTCCTCCAGAAGCGAGGAAGAGGAGGAAGCATAGGGGAAGAGCTAACATTTATTGGAACCTATGAATTCCAGCTGCTCTATTAAACCCTTTATCTGCATTGTTTCATTTAACTTCCCAACATCTCTGCGATGGGATTACTGTTCTTGTCCTATAGCTGAGAAAACTGACTCAGAGGGCGTGTCACATCACTCACAGGTCTGTCACTAGGGCTCCATATCTATCTGTCTATATCCAGAACCCGCATGCTTCCCGCTCACATCAGCTGCCCCAGCAACAACTGTGTGTTGCTGACTGGGCTATGGGACTAGACATAGTGGGATATATGGAGAGGGAGGGGCAGCCCTTCAAATTCATTCTGAGTCTCATGATTCCCACCATCCTTGCAGAGCTCCACACTGGGACTGAATTCTGCTTGACTGACCAAGAGGAAGCAAAGAGAGTCAAGAGGGTCAGCATGCCCTTTGTGAGCCTGGAGGACAGAGTGAGGTGCCAAAGTGGCACTGGCTTTCTGACCAAATTTCAGGTCTGTGATACCACAAGTGATAAGGCTTTGGCTCTGGGTGTGTTGTTGACAGGAGATCCAACCATATCCTTGTCATCCACAAAGGGCCACAGTTAAGTGTTAAGGGCAGTTCAAGATCCCTAGTGGTGAAGGCTGGTTGGGAGGTAGAGCCTGGGACAATGGCCTGATGGGCGAATGCTGCGTTTCAGTCCCCAGTTCTGGAAAACGAGGCTTCTCTAGAGCTGGGTGGAGCAGGGAAGGGGGTGAGCACAGCACAGCTGATGAATCACAGGGGAGGATTCCAGGCTGCCCGCCCCCAGGCTCTTAGCCCTTGTCTCTTCTCCTCTGCTCTCAAGGGTAGATCCTGGGCTGCTCCGTGTGGCCTGCATTTCACATTTTTCTGTTTTTTGGACCTTGGTTTCTCTCTCGATTGCTCTTTGGTAACTGACCCTCTGGCCTCCTCATTTCTAAAACACAGCTGGCTTTATGACCCACTGAGACTTACTTTCCCAAATCTTGATCTTTTAGTGCAACTCTTTTTTTTCTGCTTTGTCTTTCTGGTCAGCTCATATAATAATAGTAATAATAACAACAACAATAATAATAATAACAAAACAACAATAATAATAATTATTATTGTTAACCCTCACTGAGCAAATTCAGCCACTGCTCTAGGTGCTTTCATGCATTATTTCATCTAATCCTCACAATAGCCCAAGAGAGAGGTTCCGATGATTATTCTCATGTTAAGTCCTTTACTCAAGGTCAAGCTTGTTGGTGAGTGATGGAGCCAAGATCTGAACTCAGGCTGGGAGTTCCAGAGAGCTCTTTAACATCCAGGCATCCCTCAGAGACATAGAGCAGATGTCAGAACTGCCCGGGATGTGTCAGATGCTTTGGTTTAGAGATGAGTCAGAGCTGGGGACTGCTGGGACTCATGTTCACACAGTTGGCTCTGGTATACCTCAACTAGAAATAAGTTGGTACAAAGGATGCAAAACCTGCCCAACTCACCAGCCTCAGTGTCCTAGGGAAAGGACAGCAAGTAGCTGTTCTTTGCTGGCAAAATTCTGACCCTAGTCCTTCTAGATCAACAACCACATAACAAGTCGGCTGTTACAGGAATTGCAGATTTGGAAAAAATTGCAAGTCACCACTGATCCTTCTCTTTTTCAAGAATATATCTTCCCAGTTTCTTACCCCTTGCCACGCAGAACCTACATTGCATTCATTTACCATATTTGTTAGTGGAATCCTAGAGCAAGCCCTAGTTAAGGGTTTGATGGAGGAAGAAGCACCTGTGAAAAGGGACTGGGGAAGAGGAAAAGGACTAGAACCAGAAAGGAGGAGTTGACGGTAAGGCATATGCTCAGTGTGTGAAGAAAGCAATGAGCAGCAGGATCAGATGAAGTCTATTGGGTTGAGAACCACAAATAGTCCTTGGGACTCACCAGTTGGGAGGCCATGGGTGACATTTTGATAGCAGTTTTAGGAAAGATGTCGGGGTGGAAACCACTGAGTACCTAATGAAGGAAAGTGTATTTAAATGTTATTATGACATCTTCAGGTTAGGAGAAAGAGAGAGTTTCCAGATGGTAAAGATAAGGAATATACATAGAAGTGAATCGCGGGGACTCTATTAAGGAAACCTTTGAAAGAAAGTAAAATGTCACAGTTGAGATTTAGTTAGGCTAATGGAGAAACGGGGGGATAGACTAGGTGACCTTTCAGTGTCCTTCCCGAATGCTGACCCAATATTATGTCTCATCATTTGTTCCATTTAGAGACTTCCCTTTGCTAAAATACCAATGACACGGGACAAGGTGGAAGACAAGGGAGGACTTTTATCTGTACACAAGGGCAGCTGATACTAGTCAGATTTCCCATAATCCCTTTGAGTTTATTTAACAACTGAAGAAAGAGCTTCCTATTGCATATCCATTTTCTGGATGAGTCAGTGATTAGAAGTCTGCAACCCCAGCTTCTTAAGGGAAGGAGGTTCCAAGCACTGTAAGGAAGATCTTGCAGTTTAATTGATCAGGATTATTAGAACAATACTTTCCACATAATTTGTTGCTTTGGGAAGCTGCCTGTGTCACTATCCCCTTCTGCGGTACTTGTCCTAGTGTGGGTGTGTAACCCGTGAATGGGGTGTGCTGGGAGTTGGGGTGGCAGACCACCAGGGTTGCTGCAGTGAGCTGGCCTGGAACAGTGCGTGGGGCTTCTGGGGGCACCCTGCCTCCCTCAGAAAAGCCTGTGTTCCAGGACTCAGGGTGGCTGTGCAGAAGGATGTCGGATGCAAAGGAGGAGAGTGGAGGCTGGAGCGAGGAAGCCACTGAAGAGTGATTCATCTCCCCGCAGTCTTGGGAGGGCATGTGGCTCCTGCCCTTTCTCCCAATTATGAGATGGGAAGATGCTGGCTCAGCTTTATCTGCTCTAGGTGATGCAAGTGCAAATTATGGAATAAAATTTACAAGAAAAGAACTACTTTTCAGGAACCATTAGTTAAATCAAGAATATGTTTTTTGGAGGCTTACATAATTTATTTTCTGTTAAATAGTAGGCATAGTTGCATGACTTGTAAGTTCTTGGCAGAATAGATAGTCTTTGACAAAAATAATACTCACGTAGCCTGCTTTTATTTAAAAATTAGAAAATGATTGACTCCAGCTATCACTGAAGTTCCTTGGGTATGATGGTGGTCTATGAATGATCTAGGATGTTCACAGTCTTGCTTTTGTACATTAATGTTTTTCATATGATAATGCGTCTACTTTTTTAGTATGATAAATTTATTTGTAGTTTTTTTATTATTTATATTTTTTTATTTAAAGTGTATAGAATTTCCCACAGTCTCACTGAAAGCAGTGCCAATTTCTTCTTTGGTTGATTTGCAGGATCTTAGTCCCATTTGAAGAAGTCTTTATACAAAAAAGTTCTGAGCATCACTATTGTACAGGTATAGTTAGCATTACATATTTGGATTTTGGCATCTTTTTCCAAGTTTAGTTAGGTTTTGTGCTCTGCTATGGACTGAATGTGTCCCCCTCAAAATTCCTGTGTTGAAACCTTATTCCTAAGGTGATGGTATTATGGAGGTGGGGCCTTTGGGAAGTGATTAGGTCATGAGGGTGGAGCCTCATGAATGGGATTAGTGACCTTGTAAAAGAGACGGTCTGCTCTCTGCAGTCTGCACCCTGGAAGAAGGCTCTCACTGGAACCCAACTATGCTGTCTAAAAACTTCCAGCCTCTAGATCTGTGAGAAATAAAGGTCTGTTGTCGATAAGCCACCCAGTCTATGGTACTTTGTTTTAGCAGCCCGAACCAACTGAGACATGCTCTATATATCTAAAACAAAGCTCTTTATCTGTCCTCAGAACACTCCTTCACTTCACAGATCCCGTATTACCAGCCCCTTCACCCATAGTCTTAGGTTGGCCCCCTTGAATTCAAAAGAAGTGTCTCAGACTCTCAGTCCTCCTGCTGTCAGTCCAACACCAAACAGCAGACCTCCGAGTACTTACTACATGCGGTAGGGATACAACTACGTAGAAGACAAGATTCCCTTCCTCCATGACCTCCTGGTCCAGTCGGGAAAGTAAGTGATGCGGCGTGACTGTGTATGCTCAGGGTAAAGTGAGTGGAAGTGTCCAGGCATTTGTCAGGGTTCGTCTCTCTGGGGCCATTCGACTTGTATAGACAGCATGTGTGTGACTCCAAGGCTACTGAAAGGCGAGGAAGCACAAGCATTGTGCCTCTTCTTTCACTGCTCTGTGCGCCGTGACTGGAATGCAGCACAGCATCCAGCAGCTCTGTCATACAATTTTCCGTTTACCTGAAGTTCCTGCCACTTGGAAAACAATGGTGCCTGCTCTCTTAGGTGCCTGGTGAAAGGGTTTTATTGCCAGGACCGTATTGACACAAATCTATCTCTGGGTCTTAGACCTTTGATTTCTGAGGTTTCAGGAGTCTGAGGGCTGCAGCTCCAGGACCTCATGGGTCTGCAAAGTGGGAGCTGCTTTCCTCTTGAAATCCAAAGCCGTCTTATAGGTAAATGATGCACCCTGATTCATGAGAGATGAGATCTTGTCTTGCAGCACTTTATAGTCGTGAATTAGGAAAACGTTTTTCTCTCTCTGTATACAATTTCTAGACATAATTACTACCTGTGGCAAAGTCTCCCCATTAGTACAAGTAGAACATTTAGAGCTGTTTTAACACAAGTGTTATAATGCTTGGCTCTTTTATAACATACAGTTACATGTGTAAAAACAAATATGTGGTCCTGTGAGATCCTTAGTATAATGATGAGAAATCTGGATTCTACAATCAGACTGTTGCAGTGGCATCTGGTTTCGGTTTAACTGGACTATATCAAACACATAGATCTGAATATTGAAGTTGCTTTGATTTTTTGACTTTTAAGGTGTCAGTGATCCCCAATTTTTGGTTAGATGCTTTGATTTACATTCGTCTCTTTTCAGCTTTGATGACCAAAATTGAAAGATATCTCCTGGATGATTATTCTGGGTGTTCCTTCTAATGGAACAACAGAAACAGAGTAAGACCCACTTGCATAACAGGCCACATCTCTGTGCCTAAAAGTACAAGCTGTCCTTTCCCTTATGTCTCCAGAAATCCCATCGTCTTGATTTACTGTTGGAAACAGAAAGAAAGCCTTTAAAAAATAATTATTCGCTTTTCCCTGTGGTTGTGAGTGTTGCTGAAGCCTGCAGTAAGTTTTCAGTATCAGGATGTATTTGTGTCAAATGGCTGCAGAGCTAATAAGCTGTGGAGGATGGGGCCTCCAGAGAGCCTTGCTGTGAGAGACGCGCCTCTTTCCACTGCAGCATTTTGAGGAGGAGCTCTGTGGCCTGCACCAGCCAAGGTGAAGGGAACCGGTGGAAGGGAGATCAGCTTTCCGCCACTTCCAAAAGCCAGAGGCAGAGTTCGCTGCAGCCTTGCTGTGGCCTGGCTCTTCGCTAAGTTCACAAAGTAAAGCAGTGGAATCCTTAGCGAATTCAGATTAGAGTTGTAATAGAAATATAGTGGCAAGAATGTCATATAGACTTTAATTGTGAAATTACTCTCTTGGCAAAAGGCAGATGGCAGAACTGCACAATCTTCTGTGGACCGAGAGACTTTGGGGATTGTTTTAAGAACTGAAGTCCTCTCCAAACTACCTCTATTAGAGCAGGGATTTCTTGTATTTGGTTTTTTAGTTGCAATTTGCTTTTTAGTTGTTATGTCCATGAAAAATTTTTAGAGCTCTTTGCTGTCTGTCATGTTATGCGTACTTCTAAATGATCTCCTCTTTTTGGACTTTGATTTAACTTCTTCTTCCCTTTGCCCAGATCACTAAAGCCATGCACTCAGCCGGCAGCATTAGCCTGTCTCACAGTCCCCAGGCCTTGAGCAGCTAGTTTGAGATGAGAAAACTGAGATTGATCTGATTTCACTGACTGCTGTTCTTGGTGAAGGAATGTAATAATATATGCCTGCTGTAATTGTGCAAGGTCGGTAAATGAGCACGCATCAGCTGTAAATATATTTCCCCAAAAGTAGTTTTCTAGCATTGATTTATAAATTTAGGCCAAAAAGGAAGGAGAAGAGTGAGGGCCTCCTCGTCTGGGGTAGGTATCCCAGGTTCTCTGTAATAAAAATTGGCAATAGACATGGGGCACCTCTAGTCAGTTGTTTTCTAAAGCTCAACGTTGCTTTTTTGGCTATTCATTTCTGTTTAATTAGGAGAAGATGGCGTCTGTTGTGGGTTTTGTTCTTTGGTCTTGGTACGTGTTTAATCAGAGAGGGTATTAGGTCGTGCACCATGCAGCACAGCACTCAGCAGCAGGGGCTGGGAGTCATGCGGCTTTTATCCGAGTGTGACTTTTCTAAGCCTCAATATTTTGTATAAGATGGAGATAATAATTCTGAGCTAACTGTTGGGATTATTAAGTGAGAAAATACATGTAAAGCTCTTAGCACAGTGCCTGGCATATATGTTCACTAAATGTTAGCATTTATCATTATGTCATTGAAAATGGATTCTTAGATGACTTTATCTGTGGAGTCTAGTGAGGCAGCATTATTTTGTAGATTGCCTTTGGTTTTTTTAACAGCATTTTTGTTTTGTGTTTTGTTTTTTTTTCCCTTTTTTTATTATGATAATAAACACATAAGGTTAAAATTTCCATCTTCATCATTTTTAAATGTATGGTTAGTCCAGAGGTATTCAGTATATTCACATTGTTGTGCAGCAGATCCCCAGAACTTTTTCATCTTGCAAAACTGAAACTCAATACCAATTAAAAAGTACCCTCCTCTCTCCCTTCAGCCTTTGGTAACCACCTTTCTACTTTCTGCCTCTATGATTTTAATGACATTATGTAATTCATATGAATGGAATCGCATAGTTTTTGCCCTTTTGTGACTGGCTTATTTCGCTTAGCATAATGTCCTCTAGGCTCACTTATGTTGTAGCATGTAACAGAGTTCCTTCTATTTTAAGGCTGCATAATTGTCCGTTGTATGTATAAACCACATTTTCTTTATCCATTTATTTGTTCATGGATATTTGGGTTGCTTCCACTACTTGTATTGTGAATAATGCTGCAATAAACGTAGGTGTGCAAATAACTCTTCAAGATCCTGCTTTGAATTCTTTTGTATTAATACCTAGAAGTGGGATTGTTGGATCATATGGTAATTCTATTTTTAATTTTCTGAGGAACTTCCATACTGTTTTTCCAAAATGGCTGCACCATTTTACATTCCCACCAGTAGTGCACAAGGGTTCCAACTTCTCTGCATCCTCGCCAACACTTGTTATTTTCTGTTCTTTTGATAGTGGCCATCCTAATGGGTGTGAGGTGGTTTCATTGTGGTTTTGATTTGCATTTCTCTTATGATTAATGATGTTGTGCATCTTTTCGTATGCTTGTTGACCATCTGTATATCTTCTTTGGAGAATTGTCTATTCAAGTCCTTTGCCCATTTTTAAATTATTTTTTTAATTATATTACTGAGTTGTAGAAGTTCATTATGTATTATATTCTGGATATTAACCCCTTAACAAATACATGATTTGGAAATATTTTATCCCATTAGGTAGATTGCCTTTTCACTTTGTTGATTGTTTGCTTTGATGTGCAGAAGTTTTTAAGTTTGCTGTAGTCCAATTTATATATTTTTTTCTTCTGTTGTCTGTGCTTTCAGTGTCATAGCCAAGAAACCATTGCCAAATCCAATGTCCTGAAGCTTTCCTTCTGTGTTTTCTTCTAGGAGTTTTTGAGTTTTATGTCTTAGGTTTAGGTCTTTAATCCATTTTTTAGTTAATTTTGTATATTGTATAAGGTAAGGGTCCAATTTTGTTCTTTTGCTTGTGGATATCCAGTTTTCTTAACACCATTTGTTGAAGAGACTGTCCTTTTCCCATTGTGTAGTCTTGTTGAAAATCATTTGGTCATATACACAAAGGTTTTTTTGTGGACTCTGTTCTGTTTCATTGGTCTGTATATCTGTCTTTATGCCAGTACACACCATCTCGATTACTGTTGCATTGTAGTATGTTTTGAAATCAGGAAGTGTAAGGCCTCCAACTTTGCTCTTCTTTTTTTCAAGATTTCTTTGGCTATTTGGGGTCCTTTGAGATTCTGCATGAGTTTCAGGATTTTTTTTTCTCTTTCTGCAAAGAATACCATTGGGATTTGGACAGGGATTGCATTGAATCTTGACTACCTTAGATTTTATCGGACAAAACTGTTCACCAGTCTTTTTTTTTTCCCCCCAAAGCCCCAGTAGATAGTTGTATGTCATAGTTGCACATCCTTCTAGTTGCTGTATGTGGGACACGGCCTCATCATGGCCGGAGAAGCAGTGCACTGGTGCGCGCCCGGGATCCGAACCCGGGCCGCCAGCAGCGGAGCGCGCGCACTTAACCGCTAAGCCACTGGGCCGGCCCTGTTCACCAGTCTTAACAAGAAAAGTGAGCTGTTGGCTATAAAACAACATTTCTTCTGCTGCAGGGTGGCCTGTGTTGCCAAATTTGTGTTCTGATTGAGGCCAGATGAAAGAGCAGCACAATCAAACCATGCAGTGCAGTCTGTAGACAAATGATCTCCAGCTCTAAATGATGAAAAGACTGTTTTAACAACTTTTGATTTGATTTAGTGATAGAAACAGTGAGCATTTATTATTCTTGCTGACAAATATCAGTTTTATATGAAAAACTCTCAGTCAACAATTTTAAATATCAAATGACTAATGGAAATTTTTACAGAGGAAGAAGTAGGTGATAGGAGTTTTTTGTTGTTGCTATTGTTATTGTTACTTGCTGAGTAATATTTGCTCCATTTTTGGGTCAGGTCCCTTAAGTGAGAATAAGGGGGGTTTGTGTCTGTAAGTTGTTGGTTAACCACAGCCCTACCTTTTTGAATTTATTCCACAGCCTCATCCAAATACCGCAGTGAAATAGGTTGAATAGGAGTTTCTGGAAAATGTTCAGTGTGAGGAGACTAAGCTTGGAGTTGTGGGGCAACTTGTCCAAGGCCTGTTGGCTCTCTGGCAGAACCAAGATTTGACCGCATGCTCTGTGACACTGTGGCCTATGCTCTCTCCTGAACAAAATCATTTCAGATGGCATTTAATACATTTATTAGTAATTCCAAATTCTGTGAACTCACTTATGTAACAGAAACCGCACATTCAACTACTAGACCAATGACTTAGCCTTTGGGCAGTGCCTTTACATGGGAGTCAAAAGATCATGGGAGTCATTAATCATCTTAAAATTCAAGAAAGGGAGGAAGGCAGAGGGCATTTATTTTCAGCTAGAACAGAGACATGTAACTGTTAAATATAACTTAGTAAAAGCCAATTTTCTTAATTTTTGTTTTACTCCACTTAAATGTGCTTTTTCAAATTAAGAATAACTGAATAGTCATCAATATGTGTTATCTACAATAGTACTCTAGATATTATATGTAGTTAAATTATTTGATGTTGTTTAGAACCCAAACATAATGACATAGATAAAACAGACATTGTTCGGTATTCTCCCAAATCCAAAATCCATGGGTAAGATGACACCTGCGTGAAGTTTCTCTGAAAATTACCTTTCTCTGCGTTTTAAAAATATCTTACATATTTTTGAGTGACTTCTAACTTGTCACAATGATGTTGTTAACCAATTAAAATGATTAATCCTGGGGCTGGCCCCATGGCGTAGTGGTTAAGTTTGGCACACTCTGCTTCAGCGGCCTGGGTTCACGGGTTTGGATCCCAGGCGTGGACCTACACCACTCGTTAGCCATGCTGTGGTGGTGACCCACATACAAAATAGAGGAAGATTGGCACAGGTATTAGCTCAGGGCTAATCTTCCTCAAGCAAAAAAAGAGGAAGAATGGCAACAGATGTTAGCTCAGGGGGAGTGTTCCTCAGAAGAAAAAAAAAAGATTAATCCAGGGGGAATTCACTGCCCTCCACAGATCAGTATCCTTACTCCCTTCAGTGCTAGACACTAAGTGTTGCTTTTTGGGGAAGAGGCTATTGTAAATTGCAGATGTATTTGAATCTTGTTTTTATGTAACTCACATTTCTTATTTTCCAAAAAGTCTTGAGAATTTTGTGGAAATGAGATGCACATTTTCTACTAATGTCAAAACTGACAAGTCCTTATAAAGAGACGTAAATATATTATAAAACACTGTACAACAAAATCATAGACATCAGGACTTTGACCAAATTCAAGAAGAATGTATTTTTTATATCCTGTCACTTTTTTTCTCACTGCATTTCTAGTAGTTTAATAAAAAACTCTAATTAAACTAGAAGAGAAGATTGTCTTTCTCTTGAGTCAAACATTGTCTCATGACTGCCATGCCGTCTTTAACTTCTCTTTTTTCTTGAAAACTTTGAGGAGGCAGAATCCTTTTGATGTCTTTGAGCACTTGCCATTGATTGGAGCACTTGAAAAGAAATTTTGCCTGGAAATGCCTTTCTTCTGCATTCTCAAATATTTCCTTTGCATAGATGCATATAATTTCTTCTTTTCTTGACCTTGATGGAGTTGCTGGCAGCATACAGATAGGATTTTATAGTTCCTTGGTATCCACTTATTTCCTTTTCTTACCTTCGACACTGGCAGGGCTGGCCAGGAGGGACGTGGATGAGAAATCCAGAGAAGAAAAGAGGTTTTGTGGCTATGACAGTTCTGTCAGGCGCAAAATCAAGATCATTAGTGAATTAATTATTCTTAAGCCCTTTATTGAACCCCATGTGTACAATACATGAATGAGACACAGCCCTCAAAGTACTAATAGTCCAGTCCCTGAGATTACTGTGCAGGACAGGTAAGTCTGGAAGCCTTGAGTGCTGATGCCAAGTCTGGGAGAATAAGGGGCGGTTGGCTGAGGTAGAAAGGTACCAGTGGGGCCTTTGGTATTAGGCAGGCAGTTGCTGAGGTCAGAAAGCTAAGGAAACCAATACTGACCACTGCTGTGGACCCCAACTCTGCCCCAGAGGCAGGCCTGCACTCATCTTCTGTACCAAATTAGGGAGAGTGACCAAGGCCCACAGAACTAAGTTATTGGAGAGAAGGATGACAAAGCATCTTGCTCCTCCTTGAGTCTGACAAGGAGAGCCAGGAGTTTGAGGTGGTTTTAGCTGCTAGTTTCCAAACATCATGTTGTCCCCAGTCAAAGCTTTCCTTGATTTAACAGAGAGGCAGCTGAGGAATTGTGAGAGGAGTGCTGGGCCGGAATCCCACTCCCTCTGAGAATTCTCTGAACCCAAGTTGCTTCACATGTAAAGTGGGGATCTTCTCGGCAAGCACATACGATGACATTTGCACATGGACCTCACGTAGTGCCTGGTACTGTCAGGTGATCAGCAAATGTTTATTGAATCTGATCTATGAGTAGGTATTTTAAGATTTCTCCAAACTCTTTTAACTCTTTTAAGCTGTTAACTCTTTTAAGCATATAAACATATTTTTTTGGTTATTTTTCCAGTGTTTACTTTTACTGTAAAAGTTGAATATGGGGGCCGGCCCGGTGGTGTTGCATTTAAGTGTGAGCTCTCCGCTGCGGCAGCCCGGGGTGCGCCAGTTTGGATCCTGGGCGCGCACCCATGTACCGCTTGGCAAGCCATGCTGTGGCGGCGTCCCATATAAAGTGCAGGAAGATAGGCACGGAGGTTAGCCCAGGGCCAGTCTTCCTCAGCAAAAAAAGAGGAAGATTGGCAGATGTTAGCACAGGGCTGATCTTCCTCACACACACAAAAAAATGTTGAATATGATTATTGGATAAATTTTGGAAGAGAGAAAATTAAAAACTTCAATTATTAAAATTAATTTAATTAAAAATTAAATCATCCAACACTCTGGGAGTTAGGAAGAACCAGTATTAGAATTTGGTAAGTCTCCTTCAGTCTTTTCTCTGTGTTAAATGGGGAGTGAACTCTATTCCACCTTTTACACATATGCATTTATATATTGGGGCAGTGTGGACTAGTGGTTAGAAATACTCAATCTGGCGCCAGACAGGACTTATGTTCTGGCCCCAAGTCTACTATTAGTAATTACATAATCTTTGGTTAGCCGTTTGACCACGTTACTCCTGTTTCCTCGCCTGTGAAAGGACATGATATTGCCCACTTCATTGTGTAGATATGAGGACTATATGAGATAATACTGTGAAGGACTTACCATAACATCCAGGAAATAGTGATCACTTGGTGAATGGTGACTGTGCTTCTTCTTATTGAATTGTGAATATTAATGAGGAAACAAAAACAATTCTTTGGGAAAAGTCCTTTATTATTTTAGTCTTCAAATACCTAATTATCTAATAGTACTTCTTGTCTGGCAGGTTGTTTAAAACATTGGATACAGGCTGGCCCGGTGGCGCAAGCGGTTAAGTGCACATGGTCCGCTGCGGTGGCCTGGGGTTTGCCAGTTCGGATCCTGGGCGCGCACCCACGCACCGCTTGTCAAGCCATGCTGTGGCGGCATCCAGTATAAAGTAGAGGAATATGGGCATGGATTTTAGCCCGGGGCCAGTCTTCCTCAGCAAAAAAAAAAAAAAAAAAAGAGGATTGGCAGATGTTAGCTCAGGGCCGATCTTCCTCACAAAAACATTGGGTACCGTAAGGAATCTCTTCATTTCTTTTCCAATGTCAAGACTAAAGGGCACCATAGCAGTGCTTTCCTTTTTCATATGGGAAGGTCAGGATAAGCCAAGAAATCATTAATTACACGTGTCAAATAAATGGCAGCTTAAGAAACAACTGAATATATTCTGGTCTAAGAATACTTAGTGAAATGTACTTTTGGTATGCTTTTCATGTGCTAATAACAAATCATTTTTATTTGCATTTTAACCATATTAAATAAATACGTTAAGACAAAATAAAAAAAAATTTTGAGTTGGATGACCTGGGTAGAATAATAACACATGAAAACAGACTTATCTGGCTTTATAATACTAATAATATTGCCTCCTTATGTTTTTATGATATGGTTTGTGCCTTTTAAAATGTTTTCATATGCATTATCATATTAGATTTTCTACAAAATTCTAATCTACAAAAACCAAAGTCTTCTCTCTAATTCAGTAGTCTTTTAGCAAAACCATTATATGTGGTCATCCATGACAGCATGTTTGTGATTTGGCTACTGGGATTTGTCTACATGGAGAAAAATCTTTTGGCTTTAAAAACAAAGACATTAATATTTCTTGATACACTAGTAATTAGTAAGTCAATAAAGTTTAGTAAAAAACTTTCCAAGTTTAATTTATGAAAATTAATTTAAATTTTAATTTATTAAAATTAATTCTAGACTTTTAAGTGAACTAATGCTTACTTTATAAAATGATTCATTGTTTTACTATCTTATAAGATTTTACCCATATCTAGCTTAGGCTCCATCTTTAGGAACACAGATTAGAACTGGACCAATAATATTTGGACCATGTTAGATACAACGATTCCTTAAATACAGGTTGTAAATTTTTTTCTTACACTTTATTGAGGTATAATTTATATACCATTAAATGCATCCCTTTTTAAGTGTACAGTTCTGTAAGTCTTGACAAATATATACACCAGGATAACTACCACCACAATCGGTTTATAGAACATTTATATCATTCCCACAGAATTGTCTTGTGCCCCTTGAAAAGTTGTAAGAACTTTTAATTTCAATAATATTTTTGCCAATAGTAAAGAGGGAAAATCACAATTGAGTTATATCAAGGCTTCTCAACTTTTGTGCTGTTGACATTTTGGACCAGATAATTCTTCACAGTGTAGGGGTTTATCCTGTGCATGGTAGGATGCTTAACAGCATCCCTGACTTCTACCTAGTAGATGTCAGTAGCTCCTCCCCCCGCCCCTTCCACAGTTGTGACAATCAAAAATGTTTAGACAGTGCCAGACAGCCCTGGGAATGGGGATGGGGCAAAACTGCTTGGTTGGGAATCGCTGGGTTAGAAAAACACTATGGAACACAGAAGGAGCATCCGCAGAACTTAAAAAGTTTGTAGGACTAGGCTAACCCAAGTTCATAAGTAGTATTAAATAAATAAAAATACTATTTATTAGAAAAACATTTTTAGACCTTTTCCATGTGGAGAGTGCTAAAACAAATGAACACTTTGAGAGAAAAATTTCTAGGGATTGCAAAAATTTTAATGAAAGTGTGTGCTACCTTTGTGTATTGTGTAACGGTTTATGAAAACTATATAGGTTCAATAGCTATAATAGCAACAGTAATAACACCCAGTGTACTGTTATTATCCTGGTTTGACAGATGAGGAAATTGAGCCATGGAGAGGTTAAGGGATGACCAAGGTCACCACTGGTTGGTAAGTGGCAGAGCTTCAGAGTTTGTGCTCTTCACTACTCTTTCATTCTTCCTTTCTACTAGGGAAAGGATAGTGATATTTTATAGAATCATAATTTTAGTGTAATAAGGGAATTTAGTAGTTATTTTTGTCCAAACTCCCATAGTTTGAAACTGTGGCTCAAACATCTAAACTTAAGCAGTAAGTTTACAATAAGTCCCTGTAATTTCGTTCCTTCATCTTACTGAAAAAAAATCATTTAGCATTCAGCTAAAGGATAATGAAAAAATACATCTGTTTTTACTAATATTTAATTGTATTTTTAAAAAATTTTATATAGAAATGGATTGAAGAATAGGGGTCCTCAGTGTATATCACATGTTTTTAAAAATATTGCTTGTGGTCACTAAAGACTGAATTTATTCATGTAATTCATCCATTCAGGAAACATATTTAAATTGTGGCAGTCTTTGCAAAGATGTTAGAACATTCTAGAGTGGATCATAGTTGATGTTACAAAGGTAAAACTGTGGCAATGGCAAATACTAGTTGGAAGAGAGAAGAAATCTGTGGGGAAAAAAAAGGAAAACTGGATAATTACATTTTGAAGAACTTAATTTCTGATTGCCTGACAAAGTCACATTGATAATGTTCCATAGGGTAATATCAATCCTCTTTATCATCACTTTACTGTTTAAGCACGCGTCGTTTTTTATAGTAGAGTCAGTCTTAAGGAAACTCGTGAACCAGACTGATTAAAATTCAGTGA
Organism: Diceros bicornis minor; assembly: GCF_020826845.1. Classification (NCBI taxonomy): domain Eukaryota; kingdom Metazoa; phylum Chordata; class Mammalia; order Perissodactyla; family Rhinocerotidae; genus Diceros; species Diceros bicornis. The sequence continues at coordinate 19,559,382 of NC_080745.1, read as the reverse complement.
GAGATAATTAAACATCCTTTTCACCTGATTCTGCTATCATGGCAGTGTTTTCACTGATTTGAATCTGACTCCATTTTGTATTGTAAAAGATAAATGGTTAGACTTTAGTCCAAGCTGGAGCCTATTTCCCTTCCTCTCAGTTTGGGCAAATTATATCTATTCATTTTTTTTTTTTTAATTTTTATTTATTTATTTATTTTCCCCCAAAGCCCCAGTAGATAGTTGTATGTCATAGCTGCACATCCTTCCGGTTGCTGTATGTGGGACGCGGCCTCAGCATGGCCGGAGAAGCGGTGCGTCAGTGCGCGCCCAGGATCCGAACCTGGGCCGCCAGCAGTGTAGCGTGCGCACTTAACCGCTAAGCCATGGAGCCGGCCCTATCTATTCATTTTTAAGGTCCAGGTGAAGTTTTATTTTTCTTAGTGAAATAATCACTGGTTACTGTAGTCCACACTCATGTCTTCTATGTTCAGATTTCTCTATTTTTAAAAGCTTTTTAAGAATAATGAAATATTGTTGGCATTCAAAAACGTATGAAGAATATTATAACAAACACTCATGTACCCATTACTCATATTAAGAAAAAAATTTAGAGATTATTGAAACTTCCCATGTCTCCTCCCTGTTCTCATTCCCTCCCTGCTTTCCCAGAGGGAATGATTCTCCTAAATTTGCTATTTATCCTTCACATGCATGTTTTCATTATGCATCCATACTTAAGCAGTGTATATTATTCTTTTGCATGTTTTCAAACATGATAAAGTGATATAATACTTTTTGTATTCTTCTCTAACTTGCTTTATTTCTTCAACGTTGTTTGGAAATGTCTCCAGATTGATCCATGTAATCCAGTTCACTGATTTTTGTCATTTTACAGTATTCCATTGTAAGCATACTGCGTATGCCACAATTTATTTATCCATTCTTCTGTTGTTGAGTATTTATATTGTTTTCAAGTGTTTTTATTTTCTTCTTTTCTATTTGAGACAGTGCTCCAGTGAACATTCTTGTTCACGTCTCCTTGGGCACATATACAGAGATTCTCTAGGCCATAAACCTGGTGTAGGAATTGCTAAGTCTGAGGGCTTGTGCAGTTTCAGCTTTTCTAGCTATTGATAAATGCTATCCCAAATGGTTGTGCCAATTTTTCCATCTATAGTGAATAAGAATTCCTGACCCTCCACATCTTTCCCAACTGTTGATATTATCAGACTTTTAATTTGTTTTGCCAATCTGAGGGATGTAATAAAGTTATATCAAAGTCTTAAATTTACATTTTCCTCACTATTAATGAGATTGAACATTTTTTGTATATGTATTGAGCATTTGGGTTCCCTCTTTTGTGAATTTCCTATTTATATTCTTTGTCCATTTACCATTGGGTTGTTTTCCTTGGTTCATCTTATACTACAGATGGAAATATTTTTTTTTCTTCTGTATGGTAAATATTTTCTCCCAGTCGTTGGTTTGCCTTTTAACATTATGACATCTTTTGATACATAGAATTTTAAAACTTTACTAAAGTGAGAATTTTCAGCCTTTTCGTTTTACAGTTTGTGTTCTTTTTCTCTTATTTAAGAAATCCTTTTTATTCTTAGGTGATAAAATTTTTCTCCTATTTCTTCTTTTAAAAGTTTCTAGGGGGGACAGCCTTGTGGCATAGTGATTAAGTTAGCACGCTCCACTTCGCCTGGGGATTGCAGGTTCAGATCCCTGGTGCGGACCTACGCACCACTCATCAAGCCATGCTGTAGCAGCATCCCACATACAAAATAGAGGAAGATTGGCAATGGATATTTAGCTCAGCGCCAATATTGGTCACCAAAAAAAAAGAAAGTTTCTAGGTTTTACTTTTCATAATTACTTACTGAATTCATCTGGAATTGCCTTTGGAAATTTATTTTTTCCATATTAATAATTTATTGTTCATCTTTACTGCAATTATTTGTATGTCAGCTCTGACATATTTCAAGTTTCTATATACTTATGGGTCTCATTTGGTCCTTCCAAGTCTTTTCCAATTCTATGCCTTTATCACATTGTCTTAACTGTGGCTTTATAATAAGTATTGATAATAAGTCCTCTACTTTGCTCTTCATTTTTAACATGTTTTTAGCTATTCTGGGTACTTTGCATTTCGATATAGATTTAAGATTCAGCTTGTGAAGGTGTGAAATACACTTGTTGGTATTTTAATTAGAATGGCATTGAATTTATGGATCAATTTGGGAACAGTTTATATCTTTAGCATATTGAGTTTTCTTATCCATGAATATGGTATGTCTCTCCATTTATTTTGGTACCTTTAAGTATATCTATGCAGTTTTATAATTCTCTTGGTAAAGTCTTATGTATCTTTTGTTACATTTATTGTTAGGTACTTCTTACTTTTTTTCTTGCTGTTGTAAGTGGAATCTTTTAAAAAATTACATGTTCTTTTTGTTCCTGGTGTATATGAAGTAAATTGATTTTTCATTATACTGATCTTATATTAGCCACTTTGCTAAACTCTCATTTGAATAATTTGCCTGAAGATTCTGTAGCCAATTATATTGTCTGTGAATAATATCTTTCAGTTCTCATATCTTTTATTTATTTTTCTTCTTCTATTACAGTAGCTCAGATCTTTAGAACAGGGTTCAGTAGAAGTGGTATAAAGTGGGAATTAACTATGATATTTGCTATAGGATTTTGATCCACTTTCTTAAGTTAAGAAAGTTCCCATTCATCCTGATTTCACTAAGAGTTTTTTTAATTGGTGTAGAATTTTATTGAATGCTTTTCTGCTTTTATTGGTCAACGATACTTTTATGTCTCTTAGTGTCTTAATTATATATTCCTTAATTATATAATCACCTAACAAGATTGAGGCAAAGACTTTCCAGATGAAAAGGACTTGACCATTTTTATCCCGATGAAGACAATGAACAAACATAATAAATCAAGCAAATTTCTGAAAGATGCATTTGTGTAGGTGTGGAGACGTGGATATATCGTGGAACTGATGAGGGGTTGGGAGGTGATGTCGTCTTGTAGAAATGAGAGTGGTAGGGATTGAATAGAGGGCTGGAGAAGTGGTGAACTTTTGCAGTTGTAGCTGGGGGATTAGGAAGTGAAATGAGTAGTGATAGCACACAGCTAAGATTAAAATTACATTTTTAGTAGCATTACTTAGCAGTCTTGTGAGTTTCAGGCAGTAGTGCTCCATAACTGGAGTTTGGGGGCAGAACACAGGAATTGAGGGAGCTGGATTGATCCAACGATGTGAGTATATGTGGTTGTAGCATAATGGCAAGGAAAATAGGGAATTACTGAGGGAATTGGTTTAAAAAAGTAATTGATCTGATCAATCATGGGTGTGTGAGATTGATGCTTGAAGAAAGAAAAGTCAGGAACAGGTCTTATACACCTGGACAAATTTTTGGTAATGAGGCAGTGGGAAAGGTAGAAGGTTTCCAATGGGGAAATTAGACTATGTGATTTGAAAAGAGGATTGTTTTGAGGTGACAAAGTCTAGTTTATGGCCATGCATTTCAGACTTTTTGATAGAATGATTTTCAGAAAGCACTGTAGATGAGTCAGTTCTGGTCAGATTGCTTGCAAACGAAATGACCTACTTGTTCCCATCTGCAACAAATACACTTTTATTACCATAGGACTATTTAGTTTATGTGTTGAGTCTACAAAAGTATCAAGCTGGTTTTTCTGTCATTATACAAATGTATTACCATCTGAACTGTGCCACATCTTCATGAAATGTGGTGTATGCTGTTTAATCCTTGCATTTTAAAGGAATTATATTTTTAATGATCTTTATTAAGTACATTCGAACACAATATTGACTTATTTTTGAGAGTGGGCTCTTTTTCTTAATTCTTTATTTTCTGCTGTTTTGTACCCCTTTAGCATTTATAAATAAGAAGGAGCAAATCTTTTCTTTTCTCAAATAGTGTTCCACTCTGAGAAGTATTTAAAAATGTGAAAAGAATAGGTTTTCCACTTGGAGGATTGATTTATTTGTTCCTGATGTTTTGGAATGGACCAGTGTCCAGAATTTATTTTGTAATCCATAATTTTTAGGACTTTGAAAAACTGGAAAAGGATTCATAAAATGGCTATGGAAGAATGTTCTTTGGAAACATGTTTGCTTTCTTTTTTGAGAAATTGTAGTCCATGTATGACATAAGAAAGGTTTTCAATAGCTTGAAGAATTATAGTCTAACCAAACTGGCCAGGTTTTCTATATTTACACTAAGAATTTAACAAACTTAATTAAATTCAAGGTAAATGCCATAAAAATTATCAGATTAATCCAGTTGTGATTAATCGAGTTAACTTGACATGTGCCAACATCATGCCTAGTAGTTTGCAGGGTCCTGCAGTGTGTATAAAATGAAAGTCTGATGTGACCTTTGTCTTCAAGGAAATTTTACTTTCACAGTAGAAGTCAAGACATTCTTGGATTGAAAACTAACAGTACAGAACAGCATAGGGTTGCATCAATTCTTAGGATTCTTTCAACTCTGTGAATCTGTGAAAAATAATTTTGTGTCTGCAAACATCTCTGATGCATGGGAAAAACTGAATATAAAATAGTTCCCTACTAAAAATTAAATGATATACCAATATTTACATTAATTATGTTAATTAAATTCAAAATTATGCTAATTTGAATTTATTTCAGAAACATTTGTTAATGAACTGATTTTTATTGTAATAAATATTTCTATAGCACTTGCTCTATATCTCTACTAAGTGTTTTACAACTGATAACTTATTTAACTGGTTATAGGAACCCTATGAGATAGGTCTGATCTTATCATCTCTCTTTTAAAGATAAGGAAACCCGAGAGGTAAAGTAATTTGCTGGAAGTCACACAGTTGATATGCGGTAGAGCTAGATTTGAATCCTGGCACTTTAGCTCCAGTATGCCTCTATATTTTTTGTTTTTCTGTTTTATTCTTTACCACCTATTCTCAATGTTATCCTTTAGTGAATGAAGTAGAAATAGATACTCGTCAGAAAATAAATGGAAAGTTTATCTGGGGAGGGTTACTTTTGCAATTCTAGCGCATATATTTAATAGTTGTTCATATGTTGATACTTTGGTACAACCCCACTCTTCCCCCCACAAAAAAAACACAGAAAGAAAGAAACCATAGAAAACAGCAAATACATTTTGTTATGAAATGATAATGTAATTTTGAGTGCTCATTTCTCTGAATTTGGTTCAAAGGAACCTCGATTTTCCCATCAATTGCTAAAGTTATACATATTATGACTATCTCTTTTAGTTTTTACTCCCTGAACTGATTGCTTAGGAGTCTCATCCGGTATGGAATATGGTGATGGGGCCGGGATATCAATCATTCAGGAATCTGGCTCATCAGTGTGTCAGTCATATAAGAATAATCAATGTAGGGTTCCCAAACCCAAATATTTCTGTTCCTTCTGCCAGGCCTTCCCACGTGGATTTTAATGATAGAGGATAACAGTTATAGAAAGATGGTAATTTTAATGATAAGAAACATTGGAGTATCATTTTCTTGAGTCATGTTTTTAAAATAAGCGTCTTGTAGCCAAGAATTGAAAATGACTGGACCAACACATCTTTGACTTTTGTCTGTCATTGCCTCATTCGCTAGTAACTGAAGGAAAGAAATCAACCTGACTTGATGCTGGTTTACTTCTGCAGTCTGTTAGTGTCACTTTGAGGTCCTGACACTGCCCTTGCTGTTATTCAAGGTCTTGTTTTACTAGCAGAACTTGGTCTTGACAGCTGTCTGTTTTTTTCCCTAATAGTTCTGGACAGATATGTTGATTTGTAGCATCAGATGAGATGCATACTTGTCAGTTTGGGATTTGTGATTCTTGCTGTGAAATCTCATTGTTTCTTGCTGTTATAGGGAAATCGCAAGCAGACCTGGGTAGGATGTCTTTTTCCTAAAAGCTTGATGCACTAGAAAGTAAATCAGTTATTAGTCTACAGGTTCAGTGTCTGCAATAATTTAGGCAAGCTCCTTTTCACAAACTGGCATCAGCATCCTTCTCGCGCTCCATCCCCCCGCCCCCATCATCATCACTGAGATTGAAAAGAAGGTCCAGCTTTACATGTGGAATTCTCCTTGGATGATGGGCTCTGGAGGCTGCTCATGTCTCACTCCTCCTTTCACTGCATTAGACTGTAGGGAAGGTTTATGGCAGGCCTATTGTGTTCTAACATTATCTGTCAGGTGATGGACTGAAAGATAGAGTATATTCAGAATTAGGGTGATAAGCACCATTTGGTTCTGAGTTATTTCATCATATCTACTGATTTGTCGCCTTACCTGCTAGATGACTAGAAGATAGGCTATCATGATTTGGCTGGATTTTTCTCAGAGAAGGCAGCTCCGGTGAATGTGAGTGCAAGATATAAAACAGTGTTAATAGAGGAGTTGGAGAAATAAGGCTGGGGTAGACAAAAACCTTGCCTATTATGAGTTTTATTATGCATAAGAAAAGACTTTCATCTTAACATCATCAAAATCCTATATTTACTTATAAACCTTGCCTTAAAGTTTTCCTCAAGATAGATATGTGTGTGTTCTGACGAATGTATTTTTGTGTCTGATGATATTCTGCTGTCATTTCTTTGTCACTCATTTCTGATTGCAAGACTTTCTCCCACCTGGTTTTGATTATGAGTTCTTCAACATTGGGGATAGATTTGATGATCTCTTAGCGTAATCTCTTCCATTTCTTTTACAAATTATACACGGAATTTACTTTAAAAAAAGAATTTTCTTTAAAAAATAACTTGTTAACTGAAAACTTGTTCTGAACAGTATTCATTCAGAAATTTTGAAGATGGCTGTCTACATCTTTTGAGTGTTGCTTCTATTCAGTTTTTTCTCTCCTCTGATCTCTTAGCTCTATGATGGTGGAACGTGGAGAAGGGAGGAGGATGACAAGCGAGGAGGACAATATTGGGAGTGTGAAATCCTTCTAAATGAAATACTATAGGAACAACTTTATAAAGCAATATAATGAAAATTCTCTTAAAAGATAAAGTTTTTCACAATCGTTTCACCCTAATAGATCAACTACTTTTTGCATGTGTGTTTAATTATAGTCCAGGTAGATATAATAATATAGACATATTTTTATATGTTGACTTTTACAGTTAACATCGTGTCCTACTCTTATATTTATCCCATAATTTAAATTATTACCCTATTGTGAACCATTTTGGTCTTGTCTATTCTTTAGCTATTATAGATAATGCACATTAGTTTATTCAGAAAACTCTTGTTTGAACACCTGTCAGTCCACTGCTGGATGCTTTCCTGGGTATTGTATTTTTATGGAAGACGCCTAACATTGGAAAGACCAGTGGTGATGAATTCTGTGGGACTAGGTGTTACAGGAAAAGTAGTTTTTGTGAAATATTTTATGTTAGTTTACCCAGCTCCGTATGTTGATTATCCTTTCTAAATTTTAGGAAAAAGAATTCCATGCATTCACTGGTAGGCTCTCATTACTCTAAAAGATTTCCACTCTTTTCAGCTTTGCGTGTAATCACAAAACTATAGTAGCATATATATATATATATTTTTTTCACCTTGGATAGGATCTTTGAAAATAGTTGAAGAGTATGAGGTTCTATGAAGATATAAGGATTTAGATTTGAGGATTTAGATTTGCTTTAAGTGAGGCCCGTGTGGCCATGGCCAACTGTACTGCCCAGGATGGACTGATGTTGGGTTGACCAGTTAGAGTTATGGGCAAAAGCTCACACATCGCGGCACATTTGCTCTATTGCAGCCAACACCAGTGCACCATATGCATGCATTTTTGGAGTGATTTTTGTCTTGTTGGATTAACATATATGTAGAGTAGCTAATCATTTCAAAGTTATCTCTGGTAACCGTTAAGCCACTGACAAAAACAGGTGCCACCATTAGTTTGCTGACTCCGCACTTGGTTTACAATGGTGACAATTTTGAATGTCCAAGGCAATGCTAACACGAGGAGCTGAGTGATTTCCTTCTGTGTGAGTGTATGTGTGTGTTTTCCTCAACTGGAGCACTCTATAGTCTATTACATAAAATAGGATATTGAGATGCATATGTAATGTGATTTCTTTTGAAAAATGCTTGAATAATACGGTGGTTGAACTAGAAGTGCTGAGTAGCACATGTTCCTTGAGATGATATATATATATATATACAGCATTTTGTTGGATGGACATGATTTTTGGAAATGTCATCATCTTAAATTTTTATTTTATATAATAAATGATGCAAATCTCTAGAAATTATATATTATATATATGTATGTATGTTTACATATATTAAAGCTTTGTTCTGATACTCTAGTTTTGCTATAGTGTAAATTCAGGTTATATATTTTTTCCCTTTGGGAAGTATGAGTCCAAGTGAATTAGAAATGCCAGAGAAGGGAATGTGATACATCTGAAACATCCTTAGGATTTTGGAAAGATTGTACTTCTTTTTCTCTCTCTTAATTCATAATGGTATTTTTTATTAGAAATGTAACGTAGAAAATTTGGAAAATACAAAAATATGTACAGAAGAAAATAAAAACTACTTGTAATCTTGCTACCCAGATATAAACTGCTGTTCATATTTAATATATTTTATTTCATTCTTTTTTCTATATGTCTATGAGTATATTCTTCTTCTTTCCTTTTATTTTTAAAACTAAATTCAGAATCATCTTATTCATATAATACGTCTTGTTTTTTTTACTTTTTATATCATTAGTGTTTCTCTATCAATAAACTCTTTATGACAATGGCTTTTAACATGGCTGCATCATATTTTACTTATAGTACATTTTCCTTCTGAAATATTAGGGATTCTCTATTTCATGTCACAGAGTCTTTTCTTAGGTACCAATTTTCCCTATGTGCCCATCCTCGAATGAAAAAGAGCCCATCTTACATAGTCTCTCTGTTCTTGAGTGCTCCTAAACCTTCCCTCAGATCTGGAGCTCAAACTGATAGTCTAGCCCTGGCTGATTTCTGATGTCTCATTTCTGATGCCTCGCATGCTGGCCCTGGGGTTTCTTGGACTGAGTCAGCATTTTCTCTTGCTCCTCCTGTGAAGCTATGCGCCCTGTTTTTTTCCTGTCTCCACTATTGTATTCTGTGGGCTCTATGTCCTGAGGCAAATTGATTTCCCCAGGCCCTGCTCCCCTGATAGTTCGCATTCCTGGGCACAGTAATCTTGTGAGAGTCTCTGCGCAGAGGTTCTGATGCTGGCCGGGCACTGTGTGGATGGAGGAAACTGCCCCACCACCTCCGAAAGCAGGCTCTGGGGTCAGCAGTCCAGCCCTGATCCCTAAGGGAGGCAGGACTAGGACCACCTGGCCAAAGATGGGGATAATTCCTCAGAGATTGATAACTACTTAATTGATTTTCTTAATTTCCAGTGCTGTTATACCTTTGTAGCATTTATGTGTTGTCATGGATATTTCTGTTGGAAATTGTGGGAGAGCAAATGGAGCTTAGTGAGTTAGCTCTCATCACAACAGAGGAGTCTGCACGCTGCTGAGGAAGTGGGTCTAAATCAGTACCATGTTCAGTCTCAGCCTTGGCCCTGGAAACAGCTGAGGCTATCGGATGGCGTTACTGGAGGAAGACGCAGGTTGGGATGAGTTTGTGCATTTTTTTCTGTTGCAATAGGTCATAGAAACTTGAAACTATCTGTTCCATAGATCACACAATTCTAGGCTCCCCATGGCCCGTTTCAAGGGTGGTACCACCCCATGGCACCGACTCAGGGAGCTTGGGCAATGCCAGCACTCATGTTTCACTATATGTATACAGCTTATCAATTTACTCTGTAACATAGTAGAGAGGCTAAGATTTGTAGGAATTGGTTATGCTCTTTGAATCATTGTTTTTAGCATGATAATTTTGCATCTGTAGCCGGAACAATCCTCTGATATTTTTCAAAGTTAATATTCTTTCAGGTGAGGAACTGAAGCCTATAGATAGGCTTGCTAGAGTTCTCATAGCTAGGAAGTGGTACAATTGGGATGAAACCCTGGTTTTCCCTTTACCAGGTCTAGTACTTTTTCCACCATTGTACCAACTCTTAAACCAAACTACTGAATCCTTTACTTTCTAGAAGGCAATTTCATTGCAATGGATTTATCCTTTGCTTTATCATTTATCCATTTGACGGGTCTCTGAACCATGATTACCCCACTTTTAAGAAATATCAACAATGCCATGCTTGATTTACCTGAATGCCAAAGTGCTTTCAGTGTGTACTGAATAATTACAGTGTGTGTTTAAGGATTGTTCTTAGCCACTCACGCTCCTTAATTTCACTCCAACTAGCATGATTTATTACTCCTGAGGATGGTTGATAAATAGGATACCCACTTGAGGGAAATGACACCTTTTATGTAGGACATACTTAGGATAAAATTGATGACTGAAACAAATGAAGTTAATTAGATGAGGGAAATTAAGTAGATAAATAAGATATTTGAAGTCAGATTTACACAGAGCGACAAAGATTTGCAAATTTTATGATAGTGCCATCTTAAATCTGTTTGGTAGGTAACTAAGCATTAAAAAATTGTCTTGTTGTTGACTGTTTCTTGCAATGTTTTTTGTTTGTTTTGTTGTTTAAAAGAATGTTCTTTGGAAAAAGTTCAAAAGATACTAAAAAACAATACAGAAATAATTAACTTCACACTTAATCCTATAATCTAGAGATAAGTACTCCCAAATTTCTTTTTTGATACTATATATATTAATTTTCTTTTCTAATTTAAAACTATATTGTGGACATGTTTCCTGGACCTTAATAAAATCAGTTATTTGCCAACATTTTTAATGGCTTCTATTGTATTCATCCTTCTATTAATGAACATCTAGGTTGTTCCCAAATTTTTAACATTATAAATAATGTTACAGGGAATATCCTTTTATATGTACTTTTGCGAACTTACTAAATTCTTAAGAAAAATTCCTAAAAATAGCATTGCTGGATCAAGGTATGCACATTTTAAAGTCTTTTGAAACATTTTGACAAAAATTGTAATATTAATGTGTACTCTCAGCCATGTAAAATAATGCTCATTTCCCCATGTGTTAGCCACCACTGGTTATTATTAATCTTTTTCACTTGACAGCTGATAGGTTAAAAAAGAACTTATTGTTTTATTTTTGTAGTTTTGTATTTTAATAGTGAGGTTGGACTTCTACATGGTTGAGTGTCTTGCTTCTTTTGTGAGTTTTCTATGTAATATCCCCATTTTTCTATTGGGGAGCTCCTCTTTTTCTTCTCAATGTATAAGGGCTGTTTATACAATAATAATATTTACCCTTAGTGAATTATGTATGATTGCTTTTCCTAGTTTGAAATTTACCTTTCACTGGGTTTATGGTGCAGAACTTTTTTATTTTTAGGTAGTCATATATGTTTATCTCTTCTTGTCTATGTTTTATTAAAATATTTTATATTTTTCCCTATTTTTAGAACTGAAATCTTTAATCGATTTGAAATTTATCCTGGGAAAGCATGAGGTAGAGCTTTATTTTTTTCCGAATTGTTAGTTAGCCAATTGTCCCAAAAATTTATTATCTCATTGATTTTAGCTGCTTTAATGTATATGTACAAAGTTATAAACTTTTTCATATTTCTTTAATTACTATAACTTTATATTCAATTTTAATATATAGTAGAGCTAACTTCATTCAATATATTTCTTTTTCCAGTATTTGCTTTCTCATTAATTTATTCTTCTGGATGAACTTGAAGAATAAAAATATTCATTGAATATATTTGCAAAATCAGTGTGAGAAATATACTTGGAATTATATTGTGTTCCCATAGGAAAGCACATATTGGAACACATATCTAGGAGTTTGAAATTGACATTAGAAATTTTGCAAGGGTTTGCAGTTCTTGAGCAGGAGAAAACAAATGTGTTCTTCACGTCAGATGAAGGCAGTTTGGAGAAGGTGAGATATATGTGGTGTAAGCTCATTCCGTTCTGTAAACAAGAACTGGCAACTTAGTTTTGGCACCCATTGTACCTTCATTTGGCCCAAAAATTGAGCCAGCAAGCCCAGGGTAAAGCAACTTTGAAAATTTTTTATTTTTCAGAATCATTTGAAAAACTTTCCAGGAGGAAAATCTGTAGCATTGGCAAGATCTAAATGAAAGACTGCTTTCTCCTTGTAAAAGTGCACATGAAAAGGTAGTGTCTCTCTCTCATCAACCATCAGTGTCTGAGATCTGAATGGTTTCCTAGGCACCTATAACTCAGGGCTTAAAAAAGAACATCACTCTCAAAGTATGATATACTAACTAATTAAAATTAAACTAACATCTCTAGGATGTTACCATCTTGTCGGGTCTTCCCACCCTTCCTTTAACCTCGTTTTAGGTCCCACTGTCGAGTCATTATTAATCCTATATTTATAAACCTTTTACTATTCTTTAGTTGCCCTCTCTGAGAGTATTTAGTGCTATTAGTTTTAAAATATCCTCCAGGTTCTTTTTACATTTATTGTGTAAAAATTTAACTAGAAGTTAAAAGAGTAGACAAATAGCATTTCCCATTGACATTCTTTTTCCTTTAGAATTACCATATTTTTGCCATTTTAAATTTTTTTCAAGTGAATAAAATCAAAACCTGATAGAGAAAATATGCTAGATTTTAAATTTGGAAAGTTAAATAGCCAACACTTAACTCACCCCCAACCCCACAATCATTTTTGATAATTCATAAGCCTACCAGTCAGAAGCATATTTGGTACAGAAAAGCAACACATATTTTAGAACCTTGCAGAATGCTATATTTGTGGGTTCTAAACCCCTTAAATATTGATTATTAGCACTGGTATTACTCTCTAGGCTGTTACATCTTCTTTTCAGGGGTGTATGTTTATTATTTCTTACTCTTTTCTAAAACAAATTAAGATGCTATAAATGAGGATTCTTGTTCATTGGTACTCCTGGAATCATATAGAGTATTTTTCTTTATGTATTTATGTCTTCATATTTCTATTTATTATTTCATATTTCTTTCTCTATATTCTCCTTCTAACTGGGTGTTTTGGCTCTATAGTAATCATTGTAAACATATTAAAATACTTTTATTGTGTTCATACACAAATGAAGAGGGAAAACAGACTAAGTTTTGAAGACCAGTAGATATGGGTTTACTAGTTTTGTGACCTCGGGAAATTGCTATATCCTTGTGGAAATTAATAAAAGAAACCTTAACTAAATTGGAGTCAGGAAGGCCTGTAGGAGGGGCTCTCACGCCTATCGCACATCACCAATTACACCAAACAGGAAGCAATGGACTCATGAATCTTCTAGAGGAAGTAAAACCACTTTACTGCTGAAGTCCCCATCTGGCAATAGCCCAACCAATGAGAAATACCATAGCTCAGCCAATGAGAAGCTGTTGCCGCCCTGAACTGTTACTTTCGCCCAAAGGACTTTCCTTTAGAACAGCTCCTCCCTGCTCCCCATTTTTCTCTAAAAAGCAGCTCCCCTCCTTTGTTTTCTGGTTTGCCTGTGGGTTGCCATAGCATGCACATCCGGAATTGCAATTCTTTTGACTATTCCCAAATAAGCTCATTTTGCGAGTAAAATAACAGGCGAATTTGCTTTTAAGTTGACATCCTCATCTTTAAAATGGGGATTATACAGGATGATATATGTGTAAACTATTTAGCTCAGTTCTTGCGATACCACAGATATTTTCCATGATAACTAAAGAGCTTCTCTATTAATTCATAACAACAAATAGTTTGGTGGATTAATACTGTTTACCGCAGTTCCGTGTTGCCAAAGTTTCCTATCTTAATGGATTAACATTTTAGTAGAAGTATGGACTGAACTTTACAGATTGTTTGTTGAAAGTCCTCCAAATATTTTCCATTATATTCTAATAATTATATTATTAAGATTGTGTTAAGTCACAAAGTTTAAGGAATTAAAAATATGGAACTGTCACAATGTCATCTCCTGCCAGTATTATTGGCACTTCAGTTTGTGCCAGTTAATAAGCCAATTTTGCAAGTTTAGATAAGTATAAATTAAAAATATTTAACTAAGGAAAGAAGACGTTATATCATTCTCAATATAAATCCTGTAACAACGTATGGAATGAAAAATATTAGTCCAATAAGATCATATATTAGGGCCTCTTACCTTCAACTTAACTTTAATTCTGATTTTTGAAGATTTTTCTGGGTCATAGATGACATTTAGATGCCATATGACATCTGAATCTCTATATATTCAGTCTTTTCCACTTATATACCTGTTTCAATAGGTACATTGAATTCAGTACTCAGCCTTGAATATTGGGTTTTAAAACAAAAATTTCTCTGCGTTTTTCAAAAAATCAATAAAATATTTCTGGAACCTAAGATAAAACCTAGAAAAATGAAGATTCTAAGCCTTATATTGGGTGTTAAATTGTATCTTTCAAAAACTGTAATGTATTCAATACTTTATACAGATATTGCAGTTTGAAGCATTGAATGTAGGGGCTCATAGTCAATGAATGGTAGCACAGTGCCTTGCACATAGTAGATATTCAGTTAATGTTTGTCAGCTTGAAAGACTGTCCCCAAAATCTCTCCTGCTCCTCCAGGGTACCTGAAATTCCAACTATTGGACATGGTAATATTTAGTCTCTAATAGGAAGTAGGGTTCTCACATAATGGGTGCAAGCTGGTGGGATAAGACCTTTTGGACCTCTGTCCAAGGAGGCTACCTTCTCTGGGGGAGGCTTCCCCAATGGGGACCTTGACTGCCAGGTCACTGAGCATCCTGGGTGGGGAAGTGGCCTCCAAAAGGAAGTGAGTTTGGCTCATCTGGCATGTGGTGTTTACTTGGTTTTCCTTTCAAAGAAATCTTTTATGATCCTTTGCTCTCATTCTCTGCTCTGTGTAGTGCTAGTTCCTGGTGACATTATTATAATAAAACCTGTTACCTCTTGGTGACTCAGGCTTCAGATGACTTGTTGATCTACTTATCTTCTTGATGTTAGAGTCTAAAAGACTTTTTTTTTTTTTTTTTAAGAATGTGGCTGGAAAGTGAGATGTACCTGAAGTGACCATAGGAATATTCGGGAAAATTTAGCTTTGGATATCAACTAGTTGTTACCAAGGGCTTTAGGTAGTGGTTAAAAGTAGGGGTTTTGGTGTCGGTTGGCCTGGATTTGAATCCTGGCTGCACACCACATACTAGCCATGTGACTCTGGGCTTGTTACCTTTCTGTGCCTCTGTTTTCTCCTTTGTCAAATGGGTTAATAGCACCTGGTTCACAGGATTGTAAAGTCCTTAAGCAGTGTCTGGTGCTTTGTAAGAGCCAGCTCAGTGAATACTAGTGGTGGTGATGATGAGAAAGTGTGTGCAAATTCCAAGATACCGTGCAGGCACAGTATGACGTGGTTGTCTCCTGTGATTAAATGAGAGCGATGACTGCTGACTCCTTTTCCCCTGTGCCTACCAGAAGGAACCTCTGATTCTATCTGATGCACCCTGAGTACCCACTGAGAGAGAGCAGAGATCTGTACTTAGGATTGTGGTCTGCATAGAGAGGTTCTGCTGTATTTCTTTTGCTCAAAGGGCTTATTGCTATGGCATTCGGAATGTGAAATAATAGTTAACGGGGACAAGAGGATTAATGGCAAAATTTAAAATCACTTAGTGTTAATAACTTAGTGGCCTATGAAATCTGTATCTTGATATGCAGGGTGGCTATCTTATTAACATTTCTAAGCTATTTAAAAGTCGGTTGGATGCTTTTCGTTGCACATTCATTTTTCATTTTCGCTCTTCCATTCAGGAAACATCAATAGAGTTTAATAATTCCCTGTCATTTCTGGAAAGATAAATAAGATTATAGATTATTAAGGGTTATTTTTCATTTTGATGGTGGATAAACATTAAGAGGAATCCTTGCTGAATGAAAACTGTGACTTATTGATTATGATTACAGGATTAATATGAAACCACTCAAATGTTTCAATGCTCATAGATCCTTTTCTAGTGCTATTGTAGATAGATTCAGGAATACTATTAACTCTGACTGTTTATTGATTATTGGACACCTACTGTCTCACACTGGCTTCTCAGAGTAGGTATTTTACAGTTGAGGAAGTGCAGGCTGGGGGTGGTGGTTGAACAACTGACCCAAGGTGGTGTAGGTTACAACTACTAAGCTTGTTTTCTTTCTGCCATACTTTGCAAATCAAGGCTTTTGATACAATTGACTACTTCTTAAAAAAAAAATGTTTTCAACTTTAATAAAATGTTGCCTTCTGTAGGAGGCAATTCACTATGTTGAATTTGACATTTGAGTCCTAGAGTCAAATGCTGGGTTATGGGGATGAAGTTAATTGTTTATAGCGTGTCTTGAAGGGATCTGTCACACAGTCAGTGCTTTCTCTTTACCCCAGCCTCTGGCTTTGGGTAGGGCTCCCACCATACCTTTCGAGGTCCAGTGGCATGCAGCAATCCAGAGAACAAGCTGGGGCATCAGACAGACCTGAGTCTGAATATGACACTCTCTAACTTCAGGCAGTAGATCACTTGGGATGCTTTTGGCTGCAAGTAAGAGACTCTTATTTCAATGCCTTATGCCAGAGGGAATTTATTAACTTAACTGTAGAGATAGAGCCCATCCAGAGTTGGCTGATCCAGGTGATCCATCTCTCTGCTCTGCTACACTTGGTGTTAGTCCATCTATTAATTCATAGCAAGGTGGCTGCAGTACTCCAGGCATCAGATCCAGACGTGACAGTGTCCAGAGGAAGAAAAAAGACCATTTCTTCTTGTGGCCCTTTCCTAGTAGAGGGGAACAATTTTTCTGAACCTTTTCCCCAAGAGATTTCTCTTATGTCTCATTAACCAGAGTTTGGTCAAATACCCATTCCTGAAATAATTGCTAACAAAGTAAAAATAACCTCTGCATCTTGGAGTGGGGTGGCCCCTTGAGGCACCTGAGGGAGGAATGGATACCTGCACAAAACTGAGATCCTGTTAGAAAGGAAGAAGGGGGAAAGGATGTTGATCTCCTCTCTGAGCCTTAATTTCCTGATGTATAAATGGGTGAGTGTTGCCTCACATGGCTGTCAAATAGGACAGCTACAGCAAAAGATCAGCATCAGAACAAGGGATTGCCATTGATTTGAAGGAGCATGAGACCAGGGCCACCAGGTGTAGCCTCCACTTAGGCTTAATTACTTAAAGCTGTGCCATTTTTTTTTTTTTGATTTTTATTGATATTTTAATGGTTTCTAACATTGTGAAATTTTGGGTTGTACATTTTTGTTTGTCCATCACCCCATATATGACTCCCTTCACCCCTTGTGCCCACCCCCCACCCCCACTTCCCGGGTAACCACAGTCCAGTTTTCTCTGTCCATGTGTTGGTTTATATTCCACATATGAGTGAGATCATACAGTGTTTGTCTTTCTCTTTCTGGCTTATTTCACTTAACATAATACGCTCCAGGCCCATCCATGTTGTTGCAAATGGGACGATTTTGTCTTTTTTTATGGCTGAGTAGTATTCCATTGTATATATATACCACATTTTCTTAATCCAATCGTCAGTCGAGGGACACTTAGGTTGCTTCCACTTCTTGGCTATGGTGAATAATGCTGCAATGAACATAGGGGTGCATAAGCCTCTTTGGATTGTTGATTTCAGGTGCGTTGGATAGATTCCCAGTAGTGGGATGGCTGGATCATAGGGCATCTCTATTTTTAATTCTTTGAGGACTCTCCATACCGTTTTCCATAGAGGCTGCACCAATTTGCATTCCCACCAGCTGTGTATGAGGGTTCCTGTTTCTCCACATCCTCTCCAACATTTGTTGTTTTTTGTCTTGGTGATTATAGCCATTCTAACGGGCGTGAGGTGGTATCTTAGTGTTGTTTTGATTTGCATTTCCCTGATGATTAGTGATGTTGAGCATCTTTTCATGTGCCTATTGGCCATCTGTATATCTTCCTTGGAGAAGTGTCTGTTCATTTCCTCTGCCCATTTTTTGATCGGGTTGTTTGTTTTTTTGTTGTTCAATTGTGTGAGTTCTTTATATATTATGGAGATCAACCCCTTGTCAGATGTATGTTTTGCAAATATTCTCTCCCAGCTGGTTGGTTGTTTGTTCATCTTGATTCTGATTTCATTTGTCTTATAAAAGCTCTTTAGTCTGATAAAGTCCCACTTGTTTATTTTTTCTTTAGTTTCCCTAGTCTGGGTAGGCATGTCATCCGAAAAGATTCCTTTAAACCCAATGTCAAATAGTGTGTTGCCTATATTTTCTTCTATGAGTTTTCTAGTTTCAGGTCTCACCTTCAGGTCTTTGATCCATTTTGAGTTAATTTTTGTGAATGGCGATAGCACATGGTCCACTTTCATTCTTTTGCATGTGGCTGTCCAGTTTTCCCAACACCATTTATTGAAGAGACTTTCCTTTCTCCATTGCATGTCCTTAGCACCTTTGTCGAAAATTAGCTGTCCGTATATGTGTGGTTTTATTTCTGGGCTTTCAATTCTGTTCCATTGATCTGTGTGTCTGTTTTTGTACCAGTACCATGCTGTTTTGATTACTATTGCTTTGTAGTATGTTTTGAAGTCAGGAATTGTGATGCCTCCTGCTTTGTTCTTTTTCTTTAGGATTTCTTTAGCTATTCGGGGTCTTTTGTTGCCCCATATAAATTTTAGTATTCTTTTTTCTATTTCTGTGAAGAATGTCATTGGGATTCTGATTGGGATTGCATTGAATCTGTAGATTGCTTTAGGTAATATAGACATTTTAACTATGTTTATTCTTCCAATCCACGTGCATGGGATATCTTTCCATTTCTTTATGTCGTCGTGGATTTCCCTCAATAATGTCTTGTAGTTCTCATTGTATAGGTCCTTCACCTCCTTGGTAAGATTTATTCCTAGGTATTTTATTCTTTTTGATGCAATTGTAAATGGTATTATCTTTTTGAGCTCTCTTTCTGTTAGTTCATTATTAGCATATAGAAACGCAACTGATTTTTGTAGATTGATTTTGTACCCTGCAACTTTGCTGTAGTTGTTGATTGTTTCTAACAGTTTTCCAACAGATTCTTTAGGGTTTTCTATATATACAATCATGTCATCTGCAAATAGTGAGAGTTTCACTTCTTCGTTACCTATTTGGATTCCTTTTATTCCTTTTTCTTGCCTAATTGCTCTGGCCAAAACCTCCAGTACTATGTTGAACAGGAGTGGTGAGAGTGGGCAGCCCTGCCTCGTTCCTGTTCTCAGAGGAATGGCTTTCAGTCTTTCCCCGTTGAGTATGATGTTAGCTGTGGGTTTGTCATATATGGCCTTTATTATGTTGAGGTACTTTCCTTCTATTCCCATTTTATTGAGAGTTTTTATCATAAATGGATGTTGTATCTTGTCAAATGCCTTCTCTGCGTCTATTGAGATGATCATGTGGTTTTTATTCTTTGTTTTGTTGATGTGATGTATCACGTTGATTGATTTGCGGATGTTGAACCATCCCTGCGTCTCTGGTATAAATCCCACTTGATCATGGTGTATGATCTTTTTAATATATTGTTGTATTCGGTTTGCCAATATTTTGTTGAGGATTTTTGCATCAATGTTCATCAGCGATATTGGCCTGTAATTTTCTTTCTTTGTATTGTCTTTGTCTGGTTTTGGTATCAGGGTGATGTTGGCCTCATAGAATGATTCAGGAAGTGTTCCATCTTCCTCTATTTTTTGGAATAGTTTGAGGAGGATGGGTATTAAATCTTCTTTGAATGTTTGGTAAAATTCACTGGAGAAGCCATCTGGTCCTGGACTTTTATTTTTGGGGAGGTTTTTGATTACTATTTCAATCTCTTTACTTGTGATTGGTCTATTCAGATTCTCCATTTCTTCTTGGTTCAATTTTGGGAGGTTGTATAAGTCTAAGAATTTATCCATTTCTTCTAGATTGTCCAATTTGTTGGCATATAATTTCTCATAGTATTCTCTTATAATCCTCTGTATTTCCATGGTATCCGTTGTAATTTCTCCTCTTTCATTTCTAATTTTATTTACTTGAGGCTTTTCTCTTTTTTTCTTAGTTAGCCTGGCTAAGGGTTTGTCTATTTTGTTTATCTTCTCGAAGAACCAACTCTTTGTTTCATTAATCCTTTCTACTGTTTTTTTGGTCTCAATATCATTTATTTCTGCTCTGATTTTTATTATTTCTCTCCTTCTGCTGGCTTTGGGCTTTGTTTGTTCTTCTTTTTCTAGTTCTGTTAGGTGTAATTTAAGGTTGCCTATTAGGGCTTTTTCTTGTTTGTTAAGGTGGGCTTGTATCGCTATGAGTTTCCCTCTCAGGACCGCTTTTGCTGCGTCCCATATGGTTTGATATGGCATGTTATCATTTTCATTTGTTTCCAGATAGTTTTTGATTTCTCCTTTAATTTCATCAATGATCCATTGGTTGTTCAATAGCATGTTGTTTAATCTCCACATTTTTGTCACTTTCCCAGTTTTTTTTTCCTGGTTCATTTCCAGTTTCATAGCCTTATGGTCTGAAAAGATGCTTGTTATGATTTCAATCTTCTTAAATTTATTGAGGCTTGCTTTGTTTCCCAACATATGGTCTATCCTAGAGAATGTTCCATGCGCGCTTGAGAAGAATGTGTAGTCAGCTGTTTTTGGGTGGAGTGCTCTGTATATGTCTACTAGGTCCATCTCGTCCAGTTTTTCATTTAAGTCTAATATTTCTTTATTAACTTTTTGTCTGGATGATCTATCCATTGCTGTAAGTGGGGTGTTAAGATCCCCTACTATTATTGTGTTGTTGTTGATTTCTCCTTTTAGGTTTGTTAATAGTTGTTTTATGTACATTGGTGCTCCTATGTTGGGTGCATATATATTTATAAGTGATATGTCTTCTTGATGGAGTGTCCCTTTTATCATTATATATTTCCCTCTTTGTCTTTCTTAACCTGTTTTATCTTGAAGTCTACTTTGTCTGATATGAGTATGGCAACACCTGCTTTCTTTTGTTTGCCATTAGCTTGGAGTATTGTCTTCCATCCTTTCACTCTGAGCCTGTGCTTGTCTTTAGTGCTAAGATGTGTTTCCTGAAGGCAGCATATTGTTGGATCTTGCTTTTTAATCCATCCTGCCACTCTGTATCTTTTGATTGGAGAGTTCAATCCATTTACATTTAGGGTAATTATTGAAATATGAGGGTTGAATGTTGCTGTTTTGTCACTTATTTTCTGGTTCTTTTGCATTTCCTTTGTTTCTTGTCCCATTTGTTTTGGACTGCCAATTCAGTTTGGTTGTTCTGTCTTATGATTCTTCTAGTTTTCTCTTTGTTTATCATATGTGGTTTTAATTTGATTATTTGTTTAGTGGTTACCTTGAGGTTTGGGCGAAAAATCTTCTGTATGAGATAGTCCATTATCTGATAGCCTTCTATTTCCTTATACTAAGTCAATTCAGTCACTTTCCTCTTCCCCTTCTAAGTTGCTCTTGTTATACCTTATTCTATCTTGTGTTGTGGCTGTGTGTTTACAGTGATGAGGTTAAATTTATTTTTAGTGAATTTCTTCCTTTGATCTTTGAGTTTAGTATTTAAGTGGTTGCTAACCTATTCCGGTAAAGATCTACTATTTCTCTGATTTTGTCTACCTACTTTTCTCCTTACTCCAAGCTTTGTGTTCCCTTTCTCTTCTTGTTTTCAGGCCTGAGGGCCTTCTTGAGTATTTCTTGTAGTGGCGGTCTCGTGGCCATGAACTCCCTTAGCTTTTGTTTATCTGGGAGAGTTACTATTTCTCCATCATATTTGAAGGATATTTTTGCTGGATAGAGTATTCTTGGCTGAAAGTTTTTGTCTTTTAGTATTTTGAATATATCATTCCAGTCTCTTCTAGCCTGAAAAGTTTCTGTTGAGAAATCCGCTGAGAGCCTGATGGGAGTTCCTTTGTACGTTATTTTTTGTTTTTGTCTAGCTGCCCTTAATATTGTTTCTTTGTCGTTGACCCTGGCTAGCCTTACCACTAGGTGTCGTGGTGAAGGCCTTTGTCTGTTAATATATATAGGAGTCCTGTTGGCTTCGCTTACTGGTATTTCCTGCTCCTTCCCCAGATTTGGGAAATTTTCAGCTATTATTTCCTTGAATAGGCTCTCTGTTCCTCTTTCCCTCTCCTCTCCCTCAGGAATACCTATAATTCTTATGTTACATTTTCTAATAGAGTCCGATATTTCTCGGAGTCTTTCTTCATTTCTTTTTAGTCTTAGTTCTCTCTCTTCTTCCATCTGGAGTATATCTGTATTCCTATCCTCTAAAGTACTAATTCTTTCCTCCATATTGTCAGCTCTGTTCTTTAAAGATTCCAGATTCTCCTTTATCTGCTCCATTGTGTTCTTCATCTCCATCAGCCCTGATAGGTTTTTCTTTATGATTTCAATCTCTTTTGTGAAGAAACTCCTAATCTCATTTAATTGTTTGTCTGTGTTGTCTCGTATTTCGTTGAGTGTTTTTATGATAGCTATTTTGAAATCTCTGTCATTTAGTTTATGGATTTCTGTGTCTTCGGGGTTGATTTCTGGGTGCTTGTCATTTTGTTTCTGGTCTGGTGATTTCATATATTTTTGCATTGTGGTTCCTGTGTTGGTTTTGATTTTCCTCATCCTGGAAGTCTCTGGTTGCAATTTCCACCTGCCGCCACTGTCTGGTGGTAAAGGGCTGTGTAGTCTAAGCCCCCTGCGCTCTGCCCCAGTTTTTCTGCTGCGATCCGCAGTTTTGTTTTGTTTTGTTTTGTTTCTTTTCCCCACTGCGATCCACGGGTCCAGTCCAGTTTATTCAGGTCTGCCTCGGACCGCTAGATCTGGTCGAGCTGCAGACTCCGGGTTGCGGGGAGGGGGGAGCTCTCTCTTTTGCCCTCTGGGTCCCTGACGTGGGAGGCTTCTCGTTTGCCCCTCTTTATCCGCTCTCTGGGTTGCTCAGATGTTGATGGTAGCCCTGTGGCTCCTCTGAGCCCTCTGTGCGGGAGTTTCCCACTGGCTGAGAGAGCCCGAAGAGCTACAGTTTCCCGCTGAGGGCCGCCCCTCCCCCCTCTCTGGGAGCCGCAGGGACCGGATCGCTGATCTGATGGGGAGGGAGCGGAGTTCTCCTTACCTCTCCCCACTTCCTCCGGGGGCCCAGCACGTTCCGCTCTCAGATGTGCGGCAGTGTGGATCCCTCCGCTCCAGCTTTTGACTGTCTGGGATTCCGTTGTTGGTCTGTGGCTGTTACTTTTGTTGTATTTTGTGGGGGAAGAATTCACAGGAAAGCTCACTCCGCCATGATGCTGACGTCACTCCCCTTTGTCAAGCTGTGCCATTTTAAGCACTCTTGGAATCACCTATTTTTTTTTAATTGATGTTTTAATAGTTTATAATATTGTGAAATTTTTGGTTGTACATTTTTGTCCATCACCATATATATGTCTCCCTTCACCCCTTGTGCCCACCCACCACCCCCATGGCCCCTGGTAACCACAATACAGTTTTCTCTGTCCACGTGTTGGTTTATATTCCACATATGAGTGAGATTATACAGTGTTTGTCTTTCTCTTTCTGGCTTATTTCACTTAACATAATACCCTCCAGGTCTGTCCATGTTGTTGCAAATGGGACGATTTTGTCTTTTTTTATGGCTGAGTAGTATTCCATTGTGTATATACACCACATCTTCTTGATCCAATCGTCAGTCGAGGGACACTTGGGTTGCTTCCACTTCTTGGCTATAGTGAATAATGCTGCAATGAACATAGGAGTGCATAAGCCTCTTTGGATTGTTAATTTCAGGTTCGTTGGATAGAGTCCCAGTAGTGGGATAGCTGGATCATAGGGTATTTCTATTTTTAATTTTTTGAGGAATCTCCATACCGTTTTCCATACAGGCTGCATCAGTTTGCATTCCCACCAACTGTGTATGAGGGTTCCTGTTTCTCCACATCCTCTCCAACATTTGTTGTTTTTTGTCTTGGGAATCACCTATCTTTTGAGAGCCAGCCACATGTTAGGCATTGTACTACGAACCAGATGCAGGACTTACCTGCCCCATGTGTATGTATGTACTATTAACTATGATTATGTGTTGCGTTGTATGTATGATTATGTATTGATTATTGAATACCTGCTGTGTCTCACACTCTATTATACACTCCACATGCATTATCTCTGATCCTCACGATAGCTTCTCAGAGCAGGTATTTTACAGTTGAGGAAAGGCATATAGGAATGTCAAGTGAATATTATCATGAAGTGGTGGTTGGGGAAACCACTTCAGAGGTCAGAACTGTTGTCAGTGTTTGAAGGAGGTCAGCAAGTGAAAGTCTGCTCACCTCTTTGATTAGTAAACATCGGAGATGCATCTTCTTGTCTTGGAAATTGGTAGCGGAAGTATCTCACACATTTATATTCTTTAAAATCCATTACTTTTCTGGAAAATATTAATTTATTATTATTTTGATTAATGAAAGACTTGAATGAAAGAAAGCACTGATTTGACGAAACACCAAAACAGCTAAACCTCACGTCTGCTTGTTTAAGACAGTAAGTTTATTTTATGAAATGTACAAGAAGAGGAGTGATTTTCTGAAGAAAGCAGTCAATATTAGAAATAACAATTTGGTTAACTTTGTTTTGGTCACAATCATGACATTTCTAACACAGCATATGTTATAGGTATTAAGATCATAGGGGAAGATTTGATTATAAAAGGGAAGGGCATGACAATCCTTGGAAATTTCAGGACATCTCAGACATCTTGCTAATTGCACCTATATTTGGTTTCGTCACATTTACTACCAATTTTCCAAGAACAAAATTCTTTCAGTATTTGCTTTGTTACATACTTATTCAGAAGTAGAATTAGTAGCTGGTTTCTTACCTATTTCTTGATTTAAAGCACATATAAAGCATCCATGTGATTTAACAAGAAAGGAGATGCTTTTATCTCTTTATCAAGTGGCTGATTGAAGTGACATTTTCGGGTGGTGGTCACCACAGAGATGGGTTTTCTTTTCCGTGTCAGAGGGTTAGTACTGGCCCTTTCAGCCTGGCCCCTGTGGGAATGTTGTGTTGGCATTTTCCATTTTGTAAATGACATCATGGTCTTTCAATCGAATGGTTAGTGACCTTGCTCTTTTTTTTTGTTTTTTGGTAAGACAAATATTTGAAATGTGAGGAACAGCTTCTTCCAGAGCAGACAGCGTGAGAGATTTGCGAATAACCATTGGCAGGTTCTATGGAGAGGAGTAGCTAGCAGGCTGTGGGTGGACCTGTGTGCCTGTTTTATCCTGGACATATTGTATTTGTGTGACATTTTGGATCATCTTTCAGAATTTATCCAAATGGAGGCTTG
The DNA here is from genome assembly GCF_020826845.1 of Diceros bicornis minor. Taxonomy (NCBI): domain Eukaryota; kingdom Metazoa; phylum Chordata; class Mammalia; order Perissodactyla; family Rhinocerotidae; genus Diceros; species Diceros bicornis. The sequence goes on along the minus strand of NC_080745.1, from coordinate 19,533,964 downwards.
GAGCCCGTGAACATGTTGGTGCATAATAAATAGGCCAGAGAGAAGCTCTAAATGTTGTGCCTCTTCAAATATACTCTAATGCTCTTCTGTTTGGCCAGCCATAGTCCTACATTTTTGCTGTTACTGCTCTGCCCTCAGACTTTTGACAGTACACTGGAAAGAAATGTCTTTCTTCTTCCTTGAGGTTTTCACTGTATATTTAGGGTTTTGACAATACCTGTGATGTAGGTAGACCCAAGCTGTGCTTTTAGATTTGGGGAAATTTTCCGATTAGTCCAGTAGCAACAGCATTTTCCAACCCCAAACTTATGTTTCTTCTTATGTTAAAACTTATGTTTTAAGGATAAATATGAGAGCAGGCTTGTTCTAAGTTTCTATGGGCCTACTGTGCTTTTCTAAAATGAGGTATCTCTATGCTGCTCACCTCTAAGCTTCCACCTAAGCAGTGGTCCTGGTGCTTGCTGCCAGAGCAAGTTGACCCCTAAAGATAACATGTGCCCTAAAAACTAGAGCCGGTGATTCCTCTGAGCCAGTTCACAGTACTCTGTATGGCCCCGTCAGGCAAAGAGGCACTTGTGTTCCTGAGTAATGCTAAGTTAAGGCATAAAATAAATTTTAGTTACTAATGAGATGAAAGGTTTGTGATGACCTAACTTTATTCCTGGAGTTGGTATTTTAGCTGTAGGCATATTTGGTCAGTTCAAATGTACTCTGGTGAGTCAAATCAAATTTTCTTTTCTACTCCTATATTTTTTTAAGGTACACAATAGAGGGAGAGAAATAACTAGTCCTGGGTCATAAAAAACTCCGAGCAAAGGATGCATGACTTTTCTTCTGTCTTCCAGAAAAAAATCGGCCACGCCACAGGTTTGCCTTCATCAGTCTATTATCAGGCACATTCATGCATATCAAAAATTTGGAGAGCAGGTGATGAGCAATTACTGACATGAAAAACGAAAACAGAAACACACAGCTCTTTTGTGTGTGTGTGCCAAATGGTGTACACTTATGGAATTCCCTCCTGTTGTAAAGTAAAACTAGTTTTCAGGTGACAGTGCTCGTAGTAGACCAACTTGATTCATTTTCCTACAAATTTTCCATTGTAGTTAGTTCATTATTCTTGGTGTCCTGCTGTAGACATGAACTTATACAACGGAATCTAACCTATCATGTACAAGTACTTTTTTCACATCTTATCTTTTGAGGCAAAATAATAATAGTAATAACAATAAGAAAAACTGTAATATTAGTAATAGCTAGAATTTACTTAGCTTATTATGTTCAGGTACTCTTCTAAAGTCTTTACATATATTGATAATCATAAGAGTTACTACTGTTATCCCCATTTTACAGGTAAGGAAAGTGAGGCCCAGGGAAGTTAAGACATTTGCCCACCATTTTATAGTTGGCAGAGAGGGACTCAAACATTGCATTCTAGTTTTAGATTTTTCATTCTTAACCACTATGCTGTGTTTCCAAAGGTTCTAATTATTTCAGAACATTTGTTTGTTCTCTGTTGTGTGACCAGCAGAGCTTAGATTTTGTTTGAGTCTTCTCAGGTGTGGTGGTGTTTTGGTCTCTCTGAGTAGGCCCAGTCAACAGCATCCATTTTCTTGCTTAGGTTCTGAAGAAATTGGGAAAGAAAAGAGTAAAGCAGATGAGAGATTATGACGTCACGTTTATTACCGATAAGGTGACCCGTTCTTGTGGGCAGCATGTTCTCAAGAGGAAGAAAGGGCAGAGCTGAGCCAAGCATGCTACTTTTTCCCAGTTTACCAGTCAGCGAGTTCAGGCCATCTCCTGGGGGTGGAGGGATTGAAGGGACAGAAAGGCCTGGAGTGTGGGTGGTTAGGGAGACTCCTTCCTAGTGGAAACCAGGAATGGTGGAAAAGCCTTCCTTCTAACAGAGTTATGAGTTGCTCAAGTCTGGAATCTAGCAGAAAGTTAACATAACTGTTAGAATTAGGAAATGGGAGGGTTTGCTATGATGTTCAGTAATAGTTTTGTGGTTGGACTGGAAATTTGCATGTTGGTTTAAGTATAGTTGGAATCCCCCTGAGTTTGTATTTAATTGTTGCATATCTCACCTCTCACTGATATCTGGAATTTAAAAGTGTGTCCCTCTGGACCTAGGTACTTCTGTTTCCTTTCATGTCCTTGAAGTGCTTTGTCTTTTCCCTTATGTTTTCAATGGCATTGCTTACATATTTTTTATTACTGACAGTGTGACCAATTACTGTGCTTTAGAAGGCATTATTGCCTTAATGAATGTTATATGATAGGAGTAGTGATTCTGTTTATTTAGAAAAACACCTCAGATCTCAAAGCAATTTAGAGAGCTCAGAAGGCAGTATCTGAATAGACATTTTTGAGGGATAACTTGGTAGATCATTAGCCTCCAACTTCTTCCCTATTGTAATAGCCATTTGAGAGTGTTTAAACTGGATTGCTATTTTGCAGTATAGACAAGGAGTGATTAGTGGTGAAATTTATGGTACTTAAAAGTGACAAGACAGTGTAGGAGGCCAGATTTTAATTTCTAGAGGTGTCATCTAGAATGGAGTGGGGGACACACATATGTCACATAGTATTTAATAGCAATTATGTGTAAATGGTAAGGGCTAGTACTGTTCAAAATTTACATAAAATGTTGTCTACAATGCATTGCCAAATTCTCTTCCTTTTCATGGTTTTTGAATGCTATTTGGTGTCTGGCTTGAACTAGAAGTCTTTGGTGACATGAAGGAAATAGAAAAAAGAATGGTGATAGCTAACATTTATTGCATTTAATAATGTGCCAAGAACTGTGCCAACGACTTTAATCATTGTTTCATTTAATTCCATGGAGTATTTACCGTTCTACAGATGTGGAATCTCAGGCTTTCAGTGGTGAAGTTGCTTTCCCACGGTCACGCAGCTGATTGGTGGTAAAGCTGTAAACCCAACTCGGTTGACATCTTTCCTGGTAAGGGAGAGTTGATGAGTGGTGCTTTATTTAGCTGATTTTAATCTGGTTGAGAGGATAAAGCTGGAAAATCCTTAAATATCCATATATTAATAAATGAAAAATAATATAATACTCCACATGAGAAATGTAGTGCTTTATGGACTTTTATGCCTGTCGGAGGTGGATGATTCGATGTTAGTGCTTTTGTTCTTTTTGAGTTTTACCGTGCTTGCTGCAGATTTGTCTTTTAATGTTACCTGAATAAAGGTGTGTGTGCAAGGGCTGAATGGGAGTAAGCATCCTAGGTCTTGGTCATGGTGTTGATGGAACTTGTTGAGTTCAGCTTCCGTCTTGGTGCCCCAGCAGACGTGGCTGCCTGGGGCAGGGAGGTGACATTTTATGCCAGTTACTGCACTTCGTAGGGTTCATATGCTAAGAGGTTTTTATTCTATCTTGATGCTCAAAACACAATGAAATAAGAACCGGAGGGCTTTGGACTAATGTGCACTGAAGTGCCTTGGTGTACCTCAGTGGATTCTAAACATAAGGCGATCTCCCACAGTCCCTGCATCTGCCAGACTAGAGCAGGTGATGAACTTGTTGGGTTTTGCAGAACATTTGCCCCCAGCACCATGCCTGTTTGCTCATATAAAAGAAGACCAGCCTGGGAAGATATTCTTTTTTTTTTATAGAGCTCTGCCATCTGCCTCCACGATGCAATCTGGATGCTTTCTTTAGTGTCATAATATATGTTGTTAATTTTAAAGGTGAATAAAATGTTGAAATATTACATTATCCAAAGAAAAATAACTAAAATTAATCATAAAAAACAACTATCTTTTATTTATACTGGAAAAAAAACTGAATTAAAAAAAAACAAACTTAAATTGTGGCTAATATAGAGGGGGAAAAATGTAATCTCAGTGATAGTTTCAATACCTTTTAAAAATAAATATTTCCAATATTATTCCTAATGCTATTTTATGTATTTAAAAGAATGTTGAATTACAGCTTTCCTTTATGTATCACAATTATAGTAGTTTTAGATTTGCCATCAAACATTTAATGGCAAATAATTTTAGAAAAAATACAATAAAAGCAACACCCAAAAATGACTTAAAACGAATGTTCAAGTTCCTCAAAATTATACTAATTTTTTTTCCAAATGGAGATATTTTAGGAAATTGTCATCAAAAGTAGAGACATATTCAATTTTTATAAAACAAATTTATCTTTCTACCAAATGTAGGTTTAGTCCTGCCCCTGACAGATGGCTTAATAAAAGTCAATTGTATACTGGGATGTTTTTATTTTTAAAATGATAACTCCTAAAATTACAACTATTTGTAATTTTGACTATACTTGCTTTTCCTTGTATACAAGTTAAATCTGTGGTAATTTTAAGAAGAGTATGATTTTAGCATGATGAGTGAGGATTATGATATTTGTCTATGTAGCTGATTGAACTGTTTTGTGTCTAAACAGCTTTATATCAAAAAAATCAAAGAACCATATATTTTTGTCATTTTTGTATCTGTTTTTCCTTGTTTATTTTTTAAACCAGTTAAATGCCTTGCTAAACAGGGATCGGTATAGTGAATTAGTGCTTTTTAAAACTTTCTCAACAAATTTAGTTCATGTTTATTAGATGTGTATGAATCCATGATGGAGAGCCCAGCGTTGGCATTAGTGGTGGACATGGTTTATTAAAATAAATATCATACCTTTCCCGTATTTTGTTTTACCCATATAAATTCCCCCTGAGGCTGAAACTTTGTTAATCTCTCCATAACATAGCACATGGTTATGAATACAGAAAATGCTTTATCATGTTCCTGGATGAAGGGAGATGTGTGTGGTATTAGAAGACTCCATAGCCGGGCAGTATGGACCTAAGTGGCCCGTACGATGCTTACGTCCAGTAGGTGCCAAATGAGGCGAGGTCTTTTCTCTACTGATTCCGTGTTCTGTAGCTTGTTTCTAACTCCTTAATTTTATGTAGCTGCTTCTGTGTTCTACATGATGCTGTAACAAAATATCACAGATTGAGTGGCTTATAAGCAACAGACATTTATTTCTCACATTTCTGGAGGCTGGAAATCGAGTTCAGGGTGCCAGCATAGTTGGGTGAGGGCCCTCTTCTGGGTCACACACTCCTTGTGTCCTCACATGGTGGAAGGGGCTAGCTCTGAGCTCTGTGGAGTCTCTTTTATAAGGACACTAATCCCATTCATGAAGGTTCCACCCTCATGACCTAATCACCTCCCAAAAGGCCCCAGCTCTTAATACCATCACATTGGGCATTAGGATGCCAACCTGTGAATTTGTAGGGGGGGGCATACACATTCAGACCATAGCACATTAGAAAATGAATAGAGGGGAGAAAATTTTGAATGCTAGAAAGATAGGAAATTATGCTTGAATGTACTTCAACACTGAAGGCATTTTTGTTTACTGCAACATCATAGGATGTTTGGGAAAAGCCATGCCTATTTGATATTTTCATCAGCTTTGCACAGTAGGATAGGATATTGAAGGAGAAAGCTGGGAAGCCTACAAGAAAAGAGAGTGAAGACTGAAGAAACACTACCTTGCAATTAGGCAGGGCACATTTGTTAAGAGGAGATACCCTGAGATAATTCCTCTATTCCCATGAATATTGTAAATTACTGTTTGGTAAGTATCTGTCCTCCAATTCATTTTAATGCCCAAAAGATGTTTAATTATACTATGAGAACACATTACTAAATTGGAACTTAGGCTGTTTTTAGAGATTCATAGATTTCTTATCCATCTTGAAACTCCCCCTTGCGCAAGCTTAACTCTATCAATTGAAGAGAATTTTTTGTTGTTTGGGGGAGAGAAGTTTATGACGTAAATGATCAATTTAGGTATTTAGGTATCTTTTTCTTTTTCTCTTGGTCTTGTCCAGTAATTTTGTATTATTATTGATGGACTCGTTTTAGGTGACTTTCTATACTCTATTTCCATTGGGTGAATTTCTGATTAATGGTTACTGTATTTGTATGCATATTACATAGTTAAAACTTAGCATATATATGCGTCAGTGAAGTGTAATGGCTATTAGTCTTGCCATTCCCAGCTTGGTAGTCTTATACTTATTTTTTTATTTGTATATTCCTTGGAGTGTTCCTTAGGAGTGATATACCCTTTTTAATGTAACTTGTTTAGAAATTCTGCAGATCTAAAGTTCAGTTTAAATGTAGCTCTTTCAACCATTAATAATACCAACTGTAGGGATGTACATTGATAAGCATGTTATCTACCAATCAAAGAGACTTGGATATTCAGCTTTGCCAGAGATATTAGTAGGTCCAGTAGACCTTTGCGTTAACCCTCTAGCTAGATACCTGTGTCATAAATCCTACCGGACGGTTCTGTGTGATATTATTCCACTTAGATAAGTACCAGCAAAGTACCAAAAGATGAGAAACTTCTTGATGTTTCTTTTAGAAGAAGTTCTAGGTAAGCTGTCTGACATTTGTGGGAGTAATAGCCTTCTACTCGCACCCTCAAGGTCCCCAGAACCTTTTCAGCTTCTTGGAGGAAGGTGGGAGGGGAATGGTTGGAGGCCCTGTCAGTATCCTTTGATTATTTACTAAGGTGTGCTATGAAGATCCTGTAGTTCAGAAAAGGAAAATATTAATAATCCTAACCCTTCCCTTGGTCCCCTGGTCTTGACCTCCTTCTGCGCTATGAGGAGCCTTGATGAGGACTGTGGAATCACCAGCCAGACCATCTACACTGGAGTTCCCTTCTTTTGGTCTGTAGCTGCCCGGTAGGTCCAGGTTAATAACAGACCTGTGATTCACCTCAGATCTATAATAGATTTGCTGTTGACTTTTGCAGTTAATGGTTTAACTTTGTTTTAAATTGGATAATGAGATATTCTCTAGCATATTTACTAGCATTTGTAAGTTGATGGTGAAAAACAACAATAGAGGGTACTAAACCAATCAGGATGATTTGGGGGCATCGAGGCAAATGATCTTTCTACCCAGGACAATATCAGCATAATATATTTTTCCCAATCAGACTCTCTTCTTGCCTCCTCTTTTAAGTAGACATATATAAACTTACAAAAATTATAGTGCAAAAGATGGGTGAGCTTTTGCCCTTACGTGGAAATATATATATGCTTGTTATTGTTGTTCCTTTGAAAAATGCTTCTGAACCTCTGCACTTGGGCATGCCTAGCCGTCGATGATCATACAGCACTACGTGTACTTGAACAAGGCTCTTAATTTTTCTTTCTTAGCAATTGCTGCATTATGTAGTATCTATACTAAGAGAGCATCTCAGTTTTATTTCAATTTTATATCAAGAATTTACTCTGCAAGATTGCAAGGACTCTGAGGAATAATTAAGATTTAAATATTCCCAGCAGAGAGGGAGTTTGTGTAAAAGAATATCATTCCTTTTCTCTCTTAGGATTTTATCATGTGAAAAGATCATTTGGCTTGCTCACGAAGACTGCCATTAGTGCTTAAGCACACAAGAAAGTCACAGGCTTTTGCCATAGGTAGTCTGTTATTTTTGCCTGGTATTTGATTCCTTGGTATCATAAAAGAATTTGAATCCTAGATTTTTTCAGAAGTTTGAGTTCTCCTGCTGGTGTGTAGTCACCATTGTCATGTTACTATGAAGTAAGGGATTGAGAAAATATGTCACATGAATTCTTGCAGATGAGCAGTAACCTCATGAAAATCACTTCAGCACAAGGTCCCTTGGAAATTTCCTACTGAAAATTACCTCCTTTCATTGGAAAAGTTTGTTTTTGTGATTTTGAAGTTCAAATGTTGCCAGTGCTATATTGATGTACTCAAGTTACTGGTGGAACTCTTTTTGGATGTATTTGCAGAAATCCAACTCAAACTGGTTTAAGCCAAAATAAAGGAGGAGTGTGTTATTGACTCTTATAATTGGAAGCTCCAGGGTAGGTATAAATTCAAGCATGGCCATTTCCAGGGCTCTGAATGATGCCATTACTACTGGTCCCCTTGTTTCTTGGCTATGCTTTCTTCAGTGTTGGCTTCATATATAGACAAGTTTTCCCCATGAGGTGGCAAGATGGTCACCAGCAGCTCCAGGCCCATATTCTACTGTCTTGGAGACTGGCAGAGAGAGCGTCTCTTTCCTAATAGTTCTGTTGCTGGGATTGAGTCTCATTGCACTAACTTGGGTCATGTCACTAAGAAGATGGAAGGTACTGGTCACATGTGTGCTCCTGCCCCTCAGAGGCATAGAAGGGCGTAGTCAGCTCTATCCAAATCACCTAGACTGAGAGTCTGGGAGGAGAAGTTCCCTCCAAAGAGGAATATCAAATTATCTCACCAGAAGGGGTGGCAACTACTAGGCTAGCCAAACAGCAGATTGCCACTCCCTTCTGCTTAAATGTTACTCTCCATTTGCATTCATGCACAAGGTGATATTTAGAAATTTAGAAAAAAATCATCTTTCCACATTTAGTGCTTCCAGTCTAATCCTACTAGTCCAAGTGGAGGCTCCCTTTTTCAAAGCCATTTATAGCAGAGCTTTTAAAGTATGTTTGTCTCATAAAAACCAAGGAATTCACTGTTTTATTTTAAAAATAATTTTTAATCATTCATTGTTTTTGTCTTTTATCAGTGCTTGTTAAAGATAACCTATATTTGTATTATGATTGGCCTCTTAAGACACCCGTTTGCTTCTATTGCAATGCCTCTCTTTGAACTTTGGAGCTTGGGCAGGGCGTAGCTCGCCACACACTAAGCAACTGAGTGAGACAATTTCTCTAAAGGCTTTGAAAGGCAAGCATGCACCTGTTAATGTGGAAATAAAATTCAGCTCTATTTCTGTATTTGTCAGGGTCCTGGGAACAGTAAGAATGTAGGGTTAACACATGTAGGGAAAAATTCATTTCCATTAAAACATATAAATAGATGGAGGTCATAGCGCTGTCAAAAACAAGCCTACTACAAATTTAGACTCAAGTTTGATGTAAATTGAGGAGTTTTAAATAACATATCAAAGTGGGAGGAAAAACTCAGAGATAATATTGTGAATTGGCAGTGCTGATTAGAGAAGATCTATAGGCTAATTTTGAATTGGGAAATCTCTGTTCTCTATCTTCATAGAATCTGAACAAGTTTGTCAATTGAAGATTGTTGAACATTTGCTTCAATTGTAGAAGCAACTTTAATCAGAAGTTACATTATGCCTGAGTGTTTTAATTAATCTATTTTCTTTCTTTGTCCTATTTTATCACTCTGGTTGACCCCTATCTATGCCAGCAGCTTTATTTAAATTGTCTGGAGTTTGTCAGTGCTATTCATTTTTAGGCAGGTATATTTGAGTTTTGGACATCAGTGTTGCTTATGAAACGTTTGAATCCTCAAGTAACATTGATAACTTCTTACTCATTTTTGAAAGTAATTGAACCTCCTTCTACTTTCATATTTTTTTGGCTTGGTTGTTTGTGGCTTTTATTTTCTTATTATATGTGATTTTATTTTTATGCAGAAATAGGATTACATGTGATGATTTTTACTTTTTAAATACTATTTGTTTTTAATGATTTGATTGCATGATTTAATAACCACTAGCTTAGTTTATGAATTCAGCCAAGCAGTGGAGAATTTAAAACATTTGATTGTCAATTTTAACAGAAGATGAATGAAAAGTTTTGTCCTGTATATTATGTTGCAAGTGATTATTGGTACTAGTTGAAAGATATCTTTTTTTTTGCTGGGAAAGATTCACCCTGAGCTAACATCTGTTGCAAATCTTCCTCTTTTTTTTTTTTTCCCTCCCCAAAGCCCCAGGACATAGTTGTATGTTCTAGTTGTAAGTTTTTCTAATTCTTCTGTGTGAGCCGCTGCCACAGCATGGCTACTGACAGACAGGTGGTGTGGTTCTGTGACCAGGAATTGAACCCGGGCTGCCGAAGCGTTGAGCACTGAACTTTAACCACTAGGCCATCAGGGCTGTCTCAAAAGATATCTTTTTGAAATTTATTTTGTCTAGGACTGGCATTCGTATAAATGTTGGTTTTATCTACTTTTTAATTTGAAAGAAAAGATCTCTAAATGATTCACAGTTTATCATAAACAGTTCTGCAACAATTTTCTTTCCTCATTTTTCTATGAGATTGCTTGAGAAGTGAAAAGGAAAAGCCCTCAAAACTATTAAATAGCCCAGAGAGAGTAAGCATTTGAGCTCCTGAAAAAAATGTATTTCTTTAAAATCAGCCCTTTAGCTACAGCTCCACTTTTCTTGTCATTTCCTTTGGCTGTAGAGTTTTAAATTACACAGACTTTCATATTCAGAGTGCCCACTCTCCCTCTCCTGCCCATTCATTGCAGAAGGGCTCCTGTCAGGGGTAATCTTTAATAAAAGAGGTAGTTACAGTAACTACAGGGTGAAGGAAACATTAGCATGAGCCCACACAGATGTCATGGACTTGCGAGGTGCTGGTGGGCTGGAAGCTTCATTATGTTCAACTGCACAAGAGATGTCCTCTTTCCAGAGTTGATTAGGAAAAGGAGTTCAGTGACAGCTTAATAAACTGCCCCTGGCTGGCCATTGTAGATAAGTCAGGAGTGTGCTGCACCACGGGAAGAACGCACAAAAAAGAAACACTGTAAAACAAAGACCACCCCACGGGTATTTAGGAAACAAGAGAAAGGTGGATAGAACCTTGTGGCAATTGATGGGAGAAGTGATTGTTTAGAGAGGGGAACCTGCTGCTCCGTTGTGCTGAAAGAAAAGATGGAAAATAGAGTCCAGGATATCTTAGGTGGGTCTTAAAGTTAAAAACTTTTACTATAATTGACATATGGAGAGGCTGAGCAAAGAATTCGGAGGTTTCCATAATGTTGAAATCTCAACTATAAATCATGATGCTTATGGGTTTTTGCAGAATCTGATTAGAATAATATAAAGATGATACATAATTTGGAAAAATCCATTTATTTCAAAAGAGAAATACTGCTTTGAGTTGTATTTCAGTCACTATTTGACTAAATCATCTTTTGCCAAGACATCTTCAGCATGAAGTGGGGGGATATTTTCTTGGCTTTTATTTCTCCTCATCAGTAATCTTCCAGAGAATTTCCCAGATGGGAAATTCCTTCTTTTTTAATTCATATGAAATTTAGTTTTTGCTTGTAATGTAGACTTTATACCTTTTGATTGCTAGAAATGGGTGTTTTAATATAACTGTGTATTTGCTCTAAGAGGCATATAAAGCAATGAAGGAATGAACCCAATTTTCATGATAAAGAAACTTAAGAAAATAGAGTTGTGACACTACCTTAACACTGAGAGATTTCTAAAAAATCCAATTTGGATTTTTAAAAGACATACAAAGATGACTAGATATTGAATGTCCTCTCAGACAATTTTTTAATCTAAGGATTAAAAAAGTTTTTGAATTGATCATCCTTGATAAGATATCAAAAACCAGTGGCGTTTAAAGTGCCAGATGAAATTTTTGATGAGCACTTTTGAAAGGTTAGTAATTTATTTGTCCAAACTCAGTATGGTTTTCTTTTACTCGTAGTGAATGCCTTTTTACATTTTCCTTTAGGGTTTGTTTTGCTTAATGCCACTGTCTGTCTTTCATGGATAATATCATGGATAATAAAAAACCCAGTGTAGGGTTCTCATGGGTGATCAGGTCTCGCCCTTAGTTGGTTTCTTATGCTGCTAAAACTGCATATGACCTTGTTCATGACCTCTGTTGCTAGTCCAAGTTATCAGTTATGTGCATGTTAATAATAGTTAACTATTGTAGGGTACTTCACAGTTTACAAAGGACTTCATATGTTTAATTTAATTCTATCTTCATAATAATCAGATGATGTAGGTAAGGGTAGCTTTTTTTTTTTAATGGATGAGATAATTGAGTCTCATTGAAGTGGATTATTCTAAGGTTAACCAGCTAGAAAGTGAGAGACTTGATATTTTAACTCATGTTAGCTAGAGTTTTATTTTTTTATTTGCACCTTTTCATTTGTTCATTAATTCATTCATTCTTTCATCCATCAAGTGTTTATTGAACATCTGTTCTATTACAGGTATGATGCTAGACAGAAGGTGCGGCAAGAATAAGACCTGGTCTTGTCCTTGAAGAGTGCAGTCTAGGAAAAGAGAGGCATAAGGAAGAAGTGTGATGAATGTTGTGAATCATGATCCTGATAAGGAATTCCATCACTATACATCAAGATTTACAGAGTAACTTACACTTTGACTCTGTGAAAGTACATTTTGTTAGGCATCTGTAACAGCCTTTCCTAATATGCCCCCAAGTAGTACTGGGATGAATTAAACTGGACAGCAGATGGGAAAGGACTCTGCAGAAGTCTTATATATATAAAAGGTAGAGAGACAAGGGCACAGCAGCGAGCCATGGCGATACTCCCAGTGGGGCGCATCTGGACTTCTGTATGCTCCTCTAGCATCCTGCTCTTTTTTCTGTCATATTACTGTATCACACATGTGCTCTATTATAATCAATTGTCTACTCCTTCTCTCTCCCCACGGGACTCTAAGTGCTTTGAGGATGCTTGTTGCAAACATTTTCAGAATACTTAACTCATCCAACCTATGCCCACACGAGTGGTGCATTTTATCTTTTCTACTCAGCCTTCACTACTCAGAAGAAAGAAGTTGTCTTTCTTCTTCCATCTTTTATGATAATCCATGTATTTCCATAGCATTTGAGTTTATAGATATTCTCTCATTTAAAAATGTATCATCTAATGTTTAGAACCTATAACTTCAAGTGGGTCCTGACAGTCCTCCTGCATTTCCCTGGGCAGTTCACTGTCCCATATTCCTCAAACCTCCTCTTCCCTTCTCACTCTCAGTGGATGACCTTACTTCTTACTTCACTGAGAAAACAGAAGAAGTTAGAAGAGAACTTCTGCATCCTCCCACCACTAAATCAGCCAGCCTACCAGGAACTCCACCTTTGCTCCTGCCTGAGACCATTACCTCTACCTTCACTCTAGACCCCAGGTGGAGATGCACCTGGCCTGTCTCTCCCTGAATCATAAGCCTTTTATCTTTATTGGGTCTTTTCAGGATTATTCCCATCAGCATATAAACAAATGATAATATATTTCTCAAACATATCAAGAATTCTTTTCTTGAGCCAGCCCTGATGGCCTAGCCTTAAAGTGAGGCATGCTCTGCTTCGGCAGCCGGGGTTCAGTTCCTGGGTGCACAACCACACCACCCGTCTGTCAGTAGTCATGCTGTGGTGATGGCTCACATAGAAGAACTAGAAGGACTTATAACTAGAATATACAACTATGTACTGGGGCTTTGGGGAGGGAAAAAAAAGAAAAAGAGAAGAAGATTGACAGCGGATGTTATCTCAGAGTGAATCTTTCCCAGCCAAAAAAATTCCTTTCTTGGAACCTTCTCCTAGATGTCTTCATGGCTTGCTCTCTCACTTCATTTAGACAAATGTCATCTTATCAGAGAGGTCTTCCCTGTATAGCCATTTAAAATATCAGCTCCCACTGTTTCTTTGTCCTAGCCTGCTTTATTTTATGTCATTTCCCCAACATTATTATATATATATATTTGCTTATTGTCTGTCTCTCCCGTTAGGCCTCCCCATGAGAGCAAGAGTTTTGTCTGTTTTGGTCACCTCTCTTCACAGTGCACAGAAGAATGCCTGAAATATTACAGAAGCCCCCAAATATTTCCTTCCTTAACTCCATGTCCCCCTCCAGCTACTGTGCCGTTTCTCTGCTCCCCTTTACAGCACACCTCAAGAGTGGTCTATACCTGCCACTCCACTTCCTCTCCTCCCATTCTCTCTTAAATCCCCCCCATTCTGGATCTCATTCTCCACTGAAATGACACTTGATGAGGGTCATGAACAACATGTTGTCAAATGTAATGGTAATTTTCAGCCTTCTTCTCACTCAACTTCTGCGTAGCATTCCACACGGTTGACTGTTTTTTCCTTTGTAACTCATTTATCTCACTTGGCTCCTGATTTTCCTCCTCTCTTTCCGTCCATTCACTATAATTCACTATAATTCTCCTTTGTTGAATCCTCTCTTCTCAATCTCCTAATGTTCTCTTCCCATCCTCCTAATATTGGTGTGCACCAGTGTTCAGGGGTCACTTTTAGATTCTCTTGTTTTTATTTGCCCATTCATCCCCTCAGTTAGCTCAACTGGTATCATGGCCTTTAAATACATTCTCACAGTGCTGACTCCTAAGTATTTATCTTTAGCTATGACATTTTTCCTGAATTCTAGACTTATATCTCCACCTGCTTACTTGACATCTCTTTTGGATGAAAGTAATCACAAACCTAATATGTTCAAACTTAAGTTCACATCCCCCTCCCCTGCTGCAAACTGCCTTCTCCCAGTGTTCCTGATTTCCATACATGGTACCACAGTTTACCCAACTCTACTTTTAAATTATATCCAGATTCTGGCCGTTTCCCAACATTTCCCCAGGCAACACCCTAATAGAAACCACCATCATCTCTTGCTTTGGCTACAGTTATAATGTCTCAACTAGTATTTCTGCTCCCAACATGGCAGCCAGACTGATTCTTTTAAAGTGGAAATGAGTCATGTCACTCCTCTGCTCACAACCCTCCATGGTTCCCACCGTACTTGGACTAAACTCCAAAGTCCTTCCCATGGCCTACAAGGCCCCCTGGATCCAGCCCTGCTAAGTCTCTGCCCTCGTTTCTTCCACTCGTCCTCCCACAACCCCCTCTCTCTTCCTGGAGCTCACCAAACCATTTCTCATTGCAAAGTTTTTGTGTTTGCTGTCCTTCCCTGCCTGGAATATTCCATATGCTCACTCCTAGCTTTATTCAGATCTTTGTTCAATGTCTCCTCATCAAGAGAGGCTGATTCTGACCAGCCTGTAATATAACCCCCTTCATTACTCTTGATACTCTCAACCATGTCTTGTATTCTTGGCTCTTATCACTATCTGATGATAAACGTTATAACCATTCATTGGCTCATTATTTATCTTTTCCCCAGGTGTAAGCTCCATGAGTGCAAGAACTTGTTCTGTCTTGTTGATGATAATGTCTTAAAAGAGTGAATTTAATCCTACAAAAATAGGAATGATGAAGTAACAATTTTAAATAATCTTTTATATTCTGGGCACCCTCTCCTGGGCACTTTGTAAATATTATATTTTTGATTAATTCAATCACTTTCAACCACCCTCTAAGGTAGGTGTTATCTTCATTTCATAGATGAAAATACTCATAATCATAGTGACTAATAAAAGGAGAGCTGGAGAGCTGGGATTCAAACTCTGAGTGGGTCTAGTAAAAAAATAATGATTTTTCCACTTAATTCATGTGATTTATTATTACAGATTATTAAATTATTATGGGTAGTGGACAAGTTATTATAAGTTATTATTATATAACATTATTATTTCCAACTAATAGGTGAAAACACTGAGGATAAAGAGATGAGTGAGTTGCCTGGGATCATGCAGTTAGGAAGTGTTGAACTTCCTAGGTTTGGATCCTGGGTTTCCGGTTGGGCTCCAGTGGGCTCTTTTTGCACAACCACAAGATTTCTCTAACAGATATTTTGTGTGTCTCTCTTTATCTGGGAACTTTTATATTTTCCATCCATTATATTTGACCCTTTGTAAACTGGCATTTGTGAGTTCAACGCTAAGCTTTTCAAAATCTAGTCCTAAAACTTGTATCATGATTTTGCTTCATGTACAAGTTAACCTTTTGCTGATCTTTATAATACTTGTGTAAGCTGAGTGAAAACAACAGAAGAGCTAAAATTTGCTGTTTTGCTTGTACTTACTTTCTATATCACAAATGTACCTGACTCCTATCAGGAATGGTTTAATGCTCAGGCATAATTTGCTGGTTCATTGATTCATTCCCAGGTCAGAGAAAAGCCCTCAGCTGAAATATTTACTGATTGCAAGATAAGTGAGGTAATTTACTGAAAGCCTATAAAAACATGGAGGTTTAGGTGCCGGGTACACTGGGTGGTAATCTCCATTTTAATTAAAGAATTACATTTATAATTAGCAAGAACAGAATTGAATAGGTTTGCCAGATACAAAAATAAATTGGAGCCTGAAATTGCAAACTAATATTTCACTGTGTTTTCAAATGCACACCTATGAATCCATAGATAAATGTTATATCCATACATTTGAGCTATGAAACCCTTGTATAAATATGGAAGTGGGGAGATACATATCAAAACATATCC
Organism: Diceros bicornis minor; assembly: GCF_020826845.1. Lineage (NCBI taxonomy): Eukaryota > Metazoa > Chordata > Mammalia > Perissodactyla > Rhinocerotidae > Diceros > Diceros bicornis. Next base: position 19,517,761 of record NC_080745.1, on the reverse strand, counting down.
CCGAAACAAAATTAAAATAGTTTCTATTAATAATATTATTCCATGCTCCATGTTTTTGCTGAAAACTCTTTGGTGTTTATTCTCCTATGGGTGGTATACTATATATCTGTCCAGACTGCTTTTATTTTTTTTCGATTAGTTTTGGAAATTTGTCCTTGTGTTGTGCAATACAAGAAAAATATGCTTAGTGGAGGTCTTAGAGTTGTATATGTAACAACTGAGAGAGAGAGAGAGAAAGAGAGAGAGAGAGAGAGAGAGTGTGTGTGTGTGTGTGTGTGTGTGTGTGTGTGTGTGTATGTAATACAAGAAAGCATAGTATCCTCAAGAGTCTAAAATTGCCCTATCTTGAAATAAAGAGTTTTGGATATATAGATTTAGATCTTGAAAATTGCCTCTAAAATTACTTCTCCATTTTTTCTTGTCTTTTCAGTATTTTTCCTTAAAGGATAATCTTTTTGGTATCCTTCCTTAAAACATTGGGATAAATAGTACACAATTGTTTTCTCTTCAGGATCTTAACATGGCTTATAAATCCAAGTCTGGTATGGATATTTGAGATTTCACTTGTTCACTGTGGTCTCTGCCGTTCTTCAGAGAAGTGGAGGACTTTCAACATTCTAAAATATGCATGCAATCTCAAGCCATCTATTATGTATATTGGTTATATATTGGTACTTATATATGAGTCTCATCTGCTCTGCATAGATCCTACATATTTCAGGGTAGTATGAATAAATATATTTAATTCTTCAAATAAGTATCATATCTCATACACAGTTTGTACAATAGGTAATGCTCTGGTGTAATTGCAGAATGAATTCTAAGGGGTCAGCCCATCTGGCACTGTCTTTTGTCTCTTAATACTTAATGCTTGAACATCATCCAGGTGTCAGGGAGACATTACTAGTGCTAAATTACTCTGCTTGTCTCTGTATTTGATTTTAATGCGTTATGTGCAAATAGGAACACTCATTTTCTTTAATAGCAGTTTCTTTGGTCATATTCCACATATGGGTGTGAGAGAGTTGGAATAACATTCTTACACTCAGCAAATACATTAAGATGAATTTTAACATGAATCTTTATACGTGAGGCAATCTTCAATGCCAAGTAGGAAATTCAGATCATTTCAGAGCTGGGAACACAGGCGTAGATTTTATGCATGCTATTTTCTAAGTGGAAAAGAGAAACCGATACATTTCTGTTGACGTTACTGTTGCTGAATGTATCTGTCAACCTTAATCTCTAACTCGCAAGAAACAGACACTGAGTTAGAATGTCTGAAATATGCTGTCTTTCTAGATCTGATTTTTCACTTGCATGTCAATTCTCTTATGATAAAGGTCAAATTAAATGCTTAATTTTAGTAAGCTGCATCTATTGTTATGATTCTACGTATATGACCTCATATATTATCTAAGCCATTTTAGGCTCTTTGATTCCCTTTGTCTTTTTTTTAATTCCAATTTTTGTTTTATCACAGCTGTTAAAACATTTCAGAAATTCACTTATTTTCAAGGATTTATGACATAGGAACAAAGAAATTTCCTTTACTTCATGGTTTCTGGGTAACTCTTTCTTCTTTGCTTACTGCCTATTAAGAAATATAGTTTGTCATCACTAAATCTTAGGTGGTATTCATGAGGGCAGTTTCAATGTTTTTTCACACATTTGAAATAAAATTTCACTAGAGAATAGATGGGATACATCATATCATGTTACCGAAATGGATTTTTCACGTGATCTAATGGTGCATCAGACCTGCCTCAGTTCTTCTGTAGTTGGGATCGGATAGATTACAGGATCATATCTGCATCCATCAATTATTTGTGTGATATTCTAGTTGTGCTGTTTAATATGCCAGCCTAATGTGTGTGTGTGTGCGTGCGCACACGCGCGCACATATATGTATGTATGTGTGTGCGTGCGTGTGTGTGTAGCCTTCCTTTAGTAATTTAACAGTTCTAATATTCAGTGAGTTAACGGGTTCTTCCTCACAGGAATCTGTCATCCTTTTCTGTCTTCTGTGTAGATCTTCAGTGTATTGTTTCCTCCTTCTCTTTATTTTCTCCTAGTCAGATAGTGTGCTTCCCTGTTGGTCATTCAGCATTTGTAATCTAGGTTTAAATTTCCCTTTGATTTCTTTCTTTCTTTTTTTTTTTTGTGAGGAAGATCAGCCCTGAGCTAACATCCATGCCAATCCTCCTCTTTTTGCTGAGGAAGACTGGCCCTGAACTAATATCTATTGCCAATCCTCCACCTTTTTTCCCCTTTTTCTCCCCAAAGCCCCAGTAGATAGTTGTATGTCATAGTTGCACATCCTTCTAGTTGCTGTATGTGGGACACGACCTCAGCATGGCCGAAGAAGTGGTGCGTTGGTGCGCGCCCGGGATCCAAACCTGGGCCGCCGGTAGCAGAGCGTGCACACTTAAGCGCTACGCCACGGGGCCAGCCCCTACCTTTGATTTCTTTTTTTTTTTTAATTTTATTTAGTTATTTATTTCCCCCCCCAAAGCTCCAGTAGATAGTTGTACGTCATAGTTGCACATCCCTCTAGTTGCTGTATGTAGGACGCGGCCTCAGCATGGCCGGAGAAGCGGTGCGTCGGTGCGCGCCCGGGATCTGAACCCGGGCTGATTTCTTGAATCTTCTGAAGACTTCTGTTCTTCCTTTTTTGTGGTTATCTTCTCTCTCTGTGCATTGGCTGTTAGAGTGGTTCTCTTTATCTCTATGTGACAGTCGTTGAAAAAGGGCGTTGTTCAGGATTCTAACCCTACTTTTGTCACCTTTTACCTTTGCTTCTCCCCTGTTCTTAACCATTTTTAGTGTGTCTTCTGTCATCCATCTTGATTTTTCTTTTCTTTTTACTTCAGGCATTGTCTTTTCTCATTCTTCCTTGTTAATACTTCTGGTTTCTGTCTATAGTTCTTCTGGTTCTTGGTCACTTAAGTTTAACAATGCAAATATGATTTTTGTGTGGACTTTAAGTTCATAGGAATGTGGTTTATGTTATTTTGGTGCTGCGATTCTTTTAGTGTTCTGCTTCAGCTTTGCTCTGGTATTTGATATGAAGTTTGTGGTCAGGACCACAATCTGCGTACGCATATATGGAGCAAGAAATGCCTGATGTCCAAGCTGGATTTCAAAAAGGGAGAGGCACAAGAGATCTAATTGCAGTTATTCGCTGCCTACTTGAGTGTTCCAACGAATTTCAGAAGAAGGTTAGTTTGTGTTTTATAGACCTACGCAGTGAAGCCTTTGACTGAGGGGATCATGAAAAGCTGTGGCTGCTCTGAAAGAAATGGGCGTGTCTCAGTACTTGATCATAACCTGTATTGTGGACAAGAAGCCACTGTCAGGACAGAATATGGAGAGACAGGACGGTTTCTTATAGGCAAAGGTGTCACACAGGGGTGCATTTTATCTCCCTACCTGTTTAATCTGTACGCAGATTAATACAAAAGGTTGGGCTAGGCTCAGATGAAGCCGGAGTGAAAATTGGTGGAAGAAATATCAACAATCTAAGATATGCAGGTGACACCATCTTACTGGCAGAAGGCAGCAATGATTTGAAACCACTTCTGATGAAAGTGAAAGAAGAAAGTGCCAAAGCAGGACTTTATTTGAACATAAGAAGAAAAAACCATGACTACAGAAGAAGTATACAACTTTAACATAGACAATGAAGACACTGAAATTGTTGAAGATTCTGTTTACCTTGGTTCAGTCATCAATTTAAATGGAGCAAAAAAATCAAGAGAAGACTGAGACTTGAAAGGGCAGCAATGAAAGAATGAGGAAAGATTGTTAAGTGTAAGGAAACGTCATTAGAGACCGGGGCCAAGATTATCCGCACACTCGTATTCTCAGTTACTAAGTACAGGTGTGAAGGCTGGAGAGTGAAGAAAGCTGACCGGAAAAAAACTGATTCCTGTGAAATATAGTGTTGGAGGAGAGCTCTATGGATACCCTGGACTTCCAGAAAGACAAACAAGTAGTTCCTAGAGCAAATTAAGCCTGAACTATCACTAGAGGCAAAAATGATAAAAGTGAGGCTGTCCTACTTTGGGTACATCATGAGAAGGCAGGATTCTTTGGAAAAGACAATAATGCTGGGAAAAGTAGAAGGCAGCAGGCAAAGAGGAAGACCAAATATGAGATGGCTTGATTCCATAAAGGAAGCATAGCCTGCGTCTACAGGAGCTAGGTAGGGCTTTTGAGGACAGGGCATTGTGGACATCACTCATTCATAGCGTCTCCCGGAGTCAGAGCCTTGGCGGCATGGCAGATAACACACACAATACTTGTGACCTACCATGCGGGAGGAGGGGGTGCGGTGGAGGGAGGAAGCGGTGAGCCAGGTTGGTAGGAGTGTATTCCCTGACAGTGTTTAGAATTCCCTGTGCATGGTGATAATAAAAAGCAGGCCAACTTTTTTTTTTTTTTTTTTTTTTTTTGTGAGGAGATCAGCCCTGTGCTAACATCTGCCAATCCTCCTCTTTTTTTGCTGAGGAAGACTGGCCCTCGGCTAACATCCATGCCCATCTTCCTCTACTTTATATGGGACGCCACCACAGCTTGGCTTGGCAAGCAGTGCTTTGGGGGGTTGGTGCATGCCCGGGATCCGAACCCGCGAACCCCGGGCCGCCGCAGCAGAGTGCGCGCACTTAACTGCTTGTGCCACCAGGCAGGCCCCCAGGCCAACTTTTTGTACATTTCCTTACAGTTTTGAAGCTTCCTACAGAGAGTATCACTTCCTTGCCTGCCCCTGGGGCAGACTGTGCCCATGACCCTGCCCCATCTTGGTTCATAGCTGGTCCTGTTTCCTGGGTTTTAGAGTAACATTGAAACTTGGGAAAGCAGTAATTGAAGAGGAAGATGCTCTGCTGAGTTCTAAGCCAACAATTTTATTTTATCAAGTATTCAAACGGGTTCCAAAGGATATGGCAGTTGTTAATACATTAAATTCTTTCTACAGTAGCCCAGAAAAATAGGTTTAAACTAGTATTCCATCTCTAAAATGGAAGTTAAAACGGTCCCTTTCTCCTCTTCTGTCGTGTTGATCTCTGTCTTCTACTTTATTTTTCTCTCTCCTTTCCTAAAAATCCATTAAGTAGCACTACTTGAGACTGCCCTTTCTCAGTCCAAATTTTAATTGTTGACTAAATTTTAATTACCTATTAGTGATGTAGCCAAGCTTCTCTTTCTCTGTTCACTACTGCCTGGTGCTCCTCCGTTCCAACAAATTTGCTTGTTATTTTCTGTAAGTTTATTTTTCATGTGGTTTTGTTTTTAACAGAATTCAACCTGCATATAGTAACTTTATTCACTTTACCTGTAGCCACATCATGAAAACATATTTGATACAAGGAAATCAGAGGATTGTCTAGGGGTCAGTTTATGGGTGGATTCCTTAATCTCCCTCGCCAGACTCTTAGTGCAGTGATTTTATAGCATTGCAGGAGGCATGGGGTTAGGAGTACAGGTGTTAGAGTCAGGTGGGCCCAGATTTGAGTCCCATTCAACCACTTACCAGCTGGGTAACCGTGGGCAAATGATTTACTCTCAGGATGCCTCTCTTTCTCTCTTATGTGCCAAGTAACCATAATAATAGCACTTAACTCATACTCATCAGCATAATAACAGTACTTAACTCATAGAGCTATTCATTTGTTTATCCACTGTCTGTTTGGTGCCAGATGCTGTGCTCTATGATGGGTAGAAGTCAATAAATAGAACTGACATGGGACTTCTCTTGATGTGTCATTGAGAAAATGCACAGTCCCTGGGACATAGGTGCTTAGAGATTGTTAGCTATCGTTAAGGAGGAGGTAGTTCTAACATAGAGTAAATGGCAGCCCCTTTCCCTTTGAAAGGCATAGAAAGAATTCATTCATTCTTTTATTCTTCAGATGTCCTTTATGGATATTTGATGGGTACTAGGGATGTAGTCTAAACAAGGTAGTCAGGGTCCCTTTCTTCATGGAGTGTACATACTTGGGGGAGAAGACAATGACCAAGAAAACAGCTCAATAAAGAAAGCAATTAGTAAATGTGATCCATGTTATAAAAGAATGAGAGAGATAATGCTGGGCAGGGTGGTAAGGAGAGGGCTGTAAGGTAAGGCCTGAAGAATGGGAAGGAGCAGGCTTTGCACAGGTCCTGAGGAAGAACATTTCTGGCAAAGAGAAAAACAAGCAAAAGGCTTCAGACAGAAGAGGACTTTCCACATTTGAGGAGTAAAAAAGAAGACATAGATGGCTGGATTGTCATAAGCATAGTGGAGAAAGATGTGAGAGACTGTTGTAGAGGTAGGAGGAAATAGATGGTGCAGGGCCTGATGGTCCATGGGAAGGAGTTGACTTACATGAGACCCTGTGTAATGGAAGGACAGGGTAAAAGAAATATAGGCAGTTAGTAGAAAGAAGTAATAGAGATAGCGCCTAGGTGTCTGGTTTTAATTACTTTGATTGGCAGTGCTACTATGGAGATAAGGAACAATGGAGGATGGCAACATTTGGGGGAATTAAAGAAAGATTTACATTTTGGGCATGTTAAATTCAGAGGAGAATATAGACCTATTAAAATGGGATCATTATTTGTGTCTATTCATAAGATAAAAGCTTATCTATATCTTGTTTTCTGTTTCATTTTTTTTCTATGACATTTAAGAAAGTCATTCAAGTCCTCTGTAGAAGTTTCCAGCTTTTATTTTTGCTACGTCTTAGTTGGCAGGAAGCTAAAATTTCAGGTCACTAAAGATTGCCACTGGCCTGTGAGGAGAGGAGCAGAGTCGGACTCTAGAAGTTGGTTGATGAGAGAGTGAAACTGTTCAGAAATGCCATAGGGTTTACTTAGAGCTTATTGGTGCAGAAAATTTACTCCACACTGATGGATTTCCTGATTTAGTATATTAAAGATGAAAAAGGTAAAGTTCCTTTCTGATAAAAGTGTTTATTTCTAGTAATCTGGGAATAGAAGGGCATTGATGAATGTTTATATATTCAGAGGAAACATTCTGCCTTCTGCCTTATGTTTGGATAGCTGCCACTTGGTGACTGTTGGAAATTAAGTGAGAGGTCTGATGTCTTGATCATCTCCGATATTTGGGTGTTTCTGTCCAGCTCTCTTTCAGCTGACATTACCCAGACACGTTGCTAATGCTGTGCTCACAGCCCATAAGCTCTTTCATGTCATTTTGTGTATATACTTTTGCTTAATAGTCATCATGGAGAGCAGCAGATTACTTTTGTAGCTGTATTATTTTATAAGATAAAAAAGGTAGTACTATGATCTCGCATAAAACCACATACACAGCATAAATAGTTAAGGATACTAATGAAATATCCTCTAATGCCCTCTACCAAAGAAACAAAAAAACAGGACTAGAGATAGGCTTATTCAGTAAAAATGTGAAAGGTACACTTAATTTTTCTCTTTGAATTTGTACAGGAGAGAGATTCTCTTCTTCCCTTTTACCTTTTTCCACAGAACCATAAAATGTGACCTTAAGGATGTTTGGTTCATTTGCTGGTGAGGAGCTGAGGACTGGAGAATCTATACTGTAGTCCAAATGGGATCATGTCACTGCGAATAAAAATATTACTGAGAAGAGGAATAGATTTTTCCCAAAGCTTCTCTAGTGTTGATTCGTTGGTCCCTCCCATGCCTCAGTGGGCTTTCAGATGCCCTCTGGTTCTGCGTGTGTGAGAGATTACGAGTCTTTACTTTTTGCCTCAGTGCCTTTAGTCTTATTGCAAAGCATATGTTTTTTGGACAGGAGTCCCTAACTAGTCACTAGTGGGATCTGGCGTACTTCAGTAGAATCTGATGTCATGGTTTGTCTTTTTTGCCAAGACTTATGACCGTTTTTGCTGACGTCCAGCTCTGCTTGGATCCTTGAGGTTGCCACGTCTGCCCCTGCCTCACATCTAGGCCCCTCAGAAGAGAGCTCTTCCGGCACACGTTGACTGTGGCCTCAGTTCTGAAGTGCTTACCTCAACCCATTCCCTGCAAATGAATACGTTTATTACCAGTCTTATTGCTTATTCTATTCTTCTTGCCTCTTCTCTGAATTTGATGGTTAGCACCATTTTCTCAGTCATGATTTTGGTGCCATTATGAACCTTCTTACATATGCTTTCACATACAAATAATGAGATTTTCTCTAGTGAATTTATTTAGAAATGGAACTGCCGGGTTGCAGGGCATGCACATTTTCAACTTCAATGTCAAATTGTTTTCTAAAGTGGTTTTTAACAAATTACTCACCGTTTACCAGAATATAAGAGTTACCATTTTCCCGCATTCTTGCCAACACTTGGTATTGTCAGGCTTTTTTTTTTCCCCAGTCTGGAGAGTATAAAATGAATTTTATTTTGCTTTTAGTCTATATTTCTCTAATTACTAATACCTACATTTCTCTAATTACTTATACTCTAATTAGTAATAACCTCTTTTCATATGGTAATTCACCATTCATATTTCTTATACTGTGAAATGCTGTTTATGTCTTTTGCCTATTTTTCTATCTTTTTCTCAATGATTTTTTATAAATTCTGTATGTATTCATTTGTCTATTATATGAATTTCAAATATCTTCTCATAGTTTTTGGTTTGTCATTTTGCTTTATGGTGGCTCTTATTGAACAGAGGTTCTTAATTTTAAGGAAGTTGACTTTATCAATCTTTTCTTTTGTGTTCTTTGTGTCTTGCTTGAGAAATCCTTTCTTATTATAAGCTCATACTGATATTCACCCTTATTTTCTGCTAAAAGTCTTAGACTTTGCCTTTGACAATTTAAATCTTTAAATCTTGGGATTGATTTTTTGTGTATAATATGATATAGGAATCTAATTTTATTTATTTTTAGTAAATTATGTATTTATTTATCTGTGTTTTCATTCATTCTTGTCATGTATTTACATGTTTGAACACTTGTAGGTAAGGTGCATTATTTTGTATTCTACATTTTTAGTTGCATTCAAAATTATTTTATGATTGATCTAAGTATTTGTAATTATGTTTAGTGCTGCATAAATGACAGAACCCCTCTAACTGATGAATGATGACGGATTATTAAAGGAAAAGAAGGCCTATTTTCACTCAGCATAATGTTTATGGTTCAGTCAAGACAAATAGCAGCATATTAGAGTTTTCAACAACTTTTACTGCATACATATTCACAAGTACAAATTTATTGGGAAGCGTGTATCTAATTGATTATTACTTGTTACCAAATTCTGCACTCAGCATTTCTCAGAACACTACATCTGTATTCTACATCTTTTCAATAATAGATCAGTCAGCAAGAGTCTGAATTGTTTGCAGAATTGGGTGCTAAAGTGTTCTTTATAAGTGTCTTCCCAGCAGGAGTTTGCTGATCTGAGCTCCAGCTGAAGGCTTTTCCACCTCCACATTAGAATCAGTGTCTCCTCAAGTGAGATCTTGAATGTTGACTAAGGAATGAGTGATCATTGAGGATAGCCCTTCATTCCTGACACTGGAATTGTTTTATACAGTGTGAATCCACATGTCTTACAAGTGTTGTTCTAGGAGTAATGGATTTCAGATGTTTACTTCATTGAAATGCTTTTCTAGCAGGAATAATCTGGTATTCTCCAAGAGGGTTCTACCTCCTGGTAAAGACTTTCTTGCCTTAAAGATGATAACCATTCACAGTTTTCTTGTGCACACCATGGCAAGAGCTCACCTGAAGGTATTCCACAGTGATTACAGAGCTTGGCCTGCCCTCTGATGCAAATTCGCTCATGTTTTTGATTTATCAATGAAGACCTTTGCACACTGATTACAGGCATAGAGTTTCTCAACCATATGAATTCTTTAGTGTGAATCAACGTTAGCCTTCTGGCTGAAATCTTCCCCCTAATCATTATATTCATATAGTTTTTCCCCCTTTGTGGATTCTCTGGTATCTACACAGGTGTATGCTCTGGCTGAAGGCTCTTCCATATTTGTTGCATTTATAGAGTTTCTCTCCAGTTCGAAGTCTCTGATTTTGTCTAAGGACAGAGTATACGTTAAAGGCTTTTCCACAGAAATGACATTCTTATGTTATTTTACCAGTGTTAATTTACTGCTGTACTTTAAGGGATGAATGATGACTGAAGGCTCTTCTACAGAGAACACAGTCACAGAGTGTCTCCTCCATGTGAGTTTTTGGGTGGGCGTAAAGATTAAAGCTGTGGTTGAAGGCTCTTCCGAATTCATTCCATTTAGAGGGTTTCTGTCTAGTGTGACTTTTTTTTTCCAGTTGCACAACTGCAATTTATTAAACAGTAGCTTTCTGTTTTCTTCATATAATTTGTCAGCAAATCCTGTCAACTGCTACCTTCAAAATATATTATATTCAGATTGCTGTGTCTTTAGTAGGTTCTTAATAAACATAGGTAGCCTGTGCTTTGCATAGTTCTGATATGCACAATTTCAGTTAGCATAGTTTAGTTAGATAACATAAGTACTCCAACATAATGTTCAGATTTCATTTACTGTGATATATTAACTGAGTAATTGCCTGAAGTACAAACTTCGCTGTTAGCTCTTCAGTCTGTGAATCATTCTCATATACCAGATGCACATCATGATCAACGACCAGTCACATCACTTCTTTCAAAGTCTGTGGTGATTGGTCACTCACATCTGTTCTTCATTTCACACACAGCAAGCATGTAGTTGTGTTACCTATGTCGACGCACATAATCCATAATCAATCTATAAATCAAAATTGGGGTGAGTTTATGAGCCAAATTTGAGGCCCATATAGCCCGGGGCACCAAGAGGTGGGGTGTACAGAGCAGTTATATACCATCAAAGAGCATGTATGACTTATGATTGCAATGTCCCTCTTACAGCAGTCATGAGATTGCCCTGTCAGATTGCCCTGTCAGCATAGTGATTGACGGACACAGCAGGTAGCAGGTCTGCTGTCTCGATGGGCATGGCTGGTGGCAGATCTGTTGTCTCAAGTTGGGTGGTCACAGGATGAGCGCAGCAATCAAATCCTAGCCTATGGAGAAATGCTTATCCTTTAGGAAATGCCAGTGTGGGGGAAGTTGCATCCTTATCTTAAGGGCATTTGTTCTTCTCTTTGGGGCATGTTAATTGCTTAAAGCAGATATACAATGAATGTTCAGAGGCCACAGGCCCCTTTTGGAAAAACAAAGTCAGGCTGAATTAGTTTTACATCAAATGGCTTCCTCATATGCTCCAGTATATCCTATTGCTTGCCATTTATTTATCACCTCCTTGTCTCCCTGTGATCAAAGCACGGGACATTTTACAGAAATGGATAAATGGGCATTGGCTAATAGAGATGAAAGTGCAGTAAAGAAACAAAAAGTGGTAGTACTGGAAATGAAGTTCCTACTGAACATAAATAGAGTCATAGAAGCAATATCTGAGTGTGGGAGTGTGGACACTGCTGCCACTTGAGAAACTGTAGAGGTGCAGCCAGAGGAACTGAGTGAAGCTGAGCTTATTGACATAATTGAGGAAAATGATTGTGACAAAAAGGATGAAGACATCCTAGGGGAAGTGACACTGGCAAAAAATTTTTTTGTGTGTGTGAATTTAATGTGAAATTAAAGGAACTCTCAGAGACATTTCATAACATTGAAAAGGCTGGAAAATGATCCAAATGTAGGAGTATGACAATTCGCCAAGGCATAGCAGAGATGCTCGTTCCACACAGAAAGTTATATAACGAGGAGAAAGCAGGCAAGCCCTGTTGAAACTGCTCTTGATAAGTGTTTTACAAAGAAATAAAATACTTTAATTCTCAATGTTTCTAATGTTTTAAATTATAGCATAATAAACAAATATTAATTTTACTATTTTTTTCATTTCTCTGTACTTTTATAACTGATCCTAAAGAAAGTTTTTAATGTTTGGACAAAATGTTTTAAAGGTCACAGAACAATCATAAATAATTTTCCCAAAGATTGCTTTGCGTGGTCATTTTTATGGTCCTGTGCTAATGTGCAGACCGAGCTCTGACTGTGTTTTTTAAACGAATAAATATAGACTCAGTGCAAGATCAAAAACATGGGCTTCTTTTCTTTGAATTGTCTCGACTCATTTGGTCTGATAACTACATATTCACTGTAAGAAAAATAAATAATATTTATCTATATATTTTATTTGGCCATGTGCCAGAAAAGTTAGAAGTAACAATGGAATAAACGAGGTAAACTTGTGACCACTCATCGCAGTTCCTGGAACATAGTAGGCACTTGATAAATGCAAAGTATATCCAGAATCTGATCACTTCTGTCCACCTCCACTGCTGCCACCCAGGTCTGAGTCACCACCACGTCCCCTGAATGGCTGACTGACCCCCATTAGGTCACCCTGCCTCTTCCTTGCCTCCCTGCAGCCTGCATTTAGTACAGGACACAGTGGCTCCCCATCCCCTCATTAAAAACCAAAGATCTTACACTGGGCTCAAGGCCTTTCGTGACCTGGCCCTATTATCTCCAGCCTCATCTCCCACCATCCTCCCTCTGGCCTACTGCACTCCAGCTTCAATGACATTCTCCCCTTCTCTTGAATCTGCTAAGTGCTCTTCTGCCTTAGGGGCTTTCACTGGCCTGCCCTCTGCCTGGAATGCTCCTCCTGCAGATACTCACCTGGCTTATTCCCCTTCACTGTGTCAACTCTTTGCTCAGAAGTCATCCCTTCAACGAAGCCTGGCAATTCTAATCTTAATTTCAACCTCCCCCAAGCAGCAGCACTCCTGATCCCCCTTCTACTGTTTCATTGTTTTCTGTAGAGATTTTCGCCTTTAACATAATTTATAAATTTATTGTGTTTTTGTTTATTGTCTCTCTTACTCTGCCAGAATGTAAGCCTAATGAGTTCAGGGATCTTTGAATTATTCAGTGGTTTACCTCAAGCACTTATAACGTTTTCTAGCACATATTATGTCCTCAGTAAATATTTAAGTGATAAATGAATATTTGAAAGAAGTTGTTGATGTTGTTTGATAATTATTTTCCATGTTGTACTATTCCAGCAGACTTGGCAGCATTTGTTATAGAAATCATGTCTTATTTACTCGTCACAAAATTACCTGGAATGCAGTCTCCCATTGCCGGCTTTTCCCCCGCGTAAAGAGTAGATCGCTGTTCTAAAGAGTTGTGAGGTCACAGGAAGAGCACAAGAATGTTCAACAAAAGGAATTCAGTCCAACATATATTTATGGGTCATTTACTGTGTGTAATGGATTAAATTGGATGGTGATATGATTGCCTCAGGTTTTAACTAACGCATTTATTTTCACTGGACACCTGGTTTCCAAGGAGTTTAATCTGACCTGCTTGACAGATAGCCAGAGGACACAATACATGTGGTGAACTTTATGAGTTGGAGCTAACTGTGGAGAAATTATCAGGACATAACTGAGGCAGAGGACCAGTTACAGAAAGTCTAAACCCCTGGATAAACATTTTGAAAGACAAGCATAGTAAGAGTCTAAGGAAAGTACCTGGCTTGATGTGAGGGACTTTTTAATGACCAGGGCTTTTAGGGGCATTTCTTGACTTTTCAAGAGTAGAGTTTGTTTGGTTTGCTTAGATTGTATATGGAAAGAGTGGTAATCCAAGTTTTGTTATGTTTTTGTGGAAATAGGGGGAAAGTGAGGGACTGGATTGCTTTTTTTTCAGTGATCGAATTGAGTTTTACGTTGATTCTATGGATACTTATAATACATTAGAATTTGTCATAGATGTAATAGACAGGATTGATTATTTCCTCCAATATTGTCCTATTTCCTGGCTGCATGTAACCGTGAAATCATTTAATGGGATCACACAACACTAGCTTTAATTGGAAATTAAAAAGGATCTTACCTTGGCAATTCTAAAAAGCAACTCCATTTGTCAGCCTGGCAGCACATATTTATGAACACTCGTAAAGTACATTGTGATAAGTAATCGTTTATCGAGTATGTTATATTTGCCAGGCACAGTGTTAGACACTGTAATAGTTACATGAATGAATGCATAATGACAAGGAAGGAAATGGAAGGAAGGAATATAGTGTTTTAGGAGCATAAAACAAAGGAACTGACATAGGCTGGTGGGTCAGGGAAGACTCATCTCTGGAGAGGATGCTTGAGTTGAGACTTAAAAGATGAACAAGTCTTAACTAGGGGAGGGAGTTTAATAGTATGTGCAAAAGTCCTATAAGAGCATAGGAATGAAGGCTGGCACCAGACAGTGCAATGCAGGGCCTTGTAGGCTAAAGGATTTTTTTGGTCTTTTTCCTTAGAACAATGGGAAGCCATTAAAAGATTTTAAACCAGGAAACAGTATAGTCAGGTTGATGGTGTGACCTCAAGGTGAAGCACCAATGGAAGGGGGTTTTTCGGTGTGGAAAACTATTCAGCGGATTTTGAAGATGTCTGAACAAGAGATGGTGGTAGCTAGGGTGGTGAGAAACTGATGGATTTGAAAGGTGTTGATGGAGTAGAATCCGTAGGACTTGATAACTATCAACTGGATATCACTCATACTTAAGCACTGCCATTTATCTAACTGTTCATGAGGTTTCCTCTAAAAGATTTCTTTTTTAGAATTTATTATTTTATTGAGAATTTGCTTAAAGAAAGATTAGATAATTTTGTTTCTTTAAGTTTCTTTTATAACATAGGGAATGGTATAAATTGAAGTGTTTCCTGGAACAGCAAGATGCTGTATCGTAAGATCATAGCAGTTATTCATGGTTAATTAATTAACAGACTTTGAAATTTTTAAAAATGAAATAGCAGAACATAAACAGAATTCACTTTTGTAGTATTTTTGTTATGGAATATGATTTCTTTTGAGTTAAATCAAAATTTGTTGCCCTAAGTACTAGGATATAAGACATAGGAACTCAAAAGCAAAATATAGCAAAAGGTGAATATTTAAGGGTGATTTTTTATGGGCTAAGGCAGGACGAATGATGATCCTTGTGTGCATTCAAGCCCTCAGATACACTAATGGCACATGTGACCAAAATGTGAAGGCGAGAAAGGAGAGTTGGGAGTCTGGACCTCAGCGTCTGGGTAGCAAAGACTAATTCAGAAGAGGCTTTATGGCCCAAGAAGACATCTTTAATTATATTCTTATTGTTCTGTTACCTCAATTGTTAACTGTCGGGATCCCATGAGTATTAGGCAGTGTTTAGTCTTTCTTGAAATAGAAAATAGATTGTGTGTGTGAGTGTGTGTGTATGTGTGTACGTACCTATATCCTTATGCACACATGTATATGTTGAGAATAACCAGATTTACTACACATGGGTTATAATAAATAAAAAATAAAGTGACTTATCAAAACTTCTCAAATACATAGTCAGTAGTCTTGTAAACCACAGTGGTTCTGGAGAAAAATTGTGCTTTGAGGTGAATGATGGGTTGATTAAAGGGAATTGGCAGGTGTTCGTGAATTGGTGTTTGGTCCATCAATGCTCAGTATATTGTACTTTCTGTCAAAAAGGAACCCTTTTCTTGCTGGAATGTAAAATAAAACCAGCTCCCAGATAAACTGAAAAAAGCCTTATAAGTATGTCAGGCCAGGTTCTGTCATTGAAAGTTGAATCATGATTGAAGGTTGTAGTGAAAGCCTCTCTCCTTGGTGGTGTAGCAGAGCTCTCTTGAACTTAACGTTGCTTCATGGCCAGGTACTCCACCACACAATGTTGAGGCACTGGATTGAAGGGAAACTTTGCACAAGTGAGTAAGTTCTGTAAATTTAATAGAGCAGTTCAATATATTATTTGTTTGTTCCTTTCCCTTGCGTGGTTGGTGTATACCACATATTAATGAGCATCTCCACGTGTGCTGTCATTTCTGGTTCTGTCCAAAGTACACAGACTTATTTTAAACTTCAGCTGTTATTGATTGCCTCCAAATTCTTATAAAAGACTACTCACAACTCTCCTGGGATCCATATCCTTTCAGGGACCCATTCGGGATCCGAACTCCTCAGAGCATGGCCCTCATACTTGAGCACTTGTTAAAGATGCAGAATCAGCCCCATCCAAGACCTAGAGAATCAAAATCTGCATTTTAGCAAGACCCACAGGTTATAGGACACGTGTTAAAGACTGAGAAGTACTTTTCTAGATAAAAGTAGTAAAAATCAATTAAGCCTCTAGAAGCAGTATGGGGCTGAGGACTTTTAGATTTGGATAAATTAGGTTTAATGATCAGTTCCTGGAAATATAGATGATCAGCCCTCTGTGAGTAAAAAGTTATTTTGAGCCTCATTTTCCTTCTCTATGTGTGGATAATCTTTATATTACAGAGATATTATAAGCATTAAATAAGTTAATGTCAGGACTGGCATACACTATACTTTTGGTAAATATAGTGTGCCTTCTCTTCTTTTGGGGATTACTGGGTAGCATTGTTTTTCTCATCTGTCCTATACCTTGCTATATTCTCTTATTCTCATTCCCAAACTGTCTTTGATTAGTACATTAAGGCGATTATTTTTTAAATGGTGATTAGATAGCCTCCAGCATTCAAAGGAGCCTGTCTTACCCAAGAGTGACGTTTACATGCTAGAGTTAGTTCCACAGGGTGAGAGACGAGACAGTAAAGGACTGTGGGGATTTATTTAGTAAGGTACTGAGCATGTCAGCACAATTCAGATTTTTGTTATTACACTGCGTATTTGGAAAACACAATGCATCTTTGATCTTACAGATTATATAAGCAACAAAAATGCTTCATTATTTTTTATTATAGCCATGCTTAACGTGAATTAATATTCAGATATACTCATTATATGAAAATAATGCTATTTTTTTAGCAAATGACTTTTTAAATGTAACAATTGAATGTTCACTGGAAATTAATGCCCACCTGGAGGGATAGTTGGAAGTGATTATTAAGAGATTGGACTTGGCCTGTGACTGGTGCTATAAGCCAGCTATTAAGTATTGCTGTTACCATATAGGAAATAAGCAAATACATAGTATTATAGGGTTTTAAATGCAAATTAGTGTTACTCTTTTCCAGTTAATATAGCATATTCTTCGGGTTAATCCAAAAGGCTTATTTTCTGCTTCTGAATATTTATTACATCTTTTCACCTCCACTCTGCCGTTCTACCATGGTGAGGGTCTTCTAGGATATACTTGTATGTTCCTAATTAACAAAGTCAATGAATATATTTGTTCTTTTACTACTCCGTTAAGTGTCCTGTTTCTTTGAGGTTGAAATGTCAAAATATAAATGGTTTGATTCTTTAGGAGTTTGGCACTTAGAACCTGTTAAAGTGAGACACTTTGTTTAAAAATGATAGTATCTTCCATTTATTGTCTATTTAGTGCCTTTTGTATGTCAATCACTGTGTAAGGTGCTTTATCACACAGAGATTCAATACTTTGCCTAAGATCACCGATCCTGTGCATGGCAGGGCTGGGTTGGGAATCTCAGCTGTTGCTCTTTCTAGAGTCCGAGCTTCTTGCAGTACTCATGCTGCCTATACTGAGTCATCGCATTTATCGTCTTTTCCCTTGTATATTTTTTCCTGTAATCTTGCTTAATTAATTGATTGAAAGCTAGTGTTGGATTTCAGAGGGCTAAACTAACAAATTGTCTCTCTGTACATCATTAAGCAATACAGGATTATTTCAAATGTGATCAAGTAGACAATGTGTGGTTGAACTAAGATGATTTTTCTGGTCGATTTGAACCCAGAAGTTCTATCATTGACCTGTTTTACTGTGTTAGTTTGGGAACGATGTGTATGCCTGCTGTTAGAGTTTGTTCCATTCTTGATGGTATTTGATGTCCTAGGAATATATCAGACAATTTCTTGTTAATTTTGATGTTTAAAACAGTGTGTAAGAGCGCTAACATGGAAAGCCTGTATTTTTCTGTTCTCTACGCAAGTTGCCTCTGGGGATCAGTATTGACAGTGAGAAGACTGTCGATTGCCTTGAATGGCAATAACTTCCCCCACCTCCCCCCGCCCAGTTACCTTTTTTGCAAGTAAAAGTGCTCTAGGAATTGATTCTGTGGCTTTTCTTAGACAGCCATTCTTACATTTTTCTCTAACTTTTAAAATGCACTAAAATAATATTCGTCTAGATCTTATTTAGACTGTCTAGTCATGTCAAATCTCACTTCTTTTCCTCTTTTCCTCCCCCTTTGCAGGATGATGAAGTGGTTCTGCAGTGTACCGCCACCATCCACAAAGAACAACAGAAACTATGTTTGGCAGCAGAAGGATTTGGCAACAGACTTTGTTTCTTGGAGTCCACTTCGAATTCCAAGGTGGGATAAAGCCTTTTGAGGCTATTCAAATATTCAGGTTTTACTAGTGGCGTTGAAGTTATTTATGGACACTCTACTGTTTTCTGTGGAACACATAAACTAAAGGGGATGTGAAAAATGTTTTCAGTATTCATTAAGCAAATTTTTAATTGAGCCCCTACTCTTCGCAAATAAGTCAGATACGATTGTTAACAAGAATAGACAAAGTCCTTGCCCCCATGGTATTTATATTCTAGTGGAAAAGTAAACAGTAAATAAATGATATGATTTTGGAACTGATAAGGGCTTTAAAGAAAAGCAGAGCAATAAGATAGTGACAGGCAAGAACGCACCCTTTCACAAAGGGTTATGTTTAGGGAAGGCCTTTTCGAGGCAGTGACACTTGAACAGATTGGAATGAAGTGAGGGAGTGAGCAGTACTGAGTTCTTTAACATTCCAGAAAGAGGAACCAGGTAATGCAAGGACCCCTAGTTAGGCGTGTGCTTGCAGAGTGTTTAAGGAACAGCCAGGAGGCCCCTGCAGCTGTAGTACCAGGAATGAAGGGACTAATGATGGGCAATAAGGTCTTAAAGGGACCACAAGGTCTCAAAGGGACCAGGTCATGGAGGGCCTTCCAGGCCATGGTTGGGAGTTGAGGTTTCCTCTTAGTATGAAGTGAGGCCTTTGGAGCAGGTGAGTGAAGCAATTTGATTTAGATATTTAGAAGATTGTTTTGGCTCTAGTATGGATTAGAGGATGTTGAGAGAGCAAGAGGAGAAGCAGGGAGACGAGTTGGAAGGTACCTGCAGGAGTCTGGATGGGAACTAACGGTTCTTCACACTAGAAGGAGTGGTTGTGGGAAAATACGGGGGAGGATTGGGAATACACTTTGAGGACTTACAGGATGTGCTGATAGATCAAATTGTGTAGGATGAAGGAAAGAGAGGAAATGAAGATATATCTGGGGATAGGAAATCAACTAGGAAACAGTCAACTTAATAGTTTTTTGTGTAGCACTTTTTAGTTTACAGAGTCCCTTGACATGCATGATCTCATTTAATTGTCGCCATAACTACACATAAGACTGTGCGTAGTTATTGCTGTCGTATTCATTTTGCAGATGAGGAAATGGAAAGCTAACAGAGCTCAGGTTACTAGACCTAAAATGCTTCATGTGATTTGAAGCAACAGTGTTAGCAATGGCTTTTCACTTACACCTTGGTCTTTTGGCTTCAAATCTCTGATTCTTTCCTTTATACCACAGTACCTTTTTGGTTATGCTGTGAAGTAATATTGAGCAATGTATGCATATGATTTATTTATTGTAATATAATGTCAAGTAACATAATTAATATTGTAATAGTGGGTGGCAAAACAGTATGCATTTTATAGCCCTGCTTAGATTTATTTTTAATTTGACAAGTGTTTATTAAGCATTCTCTTTGTACAAATTACTGTGATAGGGGTCAGTTGTGAAAAATATTCTTCTTAAAAAGAAAATATTAATCATTTTAATATTTGGCACTTTCCCTGTGGTTTTTGATATTCTGTAGTGGCTAGAACCACGCAGGCCATTTAGTTAGCTGTTTTTTTTGATTTTCCACGTTATATTGAACACTGTACTAGTTGTTGTCTTCTTGATCCCTTAATGTAAGAGCTGGTTTCCAATACTAAAAATGAATGCTCCCAATTCTGTAGTAGGTATATCATGTAGCAATTGAGGCCTTGAAATAGGGCTAGGCATCCATTTAAACTGGTTAATTCTTAGCAGGGATACTAGGTTGACTATCTGGGTGTTACTGATGACCTAGTGAACTGACCATTTTAACCATTTTTGTTGCTGTAATACTCTCTTATTCTTTTCTGGTTTATCTGTAAATTTGCATGTAGGATGAGATATTGAGATTGTTTTTCAAACATAGAATAAAATAGCAATTGAAGTCCAATAAACCAATTGGAACTGTTTATTTTTAAATTCTTACAACATAAATACTATCTTTTCTTTCTCCTACTTAGCTTACTTGAAGATCCCCCGCTATGTCAGTTGTTTTTTTCATTTCTCCATTTGCCTTTGTTCTCCCTGACTTGTACACTCATGCACCATATAATGATGTTTCGGTCAACAACAGATCGCATATGCAATGCTGGTCCCATAAGATTAGTACCATCTAGCCTAGGTGTGTAGTAGCCTATGTCACCTAGATTTGTGTAAGTGCACTCTATGATGTTCACACAAGGACAAAATCACCTAACGATGCATTTCTCAGAACGTATCCCTGTTGTCAAGTGACACGTGACTTTGTATGCTTCCTATACTTTTTTGCCTGCTGAAATGCTGCTTGTTCTTCAGAGCCTATCTCAAACAGTCCCTCTTCTGTGTTGCTTTTTTCCAAATGCTCTGAGTTCTCTCTGTGCTTCTTAAGTGCTTTGTTTATACTTCTGTTATATTGCCAGTTGAGCTTAATTCTGCTTTATATCTCTGCCACCTTCACTTCCTGAATACATACGTGTGTATGGTCTCAGATATATACACCAGCTTCTGAATTCCCTGAGGACCAGAGCACCTCTCATTTATTTTTTTATCTCGTAGTACCAAGCACAGTGCCTTGAACTAGTAAGTGATCCATAAAATTTAGTGGATTATTAAGTTTGAAAGGGAACCACTGGTCTTAGGCTAATTATATTTTTTATGAGATAGACTTTTAATTTTCTATAATAACAAGGAGTCAAAACTCTAGATCTCAGTTCATGTTTAAGTTATATAAGCCTGGGTACAGATGTGTTTCATGCAGATATATCTTGATTTGACTTTCATTGGTAGAAAATGGGAGACGGCCTTTTTTTCCTCAAATTGGTGTCTCCTGCATTTATTATAAAGGTGTGGAGACAAAATTATTGTTGACAGTGAGTAGTCAGTCACTATAAATTATATATGTATTCCTGGAAATGTTCCCAGAAATATATTAAGCTACAGAATCTTTTAATCAAAGGCAGGACTTACTTTTTCACAAGGCTGTTTCATGCTCCTTGGATATCTATTCAGGCTGATCTCTGCCTGAAAGAGAATGGTTCATAATTTTAGCATAGATTTTCCTGCAGAAAATGTAAACATTAAATCTGATGTGTTTTAATTAGTTATTCATAATCATAATTATGGATATTTACTGTGCACTCTTTATATGAATGACTTTTCACTTTTGTTTCTATATTTTAGAATTGAAAAGTTTTTGCTCTTAGGAACTAGTCACTTTCAGACAGACCCACCTTGTTGTTATTAAAAGTTTAAGGAGAAATGAGAAGTTATCAGAGAGGCATACTTTTTAATCTCTTTGAATTTCCCCTTAAATCAGATAGAGCTATGCAGATGGCAAACCTCAGACCCACAGACAATAGAATATCTAAAACAAACTAGGTGACAAGTTGTTGCCACATATGGTATCAGTAAGTGTATATAGGAGGAAGTGGAGGAAAGGCAACACAATTTCTGTTGTCTCTGAAAATCAGTAACAAGTACTCACTGGAAAGCATGGTAGGCCCATGTAAAAACAGCAGCCAAAACAAGGAGGGAGGAAAGGAACCATGGTCAGGATGGATATTCTGGAACCATCTTGGCCTATGGACTTTGGAAACTAACCACGTAAAGCTCCCTTCTAGACAAAGCCCCGCTCTGAGGAGAAATTGTTGGGAATCAAGTTGGATTGAGCAGGGGTGATAGGGGCAAAGTATGGAGAAGAACCGAGTAAAAGTGGGGAAGGGAAATGGAGCCAATAGATCCCATAAAATAAAAGGCTGTTTGCGAACACTACCTGAAAACAGCAGAACAAGTTGCTTTAGAGCCAGGAAGCTACAAAACCACAGTGACTCACCCTCCTTTCCTAAGGGTACAAGAAAGCTCATCTCAGTTTTGATCTGTTTGTCTGGTATGCCTTTATTGCCTGTAGACATAATTCTGCTCCTTATTTGTCTCTCTCTCTCTTTACTATGTACTATATAACAATTATACATACATATATAATTATATATAATCATGTATAATTTATATGTAATCATGTATAACTTATATATAAGATATAAGTGAAATAATCTAATTTATATAATTATTTACAATTGTCCTTTATATATATAACTTATATATGTATATGTCATTTTATATGTCAAAGAGAGAGAGAGAATAAAGAGCAGAATAATATTTATAGGTAATACAGGTCTACCAGAGTTACAACTGTTAGCTATTGTTTCAAAATAAGCTAAAATTCAGGAAATGAGAGATACTGTGACAGAATAGCATAAATTATAAACTCAGAAATAAGGTGAGTAGAGAAGAGAAAGATTTGAAAAGAGCTGAAAGATAACAGGAGAGAATTGTAAATAAAAGAAAGACTAATTTTAGAAATGGAGACTGAACTAGAAAGAACAGGTAATGCCTTCAGAGTAACAGAGGATGGAAAAGTGGAAATTAAAAAAAGAAAGAAAGAAAAGAAATCCAAAGGAAATGAAGGAAGAGATGTAAGGGCGTGAGGGACTTACAGTTTTGCGTCTAGCATGTAAGAAGCTTGGAAGTTGCCACTCCAGTAGAGATTCTGACACGACGAACAGTCATGAGCAAGCAATACACATGTATCCGAGGGACTGAGACTCAAGGATGGTTTTAACGGAGAGAGTATCACATGTTCTATGCTCTGACAATGTAGAGTTGGTAAAACAACCAAAAAATAGGGGAAGAGTGGGGAAAGTTCATGAAAATTATATTAAACTTTCTTATAGCTTTATAGCTATTGTCTGAAAGTAAAAGATAACTTCAGGTTAGATGCTGGGAGAGAAGAAAGATGAAGAAAGATGAAGAAGTTATTAGCTATGTCTAATACTGCTCATAGAGAGAACAAATAGGTAGTAACCAAAAAAAGTGGGACTTAAGGGTATTATTTAAAGATATTAGTATAAGGGTAACCAATACTTCCTAAACAGAAGATAGCTATATCTTTTATGTAGATATTATATAGATATGAGAAAGAGATATTACAATATTATGCAAACAAAATAAACCACATAGTGAAGAGATAGATATATAATACATGAGTGATAACATACACACACACACGCACACACACATTTTAAATAAAAGAAAAAATCCATTATAAATAAAAGTGCAATTATACATTTATATTCCTTTTAAACAAAAATACATATTTAACAATATAAGAGAATTGAGGCCAAAATATATTAATCATATAAATAATTATAAGTGGACTTGACTTACCTATTAAAATAAAAATTTAAGGGGCCGGCCCGGTGGCATAGTGGTTGAATTCACGCAGCCCGGGGTTTGCAGGTTCAGATCCCCGGTGCGGACCGACGCACCACTCATCAAGCCATGCTGTGGAGGCATCCCATATACAAAATGGAGGAAGATGGGCACAGATGTTAGCTCATGGCCAAGCTTCCTCACACAAAAAATAAATAAACAATGAAATAAGAACTTAGATTGACTAACAAAGCCAATAGTTTTAGTGACTAACAAAGCCAGTAGTTTTAGTTACTGTATACCAAAGCAAAGAGATTCAGAAAGGTAAAAATTAAAGAATGGACAAGGGTATACCAAGAAGTGCAAATATAAAGAAAGCAAGTATCTCAATTTCATTATTTGACAAGGTATAATTCAGACCAAAAACTTTAAAAGAGACCAAGAAGGATATTCAATAATGTTAAAGAGTATACTTCACAGTGAAGATAAAGTAGTTATATGCACCCAGTAATGAAACAGCTTTCACAAACCAGAAATCATAGAAGGTGCAAGGAGAAAAACATTAATAATAGGAGACATAACACACTTCAACTGGGAAAAATAAGTAAACTGCTTGGTATAAAAGGTCGATGAAGGTGGACCTTGTAGAGATATGTCAAAATCTGAACCTCAGAAATAGAGAGCATACATTTTTAAAAGATTCACATACAGCATTAAAGTATATAGACCTGGGCCAGCCCGGTGGCTTAGCGGTTAATTGCGTGCGCTCGGCTACTGGAGGCCCGGGTTCGGATCCCGGGCGTGCACCGACGCACCGCTTCTCCAGCCGTGCTGAGGCGGCGTCCCACATACAGCAACTAGAAGGATGTGCAACTATGATATACAACTATCTGCTGGGGCTTTGGGGAAAAAAAAAAGGAGGAGGATTGGCAATAGATGTGAGCTCAGAGCTGGTCTTCCTCAGCAAAAAGAGGAGGATTAGCATGGGTGTTAGCTCAGGGCTGATCTCCCTCACAAAAAAAGAAAAAAAAAAAATATAGACCATATTTTAGGCGATAAAGAAAACCTCAGTAAATTCCAAAGAGTAGCAATAATGCAAACATGACTATAAAGAAATAGAATTAGGAGTTAATTTTCAAAAACAAAAGCCAAAAAACCCACAAAAGTCCATTCTACTTGAATATTAAAAAGCACACTCTTAAATAAATGTTGGGTCAAAGGAGAAATATCAAATAAAATCGAAGAATTTCTTGAACACAGTGATAGTGAATACATGATGTTTTAGAATATGTGGGATGCAGCTAAGGAAGTTACCATAATATAATTTTTAGTATTCAATGCATATATTAATAAAAATGAAAAAAGAAAATAAGGGAATTAAACAACAGATAAAAAACTAGAAAAAGAACAACAAAGTAAATGAAAGAAAGCAATAGGATAGAATTAATAAAGATAAAAAGGAAATTGATGAGTTAATTTAAAAATTGGTTCTTTGAAAAAAATCAGTAGACAGACCACTAATTAGTCAAGAAAAAGAGAGAAAGCACAAATATTCTAATATTAGAAGTTACATAAGGGTAGGAGGGGGATAATGATCAAAACAGGAAATTAAATCATAAGGGACCATTTGCTCAATTATATGCAAGTGGATTTGCAAATCTTCATGAAATGAATCATTTTCTAGAAAAATTAAGTATACCACAGAAAGTCTAAACAGATTAATTATCATAAAATAAATTAAGTAGTAAAAAAATTTCCTGACAAGAAATACACCAGGGTTGGATAACTTCTACTTAATTATGCTACTTAAATTATTCCAAACCATAGCAAAAGAAGGAAAACTCCCAAATTTATTTCATCAAGTAAGTATAACATGGATTCCAAAATCTTAAAAAATTATTTTGGAAAAGCATAGATCAATTTTAATTATGAATATTGAAACAGAAATGTGAAATAAAACATTTGTTAAAAAGAAACCAATGCTGCGTTAAAACATGTATCATGACCAAGTGAGGTTTATTCCACGAATCCAGGAGTGGCTCAACACCAAAAAAATCTGTTAATGTAATTCTTCATATTAGTAGAGCTAAGGAGAAAAATGCTTTTGACATCTCTAAAAGTAGGGAAAATTTACTTGATGAAATTCAAAATCTATTTATGTTTCAAAAAAATAAAATAGGAACTGATGGACAGCTCCTTAATGTTATTTTACGGGTCCAGACACATACACACTCACACACTTCAGTTCAAAAGTCAGCACCTTCGTTACAGGGGCACACTAGTGGTTATATCAGGTGCAAGTTGAAGAAGGATGCTCCCTATCTCTCTGCTGTGCTGTGTGTTTTGGAGGTACAAGCCAGTGTATTAGACATAGTGACTTAAGTTGGGAAATGAAGAGGTAAAACTATCTCTAGTTGCAGACGATTTGATGATGTATCTAAGAATCCCAAAAGACTCAATGGAAAAACTACTTCAAAAAATGGATTTAGGAGAGAATCCGTGAAATAGCTGGTTACAAAATCAATGTATGAGTAGCCTTCACATGGATAGACCAGTTAGAAGGTATACTGAAACATACACATATGGAGTGATACATGGCATGTGCACACACACATATACATATAAATACATACATACAAACAAGTTTACATTAAGTAACAAAGGGGACCAATGATAGTCTTAGGCCAATCATTTGTCAATAGTCATGAAATGGTCCCTCAAAAAAGAAAATTCATTAAAAAAATAAAAGAATTCTGTTTAATAATCTTATTGCTACAAGCATAGTTTTCTAGTGTTATTCTACGTGGACTCAGGACAGAGATAGTAGGGGGATCTTTAAGATTTGCTTCAGCCCAACACTGCAATGATTCTGTATTTCTAAGCCTGATCAATACCCACCGTATGGATGAAACAACATTTTATTTTTATCAGGCTTCCAAAAAGGAAGTTGAGCCTTGTAGATAGAACAATATCAAGAGCTCTTTCTGTTTCCAATTTCTATGGCATCACTTTAATTAAAAGTATTTCTTCCCATAATGGAACATGATAGAGCAATACTTTATCTTCAGTGACTTCTCATTTCAGAATATTATTCACCATCATGAATAATGCATTAGGATATTAATAATGCATAATAGTTGTGATATTCCAGATGAACCGGTCTGCTTATTCAAGTGAGAATTTTTGAAAAATAAAAATGTCAGTATAAGATAAATGCTGGATGATGTAAGAAAGATTCACTTTAAAAATAAAGTTTATGAAACATTTTAAAGAACAGTTATTTTTTTCAATATATTTCCCCTAAAAGTTAATTGAAGTAATAAAACGTAATTATAGGCGAATAAATATTAACATTATTATTGTTTTCTTCTATTTACTTTATTCATTGTGACCTTCACAGAATTTTGTTTGCACAAAAGGGAGGAAAAAGAAAGACCAAGGTGGTTGGGAAAGAACATAAATTATCAGTAGCCATATTTGTTTCTCAAAACCCTTGTGTCTTGGTTGTATAATTGTTTCTCTGCCAATACGTTAAAAGGTAAACGAAGTAGATAGTAGATGTGGCAGACAGGAAATATCCTAACTGATGTATGAATATCCAGTTTATAAAGAATAAATGATTGCATACATAAAGTTCTGGTAGAACAGAAGAGTTATAAAAAAATGTCTAATAATCTTTAGTAGATTATTGTATTGGCCACAATGGAACTGTTTGTTAAATTATAATTCATTTAAGTTGTGTGGAGATAATTCTTCTTAGTGTTTTAAACATACATTGATGCTGCTACCCAGTTAGGAAAGGGTGATGAGACAAAGATGACATAATTGAAATGCCCAAAGTAGAAAGCATTTTATGGCATGCTTGAATAATACAGCATTGATATATTGTCTTATTAGCTAAAGACTCATTCTTGGACTATTTTAAAGAATTAAAAGAATTCTCATTGTAGTGAAAAATGAGCTGCTGATTTCCCATTATGTTTCTTGAAATGAAATGAAAACTTAAGAAAACACTGAAATCTAAGACTGAAAAACAATCTAAAATCTGGGAGAGATCCACTAACTATAAGGCAGATGGAACCAGTTGGAGAAAAACCTACCCGTTCACTTCTGACACACACAGCTTCACCTCAAACACTGCAGAAAGATTGGCAGACCCTTTAATCCACTTAACCCATCTGCCTCTGACCGAAGGGCTGTGCTGACAAGCAAAGTGAATGGCAATTTTCTGTACCCTCCTGCCACTCTATCACATCAGTCAGATTCCCACCAAATGGCATGGGCCTTGGTAGGCAGGAAGCTGGTGATGGCCCACTGCATTCTGGAAGCTTTAGTCCTCACAAATAATGAACTAGGCATATGCAGAGATAGGAACAGGATTGGTGAATGGCATATGCAGAGATAGGAAAAGGATTAAGGGAATGCAGGCAAAAATGGAGCATGGCGTTTGAGCAGGACTCCTTGACAGATGGTTATTAATAAGTTAATGAATGTGTTTGATATTTGAGTGAATGAGAGAATAAATAGTAAAATATAAATATAGATAGAGTGTCATGTGGAAGAAAGCATTTCATAAGGAGGACGAGGACAAGGGAATAGAGAAGAAGCATTTATCTGTGACTGGGAATTCCCAAGTGTTCTGTTGGGGATGGGACAGGGCTTCAAGTGCCGTGTAACCAGCACAACTGTATTTGAAAGATAAAGAGAGCTACTGAAAGCTTTAAAACATTGCATTATGTCATGTTCTACTACTATCAAAAATAAACAAAGCCAGGCACTAAAGTGGTAAGGACAGATTTTAATCAGTAATACACTATTGCAATAGGAAAGAGAGTCCAGCGTAAACTAAACTCAACTTCAATTTGTACAGAGGTGACTGGATGTTTTAAAGGGAGAATGAGGGCATAGGAAGGGGGGCAAACAGGGGTTTAGTAGAGTCAGGGAAATGAAAACTTACCAAAGCTTGGTCGGTATAAATGTTGATTAGGCCAGCTGTGTCTGCTAGCTGGGACAACTATTGAAGTTAAGATTCTGTCCTCCCAGGGAGACTGGGTGACAGCGGCCATATCTTTCCTGATGATTACATTTCAAAGGAATGGCTTTCAGGTGCTTAAGAAAGATACTCTTGAGTTGTAGGAGATACATGTATATCTCAAAGGGACAGAAGAAGGATTCACAGTTCTGAGGCCTTTTTAGTAAATGTTCTAGGAAAGGGTGTTTGGGGCCTTTTGTCAGGTGTAGGCTAGAACAAACTGTGAATTCTCTTGGCAGCCTTGAGCTGTCTCAGGCAGGCTCTTTAAGGAAGGCTGCAGTTGTCCTAGGGATGTGGCCTTGAACTGTTAAAAACTACGTTAATGTTTAAGTCTTTTAATTTTGCGGGAGAGGAGGATGGACAAAATCATTTGTCTTGAGTGTCTGTAGTTTTTATAGACCAAGATTGAGGCCTAGTCGAGAAGAGGGTTCAGAAGCTCCTGGCTAGAGTTTGGTCAGGAGTGAATCTTTGTCACTACTTACTGATTTGTATATTTAGACACACATGAACCTCCCTGGAGCTATAAACAATCCAGCCTGATTGAGTTTACTGAAAGACAACATGCCTTTGAATATGCTCCATTGTCTCTCCTGGAAAACCCTCACACAGTTCTTCACCTGAAGGAAGCCCACTCATCCTTTAGGCAGCTGTCAAATATGCCTTCCTTGGTAAAGCCCTCCTGCATGCCCCTCCTCTCTGCAAAAGTAACTCTCTTTGTCTTTTGCTCTGCCTCACTCTTTCTCACTTTTTCTCCCTCTCTCCCTCCCTCCTTCTTTCCCTCTCCCTGTGAGGCAAAATGAATTCCTTCTTCTACTGCACCTCTTGCTGCTAAATCACATGTCCCTTTACTTTACATTTACCTTTTGAAATTATTATGAAATAATAATCATGAAAGCACCTGCCAGCAGAGACAGCATCTCATTCATCTTGTATCTCAGGTACATAATACGTTTTTGAAGAAAGTTGATCGTCAATAAATGTTGGTTGATTTTAACTGATTTTCCTTGTTTGAACCGATGACTTAATATTGATGTATCTATTTTGACAGTTCACCAGTTCATTAGACTTTTTTTTTATCCTACTGTAACTTCCAAAGAATGCACATATATTGTCTTCTTGCTTTTCAAGGAATTAATTTAATGTCTTCAATGTTACTGGAATACGTATTCATATTTGTGACTATAGTAATGCTTAATCTTATATAGATTGATAATGGACTTGGTACAGTGCATTTTCAGTAATAATTTGCTACTTTGTATAAAGGATAAATCTTTGTTAGCATGTTCATACATAATTCAAAGATTTATATGTTTTACTGAAAAATAATTTAAACATATAAATAATTATTGACAAGGTTGATGCAGAATGAAATGCTAAGATTTTCTTGCATTTCTATCTTGGCATAGAAATATTTTAATTTTACATGTTGTTTTTCAGTAAGTAATAAAGAACTTTAAATTATATTTCTATTTATTTTGTTTAAATTAAATTATGTCAGGCAGAATTACTTATAAAATACTTAACATGCATTTTACTATTAAAATATCTTCTTTCTTGAAAAACTGAAAATCAAGCTCACACTGGAGAGAAAAGGGATGTAAATCAGTCAGAGAACAACACAAGACATTTATTTAATCGAATATACGAGTGGATCAATCAGTTCTCATGGTAGATTCTGTAGTATATCAAAGAAGGGAAAGGCCCCTATGAGTTGGGTCGTCAGAAAAGGTTTCAGAGCTGAGATGTGCTAGAGGTGGGTTCTAAAGTAGTGGTGGAGGTTGGATTGGTGAGGAATGTATTCGTGTCCTGTGCAAAAAGGGAAGAATAGTGGGCTATGATCTGAACTTGAAGATGGCCAAGAAGGGGTTAAAGATGGGAACAAGGAGGGCACCAAGAAGAGGACAGGCTAGGTTAGAGTCAAAAAGGCCAAGAGAGGAGAACATTTTTGGGGAGGGATAAAGTGATGAACAGTATCACCTGCAACAGGGAGTCTGAGGGGGTGAGGAGTGGGAATAGTCAACTGGATGTGTTCAGAATATCTTTGGAAAACTTAGAATTGTTTCAATGTTGTGCTGAGATTGAAAATACGTTAGCGAATGAGGTAAATAAGCACATGAAAAGGTGACCAACGTTGTTAGTCATTAGGGCAATGCATATTAAAACCACAATGAAATACCACTGCACACCCACTAAAATGGCTGGAAGATTCATAATACCAAGTGTTGACAATACCAAAAGCAACGGCAACTCCTGCAATGCTGTTGACAGTGCAAAGTGTTACAGTCACTTGGGAAAGTATTTTGGCAGTTTCTTACAATTAAGCATAAACTTATGATACAATCCACCAATCCACCCTTAGTTATTTATCCAAGAGTTGTTTACCCATGTTTCTGCCCTAAGGCTTGTACTCATATGTTTGCAGCAGTTTTATTCATAACAGCCTGAAACTAAAAACAACCCAAATTTCCATCAACCGATAAAGAGATGCTATTTAGCAATAAAAAGAATGAACTATTCATCTGTGCAACAATATAGATGCAACTCAAAAGCATTAAGTAAAATGACAGAAGCTAGACACTCAAGACTACATACTGAATGATTCCATTCATATGAAATTGTAAAAAGGCAAAGCTACAGTGACAAAAGACAAATCATCAGTTGGCAATGGCTGGGGAAATGAAGTGGGAGTTTACTGAAGAGACATGCAAAGAATTTTATTCCATAAAATAGAAGGAAATGTTCTATTTTATGATTGTAGTGATGGTTATCTGATTGTAGACAAGCGTTACAACTCATTAAGTTGTATACTTATAAGTGGTGAGTTTTATTGCACTAAATTATATATAAAGAAAGCTAATTTTTTAAAAATCCCAAAGAACACAAACCACAGAGGAAAATAAATATGTGTTTGACAACATTAAAATTAAAAATTTCTGGATATCAACAAATACCATTAAAAAAAAAAACAAGCCTTAGGTTGGGAGAAGATATTTTTAACATGTGCATATAAAACTGAAAAAATGTTACTATCCAGAATATATTAAAAAACTCCTATCAATTAATAAGGAAGAAAGAAAGTACAAAAATGTTCAAAAGTTTTGAAGAAGTCCACAGAAAAGAAAATTCAAATGGCTTCCCAATACTTAAAAAGATTCTTAAGATCGTTAGTAATAGGGGATGTGCAAATTAAAGTCATATTCTAATTCCTGTGCATGGAATTGGCAAAAGTTGATAAGTTTCGCAATGTCGAATGATGGCAAAGATATAGACCAGTGGAATTTTCATACATTCCTGTTAGGCGTATAAATCGATGCACCACTTTGGAGAGCAATATCATTATACCTAATAGTGTTTAAGATGGTAATATCTGGGGCCTAGCAAATCCACTCCAAGAAACATACCTGGCCTAGACCAACTCTTGCACATGAGCTCATGAAAATATGTATATTCATGTTCATTTCAACATTTTTTGTAATAGCAAAAACAAACAAAACACCTCTACATGCCTATTAGAGTGGCAAAATTCAAAACCATGACAACACCAAATGTTGACAAGGATGTGAAGCAACAGGAACTCTTATTCATTGTTGGGAATGCAAAATGGAGGAGCCATTTGGGAGGACAGTTTGGCCGTTTCTTGCAAAACTAAACATACTCTTACCATACAATCCAGCAGTTTTGCTCCATGGTATTTACCCAAATGAGTTGAAAATTTATATCCATACAAAAATCTGCACATACATGTTTAAAGCAGCTTTATTGATAATTACCAAAACTTGAAAGCAACTAAGATGTTCTTCCATAGGTGAAAAGATCAATAAACTGTGGTACATCTAGATAATG
Organism: Diceros bicornis minor; assembly: GCF_020826845.1. Lineage (NCBI taxonomy): Eukaryota > Metazoa > Chordata > Mammalia > Perissodactyla > Rhinocerotidae > Diceros > Diceros bicornis. Next base: position 19,485,372 of record NC_080745.1, on the reverse strand, counting down.
GAACATTATGCAGCCCTAAACAGAAATGAGGTATCAAGCAATGAAAAGACATGGAGAAACTTTACATGCATATTACTGAGTCAAAGAAGCCAATCTGAAAAGCCTACATACTGTATGATTCCAACTATTAGACATTCTGAAAAAGGCAAAATTATGGAGACAGTGAAAAGATCAGTGGTTACCAGGTGCTCAGGAGAGGGAGGGATGAATAGGCAGAGCATAGAGGATTTTTAGGGCAGTGAAACTATTGTGTGTGATACTATAATGATGAATACATATCATTGTACATTTGTCAAAACCCATAGAATGTACAACACTAAGAGTGAACTCTAATGTAAACATTTGGGTGATAATGAGGTGTCAGTTTAGCTTCACCATTTGTAACAAATGTACTACTCAGGTGTGGGGAGGCTGTCTGTGTGTGGGGTCGGGGAGGGATATATGGGAATTCGCAGTAGTTTCTGCCCCATTTTGCTGCGAACCTAAAACTGCTTGAAAAAACAAAGTCTATTTAAACAACATACAAACAAACAAAAAATCTCAAAATTTTGTCAATAGGCAAATTGATAATTAAATTGTAGTATATTCAAACAATGTTATACTGTACACAGCAAAACTATAACCATACATAGCAACAAGAATAAATCCCAAGAACATAATGTTGAGCAAAGATACAAAATCAAATTGTAGATGGACATATACGGTAATGATACCACTTATATCATGTTACAATATGAAAAACAATTCTGTAATTAATATTAGAATATAGACATATGTAGTAAAATTCTGAAAAAAATGCACATGAATGATAAACACTAAATTCAGCCGAATGGTTCCTACTTCTTCAGGGGAACAAGCAGAATGAAATCAGGGCTGGTACCTAGTTGGCTTCAACTGTATATGTAATAATTTATTTTTTAGCTGGGTGTTGAAACCTGGGTGTTTATTGTAGCACTTTGTACTATTTTGTATTTCTGAAGTTCTCCACTAGAAAATAGCTTCTGGAAAGTAAGATGCTTGATTTGTAGCCAGAACATTTTTAAAATAAGCAGTAAACACTCAAGTAATTAATCTGGTAAGTTTTGATGTTGTGAATAATAATTTTTTTGTCTTGTTAGATTTACATTTTCAAGGTTATGCCTTAAAAGCCTGCACCAGAAATTGCTGTACTGGAAATTTTTTGTAATTAGTATTTACAAAATACTTATTTTGTAATCAGTATTTACAAAATATCTTACCCCAGTTTAGTATTGGGGTAAGATAGTCAACTTGGTGACTAGGAATATAGGAATAGAGAAGAGCTAAGGATGTTTGCACTAGAGAACTACCCTACACCTATGAGTACTACTGGGCTTATTGTTTGAACTTATTGTTCAGGCCACTAATAACTAAAGTTTACCACCAGTCTTTTAATTCATAAACCTCAATTTGCCTAAAACATATGACCTAAGTCAGGGTTCCAGGAGTCATCCAGTCTCCCATACTTACGGAGATGTTGACTGTGTATGGCATTCCTTTCTCATTTTCCCAGACATAGCCTCTCAATATTTTTAAAATACATTGTTCCAGAAAGCTACTACCAATCAGTTGAACCTGAAATGAAACTGACTTGCCATCCTGGGTTAATCAGGATAGGCAAAGGTATGCTTTTATAAGAAAAAAAAAACAAAAAACAAAAAAATGAAGCCCCAAATCTCGATAGCTTTCTATACAGTAAAGGTTTACCCATCATACATGTCCAACACTGCTTGGGGGCTCTGCTCCAGATGGTCACTCAGGAACCCCAGGTAACTCACACTCCATGGCTAGAATGGCTTCAATTACCATGACAGGGGAAGAAAAGAGGATGGAGAACTAACTTCCTTTTTCTGGTGCTTTGGACCCAAGGAGACACATATCATCTCTGCTTACAGCTAATTGCTCAGAACTAATGGTCTGATCTAACGGCTAGGGAGCTGGGAAATTTTAGGGGTCACATGTCTATTCAGTAGGTAGTATGTGCTTCTGCCGCTTGGACCGAAACTATAGATTAGAAGGGCACAATCCAAAGGAACTGCAGTGGGTGCAGGGCAGGACAGAATATAACACGGTGTTCTATGTGCATATAATATAATTTAGAAAATTTAGAATAGCGAAGGTTTTTAAAGATCCCTTGGCTCAATCATTTAGTTTTATAAATGAACAAAGTGAATCCTAGTGACTTGCTCAAAGTCGGGTATTTAGTGGCGGTGTTGGGGCTAGATTGAAAAAGAAACCAAGCTGTCAGTATATATATAGACAATATGGTTGTTCACAGGGAAAATCTAAGAGAGTCTGGAGATTAATTATTAGAACTAATAAGATCATTCAGCAAAGTTGCTGAGTATACGATTAATATACAATAACATTCCTATGTTCTGGCAATAACCAACTAGAAAGTTTAATATAAAATAGTTATTCACAATAACACCAGAAATGATAAGACATATGGAACCAAATGTAAAAAGGATGTATGGGACCTTTGGTGAAAATGTCAGTCTTGTTGACAGTCATGAGGGAAAAAACAGAATAAAAAAGAGTGGATTCTTTGGGCAAACAGGTATATAGTAATGGAAATGGTAACAAAAATTGGTTATACATGAACATATGCAAAGATGTTGGAGATTTGTAGAGAATGATAGTCTCATCCTTGAATGTGTATTGTCAGTGTTAGGCTAATATTTTGAAAAGGGAAACAACATTTTAGGATATGTTAACCTAAATGAAATATTTTAGAACTATGTAGTCCTTTATATATAGTCTCTATTTGCTAGCATTATATCTCTCAGAAAAGAGCAGAGGATATTAAAATAACAAAAAGAATAGAAAATAGATTCTATTAATAGGTCCCATTAAAACAAACAGATTAAAGTTTTGAGTTTGCCTTGTTTTGCAAAGATAATCAATTTAATAGCATTAAAAATACCAAAATGATGTTTATACCCATATTGCGCTTACAAGGTATGTGGCCATGGACCACTATTAGCATAATGCCTGCTTGTCAGTATCTTCAGCTGTAGAATGTGGGATATAATTGCACTTGCCTTATGCTATCATTATAATGATTACATGAGATAAATAAAAGTGTTTTGAACAGTGTCCTTTGTAAGTGTACAGTAAGTGTAACCAGTGGTTTTCACTATTTCTTATTATTTTTTCTATTATTACTAATTAGGATGCTGATCAGTTGTTTTCCATTACTACAGAAAATTAAATGTGAATAGATTCTAAAAATGAGTTTGGATAGATTTACAGAAGAGTTCCTTTCTCTTAAAGTTAATTTAGAGTCAAAATAACCTACAAATAGTGTAGATTTTATATTTTCAGAGGTAACTTAGTTTGTCTTGGATAGTTTGGAGATTTGTTGGTTTTCAGTTAGAAAGAGGGACTTTGTCCTCTCTCTCTTTAAAATTTCATATGTGTTCTGTGAATTTATGAACATCTTGTTAATTAATTAATTCAACAAATGTTCATTGAGCATTTAGTAAGTTTTAGACTCTCTGGATCAAGTGGTGAATAACACATGATCCCTCTGTTATTGAACTTTTCTGCCTGATATGGAGACAGGAAGTAAATGTTTATTTCCATATCATAAGTGCTATCTAGGGTCTAGTACAAGATGATAATCAAACCTATAGGAAGGTCACCTTGCTCAATCTTAGGGTTATGGGTAAAGTGATGCCTAAGTCAAGCCCTAAAGAATAAATGAGGTTATTTTGGGGAAGAACCTAGAAGTTAGCAGACCTTGGCTATAGAAAACCATATTTATTATAGCTACACAGAGAGTAGATCAATCCCTCAGATAGGAATAAAACTTCCATGTAGTTGAGTTATCTTGGAGTGTACTGTTTGAACAAACACAGAAATATGGTAATAGACTCGCATCTCCTAATTACAGAACTTACGTACTGTGCGAGATGCACTGTTAAGGTGTAAGTCAATTTTTGAAGGATGATTGAACACATTCGAAAGTATTTTTGAATGGAATCAACTTTTAAGGTATGGTTTTTAAAATATTAACTTTTTATATCCATTAAAATATTAACTTTTTATATCCAATAATAATTTCATTATTATTTATTCAAAGAGTTGATTGCTTGCATTGACTGTCTCCCATTTTTATTTCTGATGAATAATGTGAAATTGGTAATGAGTTAATAAGCAATAAATTAAATAGTTTAAAATCACTAAGTTAATAAATTTACTACCATGATGGCTCTCCTTATATATCTAAACATAAGAAATGATGAGCTCTGTGTTCTAAAAAATTGTGTTTCAATTCATGTTTAAAATTTTTGTGTTCATTTTTGGGTTAGAAATAGTCTCAAGTAATTTTCCATCACTGCTAATGAGAGTAGTGTTAGCAATTTCCAGACCTTTCAGAGTAAGGTAATAGAAGCTTTTAGTAATATCTTTAATGCTATTTTCTTACTTTCTTAACATGTGACAAGTAAAAAGTGAGTAGAATTAAAATATGAAAATTATTTACCTTAATTGGATCAAAGTAGCCCATTAATGTTTAAAGTGTGTAATGGACTGATAATCAGAAAAACTTACTTTATTAAGGGAGACTTCTAAGGTTGATATTGCTTTGGAGTGGGAGGCACATGGGTTGGCAGCATAGTATTTGTACTGTGAGTTCAATTAATGAAATAAACATAAGAGAACTTCTTAAAATATGGAGCCCCCTTTTAATGTCAAAAAGCTTTTAGGATTTTAACATCATTGTAGTTGTATATTTGGTGTCTACTTATTGAGAAAATGGAGCATGACTAAAAATACTATGAATTCAGAAACACTACTATATATTTAAATAAAATTTTTATTTGATTAATCAAGTACATTTTAAAATAGTATATGCAATTGCAAATATATATGTGTGTATATATACACACATACATACATACACACATATGTATATATATACATACATTTTCAAGAAAAATAAATTATTCATGCTACAGATAATGCTTCTGGAATGTATGGCAGTTCTACGAATTCCAAACAGTGTTTGGAACAAAAATGGAGTGAGGAAAGCCAGAAGAAGGGAAGGAGGATTACTTCTTCCAGTCGTCTTAAGTATAATGTAATGAAAAATCTGATCTGTACTGGTGGAAAAGAAAAGGGTGCAGAAAGTTTGGAGAGAAAGCCACAGCAGGCCTCAGTGATATATTTCACATTGCCAGTAAAATTTTCATAATGTTGAGATTAAATTCCTTAAGCCTGGGGAAACATAAAACATGATGTTTTAGATAACTTAAAGAGATATTGAGGTGCGGGCTATCTGCATTTCTATTAATTATTGAAAATACAGTAATTTACAATGTATAATTAATATCATGTAGGATTTGGAGGTACCATAACTTGTGAAATATTTTAAACATTGTAATGTAATATTTTAGTATTCTTTACTGGCTAAAATTTTCCATGAAAGTTGTCTAAAATGAATAAGTTTGAGATCTTTTAGTATATATGGTAACTTCCTATTAAAAGAAAAAAAAAATCACTGCCATGAAATTTATAGAGTTTGGTTTGTGTTTAAAATAAATTCTTTAATTTCATTCATTCAATAACCCTTTATTGAGTGTCTACTATGTGCTAAGCAGTGTCCAAAGTCATGGGAATAGAGCAGTGATTGAGACAGAGTTCATTATCTCGTGGCTCTTTCATTCTAGTGGACAAAGACAGAAAATAAACAAATAATTTAGTTAACAGTGATACATGATGTGGAGAACATTAAAATAAGTAAGGTGATAGTAAGTGACAGAATGGCTTCGTTAGATTGGTTTGGTCATGGAATGTCTCTCTGATTGCTGACTATCCAGAAGGAACCAGCCATTGGACATGTAGAAGGAGCATTGCAGGCAGATAGAGGAGATACTGCAAAGACTCTAAGGTGAGAATGAGTGTGGACTGTTCGGAGGACAGAAAGAGGCTAGTGTGGTTGGGGTCTAGCAGGTGAAGAGGGTAAGTGATATGAGATGAGGTCAGAGAGATAGCCACGGGCAAATCATCAAGGGCTTTGCAAGCTAGGGTAAGAGATGTGGTTTTTCTTTTAAGTTCAATGGAGAGCTACTAGATGGTTATTAGCAAGGATGTTATACGATTTATAATTCCAAATGATTGCACTGGTTGCTGCATGGAAAGGGGATTGGAGAAGACAAGAAATGACAGTAGCTTGAACTGGGGTGGTAGTAAAGGCAATAGTAGTTGGATTCGGAATCTTTATTGGATTGGATTTGAGAGGTAAGGGAAAAAGATGAATCAGAGATTTTGGATTTGAGTATATGGTTGAGATGAGGAAAACTGGTGGAAGGCATAGACAAAGGAAGACATTAATATTAAGTGTTCTATTTTGACTGTGCTAGGTTTGTGACATCTGAGTAGAGATGTCAAATAAACAGCCTAATGTTAGCTTGGAGTACTAAGGAGAGGTCAGGTCTAGCGATAGATTTGAGAGTCATTGGGTTATATTATGGTATTTCAAACCATGGGTTTGGGTGAGAATCACTTGGGGGAATATGTAGTTATAGAAGAGAAGGGAGCTCAGGTGAAGCACTTCCAACATTTAGAAGTAAATCACAGGAGAATGACTCAGCAAAGGAGATAGTTGTTTTGTCTTCTAAGAATATAAAAATCTTTCTCGAAATCCTTTTTGTCTAAATAAACTAGAAGAGTGGACTATGAGTTTAATAATGCACAAAGCCAAAGGGGACTAAAATGTAAATACTGTATACAGTTGAATTTAGTGGTGACTGTATTTTGTCACTGCAAAAGTTGAAAAGTGCATGATGATCACAAAAATAAAATTCACACTTTGCAAATTATTTAACAGATGAATGTATTTGAAAAAAGTAAGGAATGTAAAAGGAATAAAACAGTTGTCAAAAATACAAGTTATAAAAGCCAAGATGTAATTATAGTCGCGTTTCCTATGTAAGAGAAGAAAGAAAAATGAAACTAATAGAAAACTCCATCGCAGAAATAGAAATACTTGAGAGGGGGAAGATTGATGTGTAAAGAAAATGAGGGAAAAGAATAAAAAAAGATAAAGCCATGAGGCTGATCTATAGATTTAAATAATGAGAGAGAGAGGCTGGAGGTAATCTTTATGCTCTACTCTAACAAACTGCAGTAACAGACAAGGCATCAGTGCTTCAGTGTGTTTCGACACAGAGTAATGACTTCCATAAAAGTGAAAATCACCATCCGCCATTTTTGTAATAGCCTGCCTACACAAAAGTAAGGTAAAGGTGGGTGTTAGACTTAAAGACTTCAGTTCACTTCTAAAACCCAGGAAGAATAACTATTTCAAACAGTTTAAAAACATTTTTAGTAGAATCACATCAGTAGGGAATATCAAGTGATGGCTTGATTCAGAATAAGTTTGAAGCAATGTAGCCACCCTTAAATATCAATAATAACTTCGCTTTTGAAGTTCCTTAGTTTAAAAAAGTATTCTGGAACTCATATTGAGAATTTCACTGTGAAAGCATATTCGTAATATATTGGGAACATTCAAGTATGAGTTCAACAATTGACTTCTTTTAAAAGGCCAAACTTTTTCTTCATATATTTTTTATATATTACAATGATGCTACTGATGCATTCGAATCATTTGTTCCTTCAGGAGCAAGTTGCACAATTCCCTTAACTAATTAAATTATTCTTTGGGGTAATCATTCATTTATCACTTGTCCATGGACACGCATTCTCATTCATCACCTCTGCTACCGTCTGGATGCAGGTATAGTGCTTGGTGCTGGCATAGAAAGATGAAGATGAGGTTCCTGACTTCAGGAGCAAATGGTTGTCTTACAGTGACTCTAAATATCCAAGGATGGCTTGTGAGAACTCACAGTCCTTTGAAGTTGTATCCACAATTATGAATATATGCATTTTTCATCAGATTAACATAAGATCTGTGACTAAAAGAAAAAAAAAGACGAAGAACCATTGGTATAGGCTCTACAAGTATAATGTGTGACTGAAAGACACAGTGTTGTTTTTGTTCTTGTTTTCGAATTCTCCTAATCTTCTTAAGGAATCAAAATCCTTAACCTTGGCTTCATTAGCTTCTTTCTGTTTTCTTTGGGGTTTCCATCAGCCGCAAGCAACCAGTGCCACTGGCACAACATAACATGGTGAATGAAGCTAATTTTTCTATATAGAAGAGAAAAATATTTTTGTAAGATTCACTGTTATCTGTTTTTTTGTCATATGTGTGCCTCTGATTATTAAACTGTTCAACATTTATATAAATGTGCTCAGAGGTGTTTTTCTTGGTCCACATTCTAACCGCTTACAATGCAATTCTTAGAGTTTTGTTTTTCGTTGTGTAGATCTACATAGGTTTTGCTCTCAACTCAGAGTTAGTTTGAGCTTAAATTCTTAAAGTGCTGTGGACTTTTCTGTTTCCTCCTCTTTATTCTGCTGGTGGGTTTAAGAGTTATCATTGATCAGTGTTTTACCCCAACGTGCTCCCAGAAGGTGACCTGCTGCTAGAGAGAGAGGAGCTAGGGATGAAACTTGCCCTATTTGAGTGTAGAAGAAGAAAAGTATAAGATATGAGTCATAGAGTGTTAATAGTAAGAAGGAATGATATAAAATAAGATGGTTAGGTCAGGGTCTTTGAACATGCAACTTCTCTCAGAATTCTGCAACAGAAAATTCTCAGCACGGTAATGACACTTTGGGTGTAGTGGACTGCTGGGCCAGAAGAGGTTTTCTGAGACACCCAAGATACTTTCCCACCTCCATTAGTTCAAAGTCATAAAACAGAACTGACTGGATCTAAGTATAGTATCCCTGAGTGGTGAGTTACACTGTCTGCTAATAAAAAGTTTTATACTTTGACGTGTTCTGCTAAGTTTTTATTGTAGGCTGTGGATGTTTAATGTCCTCCTAGGGGCTTTTAAGAGAATATGTTTTCACAGCATATGTGGTGCCATTATACTGTGAACAGAACTAATGGGTTTTAATTATGGCCAGGGCCGGGGATCCTGGGACTGCTGACACATTCATAATGTGTTTTAAATTGCTAGGATGGAAAGCACAAACCAAAGGTTTAACCTGGAATGATGTGTGGAAAATTAATTTCCTTTCCTGAGATGCCGCCTATCACTTTTATTCCTCAAGTTGAAGAATATGGTTGACTCGTGGCATTCACACCGCATGGTGGAGGAGAGGAAGTGTTGCTCTTGACTTTGGGAGACCCGGATTTTAGGCCAGGTTTTCACTTTGTTTGGATTTGAACAGTCACCTGACAATAGGCACTTCATTTTCCTTGGCTATCACGTAGGGAAGAGCTATGACATAGGGAGGCTTGCTGAGGATGATTGAGAGAGTGCAATAAGATGATATATGGACAGTGAAAATTTGACAGATCTCTTCCCTGCTGTTTTGGTTAAGGGGGCTTAAGTCATAACCAACAGAACCATTAAGAGTTCTCTGCCTGGTTGGGAATCTGGTTACTTTTGTTAATATTGTCTCCTTTTAATTACGTTAAAATCATCTAATTTTCTGCATTTCCTTTGTCCATTAAACATGGCTGTTTGGGGGTGGGGGGATAAACTGTACTTCCTTTGCATCCCAGTTGATGTGTAGGTATATGTTAATCTTGGTTTTTGCCTGATCTCTTAGTTCTAAAAATGAAAGAGGCCCAAACAATACCCTTGTTGCTACAGTCAAGCCCTATTTAGTCAAGCCCTGCTCCACTGTCAACTTTTTAGTGGTCATGTATGTTCGCTGACTGTCATGAGTTGCTGGCAATTCACAAAACAAAGTAAGATCCTCAGTGCTGAGTTAGGCAAAACACTTCTCTCCTGATTTTCCAGATAATGCTTCTACAGTTTGTCATGAGGTAGTTATAATGATGGTAGAGAATTAATTGGTGCCAGCAAGGGTACATATGACTTTTCCACACTTTTGATAAAATAAATACTGTGCGCTTGCTGGAGAGTCCCAGCTTTACTCCCTTAATACTGAGGACATCATGGCATCAAAGAAATCTGTTGAGTTTTTGCCATTCAGTCCCAAGTGTAACCAAGTCTTTGTAACTGTCTTGTAACAATCCAAGTGAATTTAATGGAAGAGTTCCTGGCACCCAGTAAGTATTCACTAAATGTTTGTTGAATTGAATTGATAAGGACTTCTGTTCCCCGAGGGGAAGGAAGTAGGTGTGCTGTAAATGTTACAGGAAATGTGAATGTTGTTTGTGACACATTGCTTTGATTTAAATATATGCTAACTTTATAGTGACCAGTAAACTGCCGTATACTCTTTAAACACTGATAAATTGAATAGAATAATTAATTGATTTTAAAAATTATAATCTCATAATTAAAATTCTACGTGGAGACTGAAAAAATACCTATGCTATTCTCCACCTTATACTCATCTGAGATCTTCCTCAGTTGAATACACACCTCTCATCCCTGTAAAACTCATGGTTGTAACTATTTAGTATTTAAATATGTAATTTCTTGTGTTTTCATGAGAGTGATAAATATTGTTTATAGCATACTATTTGTTAAAGAATTGAAGACAAAAAAGTTGTGATGAGCATATTGCAGGAGTCCATTTAATATAGATAGTAGAAAGAGATTTACCATTCACTGTATGAAAGAATTTGTAATCTTGATAATTCCAGAGCTTTCCAAGTAGTTTATATGTGTTTGAAAAGTTAAGTATCCCTCTCTACTAAAAACAGAGCTTACTGTTACAACTAGAAATTTTCTTATTTAGGATTTTTTTCCTGGTATTATTAAATAGCACCAATTTCATAGTAATGAAGTTGATGAAACATAGGCCCATCTGATGACTTTTGTGTCCTCCCAATGACAAAGGACAGAAGCAATCTAATTATTACTTCAGATAAATAGTTTGTCAAGAGATAAAATACTTGTGATAAAACCAGGAGCCTCACCTATTAAAGTCCATGCCCATACATCTAAAGATATCTTAGCTACAGGATCCTTCTCTAGTTGTTGCTAATATTGTCAGCAAATCCTTTGAGGTTGTTCTTTTTGAACAACAAACTCTGGCTCATACTATTCTAACAAAGGCATAATTTAATTGAAATATGAATGTGGTAGGGGGCCGGCCCCGTGGTGTAGCGGTTAAGTGCTCGCGCTCCGCTGCTGGCTGCCCAGGTTCAGATCCCGGGCACGCACTGACACACCGCTTGTCAGGCCATGCTGTGGCGGCATCCCATATAAAGTGGAGGAAGATGGGCACGGATGTTAGCTCAGGGCCAGTCTTCCTCAGCAAAAGGAGGAGGATTGGCAGGGATGTTAGCTCAGGGCTGATCTTCCTCACACACACACACACACATACACACACACACACTAAATAAATAAATAAATATTAAATATTAAGAAATATGAATGTGGTAAATAAATTATTGTAATATGTTTTTACTTAATTCATGAAATTTTTAGTGATAATTATAGTACGTCTTTAAAAATACCAACCTTCCAGCTTCTACTCAAAAGCTTTTCTGTTGTTTTACCAATTCATAAATTTGCTGTCAAATTAGTAAACACTGAATTTTAAAAATCAGAAACTTTTTATATATGTGACTTCTCTTTACCGCCAACTTAATAGCTTAACATAACTTTCTTACGATAGAAAGTATATCAGCACAACTCCCAGTTATGATAGGAAATCCAAAGGAGTATACCCTTTTAACTAAGAGCTCCAGGAACTGGGCCAAGGTGCATTCATTTTACTAACAGATTCTAGGAGAGGCTTAGAATACAAGTCTCACTGTGTTCACAGTGGTCCACTCCTACTGCCTAGTGTGGGTTCCCAGGGTGGGTTAATCATTTTAGTTAACAAGTGTCCCTGGGTTATGCAGGTTGTTCCCCTTACTACAGAGTGGTCAGCTAGACGTCTCCTTCAGGATGGATCTGCATTGTATGTTGGTTACTATAGTGTTAGGAAATAATAAGAAGACTGTTAGGCTAAGAGAATTGAACCTTAATTTACCAGGGGCACAGACACTGAAGGCAGAAGGCCTTTGGTGAAAATCTCAGCTCTATCCTTTATGTATTTTTTGTTTTCAATTTTTTTTTTTTGCTATTGTAAACAACACTGTAGTGAACATCCACATACAAATATCACTGGGCATTGTTCAGTTATTTCCTTAGAAAAAATTCCTGGAAATGGAATTTCTAAGTTAAAGGCATATACTCTTTAGGGCTTTTGGTATTTACGGCCACATGACCCTCCAGAATAGTTTACAGTCCTATGAGCTGTGTTTCTGAGCATCCATTTTCCCATTCCTTCATGCCTTACGGGCATTTTAATTTAAAATAAGAAGAAGCCTGCTAATCTGAAAGGCAAAAGGTCTCTGTTTTAGAAAAATTGTACTTGGATTACTGATAAGGCTGATCATTTCTCGTGTTTTCTGTGTTTGTGTGAATGCCCTGTTCATATCCTTTGTGCATTTTTCTAGCAAAGTATTTGTCTTTTTTGGTATATAGCTGTCATTTACAAACACAAACACACTATCATATGTATATAAAAATTTCTAGTTTTTTTGTTAACATATTGCTTTGGTTATAGTGTTTTGTTATACAGAAGTTTAAAAAATGTATTAGGTAAAATCTTTGAATGTTGTTTGTTATATTTCTGCCTTTAGAAAGGTTTTTTCCTATTATAAAAGTATCTATTGATGTTTTCTTCTAGTACTTTCATAGTTTTCTTATGTTGTTAATCTTTATGGAATTAATTTTGATATAAGATGTAGGAGTTCTGCATTGTATTTTTTTTTGAATAGGTGATATATTTACCTGGTACAAAATTCAAAAGGTATAATGAGAGTTTCCCTCCTACTCCTGATGAATATGAATATATTATTATATCACTATATTAAAGTTCCGAAGAGTTTAATTCACTAATAATTTAAAATTTTCTTATATGTAGTCATATGAAAATGTCTCTGTGGTTGTCTTTTTAAATTTCATTTTTAAAAGAAAAGCTGTGTTTCTATTACCTGAAAACTTTATGCATTTATGATATTAAGTATACGTATGTACCTACTCCTTACATTTTCCTGCCAATCATATAAATTATGATAGTCTTTTTAATCATATTGAGTATAGAGGTTGTCTCCAGTTTTTAAAACTGCCTTGATGATTCAAATACATTTGGAGTGTGCTCTACTTTATATGGTTATCATATTGCTTCAGAATATAGACTCATGAGGCCAAATCCAAGTGTCTTTTATCCAATTAGATATTCCTAGTTATCAGATAATCCAGTAATTCCCACCACCATAGCCATGTTTTACTTTTGTGTAAATCTTCTGTGAGGCGTAAGAGATCTGTATTGAGGAAAAATCTTGACTTAGGGAATGAGTGGTGTGGCAGGGATACAGATGATTATACTCTAATTCTATCCCAGCACCTGTAATGGACCTCGCTTTACAATGGAATTCTTTCTGAGTGCAATATAATCCTTTTATAAGCAGTAGGTACAAGCTGACTACATGGATGAGTCAGACTTTAAAAAAGTGCCATCTCCCCTGCTTTGGCAGCATTCATTCCTTACCTCGGAAGGCAGTATGATGTTGAGGAAGGCATACCAGACTGGAGGCTGGGGGACTTGGACTTACCTCCAGCTCTTCCCATTTGGGACAAGTCCCTTCATCTTCTTTATTTTCTTGTTCTAAAGTGGCAATAACAACTCCTTTTCCCAATCCATTATAATTGTTTTGAGCATCATATGAAGTAAGTAAAGTACTGAAAATACGGGAAGTGCTACACAAATGTAAGTTGCTGTTAAGGAAAGAGAAAAATCTCCACTCTGATTTTCTGGATCTCTGTATTCAGTGCCCAGATTATGCATATGTGCTCGGTCTATTACACTGTTTCAAAGGCTACTTATTAATAGATGTTTTTTAATGCATCCCCAAGCTTGCTTGGCTATTATCTTATGCCATCTTCCATTTCCAGGTGTGGGGAACTTGGTATCAAGTTTTCAGAATAAAAGTGATGAAGACTTTCTCTTGGTATTTATTTGTATGTGCATTATTCTTATATATAGAATAACCAAAAAGTTACAGAAGAATATATATTTTATGTTTCTAATTATGTAAAGGGCAAACCCCAGCAAATTTAAACAATATATTGTGTAGGTATACAGAAATTTGTGATACTGTTGTAAAGAAAAGCAAGAGAATGTTGCTGGGTAGAGGCACAGAGGGACCTTCAAAATTAGTCATGCTGTTGTATTTGTTAACTTGCTTGATGGATTCATGGGGGTTCATTTTATTTAAAACATGCATTTCTTTACATACATTCTTTTGAGTGTATGATACCTTTTCAATAAAACTGTGAGGGCCTAGAAGATGTTGGTTGGGGCCCAGTCTGCAAGTATTGGCCATAACCTAGAGAAAATGTTAACAATAAATGAAAAACTTTCTCTTAACTACTTTTTTACTAATGCTGTACTAATAAGCAGAAGAGCAAGTATGTGGATAAGGAAACTAATGACTCACAATTAAACTGAGAAGAGAAACTTAAAATATTTACTAAGACTGGACTATCGAATAATAATACAGTAGCTGAGAGGATAGACAGCCACGGTGGTCTAGTGGTTAAAATACCCCCGAGGCCTGGGTTTGTTTTCGGTCAGGGAACCACACCACCCATCTCTTTGTTGTCTCACTGTGGTGGCTCCATGTTGCTGTGTTGCTGAAAGCTGTGTCACCAGTATTTCAGATACCAGCAGGGTCGCCCATGTTGGACAGGTAGAAAGAAGGACCTGGCCACCCACTTCCAAAAAAATTGGCCATGAAAACCCTATAAATTAAAGCAGAGTACTGTCCAATATAGCGCCAGAAGGTGAGAGGATGGTGCAAAAAGGCCAGGCAGGGTTCTGCTCTGCTGTACACAGGGTTGCTAGGAGTTGGCGTCTGTATCGCGGTAACAACAAAGCTGATAGGATTAAATGCCATTTGGATAATTATCTGATCATCTATTTACCATGCTAAAAATTAACCCAATGAAATCTTGTATCTTATCACAAAATTTAAATTTTACTATGCCTGAACCAAAGGTAATCTATGTGCCTCTTAAACGTACAGTTACATAATTGCATGGCTTTTTTAATCCTTAGATTGGTCAATGTCTCAAAAATCAATGATAGGAAAGTAGCATTATTTTAAATTATTGGTGTATGAAGAGTCTATGAACTGTTCCATTGTTTAATCTTTTTATAATACCAAATTTCACTTAATCCAAACATTTTGAGGACATTTAAATATATTTCTTCTGAGTTAATGAAAATGGAGAATAACTATTCAACATTGTTCTCTTGGTTACATTTTATATGATTGACATTAAAAATAATTTATTTGGCCTTTTCTTTTGTGTGATAAACATTTGTCTCCTAACACTTTGACTTTTCTGTGTGAGTTTTTATTTTCAAAGTTTAAATTGGTTTTGTTTCATTAAAAACTGCAGAAACAGATCTCTTAAGGATGTGACCGAGCCAAGCAAGGTGGTCACTATGGATGCTGTTTAGAAAGTGAACTTGAAGGCACTTTAGAAATGATTTTACCCCTTCTGCTTATTTCCTCTTGAGGAAATTGGAGCATTGAGGTTAAGTAACTTATGAAAAGTTGTTCCTTATAATGGTAAAATCAAGAATAAAATTTGGGTCTTCTGAGTTCTAGTACCTCATTTCTTCTGTATGAATTCTTCCTTAATATGATGACTCATACAATAAAATTATACAATTTAATCAGTGGAAAGATAATTTTAACCCTCATGAGATGCATAGTTATACCCCAGTACTTTTGGTAACTTGTACCTAAGAAAATAGCAATACTTTGGTGACTCATCTTCAATTTGTTTTCTCTATTACATGTTCCCTATCATGAGATACCATTTGTCTACTGTACTTGAGTCCAGCCAGTATTTTCTTTTCTACCTTAAAAGCTTTAGAATAATAGCATTATTACCACTTTTTATATGCACATGGTTTATCTGAGATTCGGCTCGGTATTACACATGCATTCTTTCACTTATTCTTTACATCATGAGGAAGAATCTGAAGTTCAGAGAGTTTATGTTGTTTGCCCAAGATCACACACAGCTGAGTAGCAGAGCCGGGATTCTAACCCAATTCTTTCTAACTACAGCATGATAAACTGTCTTTAGCATGAACTAAGCATTTGACTTAGTAGTGAATTTATAGATGTTCTGAAACTGAAAAGCAACAGGGAATGTTGCTCTAGATTTTCGTAGTATAATGGTGAGAAAGTCACATGGAACGGAAGTAGAACTTCTACTAATGTTCCGTTAGGAACGTTACTCAGCATGGGAAATCAACTATAGAATGGCATTGATTCTGTTTCAACAATGAAAATCATGAAGAGTTACTATTTAAAAACATTTTGAGACATTCAAGAGGAGATATAGTCTCAATATTGACCAAGTGTCTTGTAAAAGTAAGGATGTGTTGGGGGTGAGGATGGTGTTCATGAAGGGAAATGGACAAACATAACCACTAATGGAGTGGCTGCTTACTGTAAATAAAATAAGAATCCTGGGGTAAGTTCACAGAATTAGCTCTTTATGTGGAATTCATACTTTCTTTCATAGGCAAACTATTGCAGCAAAGAAGTTGGAACCAGAATGTGAAATCTTAATAGTACTTTATAATGAGATATGCAATGACTATGCCATGGACAGTCTTCTTGTAGTCTTCTGACAAAATAGTTAAGGTGTTTAATTTTATAAAAATTTAAGTGTTCTGACTTGCAGTGATAATCAGTAGCTTTTTATAGCATACTCAGTCAGAGATATTTCCAAGGTGAAGACGACATTTTTACTATGAGAAAGTACCTGTTTTCCAGGTAATCTTACCATGGAGAGAACATTTTAAAAATGCATGTTTGGGTATGTTTTCTCATTACATCAATATATTGCTGAAAATGATTATGTATAAACACTGTGTCATGTATAAAAATTCTGACATAAACAGATTTTAAAACTTGAATGTAGAATTTTCTAATTGTCCAAATAATGAGATAAAGTGAAGTTGGAATCCATTTATTAAAAATATAAAAATGAAATATTGTGTGATTAGTTTGTAAGAACTGATTAACAATAGGGAAAATAGAAAGTTACTAGCTACATTTCAACAAAATCCTTTTATAATTGGTGGATTAGAATGAAAAATAAGAATCCTTTTTCATTTGGATTTATACGTGTTTGTGACATTTATTTTTCAGCTTTGAAAGCCATTAAAACTAATTATTGAGATAAACTGAACTTGAAACCAGCCTATCGTATTGTATCACAAAGTTTCAGTCTAAGATTTTGAAAATAATGAAGCATATTTAGTCACATTACATTCATAATCCGAGCAAAAAATTGTTTCTCCTTTTAAAAATATCATAAAACAAAATTTATAGAAAATATTATTTCATCTTATTAATTTTCATTTTTAACATTTTATAATCTATATATATCAGTACTGGAGTACAGATATATGATTAAAATAACATTTTAATATGCTCTTTTTTGCAAATGTATGTTCAAAATATTTGCTTATGGAGTATGTCGTAGGCTGAATTGCTGCCACAGATATCCAGGTCCTAAGCCCCGTAACCAATGAATGCATTATATAGCAAAAGGGACTTTGCAGATGTGACCAAGTTAAGGATCTTGACATGAGGAGATTGTCTTGGATTATCTGGGTAAATTCTAACTGTAATCACAAGTGTCCTTATAAGAGAGAGGCACAGAGAGATTTGACTCCAAAAGAGGAGAAGGGGATGTGATGACTGAAGTGGAGAGTAGAGTGATGTGCCTGAAGATGGAGGGAGGGGCCACGAGTCAAGGAATCCAGGTGGCTGCTAGGTGTTGAAAAAGACAAGGAACCAGATTCTCCCTTCAGAGCCTCCAGGCGGAACCAACCTTGCTCATATCTTGACTGTAGCCCAGTGAAACTGATTTCAGGCTTCTGACCTCTAGAACTTTAAGAGAATAAATTAGTGTTGCCGCCGAATTTGTGGTGATTTGTTACAGCAGCATTAGGAAAGTAATACAGGGTGTATACAATGAAAGAAATTGGGAGATCATTAATCTCTACTCCAGTTTCCAACTTAATGAAATGCTCCTGTTCAAGGTTACTAAAATTACCCTTAGGTGTTTTTATAGCATCGTGTTTTATTTCATTTTTCTTCTTTCAGTGGCTCTCTACCATCATATTGCTGATTTCCATGAGTTTCTGGACCAGATTGCTATATTCCACTTCAAACAAAATTTTCTGAAGTTATTTGGAAAGATTATATGAATAACTTAATAGGAAAATCAAATATAGAAGTCAAATTTAGAAGTCAAAAAACATATTTTATATTTCAACATGAATTTTCAAAGGCAAAAATACATTTGTACATCTCAGTTAGGCATCCCTGAAAATAAAACTTTACTTAAGAGGTTGAGTTTTTATATTATCCTTTAAGATGTGTTTATAGCTAAAGCTTTCAAGTTGTATAGGTAAAAAGTGGTACTAGCTTTCCCAGTGCTCAGATTGCTAACCTGAATTTGAGCCTACTATGACAAATAAATTGTTAGTTTTATTGAGCATATATCAATTCAATGTGAGCTTTTTAAGTTGGTTAGTGTTACAAGTGTATCATAACCTGAAAAAGTTTGAGTGGTTTAATGCTTAACGATGAGAATATTCCTTTGAACAGAGATGGAGGCTTTCCTGAAGTTCGTGATACATTATGTTGCTTTTCACTTGTCATGGTGGCCTGGTGCTCTGTCATAAAGGAAATGAAATTGGTTTCTGCAGGAAATGAGATCAGTCTAACAAAGATGCATTTCAGCAGGCACCAAAAACTTAACGAGATCATTCATTCTTCAACCACTTATGGGTATAGACATAAATTGCAGTTAATGTGGATGAAATTAATGTAAACTTGGATTAGCTTGTAGGAAATAGATGGATGGTTATTTTAATGGATGATTTTATCATTAAATCTCTTTACTAGGATTAAACTTGGCATCAAACATTCAATTCCGTTATGGTATTTGCCGAATAAAAGATTTAGAACTGTGTAATTTTATCACCAAAGAATTTACTCCTGTAAAGATCCAATCACCCTTTCAGGTTAGTAACCTACATGTGGATGGATTGGATGTGTATGAATCTATTTAATTTCCTGCAATAGAAGGTCCTGAAAAAATGCAATTAAATTCCATGCAGATAATTTTGATTTTTTTAATGTTCGACTCAATGAAGATATTAGTTTTTCAAAATCAGCATAAATTAGAATTTGTAGGCCATCATCAAAATATTAGTTAGTTTTTGCATTATTTTAACATTTACCTTTGACAAATATATCTACATTATTTAAAATTTATCAGTTAATATTTAAAAAATAATTTAATTTAAAAATATTTCTAGGGCTTTTTTACAAATATTTTTTCAGTCATCTATTTGCAATCAGATGTCACAAAAATTGTTTTCCTTTAATGGACTTTGAACATGAAGTACATGCAGCACTATTAAGAATATTCAACAAACTCCCATAACAAGTGAGGAGTTATGGAGAGTAACAGAGTCTCATTAGCTCATAAAGTAGAGTGAAAGATATGTTGCATACAAATGTGTATAATACTTGGCAGTTTGAGTCATCAGGAGATGCTTCATGGGTGAGGTAGCATTTGAGCTGGGAGTTGAAGGATGAGTAGAAATTGGACAAACGACAAAGATGGGAAAAGGAAATATGTTGTGAAAAATAGAGAGTTATCTAATTTAGCCTAATTGTAATAAGCATTAAGTATAGACTGGAAAATTAGGTTGGATCCAGAATGTGGATACCCAGTAGGAAGCTTGGACTTAATTTATTAGGCAATGGGATTTTCAACCCCAGCTTTATTGAGGTTGCAATTGACAAATAAAAATTATATACATTTAAGGTGTAAAATATGATTTTTCAATATAGGTATACATTGTGAAATGATTACTGCAATTAACATATCCATCACCTCCCATGGTTATGATTGTTTTTTATTTGTTGAAAACTTTTAAGATCTACTTTCTTAGCAAATTTCAAGTGTATAATACAGTATTATTAACTGTAGTTACCATGTTGTATATTAGATCTGCAGAATTATTCATTTTGCATAACTGAAAATTTGTACCACTTGACCAACATCTCCCCATTTCTTCCTCTCCCCATCCCCTAGCAACAACCATTCTACTCCTGCTTCTATGAGTTTGACTGTTTTAAATTCCACGTATAAGTGAGATCATGCAGTATTTGTCTTTCTGAGTCCAGCTTACTTCATTTAGCATAATTCCAGGTTTCATCAATGTTGTTGCAAATGTCAGGATTTCCTTCTTTTTTAAGGCTGAATAATATTCCATTATATATACACACACACACATATACATATATATACACACACGTATGTATATATATCACATATATAAATATATATCACATTTTATTTTGAAAATTAGCAGGAAATGATTGGATTTACATTTGCTATTTTAATTGTTTTTTATATGCTGCCTTTTTGGTTGTTGTTCTTCTGTTCCTTCGTTATAGCCTTCTTTTGTGTAAAGTGGTTCGGCTGCCTTTTTGAAACCTCTGTTGATGTTTTTTACCATATATATTTTTTTATCATTATTTTCCAGCAGACATTTCTTTTTTTTGAGGAAGATTGGCCCTAACCTAACATGTTACCAATCTTCCTCCTTTTTTCCTCTTTTCTCCCCAAAGCCCTAGTAGATAGTGGTATGTCATAGTTGTACATCCTTCTATTTACTCTATGTGGGATGCCACCTCAGCATGGCTTGATGAGTGGTGAGTAGGTCTGTGCCCAGGATCTGAACTGGCAAACCCCGGGCCGCTGAAGCAGAGCGAGCGAACCTAACCGCTATGCCACTGGGCCGGCTCCCTATATGTTTTTTGAAGTATGTTCCTTTTTTTTTTTTTTTTGTGAGGAAGATTAGCCCTGAGCTAACATTTATTGCCAATCCTCCTCTTTTTGCTGAGGAAGATTGGCCTTGGGCTAACATCCATGCCCATCTTCCTCTGCTTTATATGGGACGCTACCACAGCATGGCTTGATAAGCAATGCGTTGTACCGCGCCCGGGATCCAAACCCGCGAACCCCAGTCCGCTGAGGCAAAGCATGTGAACTTCTGTGCTACCAGGCTGGCCCCCTTGAAGTATGTTCTTAATAGTTATTCTAGGGATTGCAATATGCATTATTTTAATTTATTTTAACTCATTATTGTAATTTCACAATCTACTTCAGATTAATACTGATTTAATTCCAGTAAAATACAGAAACTTTACTCCATGTAGCTTTATTCTCTTTGTACTATTTTTTATCAGATATATATGATATGACGTATATGGTGTATATATATGTATATCATGCGTGTATATATATAGATGTATATTACACCTATATATGCTGTAAACCCAGTAATAGTGTTATAACTCTTTCTACCGTCTTACATCTTTTTTCCATCTTTATTGAGATATAGTTGATGTATAACATTGTGTAAGTTTAAGGTGTACAACCTGTTGATTTGATGCCCTTATATGTTGCATGAAGATGACCACCAAAGCATTACCTAACACCTCCATCACATCACATAATTACCATTCCTTTTTTGTGGTGAGAATGTTTCAGGTCTACTCTCTTAGCAACTTTCAAACATATAATACAATATTATTAAGTATAATCACTATGCTGTATATTAGATCCTCAGAATTTATTCATCTTAAACTGGAAGTCTGTACTCTGTGACCAACATCTCCCTTCTTCCCCACCTCACAACTCCTGGTAACCACCAGTCTAGTCTATGTCTTTTTCTCTGTGTACTTCTGATTAAATAATTTCTATTGATTGATCTTTAAGTTCACTGATTCTTTCTCCTTTCATCTCAAATCTGCTGTTGAGCCCATCTAGTATATTTATCATTTCAGTTATTATACTAAAATCTAGAATTTCCATTTGGTTCTCTTTGTGTAATTCATTATTATCATATTTTCCTTTAAAAATGGTTTTCTTTAGTTCTTTAAATATATTTCTGTGTTTAAAAGTTGCTTTGAAACCTTTGTCTGCTAACTCTAACATCTGGGGACACTCAGGGATGGTCTCTCTTGACTATATTTTCCCCTCAGTATAGGTTACACTTTCTTGGCTTTTTTTAGTTTTTTGCCTGTGTCTTTTTTTTTTTTTTGTTAAAACTGGACTTTTTAGGTAACATATTGGAGGAGCTCTAAATTCTGATACCCCCCCCTGAAGGTTTTTGGTGCTGATTTTGTTTGTTTATTAACTTACCTGGGCTAAATCTGTGAAATATGTCTCCCCTGTGATGTGTTGCCACTGATATCACTGCTCCAATTTTTTTTTTTTTTTTTTTTTGTGAGGAGATCAGCCCTGAGCTAACATCCGCCAATCCTCCTCCTTTTTTTGCTGAGGAAGACGGCCCTGGGCTAACATCGGTGCCTATCTTCCTCCACTTTATATGGGACGCCGCCACAGCATGGCTTACCAAGCAGTGCGTCGGTGCGCGCCCGGGATCCGAACCAGCGAACCCCGGGCCGCCGCAGCGGAGCGCGCGCACTTAACCGCCTGCGCCACCGGGCCGGCCCCCACTGCTCCAATTTTTTTTATTCCTGTTTTTATTTTAGCCTGGCGTCCTAGAGGTTACCCTGTTTCTGCATTGCTCAGAGTTAAGGGAATGATTGCACAGAGGTTGCACTCAGATACTCCGAGCAGTAAGGCTTCTGTCCTCTGCAAATGGACCTGTGTGTGGGTAGAGAAGTGCATGAGAAGTTCAGGTCATTTGAAATCTGCCCCAGATTTACTTTCTACTGGGTCCTTTTTGTCTCTCTTGGCACATGCTACTTCACGGTTAACCAGAAGTGTGTGAATAGCTTGGGACTACTCTGCACGCTTGCAACTTCTGTCAGGAATATACTGAGTCAGCTTAGAAGACACTGTGAAGTGTCACTTTCATAGCCAATGCAGTGTGCATGACATCTGCTCCAAATTGAATGGGCCCTCTTAATGAGGTGGCACAGCTTTTGGTCCACACAGCCTATCTCACGCCACACTCTGGTAGAACCTCCACATTTGCTGAGCTGAGGGGAGATGGGTGCAGCCTTGGGAAGTAACACCACAGACTCTTACTGTTTTTTCCTAAAGTTCAGAAGTTTTCAAGCGTAAAATTTTGTCATATTTTTTTATGCCTTTGGTTAAGCTCCACAGCTCTGAAAGGTTATTTTTGTCAATTTTATCCAGCTTGCTTTTTGGGAGAAGACTTGCCAACCTCCTGACTTGGCCATAAGGGGAAATCCCTTTATAATTTCTTTAAAAAATGTAGCTCATACCCTTACCCAGACTTACTAAGAAAAAAAGAGAAAAGGCTCAAATAAATAAAATTAGAAATGAAAGAGGAGAAATTACAATGGATACCACGGAAATACAAAGGATTATAAGAGAATATTATGAGAAATTATATGCCAACAAATTGGACAATCTAGAAGAAATGGATAAATTCTTAGACTCATACAACCTCCCAAAACCGAACCAAGAAGAAATGGAGAATCTGAATAGACCAATCACAAGTAAAGAGATTGAAATAGTAATCAAAAACCTCCCACATAATAAAAGTCCAGGACCAGATGGCTTCTCCTGTGAATTTTACCAAACATTCAAAGAAGATTTGGTACCCATCCTTCTCAAACTGTTCCAAAAAATAGAGGAAGATGGAACACTTCCTAACTCATTCTATGAGGCCAACATCACCCTGATACCAAAGCCAGACAAAGACAATACAAAGAAGGAAAATTACAGGTCAATATCGCTGATGAACATAGATGTAAAAATCCTCAACAAAATATTGGCAAACCAAATACAGCAATAGATTAAAAAGATCATACACCATGATCATGTAGAATTTATACCAGGGACACAAGGATGGTTCAACATCCGCAAATCAATCAACGTGATACACCACATCAACAAAACAAAGAATAAAAACCACACGGTCATCTCAATAGATGCAGAGTAGGCATTTGACAAGATACTATCAACATCCGTTTATGATAAAAACTCTCAACAAAATGGGTATAGAAGGAAAGTACCTCAACATAATGAAGGCTGTTTATGACAAACCCACAGCCAGCATCATACTCAATGGGGAAAGACTGAAAGCCATTCCTCTGAGAACAAGAACGAGGCAGGGCTGCCCACTCTCACCACTCCTATTCAACATAGTATTGGAGGTTTTGGCCAGAGCAATTAGGCAAGAAAAAGGAGTAAAAGGAATCCAAATAGGCTACGAAGAAGTGAAACTCTCACTATTTGCAGACGACATGATTTTATATACAGAAAACCCTAAAGAATCCATTGGAAAACTATTAGAAGTAATCAACAACTACAGCAAAATCACAGGGTACAAAATCAATCTACAAAAATCAGTTGCATTTCTATATGCTAATAACGAACTAACAGAAAGAGAGCTCAAAAAGATAATACCATTTATAATTGCATCAAAAAGAATAAAATATCTAGGAATAAATCTTACCAAGGAGGTGAAAGACCTATACAATGAAAACTACAAGACATTATTGAAAGAAATAGATGATGACATAAAGAAATGGAAAGACATCCCATGCACATGGATTGGAAGAATAAACATAGTTAAAATGTGTATATTACCTTAAGCAATCTACAGATTCAATGAAATCCCAATCAGAATCCCAATGACATTCTTCACGGAAATAAAAGAAAGAATACTAAAATTCATATGGGGCAACAAACGACCCCGAATAGCTAAAGCAATTGTAAGAAAAAAGAACAAAGCTGGAGGCATCACAATCCCTGACTTCAAAACATACTACAAAGCAATAGTAATGAAAACAGCATGATGCTGGTACAAAAACAGACACACAGATCAATGGAACAGAATTAAAAGCCCAGAAATAAAACCATGCATAGATGGACAGCTAATTTTTGACAAAGGAGCTAAGAACATACAATGGAGAAAGGAAAGTCTCTTCAATAAATGGTGTTGGGAAAACTGGACAGCCACATGCAAAAGAATGAAAGTGGACCATCTGCTATCACCATTCACAAGGATTGACTCAAAATGGATCAAAGACCTGAAGGTGAGACCTGAAACTAGAAAACTCATAGAAGAAAATATAGGCAACACACTATTTGACATTGGTCATAAAGGAATCTTTTCAGATGACATTCCTACCCAGACTAGGGAAACTAAAAAAAAAATAAGCAAGTGGGACCTTATCAGATTAAAGAGCTTCTACAAGACAAATGAAACCAGAATCAAGATGAACAGACATCCCACCAGCTGGGAGAAAATATTTGCAAAACATATATCTGACAAGGGGTTAATCTCCATAATATATAAAGAGCTCATACAACTGAACAACATGAAAACAACCTGATCAAAAAATGGGCAGAATAAATGAACAGACACTTCTCCAAAGAAGATATACAGATGGCCAATAGACACATGAAAAGATGTTCAACATCACTAATCATCAGGGAAATGCAAATCAAACAACACTAAGATACCACCTCACGCCCGTTAGAGTGGCTATAATCACCAAGACAAAAAACACCAAATGTTGGAGAGGATGTGGAGAAACAGGAACCCTCAAACACAGCTGGTGGGAATGCAAACTGGTGCAGCCTCTATGGAAAACGGTATGGAGATTCCTCAAAAAATTAGAAATAGAAATACCCTGTGATCCAGCTATCCCACTACTGGGAATCTATCCAACGAACCTGAAATCAACAATCCAAAGAGGTTTATGCACCCCTACGTTCATTGCAGCATTATTCGCTATAGCCAAGAAGTGGAAGCAACCTAAATGTCCCTCGACTGATGAGTGGATAAAGAAAATGTGGTATATATATACAATGGAATACTACTCAGCCATAAAAAAAGATAAAATCGTCCCACTTGCAACAACATGGATGGGCCTGGAGGTTATTATGTTAAGTGAAATAAGCCAGA
Source organism: Diceros bicornis minor (assembly GCF_020826845.1). Lineage (NCBI taxonomy): Eukaryota > Metazoa > Chordata > Mammalia > Perissodactyla > Rhinocerotidae > Diceros > Diceros bicornis. The sequence continues at coordinate 19,459,305 of NC_080745.1, read as the reverse complement.
AAGAGAAAGACAAACACTGTATGATCTCACTCATATGTGGAATATAAACCAACACACTGACAGAGAAAACCGTATTGTGGTTACCAGGGGCATTGGGGGTGAGGGGGTGGGCACAAGGGGTGACGGGAGACATATTTATGGTGATGGACAAACAAAAATGTACAACCCAAAATTTCACAATGTTATAAACTATTAAAACATCAATAAAAAAAATAGGCTAATGGAAAAAAAAATGTAGCTCATAAACCTTTTTATCTTTCCTGAATTGATCCTTGAATGTAAAAAACGTGTCACACTGTGGCTCTACTTCATCATGTACCCAGCTGCTAGAGTTATCTTCCTAAAATTATCCTTTGATTTCTTTGTGTTATCTAAAGCCCCCTTTTGAGCCAAATTATATGTTAGGTGAGATGGAATTTTTGTTTACCCAAACTGTATTTGTATTCTGTTATCTTCAGCTATATGTTTATAGTTTATATGGATGAATAGGACTCTGGAGTATGTCCAGATCACCTAACATTATGTCCGAGTTAAGTCTCACAAATACAGCTTCAGTTTCAGTTGTATATAACATACCTGAAGTATCTATCCTGCCTTAGTTTTCTAATTCCAATGTACACCTCTCTCATCAAGATTCTTCAACCAGAAAATATTGTATCTCCCAGTGAAGTGGTGACTCTCACCTTTAGACAACGAGGGAAAGATTTCTGTATCCATATGTACCCACAAGGCATCCATCTAGAAAGGATCACTGTTTTAATGACTTACTACACTTTTGCTCCTGCTAATACATTCTCCGAGTGGCCCATACCAGGCTACGGGCTTCTAAAATGTCCCTCAAGTCACAGTCGTGGAGTTTGGGGTATCCATGACTGTGGGTATTCATGTGAGCTCTTTTAGAGCATGCACACTGTCACATTTAGGCTTAATTTATCAATCCTAACTGCTACCACAAATGGACAGGAAAAGAAAAAGAAAACAAAAAAAAGAACCAGGCTGATATTACCTTGAAGGAGACAATCTGGTATGGGTTTTAGGCTAAGCAGATACGCCTCTTAATATTTCTGGCTTCGATTAAGTCATTTAATTTTCCACTCCCTGTTTACTCATTTCTAAAGTGGGGACAATAATACTTGTCTTTTAGGGTTGTGGTGAGGATTAGGACCTAGCATATAGAGGACACTTAAAAAGTGATATAGCCATTATTATTTACATGTGTCTACATGGTTATTTTTTCCATTCTTGAAACTGTGTAGAAATTCCCTGCTAACAAAAATTTTAGTAAGAATTCCAAGATGTTAAATGTCTCCATCTGAGTCTATTTGGAGTTCCAGTTTTGAGGTTCCAAGTGACGTTGCTGAGTTCATTCCGGCTTGATTTGGTCTGACTGGTACTGAGTAATTAATTTAGCTCTTGCCATTTTAAATTAATTTAGATTAAATTGTCCAGCTCATTTTCACAGAATGAGATACATGCAAAGAGTGAGATGGGTGGTATTCTGTATGGTTATGCTTGAATAAATCTGCACTGTGTTACATAGTTAATTAAATTTGAAGACATCATCTTATTGCCTACATAACTTGATTTAGAAGCCATAATTTCTTGTTTTAACTTTTTCTTCTCCTTTTGACTTTGTTTGGAGCTCTAGGTAAGTCAGAATCTGTTGGTTGCCCTCATCTACAAGTTTGTATGAATTGTTCCCCCCTTTTAAAGCAGATTTTGAGACAAGGGATTATGGCTATTGTGGCAAAGGTCATATGCAGATGATTAGGTTGTCCTGGTTACAGTAAAAATTATTTTTGTCTCAGATACTTTTAGGGAGTGACCTATGATTAGATTGTACCTGCATCTCCTTTTCACAAAACTCCCTGGAGACAACACTGTTGATCATCAGAAATTTTCACTGGAGGATCTACCAAGTTTGATCACTGTCTGGGGTTTACTGGGATCTTGCAGGGAGCAAGGCTGAGATGTCACTGATTCTCATATTCAACAAATACTTGGGCCATACACTATTTTTGCCTTAGTTATCATTGTTTACTTGTTATCATGACAATGCCAGTTGCTTACAACATCCGTAATGAACATGTATGTATTTTGCTAATTCTTAAAAAAATCTTTCTTGTGTAAAACTTTGCTCCAGAGTCATTTGTGGCTACTTGAACTATAGCAGTGATTCCAATATTTCCACTAATTAATTTGTTTTTGTGGGTTTTTTATTCATCCATTTACTCATATATTTACTCAAATAGCTCTAAATTCTTTGAATTTAGTGGTGAGAGTCCATAGTTTTTATAAACAGTAGATTTCTTCACTTGGAGCCCAACTTATATAATTGTTATATACTTATCTGACTAGAAATTGTGTTTTAAATGCAAACTGGGTAAATGCACCATTACCCAGAGTCTGGAGAGTTGGTTTATTAAGCCTTGTATCAAGATTGTGATGTATAGATGGGTTTGACTTAGCAGTGTTTGGAAACAGGAGTGAACTGTTGGATGATTTGATGTGATTTTTAAGGTACCTGCATATTCCCTTGAGGCTTAATTCATAGCAGAAGTCTCTCCTCTAGGGTTTCCCTTTGAGTGTTTTGCTTTCAAAATATCATGTACTTGTGTTCTCACCAACAATAACACTCATTCAAGAGGTATGTGAACAGATTTGACCCGAGACAATATTCCTATTGTGATATTAGAATGAGAGAGGCAATGCGGGATGCAATGTCAAACTGGTGTGTATACTTCTCGATTTGCAATGACACACTTGAGTCATCTGAATGTTAAAATAATTGTAAAAATAAGATAGATTGGCATATCTTCTTAATATTATGTTTAAAAGACACTGTATTACAAAAGATCTATGCTAAGGAGCAAAATGAATACTGAGCAAATCATATGAAACCTTGCCCATTCACTAGGGATTTTCATAATTAACTGCTCAATTGGCAGAGCTGTGGCTCTTTATAGTGGTAATATACTGCTAATTACTACTTGTTTAAACCTGCTGATAGATCCTCTCACCTAGACCAACGTTGTCAAGAATGCCAAGTGGAATGATTTGAGTTTTTCTGAAGAGATTAAAAGGCTCTGGACCTGGGGAAATCAGCCACATCAGTTTCATTTGTTACTATCACATTTAGCCTTGTCTCGCAAAAAGCTGATTTGAAAGAATTAATTGACACAGGGTAAATATTTTCTTCTCTAAGTCAATCTCATGTTAACCTTTGGTGCAAAGTGGGATGAAAGGAAAAAGAATATGACAAGAAAAACTACTCAGAACTATGATTTCCCATGGAGAGGTGTGGAAGTCTGGTAATAACCACAATTCCAGGCTGGAATATGGTGAAATGTTATGATTGGGGTTTTGGAGAAATATAAAGAGGAAAAATTGAACTGAGATTTTCCTTATATCCTGCTTGATATTTCTTTTCCACAGTATTTCGTATAAGTCAATGGGACACAACACCATGATTTTATTGGAATAGGAGAATATATAAACATTTTAAAGGTTATTATTCCCCATTTGGTAGGTGAAATTTTGCTTGGTTCATGTCTACAGTTGGCAACTTACAAAACAACAACAACAACTTTTGGAGAAGATATAGCTTGATATCTCCATAGTTTGTGGACAAGTTGACCCTCAATGGTGATAGTGCCTTGCCAAAGGCCACTCAGCAGATGGGTGGCTGAGCAAAAACAAATCTGCCTCCATTTCAGAACATCTGCTCCATTCTAAAGTACACCATCTTCACAGTTCTCTGCAGTTCTGAGCTTTCAATCTGATTTAGGTTTTTTCTTAAATTAGGGAGATAAAATTATATTTTATTGGCATTTTCCAGTTTGTAATGCATTGATTTTCTTATTTGAACCTCAGAACAAGTCTTTGCAGTACGATGAGTACTTTGCCACTTAACAGATGGGAAGCTCAGACTGATTTACCTGCAGTCCCTGGGCTAGTTATGCACTGAACCTCAATCTCATGTCCTTTGGAGCAGTGACCTGCCCATTTCCTTATGCTGTCAAACTATCAAGATTTAATACCTCATTAATTTTCAAAAGACATTTAGAGATATCTCTGTGTTACCCCCAAGGTTATCTGGAGCACAGTGGAAAGGCGATGTAAAAAGGTAAATTAACTTGTCTTTCCATTAGAAAACTAGGATTACTAAAACAAAAACAAAAGTAATCATTAGGACTGTAACTACCTATGTCCTTATATGCACGTCTGTTTACTTCTCCAGAAATAGATGAAGTCGTAGTCTGAGGTCAATTCAACAGACATTGAGCGCTTTCTTTTGTAATTTACTCTATTAGGCTGGTAGTGGTGGGAGGGTAAGGGTTCAAACTGAATAACAATGTTGCATGGCAGAAAATGTGACCAGCCTTCAGGAGGAATATGGTATATCTAGATTCTCTAGCAGTCGTGAAGAATGAAGTAGATATATATCTACTAACAATGATCTCCAAGATATATTAGTAAATTAAAAAATATAATCTGTACAAAGTGAGCCCATTAGTGGGAAAAGCCCATCTGGATGCTTCTATATGAGAATACATATGCATGTAAATGCATAGAACCAAGATGCACATCCAAAAGCTCATCAAATTCCCATGTGATTATGCCTGGGAGGGAGAATGAGTATAATTAAATTTGGAAAGAAAGAATTTTCAGTTTTTTAGGATTGTTTGAATTTTCGAAAAGGAAAATGCTTTTATATGTGATTTTATTTATGTGTTATTTAAAAAATACAAAATATAGGTAGAGACCTGGATATGGATTTTTCAGGCTGAGGGAGAAAAAAATACGAGCAAAGGCATCAGAATGTTAAAATGGAGGAGTTTGTTAGTATGCAGTTTTAACACAGTGATAATAAGAGAGATGATCAACTGTGGCTTATATAGTCCCAAATTACTTGCTGCAGTTCAGTTAAGGTAATGACATGTTTGAATGGGTTTTTGAGTGAGTTAGGCACATACATCTGTGGAAGCCAAATGGTTTGATGAAGACTTCAGTTGGAAATCTGATTGATTTCACATAGACTCTCCAGTGCCAACAAAGCCAGATGCTGGGTGTGGTTATTCTTGAAAAATTTTTCTCCCTAAGATTAGGTAATGTTTGTTAGGCAGAGGAGAACGGTGACCAGTTTGTATTTTTGAAAAAAGAAAAGGCACACAGCCATACTGCTGGCTTAAGGTTTGATACCTTGGCCAAAGTACACGTATCCTGATAAAACTGTTGTCTCCATATAAAAAGCATTATTTAACCTCCTGCCTGCCTGCTTTGGGTACCATTCTGGGCAGCCTAGATGGCATTTAGACAGGCTGAAACACTTTGTCTTATTTTATTTTGCATGAAAAAGAAATGTTATGAGTAATGTGTAAGAGGCAGACAGTTGTCCACGCTGTGCTGAGGTTCTTAGTTTTATGTTTGAATGTGTTCCATTTTGAAGCACTTATAATGGAAAGCATACTACCTAAGGGTTCCTTTTATGATTTGAGAGCGCACTCATTCTAAGAGCAAGCAAAGTTCTTTCAAACTGAAGTTTTAAAAATTAAGTTTCTCAGTAGTAAGACTTGAGTAAAAAAAATTAAGACTAAGGAAAAGATAATAACTTGCAAGGAGCCCCCACTACAGATGTTTATAGAATGCTATACTTTCTTTGTTGTGCTTGGTGTTCGGAGTCATTTTGGTTTCCATTTTGGGGCTATTTAGTTGGTCTTTGATTAATGAATGAGACCCTTTATTTTCCAGTGGCTCAACTTAATTTTTGGGAAGTGGGAACCAAAGCTTAACATAAATATTACAGTATGGTATAGTTATAAAAATTTCAAGGTTATTTGAAGAAATATACATCTAAATTAAGGAATATTTTTAGCAGTTGGCTTTAAAAGATAACAAGTTATGGTCATGATTCTGTTGCCTAAAATAACCAGACCGTGTTTTTTTTAGAGCAAAACAAACAGATACTATTACAAAGCTCTGATTTGTATCGTTTCAAGTTTTCCAGAAAGGAGTAAGCACCATTTTTTTTTTTTTTTTTTTTTACTGTCTCAGCTCTTCTATTACATTTATGTGTGTTTTGAGGTGTGGAGGGGGGCAAAGAGAGAGAGGATAAAGATAGGTCAAAATAAATGGGTTGAGAGACAACTTGTTTCTCTAAGAGACAGAGAGTGGCCTTAGTGGATTGTCTGTTCATTTATTCCTGCTAACTCCCACTATCTGGAGACAGATCTGTAACAGGCATGTTACTCTGTGGCACAATGAAATTATTTGGCAGGATTAATTCATTTCAAATCCATGTGGTTTTCAAGGATCTTGAAAATAAATGTAATATATTATAGCGATCCATACTTTAACATTTTGATCAAAGGGAAGCATAAAATAATTTAAATACACCCACTATGTAAATGTTTGTAAGTGTTACCAGAAAGTGACATTTTGGATGTTATGAACAGGTGCATAATTATTGACTTGTGTTTTCAAACACTATTTCTCCAAAATAGACTCCATTTAAGAACCAATTTTGAGAAGTGAGTAGTGCTTCATGCATGCCACAAATGGAGAGAAATGACCGTATGCAAAGCTAACTAATGATAGTGGCTCACTGATTCTGAGTTCTTATTATCTTCTTGACACTGTGATAAGCTCTTTACTTATATCATCTTTTTTATTTTTCACCACAAACGTTTGAGGATGGTATAACTTTCATCCCATTTTTCAGGGAAGGAAATGAAAGTAGTAGGTAGTGAGGCCAAGATTCTTGCTTAGGTGATCTGTTTGTAGAATCCAAGCTCTTAACTATTATAATAAACTGATTCTAAAGCAATTATGAATATTGGTCTAAAATCAGCCCAGTGGTGTGCTGGAAATGGCTCTTATAGACTCCTGAGAGCCAATTGTTAGATATGGAGGAATTTCATGAGCAGATTTGTAAACTTCAATACTTTGAAATTAGCAATCATTGGAGTATTTACACCACAGAAATGGGCACACACTACAAATCAAGCCTTTTCTTTTTGAGAATTGGTTCACTAGCACACCATTTAATAACAGTTCCCTGCCAGCACTATTTGTCAGAGTATATCTTCCAACCCCTCACATTTTAAATGGATATGAATGAAATAAATACTTTCATTAGCAGATTTTTTTAGTAGCATTTGTCTTGATCTGAGAAATTGTAATTACTATAGTTAGAACTGAGAAAATTAAATTTAAAAGCATTTATTCCTAAATTTCACAATAGAAGTGAATCTCTTTCCTAGATTCTTAGTCTTTTATCTGAGAATTTTGGAAAGAAAGCCCTTGTTTGACTGACTACACAGTATAAAAGCAGTAGTTATACCCAGATTGGAGAGGTTCCTTTGACTGCTGGCTGAGATAGTCTGAGGAGAAATGGAAAGAAATTGGGCTGGCGGCACAGAAGTCCATGATATGAGGCTAGAGGAATCCAGAGAAGGAAAGTTCATGAAAAAAACAAAGCAAAACAAAACAAAACATGGGTACCAGGAAGGTTTGTGGGGTATGAGTAAGCTTAGTTGCCTGATTATATGCTTCTTTCATCCATAAAATAATTTTAACTTTAATTCTGGAACCCTGGTACTTAATCTTTCCTTGAAACCATAAAGAATTCTTCTCTGCTGATAAGAATCATTCTAATGGTAGTGGTTCAATTTAATAAATACTTAGACATTATAGACTGTAATTTTGATGCATCGCATCAGGTTATCAAATTTATCCTCCTAATGTTCTTTTTATGAAGAAGACATGCTCTCACTTGCATTTTGTGCTTAATGTGTTTATAATGTTCTTCTATTATGAAAATCCTCTTTTGAGCATCTTCCCATACCCAGCTGGATGGCCTACTGGATCATGCTTTTCAAAAGCAAAAGCATACATGGACAATAATGTATTTGTTCCTGATGGAGAGAGTTCTCTCTGACTCACCAATCCTTTCTTATCCTGTGTCCTTCACCTCCTTGGTGGTTACCTTCTGGGATTCTCAGAATTTATTATGTTATTGATTGAAGTGAAATTTTAAGGAAAGGAAAGAGAAGAGGAAAAGAATGAGAAAATAAAGCAATACACATGCGCAGAGCAGAAATGAAATTACCGTATCCCAACTTAGAGGCCAAATACAATACCAACTTGAGTAAAACAAAGTAATTCTTATCTTTGTGGATAAGGAGAAGCTCGTGTGCATATTTTATACCAATTCAAATTTATATTTGCTTAACTTCAATATTAATTTGAGGCAAGTATTTTTCTGTCCTTTTTATTTTTTTATCAACTGACTGCTTGGTAGGTCAAAGATATCTGGCTTTTTAACCCTGGCTTGAAAATTTTAGTGAATGTGACTTTGGAAAAGTGACCTACCTTCTCTGTTTTCTTGTCCACACAATGATAGTAATAATCCTTACCATAGACAACCATAGGAGTTCTTCATAAAGCTCTGAGTGCAGTGCCTATCAGAGTAGGCACTTGATAAATGGTAGCTATTGTTATCCATAAATTGAAAAATAGATTGTGTGAGCAGTATAGACAATGTATTTTGATGGTTTAGGAGCTCATATTATAGAATTGACAAGTACTCTTACTTTTACTATGAAAGTAACTGAAATATAATAGGGTAAATTGGGTCTGGACACTTGATGATGATGATGATAATGACAATGATGGCTTTCCTTTTTTCTTCACAGAATGTCCCCCCAGACCTCTCCATCTGCACCTTTGTGCTGGAACAGTCCCTCTCCGTCCGGGCCCTGCAGGAGATGCTGGCTAACACAGTGGAGAAGTCAGAAGGGGCAAGTACTTAATTTATGTAGGCTTCCAGTATTTTAATGAACTCAGCTACTTTATGAATGATTTAATTCACAGGTATTGGAGATTTTCTTCTTGCTGAAGTAAGTCAATGCCTTTTACTTGTGGTTTCCTTGTTTGACTTTTGCTTTCTCCAGCAGACCTATGATGTCTTAAAAAACTTAAAAAAAAACAAAAAAAACAACCTCAAAGGGATCTGTGTCACTGAACCTCATGCTTATGTCTGCGGTTTAAAACAGTCTTTCTTTGAGCATTTGTGTGTTTTCTTACATTTTCAGAGCTGTTATTGTTTTTTTGATTAATTGCTTTATGCTTGGCTATTTGTCATTAATCTTTATTTCATTTTCAAATGCCTCTAACCATGTGACTATGTTCTAAGCTTCTTTATGGCAAGTAAAATTTCATGGCACTCACATATTTTAAGTAACAAAATTATGGTGATACAGCTTTAGTCAACTGTAATTTTGCAACCAGCTAATCATTTTCCTCTGAAAATTGAAATTCTTAATCTGTCTCCTAATGACATTTTTCTTTGAAAGCTTATTTGGTAATTTAAATTATTTTCCATGCTATTACTTGCTATGACTGATTTCTGGGCCACTACCCATTCTTAGCCAATTCATTAAAGTTTATAATTAAGCAGGAAGATGAATGGTCAAATTTTTGTTTCCTGTTTTTATTTTTTGGTACTATAATTACTGCAGTGTATGGTTTAATAAACTATACTATTTCCAGGAATGAAACTGAAAGTTTTCTTTTGCTGTTGTTGGTCTATCTGTTGCTGTTATTGTTGTTAAACATTGTTCTGGTCTGGATAAGTAACAAGATGAGAAAACGAGTGATCAATTATGACGTAATGTATTTTCATTAGCCTTGTAGTTTTTAAAATTTTAGTATCACACAGCTTAGGAGTTTAACTCATTTGTGCATTAATTCTAAATTAATTTAAAATTTTAATGGTTTACTACTAAGTATGGAGGAGAAACTTAGTAGTGATTTTTATTTGATATAGATTTAAAGCTTTGGATACAAAAGATCCAAATATATTATATTTTTCAAGTTCATTTGTGGTTACAACAAAGTTTGAAATTACTTTATTAAGCTATATAAGGTTTCTTTTAAAATTTGTCTTCTTTTTAGAGTAGGCTTAAATTTAAGAGGACTAAAACATTTTTCAATTCAACTAGTTTTATTTCTACCTGGAATAACCCCTCCTGATTTTTAAACATCACTGATGCATATGAATTTTGAAAGTCAAATCTGTCTTTACAAAGAAAAATCATTTTTCTTTTGTAGGAGCATCTAGGAGAATGTGTATTGTCATTTCCCTTATCTTTGTAGATACCAACCTACTGCCAAATTGTCATAAATTTAATTTTTATATTGCTAAGCTGCTTTTTCTAAATTTAACACTTTGAAAAGATGTTTTATCTCCCAAAAATCATACGGTTGGACTAGAGAAGCTCTAAACTTTCTGTGTATATAAGAAATGTTGGGAAAAAAAAAAAAGCTAAAAAAAAAAAGAAAACAACAACAATAACAAAAGAAATGTTGGAAATACTATTTTAAGATTTATATTCTTAAGGTATTTATTGGTTAGAATTTCTGGACCCTCCAAGTATTTTTATTTAGCTGAATTACATTTTGAGTTGTTCTTTATCTAGAAGTTTCTGTTAAAGATAAAGTGGTAATTTATGTGATGTGTGGGACACCATTTTATAAAGCCCAGCTTAGCTGCCATAAGACGTTAATTAAAAAATATATAAATTGAGAAAAATCTGCTACAGGTAAAGAAGGTATTTCATTAATTTCATGAATCTCACTTTTAGACAAGTTTAGAAAGAAAACATTGTCACATAGCTGAAAGGGATACTATATTTTGGGGAAAGAAAGATTCTCTCTTAGACTGCAGAGAAGTTTTGATTATACCCAGCGGTGATATTCAAAATATTTAACAACTAGTTTGGGACAGGCATCAATTAATCAGAGTGGACCTCAGCCATAATGCTAGAGGCAAGGTCCTGGAAATATTCGGGGGTGTCCTAGAGGAGCCCTGGGGTGGTCAGTGTTGGGGAACACTTGGGACTTGGGGCCATGACTATTTACCAAGAGGGATAGAAGTTTTCCACTTTAACAACCATCTTAATCATAATATTGCAAACTGGCCAAATAGCATGTCTGGATTACTCATGATCAATGGTTGCTGCTGGCACTTGTAGGAATCAAGTCTCTTGGACTCCATAGATATCCATATCCTCTTTCATAGTGCCTCATAGTGTCTCCTTTAAGTTCATTATGGGACTCTATGGCAAATCCTTTTGTCAAGCAAGTTGTCATCTCCAACTTAATAAATTTTATGCAGTAGATTTGCTTAAAGGAAGATCCACTTTTACTAGGATGAAATGTGTCAGCAGGCTAATGCTCATTTTCATGAAATAATTTCTTTCCTTACAAATAAACAGTTTATCCAAAAGAACCTTGTGGATTACCTGATTACCCCACTCTTTCACAATTAACTTTCTTTATGAAGCCTTGATTTTTTAAAAATAATTCTTCCTAAATTTTTTATATAATTCAATAGATTGAATAATACTGATGCTATTTAATGTCCAAAATGCCTTCATATGCACATAGCAATACAAACATACTTGACAATACAAACATAAAGTAAAAAATTTCCATCTAGAGCCATGCCTTTTTTTGTGTGGCTAAGTCCCACTTTGCTTGTATTCTTGGGTCCCACTGACTAAATGCATGTTTTTCATAAAACTGCAGGAAATTTCCACCATCATTTGTACCAAAGCATATCATGAAAACGATTGATGATAAAGTGAGATGTGTAAGATGAAACAGGAAAAAATATTACTAATTTATGAAGTTTCAATTCCATAGAGTTGCTTATTGTGACTGTTAGTAAAATAGGTAATATTTTTGTGGCACAAAAAGCATTCTGAAGGTTTCATCTGAAGGGATGTTTTATGTTGTATTAAAAAAAGGTGTGATAAGACAGAGATCTAGATCGAATATGTATAATTCCATTGAACGTCATTTAGCTTTTATCTTATTCAAAGTGTATCAATATTAAATAGGCTGAGACCTGTTTATCTTTATCTGAGTAGCTGCTCCTGGAGCCTTTAAAATCCTGAGGGTGGTGACAATAGACGTAAAACAAGGAGGAGACAGTGACTGCAGAAGCAGCGCCTGTCCCTTTGGCTGAGTTTGGTCTGGGCTCCGGTATATGCACGCCCTGCTTCTGTTATTCCTTCTGTTCTCCGCCGAGTTTTATGTGGTTCTGGAAAACTTGTCTGCTTCTGAATCCACCTCTGTCTATCTCTTCTCACTCTTCAGGTTTATTTTGCACACTGGTGAGATAGCATGGGGTGAGATAGCATAGGGCTGAAAGCAGGGCTGGGCGGTCTTAGCGGACTATTAGAGTACCAGCTCTAACATGTATTCGCTCTGTGGCTTTAGGGAAGGTGAGTCTTTACCGTCAGGTTTAGTGATTAATAAATGATGGTGTATGTAGACTATTTAGCGTATATGTAACAGTGGCTATTATTGTTGTTTCACTTATTCTTTCTCTCGTACCTATATACTCCCTTGGTTAGATTGTCACTAATTCCTGGCTGCCCTTTCCTTGACGGCCTTGGCAGCATCCTTCTCTTCTGTCTTGGCTGGTCCAGCCCCCCCTTCCCCTCTCCTTCAATATCCCAACCGTTTCTGGCATGTAGTTCTGCCAGTTTAATGATGACACAATTATGGTAAAATTCAGAATCAATGATAGCATTTGCTTATTTCTGTGTGTGTTCTAGTTAGTAAAGTTTAATAATTTAGGTGATCCTGTGCTCTTGGCTATTTATTTTATTACACTTCCTTTAATTCACAAACATTTTTCGTGGACACTTTCTCCATACAATTTTATTTTATTTAGGTTTTTTTTTTTTTTTTTTTTGAGGAAGATTGGCCCTGAACTAGCATCTTCCTCCAACACCTTCCTTGTCAATCTTCCTCCTTTTTTCCTTTTTTCTCCCCAAAGCCCCATTAGATAGTTGTATGTCGTAGTTGTGCATCCTTTTAGTTGCTCTATGTGGGACGCTGCCTCAGCATGGCTTGATGAGTGGTGAGTAGGTCCGTGCCTAGGATCAGAGTTGGCAAACCCCGGGCCGCCGAAGCAGAGCACGTGAACTTAACCACTACACCACTGGGCCGGTCCCACAATTTTATTTTTTTAACGTCTAGTTTAATTTAAGGATTCTGTTTCATAGGAGCACAGATACAAAGTGAGAGGTGCCAGTATAGTGGAAAGAGCTTTGGTTTTGGAATCCATGAAGTTTATTGAAAATTCTTACTTTTTCAAATAATATTTTAAAAAATTATCATTTGTTGAAAAGGCATTGCTTTTGTTTAATGCCATGAGTATATTAAGTGGCTTACTTGTATATTCTGTTTAGGAGAGGATATTTTAAAATTATAACAGTGACTATCCTTTCTGTCTTTCAGTTTAGTTGTTTCTGAGGGAACTGTGAGACTCTGTCTTTTTTGACTTTGGCTCATGGCCACTTGGCTATTGGTCGCTTGTTGGTTAGAGTATTGTAGCTTGAACCAAGAAAAAAAACTAAAATTAAACCAATATTTTCCCCTTACATTCTGCTCTTTGGTGAGGAAGTAGGTTGAAATTTATAATTTAGGTGATTGTGATTAGCATCATTCATTCAATTTATGTCATATATTTCCCTCAATATTATAGGTAGTTGGTAGTTTACTATAATTCAAATTATAATTGACGCTTTAAATAGCTATAAAATTCAGAATGTAATACTATAAATATTACTTATGAATAAAAGCATTCAGTTCTAATCATTCATTTACTTAATACAAACTTTTTGAACATTTATAAGATATATTTTACAAGGCTCTGTGGTTAGAAAGATGAATGATAAGTGATTTTTCTCATCAGTGGGTTCACAGTCTAATGCAGGTATAGACAAACAATTATAATACAATTTGATGTGCATTATCATAGAAGTATATGTAATTATAATGTTAGCACGAGGAAGGAATTGGGTATGTGGAACTTGTCATTCCTTTGAATTTTCTGTGGCCATCTATAATCATTTCTAAGACAAGTAGAAATAGTATTAAAACTATTAATATAAAAATCATTTTTAAGTATTTCTCCAAGGAACAATTTGATCTCATTAGGCTATTCTTTAGAATTCTAATAGAAAATAGTACTTGCTGGGAGGACAATGCATAATATGTCCAGAGATATTCTTAAAATGATTTTTATGTTTCTTCCTAAAATAGTTTATTATTTTATATGAAATCCTAAGAACGTTTAGTATTCTAAATTATACACTGTCTTGTAATTAAAGGTACAAAATACTACTGTGACTTAATTATTAATAGAGCTATTACATCAGACTCAGACATGTCCAGGTTTTATGAAAAATGAAGTTATAGAATGTGGAGTATTATTAAACAGGTGTACCATTCTTCTCATAAAACCGCTGCCTTTTTTTTTGGTGAGGAAGATTGGCTCTGAGCTAAATCTCTTGCCAATCCTCCTCTTTTTGCTGAAGATTAGCCCTGAGCTAACATCTGTGCCCATCTTCCTCTATTTTGTATGTGGGGTGCTGCCACACATGGGTTGATGAGCAGTGCGTAGGTCCATGCCCAGGTTTCGAATCTGCGAATGCTGGGGCTGCCTAAGCGGAGCGCACAAACTTAACCACTATGCCAGTGGGCCAGCCGCCAAAACTGCTGTCTTTTTAAAGCATGTACTCTGAGAGTATTCAACAATATATCAAGAAGCAACTAGCTAAATTTACTGGTAAATGAGTTTTTTAAAAATACATTTTTTAAACATTGAAGCACCATAAATGAGTTTTTAAAAAGTACATTTATCAAACATTGATGCACCAATTTCAGGCAAGTAATTGCATTTAAGATCATTTTATATAAATGCAAGAGCAGAAGGTGAAGTTCAAGATCTGTGCTGTATTCCATAGTGATCTTTAAGTGCACAGATTCTAGAGCAAACTCCTTGACTTCAGTTCATGGTAGTCCTAGGAAAGCTGCTTAACCTTTCTGTGCCTCAGTTTTCTCATTTACAAAGTGGGGTAAATAATAGTATCTCCCTCATAGTGTTGCTCTGAGAATCTAATAAGTTAATATAACTAAAGCGTGTAGAACAATGCTGGCACACAGGAAGCACTGTAGCTATGCTATTATCTTTATTATTATGATTTTTGCTTTAGTATGCGTTAACGAGCTCTTACCAGACCTGACCCGTCCGGAGAAAACAACTATAAACTTTGCACCAAATATTAAAAACAAAACAAACAAACAACAAGAAAACTCCCAATTACCTGAAGGCTCTAGAGAGTTGAACAAAAAAGCAGGCACATTCTGGAGACTTATTTGTTCAAGCTCTTGGGAAGACAGGCCAAGGACCAAAAATTAAAAGAGTTAATGTTGTGTTCACCTTGGCTGAGTTTTATTTCTATACTGATTGTTTTTTTCCATTTGCTTTCTCTTTGTTAAAGTGAATTGGGGTAGTGTGGAGGAAAGAGGAAGGGATGACAAACCTTGCTTGTGGTTCATGTAATATAGATTATGTTCTGTATATTATTAAAAATAAGTTTCTCAGATGGCTGGGCTACTGACTAACTGGAAAAAAGTGAAGTTTACTTAAACACTTGTTATTGTTCATCCATTTTCGAATATGTTACTGCTCTGCACATCCTAAGTCTCCATTCAAATAGAGAATCAAAAATTACGAAGTAAAACTGTGATTACACTCTTAAATACTGTCAGGGCAGTAGATATCTGTCTCTGAGGAGACCAGAGCCAAAGAGTGAACAGGGCTACTTTTTAATAAAGAAAAATAATACCACACTCACAGTTTTTATTTTTGCTTCAGCAAGATGCCTGCCTGGAATATGGTAGGGAATCAATAAATTATATCTGTCTGTCTGTCTATCTATCTATCTATCTATCTATCTATCTATCTATCTTAATTTATTTTGTTTGATTAATGATATTGTTAAAAGTAATTAGTGACACCTAAAGCACAAGCAAGAAAATAAAAAAAAACAAGTGGACTACATTAAACTGAAAAACTTCTGCACAGCAAAAGAAACCATCAGCAAAGTGAAAACGCAACCTATGGAATGGGAAAAAATATTTGCAAACCATATATCTGATAAGGGGTTAATATCCAAAATATATAAACAACTCATGCAACTCAATAGCAAAAAAACAAATAATCCAGTGAAAAAGTGGGCAAAAGACCTGAATAGACATTTTTCCAAAGAAGATATACCAAAGACCAACAGGTACATGAAAAGATGTTCAACATCACTAGTCATTAGAGAAATGGAAATCAAAACCACAATGAGATATCACTTCGCATCTATTAGATGGCTATTATCAAAAAGAGAAGAGATAACAAATGCTGGCCAGGATGTGGAGAAAAGGGAACTTGTGTGCACTGTTGGTAGAAATGTAAACTGGTGCAGCCACTATGGAAAACAGTATGGAGGATTCTCAAAGAGTTAAAAATAGAAATACCATATGATCCAGTAATCCCACTTCTGAGAATATATCCAAAGGGAACAAAAACACTAATTTGAAAAGATATCTGCACCCCCATGTTCATAGCAGCATCATTTACAGTAATAGCCAAGATATGGAAACAACCTAAGTGTCCATCAACAGTTGAATGGATAAAGGAGTTGTAGTATAAATATGTACAACAGAATATTATTTAGCCATAAAAAATGAGGAAATCCTGCCATGGATGGACCTTGAGGGCATTATGCTAAGTTAAAAATCAGACAGAGAAAGACAAATACTGTATGATCTCACTTATATGTAGAATCAAAAACAAAACAAAAAAACCCAAACTAATAGAAAAAGAGATCAGATTTGTGGTTACCAGAGGTTGGGGAACGGAGACTTGAAGGAAGTTGGTCAAAAGGTACAAACTTCCATTTATAAGATAAATAAGTACTAGGGATGTAACATACAGTATGGTGACTATAGTTTACACTGCTCTATGATATATATGAAAGTTGTTAAGAGAGTAATCCTAAGAGTTCTCATCACAGGAAAAAAATTTTTGTCTTGTTTTTGCTTTCTCTTTTTATTGTATCTGTATGAAATGATGGATGTTAACTAAACTTATTGTGGTAATCATTCCACAATAGATGTTAAGTCAAACCATTATACTGTACAACTTAAACTTCTCCAGTGTTGTATGTCAATTATATCTCAATAAAACTGGAAAAAAATTAATTAATGCCTACCATGCATGTGATATAAAAATATACTTAAATTTCAGTTTAAATTTAAATTCCAGAAGCATTTCAATCTTTTATTCTCATAACAGTAATATCTATTGAAGATAACCACAGCTAAAAGATTAGTTTATAACCATCTAGAACATCATGTACATAAACAGGATCATATTATGGATGTTGTATCATCTTTTACAACTTAATCGTATTTGCTTTAAAAAAAAACAAGGACGCAAAAGTCCAAAGAGAATCCAGGTTTAATCTATCAGTGCTCTGGCTCAGATTTTCTATAATTCTCTTTACTCTCTTCTCCTCTCTGTTTGCTTGGTTCTTAGGCTAGTTTCCCTTAGGATTACGGTACAATAATTTCAGGAAATGATATCCAAGTTCAGCATCATCCATAAGCACAAAAAGGAGCTGACTTTCTTTATTTTTCTTTATGAGAGTAAGGAACTTTTCCCAGAAGCCTCCTCGTAGACTTCCCCTTATGCCCATTGTCGCATACTCACGCCTCAGTGATTTACTAGCAAGGGAAAATGTGGCCAACACAGCTGGCTTAGAGTGTGGGGAGGGAGAGAGGAAAGGATACCTCTACAAAATTAGGTTCTCTTTTTTGGAAGAAGGAAGATGGTTATATGTGTAAATGAATGTTGGATAATTTCTAACATTGTTTGCTATAATACGTAGCAGGCACAGAGTTAGCATCTTTATGTCTTAATTGGAAATATTTATTTATGTTTAGGATCCTCCAGGTTCTTGAGCCAAGGTAGGTCTAGCAAGTTTAATCCTTATCCAGGAAAAGAAATCAAAGTCTATGCTCAGTTGTCCCCATCGCTGAGAAATGAAAAACCCATGTCCCTTCTCCACCCAACTAATTCATGCAGCATTCATTCAACAAAAGTATATTGAGTTGCTATTGGGAATTCTGGGCTGGAGATCCAGACATGAATAAGAATGCATCCTTGCTCTTGAAAAATTTAGCAATCTAATAGTGAAGAGAAAAGGTAAATAAATCGTTGTCATGTGGGTGAAACATGCTTTGGTAGTAAGTAGTTCAATGAGAGGGCAGAGGAGGGAGCTCCTAATTCCTTACCCAACTCTCCGTGTACAAAGGCGTACATCACATCATAAATGGCTGAGGTCCTCAACGGGTAAAAACTGAGACAAGCTTAATGCATTAATCTGTTTATATTGTAGACAGTATGATATTACTAGCTATTTATATTGAAACTGCAATTCCCAAATATCTACCATGACTTAACATTTTATTTCAAGAGGCTGGGTTCCATTTACCTTGCTGTTTAGCAACATCCCTGGTAAAGCATAAATACAGCTTTGCGAATGGAGCTATAATGCTAGTAAGTTAACGCATTTACTAACTTGATGTGGTCATCAGCCAGCATCTTGTCTAAAGCCTCTGTACGTAACTATGCATCTGTGAAATTGGTGCAGTGATTTAAAAGGTGAATGTGATTATAATCTCCTAAAGGGCTTATGGCTAAAAATGTTCACTGAGCAACAACTGTTTGTTTATCCACTACTTATGTGAATGTGGATCTTTGTCTGTGGTTGAAATATGCATCTTCTATTTGTGGACATTTTCTGTTTTACTGTCTTTCAGTCTCTGGGATGACTACTTTCTACTCTGAAGCTAAGGACACTGCATATTTCTTTGTATTTGAATGACATGGTTTCCAGAGACTCCAGCATCAAACTCAATAAGGAGGCCAATTTAATCAACATGTAATTTGATCACAGTGGCACAGTTATGCACTGTTTTAGATTATGAATTTTGAATGTATAGATTATTTTATTTGATTAGTGTCATTCAATTTGGACATCTTCCTCATATTTTTTTGTGTTCCAAGTAAAAAATTATTTTTCATGTGTAAATATTTGGTAGTAAATGAATCAGATGGTAAATTTACATAATAAACGATTCCTGAATTTTCCAGTGATTTAAAGATATTATAACCTATTGAGCCAACCTTCCTCTAATTTTTATTCTCTTAAAGTTCTAACTTCATTTTCTTAAAACATTCTGGTCTAATTTGATAGAATACTTCCTTTTTTCACCATTCTTTATCAAGTGGCACTGCCATTACTCCCCCACCCCCAACTAGCACTCCTTCTTATGTTGCTTGAATTTTCTCCAAAGCACTTACATACTATGTATTTCTGTTTTTATTTTTATTTTTTTAATAGACTGCTATCCCCATTAGAGTGTAAACCCCAGGAGGGCAGAGCTTTTGGTCTGTTGTGTTCACTTGCTGGACCACTAACACCTAGGACTATGCATGTTATGAACTGGATATTCAGTAAATATTTGCTGACTTAAGGGAGTGCAAGACAGAATTTATAAACCAAAAATTGAGGGACTGAAAAGTGCCAAAAATTCTGTTTCTGTTACTATAGTAACAGTTTTGAACATAAGGTAGAACTTTTGCTTGTGAAGTATAGCTGTTTTTCACCTTGCCTCTCCATCGTGGGAGAAAAGGAATATTTTCAGAAGGGAAAATGAGAAAGTAACCCTTTGGGGTTAGGGAACCATACATCCTTGTCTGCCTGGCACAGTCCAGGTTAATACCTGTTGTCACAGCTTAATTCCTATTAGTTCCCCCTTTTACTGTCCAAAGTGTTCCAGTTTGGGTGGGAAGTTATATGGCCATCCCCAGTCATGGTACCTTTGTGAATCAGGTAAAATTTATAGAACCTTTCCACTGAAAAAAAATACAGATAATATGCACACATACAAAATCTTTCATATAGCTTCAGATTTGAAGACTTAAGAGAAGTCCAAGCAACTCCTTTGACTTATAGCCACACACTCTCAAAAGCTATACTTTTTTGTAGCTGATCTCGGAGCTATCAGAGAAAGACAAAAAGAGTGGGATCTACATAATTTTGAGGATTTGAGAGACCAGATGGAACATTCTGACAGTTAGCATGTGGCCAGTACTGCCACATGCTACATGTCAGCCAGATTGTGTTCATGTGGCTTCTGAGATAATGGTGAGGCCATTAGTTCTAAGACCACATGGAGCTGTGATACAGTCTTGACTGGAACAGGAAACCTTAGAACTGTCCTTAGGCTGTTGACAGAGTGCAAAGAGCAGCACACCAAGGGCCCACAGAATGGGCTTCATATTGCAGTGCACTGATTTCCATAGTTCTGGAGAAAGTGAGCCTGGTATGAGACTAGAAGAACATATTGAAAGCATTGCTTTATCTGACATGAGAGAGAAGTATCCCAATAAGATTAGACAGTACAAAGAGAGAGATAAATGATAGGTAAATAACAGCAGAGACAACAGAAGAAGCAATAGTAAACCAGCAAAATTTAATACTGTATAAGCTGGTGTTCATTACATTTGTTTGCTCTCCAGATATATCATGAGTGACTATGTTCCAGGCTCTGTGTAGGGTAAATGGTGAGAGAGAGCCTGAGGAACTAGGCAGGTTTCTTCCAAGACAGGGCATAAGTGGAATGTGTGCATTATAAATATAAACACTCAATAAATGTTTTCTTGGGGCGAAGGAATTAAAAACAAGATTCCAGGGTCAAAGATAAAAACTGAGATTGTCTTGACACACCCATGGCCTGGAGATTTTGTTTTGTTTTGTTTCTAATGGTTTACAGAATAGAAGAAGTATTAATGTGTATAACAATTATGAGTTGGGAAATGAATTATTATTTATTCATGGGAAATAGTCTCTATACTTTCAGAATGGATTTGAGGTGGATGCTACACAGATATTTAAATTTAGTAGATTTATAAGTAGTTGCCCCATAAGAAGTTTTTGGTTCCTCTGAGCCAAAGCAGTTCCAGCATTGCTTAGGAAGAAATCTGTGCACCTGGCTGGATTCAACCAATAATTAGATCACTCTTGTGGTGTTTCATCTTTGATTATGTCTTCTTTCTAGGCCTTTAACTTGCCTATAACTGCTGTACAACTGTTCCCTGAGCAGACTATTCCTAATTTAATTGTTACCGTGTGACCTCAGTTTTTATGAGGGCTTTAGTTAGTTCTTTCTACTGTCCATTCGCTATCCAAACTAGACTCACTCCCTGAATATGCTCTATTTTCCTCAGATACGTATTCTCATATTCTTACCACACTAATTCCTCCACTTAGACTTCTGTGCCTTTCAAAAATTTATCCCATCCTTCTATGCATGTGTCCAAGGAGGTGTCTTTCTTGAATATTTTCATAATCTTCCCAGCCAGTAGTAATATTTCTGCTCATGGAGTCCCATATCACTGGGTTTTTAAGTTTTCCTGTATTTCTCTCATATTATGTAATAATTATTTCATGTGTATTGTATACAATTTTTTACATTAAAACATTTTTTTTAACGTCTGAAAACATTTTTATTTCACTTATTTTTTTAGAGCAGTTTTATGTTTACAGAAAATTGTTTGGAAAGTTTCCACAACTTCTCCCTCCTTTTCCCCACAGCACTTCCCCTACTATTAATGTTTTGCATTAGTGTGGTAGATTTGTTATATTTGATGAGCCAGTGCTGGCACATCATCACTCAAAGTCCATAGTTTACATTAGGGTTCACTCTTTGTGCTGTACATTCTAAGTTTTGACAAATGTATGATGTCATGTATCCACCATTACTGGGTCATATAGAATAGTTTCACTGCCCTAAAAGTCCCCTGTGCTTCACATATTCATGCCTCCCTCCCACCCAACCACTGGAAACCACTGATCTTTTTACTGTCTCCATCATTTTTCCTTTTTCAGAATGTTATATAGTTGGAATCTTATAGTATGTAACCTTTTCATACTGGCTTCTTTCACGTAGCAATGTGCATTTAAGGTTCCTCTATGTCTTTCCCTAGCTTGATAGCTCATTTCTTTTTATCATTAAGTAATATTCCATTGTATGGATGTACAGTAGTTTGTTTATCCGTTCACCTATTGAAGAACATCTTGGTTGCTTCCAGGTTTGGGCAATTATGAATAAAGCTGCTATAAATTCATGTGCAGGTTTTCAGGTAGACATAAGCTTTCAACTCTTGGGCGAATACCAGGGAATGTGATTGCTGGATCATATGTTAAGAGTATGTTTATTTTTGTAAGAGACTGACCAACTGTCTTCCGAAGTGGCTATACCGTGTTGCCTTCCAGCTAACAATGGATGAGAGTTCCTGTTGCTCCACATCCTGGTAGCATTTGGTGTTGTCAGTTTTTGGATTTTAGCCATTCGAATAGGTGTGTAGTGGTATCTCATTGTTATTTTAATTTGCAATTCCCTGATGACATGTGATGTTGAACATCTTTTTTGCCATAATAAGATGCTTATTTGCCCTGTGATATCTTCTTTGGTGAAGTGTTTATTGAGATCTGTTGCCAAGTTTTTAATTGGGTTGTTTATTTTCGTATTGTTGAATTTTAAGAGTTCTTTATTATGTTCTAGATACCAGTCCTTTATCATATATGTGTTTTGTAAAGATTTCCTCCCAGTTGTGGTTTGTCTTATCATTTGGCTAACAGTATGTTTCACGGAGCAAAAGGTTTAATTTTAATGAAGCCCAACTTATCAATTTTTCTTTCATGGATGGTGCTTTTGGTGTTGTATCTAGAAAGTCATTGTCAAACTCAAGGTTACACAGATTTTCTCCTGTGTTATCCTCTAGGAATTTTATAGTTTTGTGTGTTACATTTAAGTCTGTGATCCATTTTGAATTAACTTTTGTGAAGGGTTTAAGATCTATGTCTAGATTCATTTTTTTGCATGCAGATGTCCAGTTGTTCCAGCACGATTTGGTGAAAAGACTATCTTTTTTCCACTGAATTACCTTTATACCTGTGTGAAAGGTTGATTGACCATGTTTGTGTGGGTCTGTTTCTGGGTGCTTTATTCTGTTCCATTGTTCTGTTGGTCTGTTCTTTCACCAATACCACACTGTCTTGATTACTGTAGCTTTATAGTAAGTCTTGATTTTGGGTAGTGTCAGTCCTCCAACTTTATTCTTCTCTTTCAATGTTGTGTTGGCTATTCTGGGTCTTTTGCCTTCCCATGTAACCTTTGGAATCAGTTTGTCAGTATTCCCAAAATAGCTTGCTGAGATTTTGATTGGGATTTCATTGAATTGTTTTGTTAAAATCACTGTATCCCTCTTTGCACGCATCATTTTTTTTTACAGTAAATAGATCTGGAATTTATTTAAGGGTTTATTATGTGGAGTTTATTGTTATTCATAGTAGATCCATCTACAGTTTATTTAAGATTAGTATTTAAGTTGATACTTTTCCCAATAGTTTCATCATCATTCATGACTGATGATTCCCTTCCTTATTTATTATGATGCCTTTTTAGTCATACATTATATTCTTACATTCCCAATGTGTTACTCTAAGCTAAATATTCACGTTTGTTTATTGTTGTGCCCAAACAACACTAATTTAATCACTGAGTTTTAGAAATGTCTTAATATTTAATTGGTCTAGTTCTCCCTCATTGTTTTTCCCCTCAGAAATTGTTTATAATTTTCTTGACTATTTTCCCAAGTGAATTTGCTTGTGGTATTTAATTGAATGTAGTAACTCTGATAAGAGCTGACATGGAAGACAGCTTACTTGCTTAGTATCCATCTATTTGAGTTTTGTTAATATTAAAGTCTATATAAGAGCCTCTTTAACATGTTCTGTGCTTAGAGAAAGGAGGTGTTGGTAATTCTGAGTAAGAAAGTGTGTATATATTTCTGAGGATTTGGACAACTTCAGAAAGCAATTTAAATAGTATTATAGGAACCATTTCTATTCTAAAATAGGAATAATTTAGGAAGCAATAGATCTTAGTCCTCTCTTATCTAGTTTAAATTTTAAAAGAAAAATTTTTAACTTCTGAATGAAAATTCTAAACCTTTTCTTTGAATTAACTCGAATGTGTTAGTGTGGGAGATTGTCCAGTTTACTGTACTGTATAAGTCTATTTCATTATTTGACAAATCCAAAAAATGTGAGCGTTTTGCCTGATTAATGCATAAATCAGAATAAAGCCAGGAAAATGGGCTGAAGTATAATTCAGTGAGTTACTGGACTTACTTTTGTGACTTCTTTTGCGTAATTAAATTTATGGTGAGTTTTTTTCTCAAACTGATGGCAGGAAGGACTTGTGGTCTCATGTATTTAAAATACAAATCACATTCAATATTGCAGTGCGGAGAGATGCTTTTTTCCTTATTTATAATTTCCCCAACATTAACCCCACATCTATTTGCCCTAATTTAATACTTTGTATTTTCTATTTTAAAATTACTTGGTTTGCTCCTTGGGAGATTTTGGTAGATACCTCAGTTGAGGTCCAGTGAATCTTTAATTCTGTTATTTGTAAATATTTATAAAAAAGAAAATAGAAATAAGAAAAAAGAAAAAAATCCTTGCTAACTAATGAAACTAATAGTTATAGGAGAGAAAGCAAATATAAAAATACCTAGCACAACATCTATGATAGTAGAGTCTCAATAAATATTAGTTTCTTTCTCTTTGCACTGTCAAGGGATAAACTCATTGCTTGTTAAAATGCAATTGACCATCTAAATGCCAGTGTTTTAATAAAAGTGTATAATGTGGATTTCTCTTAATTCCTTCTTAAATGGCAGTTTGGCCACGTATTTAACAAATAACTAGGTACTAAGGAGTCAAAATATCATATATTTCGGGGGGAAGGAAGGGGAAGGAAAAATCTATGCCAAAAACAAAGTAGTTTTAATTTATTTTGAATCTTTTATTGTTTAGGTCAGACTTTGTTTGGAAAAAATAGAGAAAATTTTCAATAATTCCACTTCCAACTTGCAGCAGACCAATACTTTTGCTGAGGAAAAACAACAGCAGCAACAACAACAAACTAGGAAAGTTTTAAAAGGATTAAATTATAGGGATTTAAATAAAAAGGATTAAATTACAAAAGAAATCTATTTGAAGGCATTAGAAACTCCTGAGGTAGCCAGGACATGAGAAGGCCAGAATCTCAGAGACAAGAGAAGTGCCTTGAGGTGGGCCTAACATTCCATATACCACCTTTCCCTTTGGGCATTTACTGAGCGGTAAACTGGGCAGAGAGTGAGAAAGGGAAGCCTGCAAAGGGTCCCTTATATAATCTCATGGTCCTGGAGTTGTAAACAATTATAGTTGAGCCTGCCAAGATAGTCAGGACTTGAGGATACAAGATCTTGAAGGAAAAGGAGACAGAGAGAAATAAGGCTTATTTTCTGCAAAAGTTTTCCTCCTCAAGGCATTTTATTCTTTGTCACTGTTGGAAACCAGCTGAGAAGATTAGCAGAAAGCAGCTGAAAAGTTTCACATTGCGTTAATACGTGACTAAATACTGATTGTGCAAATCAATACTGATCATGTCTTCTGGGGTTTAATTCTTATGCTGAGAAGGCAAAAGATTGTATTTCAGAAGTTGTTGAGGAGTAGGGACCCTGGTAATCACTCCAGGCCCTCAGGTGGGACCCCTGAAAATTTTATACTATGAGTGGGGGTGGACCAGAAGTAGTCTGAATCTCAGTAAGACTGAAACCCCGCCATCAGTCTACTCAACTCCAGATCGGATTGAAGTGACCTGCTCATCATCTAGCTGCTAGCCTTAGGTAATCCTCTCTGGAGGAAAAAGCATCATCCAGCTTATATTTAAATTTAACACACAATATCTGACACACAATAAAAAATATTATTAGGCATACAAAGAATTAGGACTAAGAGAAAAAGGCTTGATAATAGAAACAGACCTATAGGTGATCCAGATATTGGGATTATCAGTCATAGATCTTAAAATAATTGTGGAATCCACAAAGAAAAATCAAATGGAAATTCTAATACCGAAAAACACAATAAGTAAAATAAGAACTCAACAGATGAACTTAACAGCAGCTGGGACATAGTTGAAGAGAGAATGAATTCATGAACTGGAAAATAGGCCAGTCAAAAATGTACAGACTGACACACAGAAAGAAAAGAACATGGGAAATAGATAAAAAAAAATTATAAGAGACATATTAGATGTGATGATAAAGTCTAACATGTAAGTGACTGGATTCCCAGACTGGGACAGAGACAATATTTGAAGATTTAATAGTGCATAATTTTTCAAAATTAGTGGAATACACATTAATTCACATTTCAAGAAGCACTACAAATCCTCAGTAAGATTAATACATAGAAAACCATACTTTGGTGTATCATAGTAAAACTGCTGAATACCAGAAAAAGAAAAAAAATCCTAAAAGCAGCTAGAGTAAGGGGACGAAAAAGGCAACAATAAGATTATTAACTGACTACACAACAGAAAAATGTAAGCCAGAAGACAAAGGCTTGATAGCTGTAATGTGGGAAAAACAAATAATCACTAACTTAGAATTCTCTGCCAGCTAAAATTTCTTTCAAAAGTGAAGAGAAAATAAAAACATTGCCAGACAAAGAAAAATTGAGATAATTTGGAGATAGGAAGAAGAGTTCTTTAGGCAGAAGAGGAATGATACTACTTGGAAAAAAGTTAATGCAGGAAGAAAAGAAGACCAAGGATAAATATGTTGCCAAATGTAAATTAATACTGACTAAACAAAACAATCATATTAGTGCCTCGTGGGGTTAAAATTATAAGGAGAAATTAACCAATCAACAGTCAGCATACAAGACGACACCGTTCTCAGTAACTATTAGAATAAACAGGCAAATAAATCAGTGATGATATAGAAAATCTAAACAGCATGTTTAATAAACATGCATATTGACGTATATGGAATATTGTACCCAATGGTGACAAAGTATACATTTGTTTCAAGTGCAGATGGGGCACTTACCAAAATTGGTTGTGGAGAAAATATAACCAAATTTCAAAAGTTTGTAATCATTTAAGAGTATGTTCTTTGACAGTAATGGAATTAAGCTAGAATCAGTAACAAAAAGATAAATAGAAAATGGATAAGTCTGTGAAAGACAGAAAGAGTTAATCGCAATGGAAAATTATAAAATATTTTAAAATAGATAATAATGGGAAAAGAGAGACATACCTAAAGTTGTGGATACAGTTAAAATTGCTTAGAGGGAAATTTTTAGCCCTAAATACGTAAGAAGGACCGAATAATTGGCTAAGTATCTCTCAGTAAGACAACAAAAAGAACATGTTAAACCTCAAAAATACAGGAAGAAGAAATAATAAAAAGCAGAAATTAATGAAATAGAAAGAAACATAAATCATCACAGCCAATAGTTAGTTCCTTGAAAAGATTAATAAAATTGATGAACCCTTAGCAAGACTGAACAAGACAAAAAAGAGAATATATTAAATTAACAATATTAGAAATAAAAAAGGGGAAATCACTGTAGAACCTCCAGACAATGAAAAGATAATTAGAGACTATTGTGAATAACTTTCTTCCAATGAATTTGAAATTTCCTAGAAAAATACAGTTTTATAAAAATATAATTTACCAACCCTCACAAAACAAGTGGGAAATGTGAACTGTCATATACTTTTAAAGACATTGAATTGGTAGGTATAAGCAGTATCACAAAGAATTCTGGGTCCAGGTGGCCTCATTGATCAATTCTACCAAACATTTAAGGAAACAATAATACTAATCTTAAACTCTTTCAGAACGCTTCTTAGCTAATTTTATGAGGCCGGTGTAACCCTGATCCTAAACCATGACAAAGACCTTGCAAGAAAAAAAAAGTTATGGACTAATATCCATCATGGACATAGATGCAGAAATCCTCCACAAAATATTAGCAAATCAAATCCATGGATATATAAAAACGATAACATATTACAACCAAGTTGGGATTCAAAACCAGTTAATGTATTCCCAAAGCCAGTTAATGTCTTTCATCATATTAAGAGAAAAAAAGGAAAAAAATTATATATTTTAATAGATATTTAAAAATATTTTTAAAAATAAAACATTCGTTATAAAACTAGTAAATTTGTAATGTAAGGAAACTTCTTTAATTGGATTGAAACTATCTACAAAATGGAAAACCAGTGAACTTTTGATTTCTTTCAGTGCAACGTTCAATAAAAGTGGTGAAAGTGGGCACTATTAGAATTAAAAAGTGAATTTAGCAAAGTTGCTGCTTAATATAAATTTTTAGTTACATTTTATATACTGGGAAACAGCAATTACAAAATAAAAATTTCTAAATGAGTCCACTTATATTAGTATAATAAAACATCACATACATAGCAATAATTCTAATGAAAGATGACAAGCCTTTACATAGAAAATTGAAAAACATTTTGAAAGAAATTAAAGATGACCTAAAAAGAAAAATGGAGGAATATACAATGTTCACATATTTGAAGACTGGATGTTATAAAGATGGCAGTTCTTTCCAGTGATCTGTAGATCAATGCAATCTCAATCAAAATCCCAGCAGGTGCTGTTTTTTGTGTGCATGAAAATTTAAAAGGCAATTCTGAACATTATGGGAAATGAAGAGGGTCAGTATTAGTAAATACAATATTGAAGAAATAAAGTTGGGGCTTCTGGCTACCAGATATCAAAACTTATTTTGATGTTACAGTGATTAAGAAGATTGTATTGTTATTAGCACAGAGATGGAACAATAGGCCAGATAGAATAGAGTTCATAAATAGATCCACACGTTGGTAACTTGATTTATGACGCAAGTGGCAGTGCAGTGCGGCGGGGAAAGGATTTTCTCATTATAAATGGTGCTAGGTCAATTGGATGGCTATATGAGGGGAAAAATGAATCTTGTTTCCCTCCCTACTATCATACACCAAAAAATCAATACCAAACAGGTTGTGGCTCTCAGGTGAAAGGTAAAATACAAATTTTCTAGAAAATAATGTAGGGGAACCTTTTCTTGACAAAAAACACCAGCCATGAAGGAAACGATTGATAAATTGTACTACAATTAAGAACGTCTGTCATCAGGGTTACCATTAAGAGACTGAAAAGATAAGACACAGACTAGGGAGTGGAATACTTGGAAAAATATAAACAATTCTGACAAAGCAGGAAGAAAAAAGATTGACAACCTAATAGAAAAAAAAATGGGTAAAAGACTTGAAGAAATACTTCACAGCAGTGGATATTCAAATATCCAAAAGCATATGAAAAGGTGCTTCATCTCAGTAGGTATCAGAGAAATGCAGATTAAAACTGTGATAAGGTACTACTACACACCCACCCGAAGAGCTAAAATTAAAAAGACTAATAATACCCGGTATTGGTAAGATGGAAAGCAAGTGAAACTCATACCTTGCTGATGAGAGTATAAATTTAAACCACCACTCTGGAAACCTCTTTGGCAGTATCTACTACAGCTAAATATTTATAAATCCACGACTATTTCCAGTCCTGGTTTATACCCAATGGAAATATATTCATGTATTCACCAAAAGATATGTACGAGAATGTTCAACACAGAATTATTTGTAATAACTCCAAACAGGAAACAACCTAAATGTTCAACTGTTGAATGGGTAAATACATTGTGATCTAGTCATACCATGGAATAATAAAAGCAGGGAAAATGAATTAATTACTACTACATGACGAATCTTAGAAACCTAATGTCAGCTAGAGAAGCTAGAAAAAAAGAGAACATAGTCTATATTTCCAAAATCAAAAAAGGCAAAACTAATTAACGGTAACATAATAATGGTTACCTTTGGTAAGGGCATGAAGGCAGCCTCTGGGTCATAGGGACTGTCCTCTTTTTAGCTCTGGGTGCTGATTACATGGATTTGTTTACTTAGTAAAATTTTATCGAGCTGTATACTCATGGTTTATATATTTTTCTGAATTTGTTATTCATTAAAAACGTGGCCCATCCAAGTCATAATTTTACTGAAAAAAAATCTAAATGACTTCATTATATTTTGAATCCTGGAACACAGTGTGCAAATTTTTCAAGTTTTTTCCTCCTAATCTTAATAATAAACAACATGTGCAGTGGAGAATTATTTATAGGGTAGAGTAGTTTTTGGTTTTTATTTTTCTCTAGTTTATTATTTAAAAAAATTTAACAGCAAGGTAATAGATTGTAGGCATATATTACGTATTTTAATTACTTTTCTTGTGTATGCCTTGATATTAAAAAATTTATGTTCACGATGGATGTTTTATTGTTGTGATGTAATTATCTAGAATACATGTATGCGAAAAACCAGGCATGCTGTTTGAACAACTGAAATTAAATAACATCTTTGATGTTATAAGCATCTCGAGGTGCATTTTATATTCTCTTATCTTGATGTTAACACATTCTGTTAGTTGGCACTTACCATAAGAAATAGGCTGTTGAGCAATTCCAAATTAAATGTGGACTAAAAATTTGAAACAAAAGAGAAAAAGGATGATGTATCTTGGATATACATAGAGATGGCTTAGGAGAGTGGGTCTTTGAAATTGGAGACCCAATTTCGAGGTCAAGCTCCATCTTTTAGTGGTTATCGGACATTTTTTTGTTGTTAAAAATTCTTAACACTTTTATATGTCATTTGTTTCCTCATATGTAAAATTCAGACAATAAGATTACATGTAAAGTGTTGAGCTCAAAGCCTGGGACATAGTAACTTCTTAGTATGTGACCTACAGATTTAATAATAATGAAATTCTTCACCTTAAACAGTAAAATGAGGTTAAACATGTTGGAAGAAACAACTAAACTTTTTTTTAAGGTTTTGGAATAGTTCATGTATATGTGCCCTAAATTTATTAATTAAAATAGGAATACAAAAATAGTGATATTATGTGAATGTTTCACCTTTCATATGATGATATGATATAATTTAGAATTAATTACTTTTGTATTGCATTCTTAACTTATGTCCTCTCTGCTAAATCAATTTGGTGTTTAAATGACTATTTTGTTTTCCTTAATGGGAAGTTTGTTTTTATTTGGAAAATGAGGTTGCTCTTCTTTTGGTCTTAATATGATAAAATATTTAATGTAGTTTCCTAAAGATGTTAAAATATTTATTTTCTCTAAATTAATGGAATCAATATATTTTTAAAAAATACCACATACTTGGATAATAAATTATTGCAATAAATATTCATTTGTCTTCTATGCTTTATGGATTTGGTAATTGTTTAAACTATAAAGTTGGTCAGGTTATTGTGAACTTTATAATTCCCTTCCTTGATTAGCTCCATATAAATCATTCTCTTCACTATAGGCATTTAATTAAATGATTCTTTTTAACATTAATAAGAGATGTGTCATGAAATCACTCTGCATTGCTTATGCATAATTACAACTTTATTGCACTTTAGTCAGTTTTTAAATTCTGTGGACCATTTGTCTTGTCTTTCGTGTTTAGTTGATAATTCACCCCCAGGACATGCTGTTGCTAAGCTTTCGTTGGGTATTTGGATAATGAATCTGTTATATTATTGCTACTAATTCTTGCTACTTAAGAAACTGTTTCTCTTTTGTAATATAGATCATTAAAGAGCTGCTATTACTAATACTAGTAACTACAACTTGATTACAAGTTCTCTTTCTTTTAGGAAAATCCCGCAATCCTTTATCTTTGCACTGGTGTGTGTGTGTGTGTGTGTGTATGTGTGTGTGAATATTTAATGTTTAGAAGTAAAAGTGATGGGATAATATGTCTTTGCTAATAATTGAAATCACTAAAAGGATGGTGTATCCTATTTTCCTGATAAATATGAAAAGGAAATCATTTCACGTTTCCTTGAATTATTTTTCTTGGATAAATATAAGAATTTGTCTTTTTGGAGGTAGAAAAGTGAATGATAACTACACTCTACTGGACTTGACTAAATTGCTTCCTTTTACCCCAGGATCTAAAGAAACAGATTCATCACTCAAATATGTTAATGTTTAAAACGAGGACTTGAACTTTATACAACAGCTAAATATCTTAAAAACTTATGGTGAAAACCAAGCCTCTCCATTCAGTAAAGTGTTCTTTCTATAATAACCACTGTGCGTTTTTAAATTCAAATGTTGCGGGTAGGCTTAGAACAGATTTTTCTGAGGACTAAATAAATTAATACAGTGGCCAAAATGCTCTGTTATAAGTAGCCTGTTGAACCTAGTGAATTTCACCAGAGCTTCAAAACAATTCCACCTGTACATTTAGGTTGATATTTTTATCTCACTATATAGCATTTTAACAGTAATAGCTCTGTATGTTTCATTTCATGCACATTTCCTTCTTGAGGCTTGCTTACTAGGGGATGGAGATTTTTAGCTATGGCCCAAGATTTCCACCTAAATAGCATTAGCTTCTTACCTGATTAATGAATTTTCTAAGGAAAAAAAATTACTGAAAAAACTTAAATGTGTGAAGAGTCTGAAGCAACCTCAGTTCTCACAGGAAACCAGTCACATCTGCTATAGAAGGGAGGTGGGATATGGAAACTCACCTTTGAGACTGGGCATGTCCCTCAGTGTTGACATTTTTTCATTCTGATTGATTTGCTAGGAATCTTAGGGCATTGTAGAAGGCAATCTTTGTTGACATATGGCTTTTTTATTTGTTCTGTTTTACACTTTGGATAAAATTATATTCACTTATTTTTTAAAGAGTCACATGATTATGAGACTAACGTACATTCCTTAATAAGTACAATTTTAAAAATAATTTGATTCTGATGTAATTTCAGAATTATTTGGCAAGGCATGCCTTTTGTTATATTGTGGAATTTTATATAATGCTAGAAAGATTGGTATAAGAGAAATTTTACTTTTATTTCATGAGAGATTTATAGTTAGAGGCTGTATTTCTAAATTGACTTGTTTCATTAAACAGATTCTTATAGTTCGAGGAGAATAGTGGTTCCTAAATCAGGAGGCCTATTAGGTTTGAGAATTAGGTAAATGTTCAAGTTTGCTTTTGAATATATTGGATTATTGTTATTTTATGTACCTCGTGCATTTCCAGCCTAATATCTTTTGAAGTTCTGATTACTAAATTAATTGAGATTTTTTGTTACTTTGTTTGAGGAGATTAAATGTTGTTAATTAAGACTTTGAATACTGTTTCTTATCCTTTAGAACTGGGAATAGATGTTGGTGCAGGGACCACATTTCAATTTGTTTAAATGACAATAATTGAAACGTTGCTAGCTATTTATTTGTTTGCTTGTTATTTATTTTGGCTTTTTCTTTCCACAGCAAGTTGATGTGGAAAAATGGGTATGTGTTTCCATGTATTTACAAAGAAATTGTGATCTAAATGAGTGCATGTTTGCTGTTGCCTCTAATCTTTTTGTTTTGCTTCCTAGTGTTGCTTGTACTGTTAGTAGTATTCAAAATAACTGCTATGTTGTAATGAACAAATATTTTACCAGCCTCTAGTTAGAACCTTATAAGTTTCTGGTTTTGCTTCATCTGAAATGGGGTATATTGAAATACTCTCTATCCCTAGAACCATGTAGTTTCTGTATAATTGGCTTTGTAATTATGATATGTTTCTGGTCAACGGGAAAACTTTTTTGATTAATATTGTATATCATTTACCCCAAAATCTTGACTGTTTAATCTTAAAATCCTACTGCCTAGCTCTTATATTTTTCCATGTACTATAGACAAAGGCTATTGTAAGTATTCATTCAATCTTAAAAAATGAAGGTGAATGACAATATCGTGAGGAAAGATATAGTTGCAGGATTCTGGAGGCTAAGTGTGGAGACCACCAGTATGACAAATTGTGTGATGTGGCCAAGTTGTGTTTCTGCTGTTGGTCTCAGTGTCCTCATGTGTTAAGAAAGAGAGAGTGAGAGAGAGAAACAGAGAGAGAAAGAGAGAGAAGATTCTTCCAATTCTGAATACCGCATAATTCTGAAATTCAAGTTGCAACCACACTGATGTCCCCAATCCACTTTTTTCCCCAAGCGTGCAAAACAGTGAGGCTTTCTTTGTTGTAGTTTTTTGTTTTTATTTGCTCTGTGACTTAAAATGATGAATCACTTGAGATTGGCTTACCTGATGGCTTCATTTCACCTTCGTTGTTTTTCCTGATTCTGGGATGCACTTCTCTTGCTGTGGTATTTCGAGAACTTTGCTATCTTTTCAGTAGCCTTTCAGTAGTGTTTCCCACACAACTGGATGTACACCTGGATTTTTGTGATTCTTGGCTCACTTTCAGCCCTTTAAATTTAAAAAAAGTTTCATTTTTTAAATTCACCATTTCCATGATGATGACACTCATATATTGATTTTTGAGAACTGCTATTTCTATGTTATATTTCTGGGAATAATTTCAGTTCATCATCTATTTCTTCATAATTAAGCTATTACTAACTTTGTTCAAGTATTTTTTTTTTTTCAAATTTTATATCTTCTTCTCTGCCTATAGTTAAAATTCTGATCCAGGCTACACATGGCTCTTGTCTTGGAAATGGAAGCCTATTTCTTTCTAAAAACATGTATGTCACCTTTTTGTGTCACCTTCCCTCCCCAATATCAGCCATCCTAAAACAAGTCTCTGTCTCTTTTCTCATCTTTGTAACCCTTCACTTCCATTCCCCTATTTCTGTGCCATATCCAGATCAGTATTTCTTGAATCAACTACTCAAACCACTTTAATTCTTTTGGAAGTAGAATATGGAAACGAATACCCCCCTTTTTACCATTGTCTGTAAGTATGCCCATTTGTGCCTCTGTGCATTTGGTTACTTTTGATTTGCCTCACTATGTGGTTTTTCTCTCATTTTCATAATAATTTCTCATTTTAAAATTTATTCTTAAGTTTATTTGTAAATCTTTACAGTAGAGATTGCTTTTTAGTTCTGAGAAAGTGATAGAAATAACATTGAGCTGAAAATCATGTGGTTTAGCTTTGCAAGTGAGTAGCTTTATCACCTTATGTAGGCTATTTGTGGGCACTGACATCCTGTCTATAGGATTAGAATCTAGACTAGTTCTTTCTTGTTCTAAAATATTACTATTGTAATAATGATAAGACATATTTATGCTGAAATATATATTCATTTAGATATTCTAAAATGAAAATATCTTGCTGGATTTGTTTTAGAAAACTGATAATCATTATATGTATATGTCTCAGTAAATTTTAGATTTGAGCTATTTCTTTATTTGAAGACTCACATAGGTCAAATCTTGTGCATTTGTCATAGGAAGTTTGAAATTCTACTATAACAGGTACCTTGAAGTATAACAGAAAACGTAACCCCCTACCCCTGCTCTGTGGGGTTCGTTCTCCTCTGTCCCTTTGGTCAAATTAGGATGGGTCCCAGGATTTTCTCATATTCAGACAGTGAAACACCCCCCAGTCATTTTAAGTCACACAAGTCTCATTAAAATGGCCAATCCTGTGTAATAGGAGGACGCTGAAGTTAATTCAAGTTCACTTTGTCTCCGACAGCTCAGGCCTGTCCAGGCAGGGGGCCTGGAGGGAAGGTGTGGGAAGCGGCTTCTCACTTTACCTTGCCAGCTTCCTTCCACCCCTGCTCATTGCCTGGAGCTTCTGCCCCTCTCAGGGCGCAGTGGGAATGAGGGAGAAGAGGAAACTGAGCAGGAAAAGTCTTCTTTGATGGTAGTCTCCATCATTGGGCTTGTCAGGAGTTTAAAGCTGACTTTCTCCGTCGGCCCATTGGAGGTTTTTTAGGGGGAGCTTCCGTCACCAGAAATCTCTGACCTGAGGTTCTCTTGCTGCAGCCAAATGCATGTCCTCTAGCTGGTCAGTGGTGATCACGCCCTCATCCTGGTCTCTGGGCAGCACTGAACACAGTCCCAGGCTGGCTCTCTCTAGTGTTGCCCCCATGTGCCTGTCGGCAGTGCAGTCTCTTCCCAGTTGCAGTCCTGGACTCTGCTGTCACAGTCCACTTCAGCCAGTCTCTTGCCTCTCAATCTTTAGGCGTAGTCAGACCTCAGACTGTTGTGTCCCAGCTCCCAGGGACTCAGATATCCCTGAAGCCGCCCTCGCTAGGCTGGAGGTGAGGGCAGGCTTGGGGTGGGTGGGCAGCAGGACTCCAAGCCGACCAGCGCCTCTCTCTGAGAAACCATCTCTGCTCTTCAATCTCTTCTGACAGCTGAAGCTGGGGGTCAGTGAAGGACCGCAAGCGGATTTTCAGCCGCCCCTTTGGTATCCCTGTTGGAGTGGTTTTACAATGTGGTTTGCAATATGGTGGTATTTGCCATCACTTTGTTTTGAGACAGGTGTGCTATTTTGACACCTTGTTATATTTGCTTGTTTACGGAGTGCATTTAACAACCCCAGATTAAGACTTTGAGGAGCCTTATAGAAATTAAATATATAAGGAAATTAAAATGGCTTCTTTATAAATTTCCTGCTGGCATAATTCTGGATAACTTCATCAAAGGTCGATCAGTCAATCTCAATAAATCTCTCTCTCTCCCACTCTTTGCCTGCCCCCCTCCACCTGCTTCCCAGTGTGTCTTTGAGCACCTTTGAGCGTTAGTGTTTAATCGGGAGTCCATTGAGTAATCAAATGCTACTCTTCATTCTTCGAGAGAGAACATTTGTGAGTCCTGGACTAAAAAGTGATTAATTGTTATTTCCATCTACTCTGCCTCCAGCCCTTTAGCACCTCTCACCTGTAGCAGGGTTTCTAACGTGGAGACCTGGGGTTGCGGGTCACGGGTGGAGTTGGGGACAATAAAGGGATGGAAAAAGATTGTGATATTGTTGTATATGAAGCTTTGTCTGTAGACCGAATGATGTCTCGTACCTATACTTACTTTAAAAAAAAAAAATACATTGATGCTGTTGTAATTGTTAAAATACAAAATCCTTTCAAATATTCCTAACTCAATACTAGTTTTAAAAAATAATGCATTTTCATGTGCTCCTACTATTATGTGAGGGTCTGAAATGCTTTCATGTTATCAAGGTTCATTCATGTTTGAAATGGTTTGTAAATAATATATAGAACCTTGTATATCCTGATATAGATGATTTTTTTATATGTAGGTCGTGATCTGAATATAGGGCAGGCTTTACATGCCCTCAGGTCACTATTATCCATATGTCCTCTGTAGAGATCAATTTCTTGTTCTTGATTTAGAGAAATTCTCTCTTGAGACAAGCTGGGAAAAGAGGAAAGCTCTAGATAGCTCTTCTACTTCATATTTTAGGCATTCATGTAGCTCCGTGATTTATAAACATGTGTCAGAGAGATAAAATGTGAGGATTTATATGAGCTTATCAGAATCATTTATTTTCCTTCATCCTTATAAAGAAGAACTAGATAATTATATATACATATATATGTCAAATTCATTACACTCAAAAGAAAAGACAGTCCATTTAAACACTGTCTGTACAGAGTTGTTGATAGGTTGAAAACAAAACCATTGCTACACATCTTCCCAAAAATCATAGTAAATTCTTTTGAAAAATACCAGCATGCACATATAACCAGATGCCAGTGATGGTCATTAATATGAGTCATACAAGAGCACTGCCATGGGCTATATCATTCTATGTATAATTGCTGTTTCAGGGGCTGGAAGCCAAGTCCCTTTGAGATGCTTTCTGGCCTACAGTCGACATGTCTGTCAATCGGTAGTGCAGTCGGTTATTTTCTCGGGGGGAACCCAGAAAGTTAAAGGATTTACGTAGATATTTTCATCATTTTCACAAATATATATCCACATGTGCTATTAGATAGTATATATTGATATATGTTTGAAAGTTGGAATTGTTGATCTTAAATTTCTCTTGTCTCCTAAAATTTGTTGGGAGTGTCATTAATTTAAAATAGCCACCAACAAACCCAAGCCTTTGGTGGTGAAATAACTTGTCCTTTTCTCAACATAATGAAGTTTGCCAGATATATCCTCATTCACAAAGGAAAGGTTACCAGTTGGAGGATTATGAAGAATCCTAGTATCTTGATACATGGAGAGAAAACGTGACAAAAGAGGCTTAAATTCGATGGATATTTTGTGTGTAGAGTAGGACATTTCACCTCCTTAGTGGAAACTTCGTGTTAGAAAGACACTTGAGCCAAAATTTTGCTTTAGTCTCTCGGATTGTCCTATTTGATAATTCTTTGTAATCACAAGCCCCCAAATTTTTATTTTGTTGCTTTTTGCTAACTCCTTATGTGTATAATTTTTAAGAAGATATTTTAGTAAAGGTTCTTTTAACACTTTTAAGACAGGTCCATGTGTAGAAGTATTAATTTTTTTAATCACTTGTCATTTCATGAAACTGAAATAATAGTTAAAAAATAATTCACGGTTGAACTGAAAGGCGTAATTTTGGTAGAGGAACTTTTTTACATCATCTGCATTACTGTTTCTTTGTGCCAGTAGCAGATTGAATATAATTACGCGTTCTCTTGATGTCCAGTGTTTGATTAGAATTTTCAGAATAAAGTATTGCTATTTGATTTGTTTTTCTACTTATAATCATTTGCATATGCTAAGAAAATCCCTTAGGTCTTTCAGATCAAATAGATCAAGTGACATATGCTTATAAACCGAAGACTATTCTGCCTCTGTTTGTCATCCATTAGACTCCAAGGGCCGTCTGTGTTGGAATTAAAACATAAGGATTTGCTATTTCTCTTCCTGGTTTTCATGTTAATGCAGCGTAACAGGGGGATATGCTCACAACTCTTGCTCAGATTTGAAGCTTCATATGACCTGTCAATTCTAAAATAGTTAAACTAAACATGGGGTGTTGAGTTACTGCCATTTGTAGTTTTACCCTAAAGAACTAAAATTCCCTCCTTTGCATTTCTGTATAAATTGATCATCATCCAAAAATTTCTTCTAAGACAGAAAACAGTGTTAGAATCCATGCTGGTGCCTTGGCTCTGATTGTCTTTGTAGACATCTGTTTCTGTGTCTTGTCTAATGAAATTTTAGCTCTTATCTAGTGAAATTTTCATGAAGGAAATAAATGAAATAATTCCTTTATTAAACTTGTTGCAAACATAAAAGTGATATTCTTTACACCTAAATTGAGGCTATTTTCTTCAATATTTATCTTTATGCATGAGTTTCTTGTCATCAACTTTTAAAGGGTTTTTATTGTTATTCTTTTTCTGTTGCTTTTTATCCTACCTTAGCAGTGTTTACATTGAGATTAAAATAATATATTTATCCTTTTTGTTTTAATGTATTTTGCTTTCTTCTTTGACCTTGCATCATCCCTTTTGAATACCTCATCATGTTATAACTTTGGTACTATCTAGCACTTAAGCCAAATTGACCAATCGATGATTTGTACAAAAAGTTAATGTCAATAATGCCACAAATAATCTTTTATGTTCTTGATTATCTTTTGAAAATAATGTGTGTCTGTTACGTCTGCTATTCATTCTCATTCTACAGATGGATGTTTTAGGCTTTGCTAATTTGCAGTATTCATTCTATTTTGTCATTTGTACAGATTACTCTCCTTTGTGACTTATTCTTCCTGCAGTGGTGCGCAACTTAGAAGTTATGAAAAGCAGAGTTCAGAAACTCTACTGACCATTCTTTTTTCTATTTACTACAATTTTAAAGTAGTTCAACCTAGATAGCCACAAAATCAGGCTGAGAATGTTTCTGAAATAAACATCTCCAAAACCTGGATGAATTTTTAAAAAATCTCATGAAGAAAGTATTTGTTATAAACCATGTTCTGTAGCAAAAATTTGAATTTTTGTTTTTCTTTGAATTAAGCCCTGAAATGATTTTTCCTAATTCTTCATTTGGTGATATCTACATCTCTAGTGATCACATGTAGGCACATGATTGATCAGTTTCAACATGGAAAATAAATCTCCTGATGTCATTTACCATGGCTGTCAGTTACAGAAATGTAACTGAACAGCCTTTATTGTCTAAGCCGAGAATGAAATGGCCCTTTACAACTTTTCCTTAAAATTATAATATTAAAAATGAAACAAATCAGTCACAATAGAATTTCAATTTAGTAATATATATTACTATGTATGTATGTTTCAGAGAAACAACTGTGGTATTTACAAATATCTATTTTAGAAAACTTTCCCTTGCCGTTTTCTTTAAAACTAATGTGGATATGTATATCTTTTCTAGGTAGGACTTACATGCTCATGACAGCTAAATTAAGCCCTAAATTTGGAAATGTAATGTCATTTTTCCTTTTTGGCTCTTTTTTATCTGTGTACCTCTCCTAGGAATAGGAAGTCAAAGAAACCTTATGGGTCTAAAGAAAAATGAAGGAATATATGTACATGTTATGTTTTGTAGAAACAAAAAAGCTATTATAAATCATGAGAAGAAGTTGTGTCATTTTAAGAGACAAGAAAGAAAAATTTTTGTGCTTTTTCTTTGAAATTCATATCTCACCATATGTAGTGTCTAGAAAATTGCTTATTGTGATTTTGCATGAAATATGAGCAGCTCATCACAGCATATTAGTTTACAATCTATCTTACCTGTTTCTAATCCACTATTTTCACTATAATTAGTTGTGTTGCTGTTTATATCACTGCATTTTTATGCTAAAGATGAAATGAAAAAATTTTTAAGCATTTTCAGAGTATAATTTTAAGATTATACCTTTGTTTTTTGGGGGGCTTAGATGTGTTATAAGTTGAATCACGCTTTAGACTGGCATGTTTTCACAGAAAAAGGAAGAACTAATGTATAAACATTTTAGAAAAGTTTTGCTTGCTTTGGCTTTTCTCTAGCATGTAGTTGATATTTAGTTTTGTTGTGACAACACAGTGAATGTGTTTTTTTATGTTTATTTTTCACATAACTCCATTTAGAAAAACAGAGTCTTTATAAATAAAATAAATTTTAAAATAAGTCTTTGAAATAATATATATTTAATATTTTCTCTTTTTTCCTTATGCCCCTACAGAAATTCATGATGAAGGTAAGACATTGGATCATCTGCTATGTATGTAATACTATGTACGTTTTAAGTTCAGTTACACATTTATTTAATTTTTGGATTCATGGCACTTTTCTTCACATTTTAACTGTTTTTTTTTTTTTTTTTTGGTGAGGAAGATTGGCCCTGAGCTAACATCTGTGCCAGTCTTCCTCTATTTTGTATATGGGATGCCACCACAGCATGGTTTGATGAGTAGTGTGTAGGTCCACACCTGGGATCCAAACCTGCGAAACCTGGGCTGCTGAAGCGGAGCACACGAACTTAACCGTGATGCCAGTGGGCCAGCCCCACATTTTAAATTTTTTAAAATTTAAATCAAATTTTAGAACTTTTAAGTAAATAAATCACATGTTTAGATTTGACAACTTAACAAACAATGTTTGACATCTTTGGGTCATATTGTAACATACTAAATTTTATTTAGCCGCTTGGGAATTTCTCCCATTAAAACAATTTTTTTAATAACTCTCCATTTAGAATTTCCACTGTGGTGATTATATTGGCTATTTTGTGTTTAAGCACTCTTGAATCAATACAATAGGTAATTCACACACTGGGAAATTAGAAGAGGCACCAAGAAGCTACTATTGAATTGCTTACTCCAGGAGAAGTGAAAACAATTCAACTCCTTTTCATTTCTCAACCAAATTAGAAAAATGGAAAGGTTTTAAAAGAAGACAAACTAAAAGAGATGAGTGAAAATAAATGGTCATGTCATTGAAGGAAATATGTAGGGGAAGTAGAGGAAGAGCAAAATGTCATTATTTTGAGTCATACAGTAGAAAGTTTTTGTTTGTTTTTTTTTTTTTTTGTGAGGAAGACTAGCCCTGAGGTAACATCCGTTGACAATCCTCCTCTTTTTACTGAGGAAGATTGGCCCTGAACTAACATCCGTGCCCATCTTCCTCTACTTTATGTATGGGACGCCGCCACACCATGGCTTGACAAGCAGTTCATGGGTCCACACCTGGGATCCAAACCTGTGAACCCCGGGCCGCCAAAGCAGAGCGTGCGAACTTAACTGCTATGCCACCAGGCAGGCCCCCTGTTTCATTTTTATATACCTACCACATTTCTCGTATTCATAAAATTTAATTTTTATCATAAAAATCAAGAAACTCTGTGTAGAGAAATTTATTGTATTTAGTTAATGGAGGCTTAATATAATTCAAAATTTCAAAGGAATATAATTTCAAAACACATAAACTCTGAAAAGTGTTAAATCGAATTTCTGGATGTAGATTAAAAAGGTTGCTTAGAAGAAAAGGAAGCAAAGTATTCATGTCAGTCCCTGAGTTACTTAGCTAAGTCTATCATTCATATTTTACAAAACTCTGAACCAGGAGCGTTGTGGGTTACCGACAACGGATCTATTCATTAACATTAAGAATTTGACAGTTTGGACAGAATGACAGAGCAGAGCACTTCTTTGAAGTCATCTATCAACAAGGTGACAAAACATTTTCCAAAATTTCATATAACTGCAGCTATTATTTTTTAGTGGAAAATATTATTATTACGTTGGGAAGAGAGGACATTAATTGCTAAATTAGACATATCCTGAAACAAGGGTTTTCATTGGGAAAATGTTAGAAACGGCAGCAAAAAATGAATATTTCCTCTCCTGGAAAATAAATAATTAATAAAATTAGTTTTGAAAAAGTCAGTTTTTCTTGCTAAATCTGCATTTTCTGTACTCATTTTATCATCTCACCTCATCCCAATCCCTTATCCAATGCCATGTCTACTTCTCATTGAGAAGGGTGAATGGAATAGTTGCCTACAACATTTATCTTAAGCTCTTTCATGAGAGCAGATTCATATAAAAATCAATGCAAATAGAAAGATGCTGTAGAAACTGTTTAAACCAGGTGGTACACCTACACTAATTTAATTAGGCTCTGATTTCTTTTAACTGCAAGGCCAGAAACCCAGTGGCTTATTTTGATACCTGCATTGGATGACCTGGAAAGGTTAGAATTTGACTAAGGCATATCCGTGAAATTATAGTAATTTAAGTCACTTAGAAGGAAAAGGATGTTGAATTTTATTCAACTTTCACATTTCAGTCATGATTAGCTTTGGATTTCATACCTGGACAGGCATTGTTTAACTTCCTAGAACCAGACAGATGCTTCCCTGTCACACAAGCCCATTTCTGCTTGTTGGCCCTAAACAGTGATTAGTTAGTACTGTCATCGGCCTGCTCTGTTCCCTCAGAAGACTTTTGGTCAAGACACCATCACAAGTAAGCCACCCAATGCCACGTGGCCGTCTTGACAATGTTCAACTGGCTTTGTCAAACACATATATTTTGCACTGAAGCCAAATTTCTCATCAGTTGTTATAATCATCCTGTGAACCTTTATGTGATTCATTCACTATTAAAGGTGGCAGGGCTGTTTGAATAACTCCTGCTGCCCAGGACCCACGGGTCCAAACCCTAGTACCAAAACGCCAGGCTTAGCAGTTCTGTGCCACTCCTGTCGATCTTGTGCTGTTCACATTTGCATTTTTTAAGTCATTCTCAGATGATGTGAAGGCTTAAGTGTAGAGATATTTTTCTATTTTTCTCCTTGAAACTACTCATTTCCCAAGTATTACTATTAATATTTGAAGGTAAATTTAAAAGCTTCTCTACTTAAATATCGGACACTATGAAAGAAGTTCTCTCATGCAAATTT
Organism: Diceros bicornis minor; assembly: GCF_020826845.1. Lineage (NCBI taxonomy): Eukaryota > Metazoa > Chordata > Mammalia > Perissodactyla > Rhinocerotidae > Diceros > Diceros bicornis. The sequence goes on along the minus strand of NC_080745.1, from coordinate 19,415,659 downwards.
CTTTTTTGTCGTCTGTTGTTTTTACTTTTGGTGGTGTAGTTTAGTATTACCTGCAGTAATAAACTCATTACAATTTCATTGTTTTACTTCTTAAATGGCATGTTAGGTTATAGCAGTCAAGGGATATAGAAAAGGTCTCCTATAGAGTCTGATTTATTAAAAAAAAAAAAAAACTTCTTGCGTAATAAGGGTTTGGAATTCTGAGAAATGTCCTACGTTGATTAACATAGCATTTTTGTTCAGAAGAAATTATTAGAAAAATAGAAAACCCTAAAATATTTAGATATTATATAGTTAGTAAATTAAAAGGTTTTAAACAGCAATAATGCTAGAGACGTGTTAATAAGCAAATATATAGTACAAACATATCTTTGAAAAACAGAGACAAAAAGAAACCCCATATCACCAGAAACACAGAGCCAGTAATTTTTATGTGTATAAACCTCTTTAGTTGATCTTAGTCATTCCTATTCTGGTTTTATGTGTTATGCTTTTCTGCTGGTATATTTTAAGCTTATGACAGTAATACCTCAAATGTAGCTACAGTGAACCAATTTGTCCCCCTCCCCACGGAGAAGGATAACAGATGAATAAATTATGCCCTATGACTACATAATATTCTGAATAAATGTAAATGTAGATGCCTTTATATCAAAGCTTCTGCTTACAATATGGATCCAATAATTGGATATTTTTGGCAAGATCCTGAAAGCTTGAAGTATAGGAATGCCTAATAATACTAAATTGATATTAAAATAATTTGTTGAAAATGTGAGGTGAGGTTGGTTTAGAATACATACAGTGGTGTTGTTTGACTGTCCTCTGGACTTTTTTATCCACTCACAGATCATGAGTTCATTTTTTTACACTGTTGTGTAACATGAACCCTGTCGGTTATCTCTGGGGTAATGGGACCAAACCCACACACAGAGCTGAAAAATGTTTTTAGCTGATATTTTCAAAAAGTCAAATTTTACCTTTTATTAAATGACGCATGGCTCTCCAACAGCGGAAATATTTAGAGGGAGTAGTTTGAAAATGGTAGTTTCATTGTTTTTTTTTCCCCTAAGAGAGCAACAGCCCCTTAACATAGACCCCTATCGTCTATAGGAGACTATGGTAGTGTAGCAGAAGCTCTTTTCAAGATCCTAGTTCTGCAGCAGGTCCATGAAGGGCTGATGACAGCTCACTATACCACAGGCTCAGCCAATCATGGGGGGGAGCTGGGGTGCAGTGGACTGACAGTCGCATTTTCAGGGATGATAGGGCCTAAGTCACACTTGGAAATGTACTTCAAGGACATGTACATGCAAGTTCCAGGTAATACTTTTACTGAAAGGACCTGATGATCCGTCATATAGTTGGGGAGTTGAGAAATACACAAAGAATTAGTTCATAAACTTCCATTTTCTTTGCTGTTAGTATAACAAGTATATTGAAGGAAATTACATGGGATTCAGTATATAACAGTTGAATGAATGAATAATTAGCGTTTTCAGAGAACACTCTCACTCTCAAGGCAGAGGAAAACAGACTGTGAGCTGATTATGCATAACACCCTTGGCATCAGGTACTGTTCCTCTCAAATGGTAGACACCCAATAAATATTTTTCAAATGAATAGGAAAGAGTGTTTCTTTTGTGGAGTATTTACTTGAGAATTAGCCAGACTAATGTATAGATGGCATTAATGTGAACTGGAGGTTTATTTGTTATGTAAAATTTAATTTCCTAATTCTCCTTTTTATTGGTGCAATTGAGAGCACTGCTTACCTTGCCAGGGTTTTAGATTCTAAGCAACAGTTAACATGTTAACTTCAAAAAACTCTACGATTATTTCTTCCTAAGTGTGATCTTGAAAGGCAGGCCAGCCTTGAGCTTGTGACCCCGTGAGCTTGATTGACTCTTATCTAGTTGGTCCTGGCTGGATTCCCACAGTTTACAATGGTTGTATCACTGTGTGCTTATAGGTTTAGGTTTGGGTGGCTAGAGGGAAGATGGACCCTTGTTCCAGAGTACTGAATTACCACTGCTTCTTACATATCACCCAGCAGTGATGATCTTTTTCTCATTGAAATTGCTCTGGAGGAGTCCCATAGTCCACCTAAGGCAGGATGTTGTAGAATCTTGAAGGAATAACCCTAGAAGTGGCTAGCCAGTATTTGGAATAACCATCCTCATAAAGTACCAGTAGCTCCCTACAGAGGAAGGCCATAATTATTTGTTCACTTAAATTAAAGCAAGAGCCAGGCCAAATTTAATAAGAAAATTGACATGATTGACCAAATTAAAAACAGAAAAGAACAAAGGTACCTCTTTGGTTGCATCCCACATACACAATTCTTTTGATAAATCTTTGTTGAATGAACACGTTATCCAACCTGCTCAAGAGTAGAAATTACACATTTTATTTTTCCTAAATCAGAGCCACTTAGAGTAGTGTCATTTAAAATGACAAACTGGAGGAAAGGTACTGTCACAGACCAACTTTGCATTCACTTTGTGTTAACCGTGCTCTCGTAAGTAACAAAATTAAGTTCGTATGGGTTATTTGCATACTTTTACAAGAGTTCTATTGAAACTAAATCTGTGGCATAAATTAGCATTTAAGTAATAAAGAAATCTATAGTGTTAAATTTATAGTTGAATAATTGTGTAAAATCTATAGTTGAAAGAAAATTTAGACACTGAAATATCTCCTCTTAGCTTAATCAATTTGAATATTTATAGATATATATTCATATGGACATATAAAATGCATAGGCAAAGCTTTATAGTAAAAGGAGAACTTAATACTTTTTGGTTACAGCTAAGGCATTTTCCTTCATTAAAAAAAATATCTTATTTTGATTGGTATGACTGTCAAGTTTTATTAAAGTTCAGCTGGATTTTATAGCATTGGAATGGATATCTGGTATGAAAAGGCAAGCTCCTATCAAAGTCATCCAGTCAGACAGGGTAAATGAAATTGTTCTTGGTGCAATCAATCAAATATATTACAGAAAATAAAAGTACTCTCTAAAGAGGGCCTCATTCTGAGGAGGAATATCATTTTGCAAAGTAGATTTTTCCCTTTTTCTCTCAGTATGTGAAAAAATGATTTTCCCTTTTGTTTTAAAAGCAGTTTTTCTTATAATTTTAATAACTTTTAATATCTATTGTAAGAATGGTTCTGAGGTCTTTCAAGCATAATTTAAATAAAGTTATTTTAAGAAATTATATGGAACAATAGGAAGGGAATATATATTTAGTAAAATAGGTGTAATAGTACTGGGTATTAAAGTATTTTCTTCTGCACTTCTTAAAGTGTGTATAGGTCAGTATCTTCACTCTCATTCTTCAAATCCTTAAGGATGTTCTTTTCCTACAGAAAAGAAGTGCAAACTCCTTGGCATAACATTTTGTACCTTCCGTCATCTTACCCTGATCTAATTTTATAGTTCCTGTTAAGTTTCTCTTTGCAACCCAACGCTACACTCCTGTGGTCCCTTCCCCTTTCTTAAATACCTTGCAGTTGTATACCATGCATGACTTACTCATATTCCTTACTCAGCCTGCATCGGGCTCCCCCACATCCAGTTTTTCATTCAACAGATGTTTATTGAGTGCTTACTATGTCCTGACATTGTGCTAAGAGCTAAGTCCCTGTCCTTGTGGAGTTCACAGTCTGGTCCAGGAGAGAAGGTGCTTGCAGTGGAGAGTGATGAGTGTACCTGTGTAGACCTAGGGCTATAGGTGTACTGAGGGAGACGCTAACTTTGAGGAAACCAGATGAGGCTTCATAGAGGAGGCAAGCTTTAACCTGAGTTTTAAAACACAGTTTATAAGGCAGAAAGGACTACAGAGGGAGAGAACATGACGTTCTAAGACAGACCAGCAGAAAGCAGCATGGTATATTCAGGGCAGGGAAAGTGTGTGTGTTTGGAGCATAACAGGTTTGGGGGAGGAGGTGAGAAAGGGTTGAGACTAAATGTCCTCTATGCTTAAACTACTCCAAGTGTGGTCCCCAGAACAACTGCCCCTACATCACATGGGAAATTTTTGAAATGAAACTTCTCTGTATGTACCCCAAACCTACTGAATCAGGATCTCAGGGATAGGCCCCAGGAATCTGTATTTTAACAAGCTAACACAGTGACTTGTAAGCATGCTAAAATTTGAGAAGCATCCCTCTATTTCATGTAAAGGGATTTAGACTCTTTCCTGTAAACACTTGGAAGGTATGAAAAGTTTTTAAACCTGGAGATGATTTGATCAATTTTGTGTTTTAGGAAGAGTCATTCATCTAATAAATATTTATTAGTCCTTCCCATGTGCCAGGCATTTTGCTGGGTGCCTGGAATACAGTGGTGGCCAAAGTACCATAGTTGCTGCCCAATGCAGACCACAATGTAGTGGGAAATACAGATAATAAATAACTACAAAAAATAATTACAAATTATGATAAGTATTTCTGGGAATCGAGTTCATTCTTCAAGAACTAGATCAACTGCTAGCCCCATAGTAGAGGTTTTCTTGATAGCTTTATTCTAACTTAAGCATTCTTTCCACCGCACTTTGCTTGTCTGTAATAGCTCTTACTTTATCTTTCCTGTTGAACTTTTCCTTGAGCACAAGAGAGCATTTTACTGACTTTGTTAAGTTTACTCTTTTTTTATTTTCTTGTCGACTCTTTCTCTTCGCTATGCAGACTGCTCAGGGTGGTAGTCATCGAACACTCCTCTATGGACATGCCATATTGCTACGCCATTCCTACAGTGGCATGGTGAGTAGACATTTTGATTTCATCTCCCATATGGTCATGCTGGTCCCTTTGGGCATTCAGGGTCAGGAAATGTTGGTAATAGCATTTCAGCGATGGCATTAATGAGCTTGGATGAATGTGTTCTTTAACATCTTTGTACCCTGTTTAGTTTTCTCATTTCTAAGACGAGAATTAGCTTAGATGACCTTTAAGGTCCTTCAGTTCTATCATATGTAGTATTTTACTTTTCATAGACTGGTTTTAGGAGAGAGTTGTAAGAGTCAAGTAAACATTTCTCCTTTGTGATTTTGTTTTAAACAGTTTATTTCTTAGAGAATTAAAGTATCTTTACTGAAAGAAAATGTAAAAATAATCTGTCTGTGAGTTCTACTGTCAATTTGCCACTAACTTCTTGTCCTTTTTAACTAGATGCTCTCTTTCTTTTTCCATATCAGCTCCTCCTTTTACCCAATTATCCCTATTACCCATTGGGCTCCTCTCAGGCACAGTTTTCTCATTCTCTACCATATATATTTTATATATACTTGTATATATTTTTATATCTTATATGTATAAAATATGTAAAATATAATTGTTCCAGAGCAAGAGACTAAGCATAGCCTCAATACCAATACCCAAAAAACACACGAACAATTGTCAGTCTCCATCATGAATATTGATGTGAAAATCTGAATCAAAAGTCTGGTTAATGGACTTCAAAATTATAGGAAGAGAAGTATAGGAAAAGTATAGATATGATTTTAATGATGACAATATAATTTCTCTTAGTTGCGGTACATCACATAAATAGGTTAAATAAGAAAAACTGTGATCATCTTAACAGGTGCTGAAAAAGGTTTTAATAAAACTCAACACCCATTCCTAATCAAAACTAAGCATTTATGATTATTTCCTCAATGATAAAGAAAATATCAGTGTCAGATCAATAGCATACTTAATTGTCAAACATGAAGCCATTCTTGACAAAACTAACTCAAACAAACAAACAAACAAACAAAAACAAGACTGTGCTGTCTGACATTATTCTGGAAATCTTGGCTGATATAGCAAAATATGAAATAACATAAAGGAAAACACTTTAATAAGGTGACTGGATACAAGAGAGATATATAAAAACAACCTGAATGTATATAGTAATCACACATTAAAAGTTCATGGAAAGAATTCCATATTCAGTAGCAATCAAAACACAAAATCTGCATGGAATAATAAATGTGAGAGTCTGTTTTAAGGAAACTCTCTATGCATAATAGATGTGTTAAGAGCCTGGACTTGGTTGATAGATCTGGGTTTAGGCTCACTTTCCCGCAAGCTGTACAGCCTTGGATACCTTGCTGAACCTCTTTAAGCCTGTAATTGCATCTAAACATTTCATCGATTCATTCAATAAACATTATTTAGCACCTATTGTCTGCTAGGCACTGTTCTAGGTGCTGGATATAGTAGTAAATGAGACCAAGTCCTTGCCCTCATGGAACTTAATTAACGTTTAGTGGAATAATTATACCTCGTTATAGGTATAATCTACCTCATAGATGCTGTGAACACTAAAGGAAGAGAGAATGTATGTTAATAGTTACAGTACCGAGTACTGTAATATTATTGAGAAATATTACAGAAAACTTTAATAGGGATTACTTTATGTTTTTGCCTGGGAAGTCAGTATTGTAAAATTGTTACTTTTTCTCAAATAAAGAGAGATATTTAACATAGTTTAGATCTAAAATCTATAAACCTAAGGGACCACCATGGGCTGCCCATCTTGAGGTCAGACTCACACTCCTACACTGGCTAAGAGTATATTTGGGGGCCCTTGAAGCATCTTTTCTATAACCCTGGGGGAGCCAGTGCTTTACAGTCCAGAGAGAGAATCAGAGTCCCCAGGTCAGTTTGATTTTACATCCCCATGGCACCGACTTCCACCTAATGTGCCAGGAGTCTGTTGGTTCATCTCTTGCCTCCTCACACTTGCAGACGCCCACTGAGCTGTATGGATGCTATTCCAGTAGTAGGAATTTTCTAGGCTTTGCGTTACTTGTCCAGTGATTCTGGGAGGTCTGGGCTTGCTCAGTCCCCAGAACTGTCTCTGAGTGCTCTTGCTAGCAGTGGACTTAGTTGGCGTAGATGGTAGTGTATGCTGAGCTCATACCACATTCATCTTTGTGTCCTCATTCTTATAACACTTAACAAGATTTTCGAGGCTGGGGTGGGGGTAGGGGAGTTGGCCTGAAAAATTATCCTAAACTTTATGTCCAAGAACATATAGTTAGGAAAACTTAGGCGGAGGGAAAAGAAGTAAGGGGGTGATGGTGTTGCGCGAGTTTGATTGCTCTTGGGGAAACACACACATATGTACACACATGATAAGACCTCACTTCACTGAGGTGCCGTGCTGCACACCAAAATCAGTTCTGGGTGAATTTGAAAGAGTTAAATTTTTTTAAATGAAAACAAAACTAGAAGATCTAAGTGAATAGTTTTCAAATTTCTGTTTGGGAGAAAGATTTCCAACTGTCAGATCAGGTTGTACCTTTCCTTGTGATCATGAATATCACATGAAGTGAGAGATGTATAAACACATCCCTGGTTCCTTGTCTTCCTTTACAGATGGAACACATTTCTCTAGTTTTTTATAAGGGAAGAAAACACTGCATTTCTTTTAGAACATCACTGCTAATGAATGCTGTGTGAGTGCTGTTCTCCTTCAGAATGAGAAACCTGGGCTTTGCACAGAAGCATCCAGATTTGAAAGAAGGGACTCATAACAGCAGAGATAGACTGATACCAAGTTACATGTGAGAATTAGATTCCCATAGGACTGTAAATATTTAGTGACAACTACTGATTCTGTGTCTTTTAGTATCTGTGCTGCCTGTCCACGTCCCGGTCTTCTACTGATAAATTGGCTTTTGATGCTGGCTTACAAGAGGACACAACAGGTGAGCACCTTGGTCCGGAACAAAACTGTGTTCAGAGAAAGCATGGCAGGGCTTAGATTGGAAGAAGCCATGAGACACGATCCAAGATCTTTAGATGAATGTTCTTACAGAGGGAGTCAGGAAAAAACAGATGACTGCCTAAGGAAAGTTTTTAGTAGAAGGAGGAAGTGTACATTGTTTCCATTGGTCAGTCATTCCCACATAATTAGCTGGATGTTCAAACTAGACTTCAGACCTTATTCTTCTGATGGATTTGGATAGAAAAACAATACTTACTGCATGCTTTACTGGCCGTTAACCATGTTAATGTACCCTGACTAGTTTCTGAAGTATTACTGCATATCTTTTTTTTATCTTTTATCTTTCATCTTAAAAATATTGTTAAGTCTAAAAATGTAATATACTCAGTGTCAACATTCAGACAAAAAGATAGAAAATGAAAGTATGCTTCATTTCTCTGTCCACAGGGCATCATGCTACATATATATCCAAATAGACATGTATCTATGTATTTTTAAAACAAAAAATATATATATTAACACATTGATCTGTTCGGAGAATCAGAATAGGAGAACACAGGCTTTCTTTGCGGTATTGTTCTCAGTACTCTGAGGACTTTACACTTTAAACATCTCTGTACAATTTGACTATTTTATCTTTTACAGTGAGTGTGCATGACTTTTGGGATTAAAATAAATAAAAGACTAAGAAAAAGAATGAAAGGAAATAGACCAACTCTTATTAAGTTGTTCCTTTCAGGGGTGGGATAAAGCAATCCCCTTACACCTCCCCTCCTTTTTTTTTTTTTTTTGGTGAGGAAGATCAGCCCTGAGCTAACATCCGACGCCGATCTTCCCTTTTTTTTTTTTTTTTTGCCGAGGAAGATTGGCCCTGAGCTAACATCTGTGCCCATCTTCCTCTACTTTATATGGGATGCCGCCACAGCATGGCATGGCAAGCAGTGCATCAGTGCACGCCCGGAATCCAAACCTGCGAACACAGGGCCACCAAAGCACGGTACGCGCGCTTAACCATTTGTGCCACCGGGCTGGCCCCTCCCCTCCTTTTAAAAATATTTTTCCATATTCTAAATTCACAGACAATAAACGGATGAAAATAAAGCTGTATTTACCAACCTAATTAATTTTTAATAGACCAACATATCACCTTGTACAAGAAGTTCCAGGAATCCCAGGCACCAAAAAGATAAATGTATTATTCTGATTTTTATTTCATTGTGTAGGCGCGGTCATTCCTCTGTGTTTTTGCTAGTTGTTTTAGTTTTCTCATTGTAATTAACTTACTTCAGCATACAATGACATGAAAAAGAAAGTCTTCAGTTGTCTCTCAAAAGAAGTAAAAGACATGCACGATATATAACTTGTTTTCATACACTGAGATGATTATATAATAGCCAAAACAACCAAACAAGGCCATCCTCCTCCCTACAACCTGAGCTCTGTGTGCTGCTCTGCTTTCCCCGTACCTCTCTACTTCTTCTGAATTACTGACTGACTTATTATATTTATCATTTGTCACGTGCCTGCCTTGATCAGAATTAAATTCACAGGGCAGATAATTTTTTCTTCCTTGTTTATTGATGTACCCCCACATACTAAAGCAATGATGGACACATAGTGGATGCTTTATAAATGTTTGAGTGGATGAATGAAAAACTTGCTACAACTCTAAAAACGTGAATTGAGTGAATGAAGATGAGGAATTCTGCAAGGTGGCATTCAAGGAAAACTGTGGTTTGTGTAAGAAGAGCAGCTTAGGGCACAGATTACATATTGGCTGTAGGCATGCTTAAGAAATATTTTTTGCTTATTCATTTACTCTTCATCCAAAATGAATTTTTATTGAGTGCCTACAAAATTCTGGGAAGATGTGGGGAACCCCCAGTGAACAAAACATACAAGTCCTTGCTGTTATGGAACTTACATTCTGGCATTGGGGAATTAGTAAAAAAGAAAAAAATAAAAGTTATAAGAAAAGAATAAAGCTGGGCAAAGAGGAGAATGATAGTTATTAGATAACAGATATCACTAAAACTATTCTCATTTTTGGATAGAACTTACATTTAGGTTTTAAAAGGAACTGTGAGCGGATTGAAGAATTGTATCCTTAAGTTTATATCTTAGGTAATGGGACTGAAGAATGACGAATGGCTATGTGGTTCATGAGGCTTATGCTTGACTTGTTCTAGAAGAAATTATTTAATTTAATATATACCCAGATATTTTTATAATGTATCCTCCTATAACAGGATTCTCTTATATTTTACCCTTAGATTAATGGAAACGACTGCATCTTAAAATAACAAAACAAGGCACAGGATAGTAAAGTTTAAGTGACACTTGCATCTATTTTGAATCAGCATCCCAAAAAAGTACAGAGTTTTTTAAATTGTTATAATACAACTGTCACATCACAAAACCCCAAATCCTTTTGCAAATCAAGTGGCAAAAAACTAGATGTTAGTACAGAGAGCAGTGTAATAACATGTGATAGTGTAGAGAATGTGGTCAGATCAGCATGACTGGTGAATGTGGCCTTATGTTAGCATAAATAACTATCCTTTTTAAGCAATTCTTAGTGGGAGAAAAAGACACCAAACTTCCCATATTGTCACAACCAGTTCCTATGAGAAGAATCTTTGTATTTCAGTATATCTTCTTCTAAGCTAATTTGGCCAAATTCTTTTGATTTTCATGGTCTAAGAGATTAATTTCCCTTAAATTTAAAGTTTCTGAAAGTGGTATGAATAGGACAGTTTCATTTTAAGGAGACTGATTTCGAAGACTTATTTCATTTCTCTCTTTTATTTTGGAGTCACTGGCAAAGGAAATCCATTTCAAACTAAGAGACACATCTTCATGTTTCCCTTTTCAATCCTCTTGCAGGTGAGGCATGTTGGT